>NC_135882.1:135128867-135728867 GCF_964194155.1 Cetorhinus maximus | reverse complement strand
TGCTGCCCTTCTGAGGTTATTGAACCTTTTCTGCATTCCACCTAGGTCCTGGCGCTGATGTTGGTGGCACTGGCTTAGACACCTAGGCTTGTTTCATTGTGGATGCCTTTGCTGGTTTTGGGGAAAAGCTGCTATGTCCTTGTCCTTGCCTTCTCCACTAGGACCTGGGGGAGGAGTGGGTATGGGGTGATGGCAGCCATTCCACTCACCTGCCTCCTGAAGGTATGTTTCACAGCAAAATCTAAGCAGGGGGGTGCAACTTCATGTTCAGAGATACACCACAGCTTTAAGTAGGCATTGGGAGTTGTACTGCAAATTGCAAGCATGATTCAGCCGGGCTGGCTGAAGCACCATGCGGTTGGGATAACGGGGTGTTTGGACAGCACCATGTGGTTGGGATGGTTGGGAATCATCACGCATTTGGGATGGCGTGGGGAAAGGGTGTGTGGCAGAGTCAGCTTGTCATTCTTAATAGCCCATGGTTAAAACTGGACCTGTACATTAAGACACCAGTGCACCATTAGAGCCATATAAATAAGGTGTCATCCTATGAGTATATGGGAACGCAGGCTCAGGCTTTTTTTCCCACTTTCAGGTTCTGTGGGTCCCTGCCAAGGTTGTCATTTATTGCTTATCTCTATTTGCTCTCAGAAACCGAACTGGACCAGCCATATAAATACTGTGGCTACAGGAACAGGTCAGAGGCTGGGAATACTGAGGCAGGTAACACAACCCTTGACTCGCCAAAGCCTGTCCACTATCTACAAGGCACAAGTCAGGAGTGTGATGGAATACTCTCCACTTGTCTGGATGAGTGCAGCTCCAAAAACACTCAGAGAGCTCAACACCATCCAGGACAAAGCAGCCCGTTTGATCGGCATCCCATCCAATACCTTAAACATTCACTTCTTCCGCCACCGATGTACAATGGCAGCAGTGCGTACCATCCACAAGATGCATCGCAGCAATTCACCAAGGCTCTTCGACAGCACCATCCAAACCCATGACCTCTACCATCTAGAAGGACAAGAGGTGCAGATGTATGGGAATGCCACTACCTGCAAGTTCCTCTTCAAGCCACACTCCATCCTGACTTGGAACTTTGCCGTTCCTCCACTGTCATGGGATCAAAATATTGGAACTCCCTCCCAACAGCACTGTGGGTGTACCTTTACCAGATGGACTCCAGTGGTTCAAGAAGGCAGATCACCATCACTTTCTCAAGGGCAATTAGGGATGGTCAATAAATGCTGGACTAGCCAGTGCCTCCCACATCTCTTGAAAAAATAAAAGAAAACAAGGTGGTGGTGGATCTTTTGGAACCATTGGTAGTGGTTATGATACAACTGACTGGTTTGCTAGGCCACTTCAGAAGGCAATTCAAGGTCAAACATGTTGATGTGAGATTGGAGTCACACAGAGATAAGGCCAGATAAGGACAAAAGGTTTTCTTCTCTAAAAGACATAAAGTTGTTTTTTCCTGAAAATCTGACAGCTTCATGGTCACTTTTACTGATATCAGTTGTTTTTATTTCCATATTTTTGAAAAATTGAGTTAAAATTCTCAAAATGACATGGTCCCACTCTAATCGTCTATAATATTAGTCAAGTTTCTAGATTACTCACCTAGTAAAACATAACTACTACACAACCATATGCAGTAATACTCCACGAATCATCTGGCTGGCCCCAAAAGCTAATACCCCTTCATCGACCACTCCCTCAAGTGTCGATCCAATTATACAGTAAACGTTTCCACACTAATATGTGTATGTTGTGTGCGCGTGTGTGGTATAACACAACCTAAACCCTTGTTCCCTTAAATCAGCAGCCCGTGCATGCAGTGGAACTTGGTTTAACCCTGGCGCTGCATAAATAGTAATCACAAGTGACAGTTCAACACTCAGCACTCCCAGCCCAATACAGCTGGACATTTTGTCAAGCACGTCGTTGGAAACATTAATAAGACATGCTGTGGCCCTCCCACCCTGGCTTCGCTAAACCTCAGGGCACCTCGCAGCACACAGTACAGCCATCCGGCACCTCATAACTCAGAGCCGTTTAGCGAAAAAAAATAACCCCTTCACACATTGCTGTGTGTTTAGCACATTGTTGGTGCAATGAATGAACACAGATTCTGGGTGTGTGTGATACTTTGCAAAGTGAATGACGTACTGCAGGGCCTGAGTGTGCAGAGGATAACTGCAGTGAGTTAACCCATTTGCCAACATGGATGGGTCTGAATGGATAGAGCAGCCCACCACTGCACGCCACCGCCCCCCCCATCTCCAACCCTACCTGCCCCACCAACCCCACCCGTCCCGAACCCCCACCGCCACGCCAACCTCACCCGTCCCAACAGCACCCCACCACTCCCACCTCAGTGGCACTCCCATTTTACCTTTAGTGTGAGTATAAACCATCAATAAAATGGGAAACTAATGTCCAGGGAGGAGCTCTGCAATGAAAACTATCTCGCTCCCATATCTGGGGAGGAACAACATTCTTGCACTCTCAGGCATGAATACCAGGAAGGATTTTGTGGGAACAAAAGAAAATATGGAGGGAGAAAAGGCTCTCTGGCCTATTAAGCTGACTTCACCCAGACTTGGCACTGGATTATTCTGTCACAGCTCCTCCACCTGTTCCCCTCATACCCCACCACTCATTAGAGTGGAACTTTCAAATACAATACAAACTTTAAAATGAATGATATGGGAACAGTCCAATTTTCCTTTCAATTCATTTCACATGCTCTTTCTCTGGCTTCCTATGAAGAAACAAAAATGCTTTTCATGTTGTTATTGTCTTGATAATCCTTAATCACACATAGTGGTCCAGCTCCTTTCCAAAGTTGCCAATTGGCCTACTAACATAGGTAAAGTACAAGCCCAGTCTGTATCTTCCCACCTTAATTGCCTTATTCCTTCTACCCTTCCTTGCATTTTTCCACACTATCTACCTCCACTGCCTCAGTGCACACTCAACTTAAATCATTCTGTGTAAACAATTCTTCCACCTTTCAAGCTTGAGGCTGTGAAACATTCATTTTACTTGTGAAAAAAGAGACATGTCTAAGCTTTTCATCTTGCACTCATCAGGACACTTACAACAATATCAATATAAGGGGGAAAACAACAATTTATACTGTATGTGAAGAGAGTGTTTGGCAGTTAACTGTTAGTCACCATCAGTGGTGCATTCTCCATGGCAATGTCACTTGCCAACCAATCAGCACTCTCTTCACATACACAAGTGTAAATTGTCTTCCCCTTATATTGATATTCTTGCAAGTGTCCTGGT
Organism: Cetorhinus maximus; assembly: GCF_964194155.1. Taxonomy (NCBI): domain Eukaryota; kingdom Metazoa; phylum Chordata; class Chondrichthyes; order Lamniformes; family Cetorhinidae; genus Cetorhinus; species Cetorhinus maximus. The sequence continues at coordinate 135,725,564 of NC_135882.1, read as the reverse complement.
GAGTGCAAGAAAAGCTTAGACATATCTATTTTTTCAGCAATACTCAAGTTCTGTACTACCGAACGACCACTTAATTTGTGTGGTGTGGATTCAAAGCCTGATCAAAAAAGTGAAAAGACAGTCAACTAATATTATGCACGACCCAACTGCCCAACCTTGAAACCTCACTTCCTCCCATTACACAATGGCAGGAGTGGATGGGTTGGTTGCATTATCACCAGATAGCCACTCAACTACTCAATGTGGTTAGACTCACATGGTTACATAATTGAGGGCTGGCTGATATGCTTCCAAACCACAGAGGAATAATGGAGAGGGTATTCAAGTCAGAATCTGGTGCTAGGCCATGCGGAAACTCGCCTGCTCAGTTTATCCAGATCTATGGTGGCCTAAGCAGCTTAAAGGGAGCATGAGAGGGCACTAAAGAAAGTGCAAGCTTACTCCTTGATACTTGCAATTATGTGGAACTCGGAGGAGCTATGTTGCTCAGTCGACCTGGACTCGCTCTGCTCTGGTATGCCTCCAGCCCCCAGGATGGCTCAGTGTCATATATGCCAAAATTTCTCCAAGAGATTGACCGGCAAGCTGCCTGATTGGCATCTGCAGCACGCTGATTTGGTGGAAATCAGGCCCGGGGCTTAATTTTCAGTGAACTTTAGGCCGATGTTACTCTAGGTGCAATGCTCATCCGCATCAGTTTCTGGCACCATATGAACTTTTCAGCCTCTGTCTCTTTTCTGCTTTCTGAGAGCATTTTCTCCCTTGCTTCTCTTCAAATGCCCTACGTGGAGTGCTCCTAGAAAAGTAAGGGATTAGAAAAGCTGATCCAGGTGAACTGTTTACCCTCGTGAAGGCTCTAAAAACCATAGTGCACACATGAACAATTCAGAAGCAAAAAGGGAGTAGATGGGTCAATGAAAGGAATATTATTGCGAGACACAGAAACTCTATAGGTTAGCAAGTTCAACAATCACTATCAGGCAAAGAAAGCTCGAGATAAAAGAGAGAACTGGCAATTACAAATCCTTTCAGGACCTCAGAAAATCATAGAGTGAGTTACAGCTGATGAAGAACTTTTAAAGTGTCACTGTTGCAATGTCAGAAACACAGCAGTCAATTTGCATACAGCAAGGTCCCACATACAGTTAGTTATTTGATAATGGGATCATCCATTTTATTGATGTCGGTTGAGGGATAAATATTGGCCACATCACCAGTGAAATCTCCCCTTTTCTTTGAGTAGTGCCGTTGAATCTTTTGTATCCAACTGAGAGGGCAAATGGGACCTCAATTTAGGAACATAAGACTTTAACCTCATCGGGCAGGTATGCACCCGACCCATACGAGCATAAAATGATGCGTGCTGACGTCAGGCGAGCGTCCCGACGTCAACGCACACTTGTGCAATATTTCACTCGGTGGCCACGCACGGGAGTTGCAGCTGTGCTCACCATTAATTAAGAGGCCAGCTAAGGCCCTTGACATCCCAATTGTCAGCGATTTAACATTGCCCGTGCGGTTTCTCGCCTGTTGCACAGGCAAACAGGCAGCCCAAAATTTGCAAAAGCTTGTCCACGGGCAAGATAAGAAGGGTCAACAGCATTGTCAATGTGAATAATGAGGAGTTTTGGAGATAGTGTGCTGCTGGTTGCTTATTTGAACTGGACAGCTTCATCTCAGTTCTGAGCTTCATTCTGAGAATTTCTAGGCTTCATTCTAGGACTCATTGGTGTCTTCCAGGCCCCCGGAGGATTCAAACTGTGTGGGCCTTTCCAGGTATCAGCCTTCCCTTACCCTGGTAATGGGGATTGTGGCTCTGCTGGAGGCACTTCCCCTGAGGAGGAAGAGAGGGGCAGAAGGGAAAGGAGGCCAGGAGTCTCAATGCAGCTTCCAGGGGAGGGACCTGTGGGAGGTGAGGCGCAGGCACAAGGGGTGCAGGGCCGGATGGCAGTCCAAGGCAGAAGGGGCTGCAGAAGGCTGCACTATCCTGCGACCATGGTTTACAGGTGGCGAAGCAGCTACCTCAATATGTCCGTGAACTCCATTTGTCAGAGGATCAAGTCTGAGATCACCTCCGATGGTGTGGGTGGACACCCCATACCAGTTGCTCTAAAGGTCATAGTGGCCCTCAACTTCTATGCCTCAGGCTCTTTCCAGGGCTCAGTGGGTGATCTGTGTGGAGTGTCCCAATTAGCTGTCCACAGTTGTGTCAAGCTCTGTTCAGGCGTGCACTGACTTTCATTCATTACCGCACGGACGAGGCCAGCCAGGCTGACCCACTGGAGGGAGAAGCAGCCCCACAGGCAACAGATGATGAATCCAGTAGTGAATCCGAAGATGAACATGGTGAGGGGAACGCTGAGGACATGGAGCCAGACTTCAATAACCTCCAGGGAGGCAGGGACACCAGGGATGCGTTGATCCAACGCTCCTTCAGCTGGCATGCCAAATAAGAATTACCAGCTCATGCCAGGGCTGCCGCCTCCTTCCTAGATCCCAGAAAGGACCCTTTCCTTGGTCCCCAAGATACACTCAGTGCCTGTGCATTAAGGTTTCAAGACACCCACGTCCAGCATTAAATGCTGGCGCACCCTGCACCTGCAGAACAAATGAAGCATTCTCAGTCCAATAAAGCAAAATCAAATGTCATTTAATGTTGGAACTCACAGATTCTTGAACTGAACAATATCTGGTGTTGGTAGTCACACCATTAAAAAATGAAAAGCTAAATGGGGGAACAAAAGATCATCCATGACCCACCCCTCTTGTGCTTAAGATGCTTTAAACTTAAGTTTATGGGTGACACGTCTAGGTGCTCCCCCCTTGTTGGCACCGGCATTGGAGGCAGCCTGCTCATTCTGCTGTCTTGCTGGCGTTGATGACCTTGGCAGTCGTCCTCTGGCCAGTGGAGCCTGTGCTGGCCCTGCCTGGCAGGGAGCAGCCAGTGCCACAGCTGGCGTCGCCTCAGCCTCATCAGATGCCACGGTCACTGGCAGAGGGGCGGAAGAGCTGCTGCCGTCATCTGGAGTTCCCTGAAAGGAGTCTGCAGAGACGACAGGCAGCTCATGCGCCAACGTGAGGTCGCGGCGGACCTTTCTGCTCAACATTGATGAACGGGCACCTAGCTGGGATACTGGGTGCCCCATCCGTGTCACACACCGTCACTGACCAGCTGAGGTCATTGCCTGTGTGAGGGCTTGCAGGTCCGAGCGAAACCCCAGGGACCCTGTTTCTGTTCCTGGAGCAGCCTCTCCATGAGAGTTGCCACTCTCTCAATGGAGAAATGATGAAGGATGAATTGAGAAAAAATGATATCCCATGGTTGGGTGCAGGGACCCCATCCCCAGCGTGAGATTCAGCCCTATGGAGAGACAGCAGGCCAAGGGGTTAGTTTTGGATTGTTCTGTCTAAGAGTTGGCACCAGTACCATGGGATAAACAGCCTCCTTTTGTACTGTAAAGTTCTATGGCATGCATTTCTAGCACTTCTACAGGTATATCACTGCTGAAGAAAATCTGTGAGGGTTAGCTTGATGCGGGTTGCACTTTATTCCTTCTATTGAATTAACTGCTTCAAACACTGTAAACAGAGTGAGAGGTTGTCACTTCTCTGACTGACAACTACATTTTAGAAATAAAAAGAAGAAAATGCTGGAAACACACACTGGGGCAGGCAGCATCTGTAGAGATAAAAACAAAATTAACATTTCAGGATTTCTGTTATTCATTTATGGGATGTGGGCATTGCTGTCTAGGCCAGCATTCATTGCCCTTAAGAAGGTGGTGGTGTGCTGCCTTCTTGAACCATTGCAGTCCCTGTGGTATGGATACATCCACAGTGCTGTTAGCGAGGAAGTTCCAGGATTTTGACCCAGCGACAGTGAAGGAACAGGGGTATATTTCCAAGTCAGGATGGTGAGTTGTTTGGAGGGGAAATTCCAGGTGATGGTGTTCCCATGTGTCTGCTGCCCTTATCTTCTGGATGGTGGTGGCCGTGCATTTGGAAGGTGCTGTCTAAGGGGCCTTCACGAGTTCCTGCAGCGCATTTTGTACATGGTGCACACTGCCGCTACTGTGCATTGGCGATGGAGGGAGTGAATGTGGTGGATGGGGTGCCAATCAAGTGGGCTCTATTGTCCTAAATGGTGTCAGGCTTCTTGAGTGTTGTTGGAGCTGCACTCTTCCAGGCAATTGGGGAGTATTTCATCACACCCCTGACCTGTACCTTGTAGATGGTGGGCAGGCTTTGGGGAGTCAGGAGGTGAGTTACTCACTGCATGATTCCTAGCCTCTGACCTGCTCTTGAGCCACATTATTTATATGGATGGTCTAGTTCAGTTTCTGGTCAATGGTAACCCCCAGGATGTTGACAGTGGGGGATTCAGCGATGATAAAGCCATTGAATGTCAAGGCGGTCGAAGGTGGTCATCGCCTGGCACTTGTGTAGCGTGAACATTACTTGCCACTTGTCAGCCCAAGCCTGCGTATTGTCCATGTCTTACTGCATTTGAAGGTGGACTGCTTCAGTATCTGAGGTGTTGCGAATGGTGCTAAACATTGTGCAATCATCAGCGAACATCCCCACTTCTGATCTTATGATAGAAGGAAGGTCATTGATGAAGCAGCAGATGATGGCTGGACCTAGGATACTACCCTGTGGAACTCCTCCAGTGATGACCTGGAGCTGAGATGACTGAACTCCAACAACCACAACCATCGTCCTTTGTGCTAGATATGACTCCAACCAATGGAGAGTTTTCCCCCTGATTCCCATTGACTCCAATTTTGCTAGGGCTTTTTGATGCCACTTTCAGTCAACTGCTGCCTTGATGTCAAGGGCAGTCACTCTCACCTCACCTCTTTGACCATGTTTGAACCAAGGCTGTAATGAGGATATCGCTTGCTCTGGGTATCGCTCGCTGCTTATGTTGTTTGGCACGCAAGTAGTCCTGTGTTGTAGCTTCACCAGGATGACACCTCAATTGTAGGTATGCCTGTTTCTGCTCCTGGCATGCCCTCCTGCACTCTTCATTGAACCAGGATTGATCCCCTGGCTTGATGGCAATGGTAGAGTGGAGGACATGCCAAGCCATGAGGTTACAGATTGTGGTTGTGTACAATTCTGCTGCTGTTGATGGCCTACAGCGCCTCATGGATGTCCAGTCTTGAGTTGCTAGATCTGTTCAAAATCTATCTCATTTAGCACAGTGGTAGTGCCACACAAAACAACGGAGGGTATGCTCAGTGTGAAGACGGGACTTCAAATTCACAAGGACTGTGCGGTGGTCACTCCTACTGATACTGTAATGGACAGATGCATCTGTAGAAGGCAGGTTGGTTGGGATTGAGGTCAAGTATATTTTTTCCTCTTGTTGGTTCCCTCACTACCTGCCGCAGACCCAGTGTAGCAGCTATGTGCTTTAGGGCTCAACCAGCTCGGTCAGTAGTGGTGCTACCAAGCCATTCTTGGTGATGGACATAAGTCTCCCACCCACAGTAATTCTGCACCCTTGCCACCTTCACTGCTTCCTCCAAATGGTGTTTAACATGGAGGAGTACTGATTTATCAGCTGGGGAGGTCCTGTATGTGATAATCAGCAGGAGGTTTCCTTGCCCATGTTTGACCAGGTGTCATGAGACTTCATGGGGTCCAGAGTCGATGTTGAGGACTCCCAGGGCAACTTCCTACTGACGTATACCACTGTGTCCCCACCTCTGCTGGGTCTGTCCTGCCGGTAGGGCAGGACATACCCAAGGATGGTGATGGTGGTGTCTGGGACATTATCTGTAAGGCATGATTCCATAAGCGTGACTAGGCCAGGCTGTTGCTTGACTAGCCTGTGAGCTAGCTCTCCCAACTTTGGTACTAGCTCCCAGATGTTAGTAAGGAGGACTTTGCAGGGTCAACAGGGCTGAGTTTACTGTTGTCTTTTCCTGTGCCTAGGTTGATGTCGGGTGATCCGTCCGGTTTCATTCCTTATTGCCTTGTTTTTAGCAGTTTGATACAATTGAGTGGCTTGCTCGGTCATTTCAGAGGGCATTAAAAGTCAACCACATTAAGTCGATGGCCTTATCTTGGAACTGGAAGATGTTAGGAATGAACAGCTTTTAAGCAAATGAAGTGTCAGGAAAAAGGTGGGTCATGGACAGAACAAGAGGTCTTAGGTCCCCATCCCAAGCATCAGCCCACACCTACCCCATTCCCAGTAGTTGTGCATCTGTTTTAAAAATCAAGACTTAGGAGAGTACATTTTCCAACTAGGAGAGAGTGGTCTTCATGTGTACCCTCCAAAGTCTGTGCTTTTTTTAAAGCAGGAACCCATTTTTCCTGTGATAGTCTTAGATATTTATGCCACAAGGACTGGAGGGAAGAGGATGGGGTTTCAGTGAATCTTCATAACAAGTGAATCAAATATCAGAATGCAAGCTGCAATCCCACTTCTGGCTGTGTGCTATCCTGCCCCAGTTCTTCCCCAGTCTTTATCTAGGCTTGTCCAGAAACAGCTTTAGCCATCAGTATTTCTCTTCATTACTGATGACTTAGAGAAAACCTGACCCTGTCAGGATTCATACTTACTCAGAAAACCACCCCTTTAAGTAGTTTTCATCATTCACACTTACCCAAAGAAAAAGACTTCCCCTTTAAATAGTCATACTATAATAACTTTCCCCTTTAAATATTCATACTGCCAGAGAGAATCTTTCCCTTTAAATATTCATACTGCCATAGAGAACTTTCACATTAAAAATTCATACTGTCATAGGAAACCTTCACCTTTAAGGTCTTATCACTTTCATCGGCATTCACCTGATGTTTCCTTTTAAACTGTGCATTCAACATTCTGAGCCTTTCATCATTATAATTTTAGTGATGGATCGATTACCTCACAGGATGAAGAAATTTGCCTGTAAGTAATTTAGATGCGTGTGTTGAAGAGATTGGTGAGAATCATATTTAAAGGGTCAGGCGAATCTTAACAAGCTCCAGATGGAATGGAGAATGAAAAACTTTTTTTTTGTTTTCTTTGAACGCTTTTGCCTATTCGCTATAAAAGTATTGGAAATAGACTGAATGGGACTGTTGGAGGAGAGAGGTCACATGATGAAAACTCCAAAAAAATGTAGGGCCCAACCAGTGGCGGAAACCCTACTTCCTACTAGGCATGGACTGGTAGCTAACAAGGTCCACTGGTGCAGCCACATAAGTGCAATCCCTTTTTACATTATTATCTTCCCATCCAGGGAACAGCACCATGGTATCATGCCAACAAAGGGGCTGCTGACAGTACATAACGACATAAGAACATTGGAACAGGAGGAGGCCATTCAGCCTCTTCAGCCTGTTCCAGCATCTATTTAATCATAGTTGATCTACAGTCCCATATTTCATAAGCCTGCCCTCATCTTGTGACAAAAAATTTCAAAAATATTAACTAGTCATTAGTGTGCTCTCTAGTTTATTTTTTTGTTTTTTTTTTCCTTGCGGATGACATTGGAAGGGCTGTATATTGCTCTTCTTTAGAGGGCATTAAGAATCAATCACCTTGTGTGGAATTGGAATCACATGTAGGCCCAGACCAAATCAGAGTAGACAGTTCCCTTTCCTAATGGACATTGATTAACCAGTTGGGTTTTTATGAGAAATCAGCAGCTTCCATGATCATTTTTAGTGCCAGCCCATAATTTACCAGATTTATTGAATTCAGTTAAGGCTTCAATGAACTTAGGAACAAGAGTAGGCCATTAATTTCCTTCAACCTGTTCTACCATTCAATTAGACCATGGTTGATCTGGACCTTAACTCTACCCAACTTTGATCATATCCCTTGATACTCATAAACGTCTGTCGATAACAGTATTGAAAATTTCAATTCTCCCAGCATCAGTGACGCTTCAAGGGAATGAGTTTTGGATTTCCACTATCCTTTATATGAAAAGTTGCTTCGCACTCAATTTCACAGCCAAATATTTGAGCTCTAATTTTAGGTTTATGCCTCCTTGGTCTGGATTCCCCCACCAAAGGAAATAGTTTCCCAGTGTCTATCCTGTAAAATCAGTTTATCATTTTAGAGACCTCAATTTGATCACCCTCAACCTTCTAAACTCAAGGGAATACAAACCAAGTTTATCCAAATCTATCTTCATACTTAAACCCTTTAAGCCCTGATATCATTATGGTGAATCTGCACTGAACCCACTTCAGGGCCAGTATATTCTTCTTGAGATGCGGTGCCCTACCTGAATGCAATTTTCCAGATGGAGTTTGAGCAAGGCTCCGTGCAACTGACACATCACCTCTCCCCTTCTGTATCCCAATCACCTTAAGGTAGAGGGCAACATTCTTAGCATTTTTGATTACTTTTTACCCTTTAAGTCCTGGTACCATTCTAGTGAATCTCCTCTGTGCCTGCTGGAAGACCAGTATATCTTTCCTGGAGGTTGGTGTGAAAAACCGAGCACAGGATTCCAAATTGAGGTGGGGATTTGGGGTAGGGTGGGGTGAGGGGGTGGGGTGGGGGTGCGAGTGGGGTGGGGTGGGGTGGTGGTGCAGGGGTCGTTGTGGTGGTTGGGAGGGTGGTGGTGACCAAAACTCTAAACTGTTGAAGCATCACTTCCTCACTTTTGTATTCAAGCCCCCTTAATATAAAGGTCAACATTCTCTTAACATTTATGATTGCTTTTGGTATCTATGCAATAGCTTTTGTTGATTTATATGCATGGACACCCAAATCCTGTTTCTCCTCCATAGTTTGTAGTTCTTTATCATTCAGAAAATATTCCGATTTGTCCTGTTCAGATCCAAAATAGTTGACCTCATGTTGAACTTCATGGCCCGGATTTTTATCCTCGAGGTGGGAATTGCGGGTCGGGCTATTTTCTGACATCATGATCCTGTCCGGCAATATCTGCCTGCGCTATTTTCATGGTGAGGGTGGGCTGGAGTCCGGGCCACAGCCTCCAGAAACAGGCCCAAGGCAGGGATGGATTCCATGGCAGGCAGGTTAGAAGGCCACCTCCATTCACTGGAACATCAGCCCCATTCTGTAAATGCGTGTTAGGCACCCTAGCCCTCATCCCTCAAACTCCAACCACATCTATGGCCACACCATACCTCCCTTGGCCCCTCATATACCCCCTACCCTCCTCCATACTCCTGATGGCCCCTCATGACCTCTGCATATCCCCAATGCACCCTCAAAATCCCCTGCTCCTTCCAAAACCCTCATGCCCACTCACCCAGTGTCCACTATCAAAATAACTCATGAGCCCTATAATAGCACTGGGAAGTTTTTGAAATGCTCATGAAACTGCCAAAGAAACAGTCATTCAAAAACATCTCCAAAAAACCATAAGCTGCTCATAAACTGTCAATTAAAACAAAGCTCACTGTCCCCTTGACAGCTGCATCAACAACCCCTGCTAAGCTAAATACATTAATGGGGCTTGGAGCACAGCCAAGTGTTTATAATAGGATTCCAAAGCACGGCTGTGTGAACAAATCCTCTAGCGCTGAATATATTAAAACCTTTTGAAGTGGTGGAGCAGATGGTTATCCTCACTCTCCTGAGGTGCCGTGAACAATGTCTCCTAACAAAAGGGGCCCAACTCCATGGAAATAGGGCAATGACTAAAATGCCCACCCCACAATGGATTAGGTGAGGGTGGGATTGCTGTCTGTGGGTTCACTACCCACACCCTTATCCAAGGGCCATAAAAATCCCACAGAAAGGGAATGGGGGCCGGAATCCACTATTTTTAAAATTCCCTGCCTCCATTCTGACATGGGCGCAGGCATGGCAATCTGGCCAACCTGTCAAGAGTGTCACCTATTCACTTAGTCTGCCTATATCCCTTTATATTTTCCTGCTCTAATATACAGAACTTGCTGTGCTTTATGATTGGATTTGAACTCACACATCCAATTTTTACTCTATGTGAGTGAACGGATTTTGAGTGAGTTAAAATCATGCCTACAATGTCTGAGTTGCTATTTCAGAATAATAACCACAAATGTGCTCTACATTGTGCCATCAAACATTGATTGATCATATGCAGCATGGTTAGATGTTGTATACAGCTTTCTCTACACTACTCCATCAACTGCAATGTGGGATGCAGATAACAGTTTCTCTACATTGTCCCAGCCAATTGTTCTAGCTTACCCAATTGAGCAGTCACAGATTAGGTACCTCATAGAAGAGTGCTGGGTCAGATACAACATTTGGCAGATGCAGACTAAATAAAGCTCTTTCTACAAATGCACTTAGAGCTACCCATTCAGCTCCAGCTATTTTTGTGCACTGATACCCTAAAATATAGAGTGTCCCTAAGCCGATGAGCAGTGGGAAGCTAACTAGTGCAATGTAGCTTGTTAAACCCCCTGAAGTGACTCCAGCACACCCAAGTCTCTGGTCTGCCAAGCTACTCTGAAGCCATTCTGGGATTTGGGTAATGGAGTGTGTCTCTAATGGAAGGACAATGTACACTCTAAATCGGGAAAACAAAAGCTCTACTTAAGGTTAATTTTATAAACATTTGCTGCCATTGTGGAGCCTTGGCCACTGATAGCAATTATTAAACAAGGGCAAGAGAGAAAATAATAACAACAAGATTAAGTTTTGAATAGCTGTAGATTGTAAGAGCAATAAAAAACTGACTAAATTGAGGAGGTCCGCAATTTTCAGGTGTTGAGAAAGAATGAATTGGAATAGAAGGCACTGTGAGGATGCAAGGTGGAGAATGAGAGTGTAGGACAACAACTTGTATATTTACAGCACCTTTAATGTAATAACATATCCCAAAGTACTTCAGAAGAGCATTATAAAGCAAATTTTGACATCAAGCCACATAAACAGATGTTAGGGCAGATAACCAAAAGCTTGGTCAAAGAGGTATGTTTGAAGGAGCATCTTAGAGGAGGAAAGAGAGGCGGAAAGGTTTAGGGAGGGAAGAGCTTGGGGCCTAGGCAGGTAAAGGCACAGCCACCAATGATGGAAGAATTATCAATCAAGGATGCTCAAGAGGCCAGAATTAGAGGACGGCAGATACCTCCAGGGTTGTGGGGCTGGAGGAGATTACAGAGAAGGGGAAGCGCGAGGCCATGGAGGTTTGAAAATAAGGATGAGAGTTTTAAAATTGAGATATTCCTTAACTGGGAGACCAGTGATTTGAGAGTTTGGAGGAATGAAAGGAAGATGTTTAAAAGAACAGCTATCATATTGGTAGAAAGAGAATCTTATGACAGATCATTGAAGGCAAGAGGAGTGCGAGAAATCACCTACCAGATTAGAAGCTTTTACTTGCATGGTTGGTGGTGTAGTTGTAATGTAACTAGACTGATAATCCAGAGGCCCAGGCTACTGTTCTGGGGACATGGGTTCAAATTCTATCATGGTACTGGTGGAATTTAAATTCAGTTAATAAATCTGAAATTGAAAAGCTAGTCTCAGTAATGGTGACCATGAAACTAGCATTGATTGTTGTAAAAACCCATCTGGTTCACTAATGTCCTTTGGAGAAGGAAATCTGCCATCCTTACCTGGTCTGGCTTACACATGTCTCCAGATCCACAGCAATGTGGTTGACTCTCAACTATCCCCTGAAATTGTGTGGCAAGTCACTCAGTTAAGGGGCAATTAGAGATAGGCAACAAATGCTGGCCTTGTCAGTGATGCCCAGGCCCCATGAAAGAATAAAGAAAAAAATTACAAAATACGGGAGTATTATTCAATGCTACCAGCTCCTTTATATTATGAAGGAGATTGCAATCTCCACATTAATTAACTATGTTGGTGGTCCCAGTATTTTGCTCCCTCCCTCTCTGGACAGTGAAAAAACATCACAATGGAGGTGAGGCTATCCCAGCATTCAAAGCAACTGTGAAAGCCTTCTATTAAATTTATAAGCCCTGTGGTTTCAATAGTTGTTCACTGTGTAGTGAATACAGGAACAGCTCTAATTTCCCCCTCCCCAACTTTTTCTTCTTCTCTCCAAAGAAAGCAATTGGGAATCCCACAGCGAGGAGTGAGTAGCCTGTGAAAGATGAAAGAGAAATACAGAAAATGGCAAAAGAGAGAAAAATAGAGCATATATGGAAGGGAGCGAAAACAAAATACATTACTTGGCCATCTCTTGTGGCCTGAATGTGAACTTCCGTAATGTTTATGTATTTTGTTATGAGGGAAATACCTACAACTCTACAACTGGTGTTTGTTTAGTGCTGAAAGCCTGAGTAACATTCAAGGCTTTAATTTGGACAGAGTGGGGTCAATTTTAACATGCCCTCCACCTGCTTGGCAGAAACTAGTTAAAATTGAGCGGGGTGTTGGAGGAAACTTTCTTACATCATTCCTGCCCGGAACTGGCCTACTGCTATTTTGAATTACATGCATCGAGGGCACCTGCCCGAAACCAGCTTTTAAAATATGTAGAATGATTTCCAGTGACAGAATTGGGGCCTTAATCTGTGATTTTAACCCGGGGCCTAAACAGGGCAGCATTGGTGGTTTCTCTGAACCTCGGTAGCCAGGGCCAGAAGATGATCAGTGAGGTGAGCTTTCTAGCAGGAAGAGTAGACATATTCCTCTGAAGTCTACAAGGAAACCTTGAACCTCTCCTTCTCCAGTCCTCAGCCGAAACACTCACCATGTGATGAGGACTGCTGGGTCCCTAGCAGTGGCTTTACGCTGTCTGATTTTAATGTTTGACAGCTTCTTCACACATCACCTCCTAGTTGTTTGATGGGGTACTTGCCAAGTGACATGTTAATGAGACCCCCCAGCCATTAGCCTTCCAGCTGATGCTACCTCGATGGGGCTGCTGCCTGCTTCAGCGTGTTCTCACCCTGGGAGTGAAAACAGGGCCCAGTGACAAAAAGCCTCTTGGTTCATTAGCAGTGACCTCTCGTGTGATTCAGAAGGTTGTGGCTCGAGCTCCACTCCAGAAACATGAGCACAAAATCCAGGTTGACTCTCCAGTGCAGTACTGAGGGAGTGCTGCACAGTCAGGTGCCAGCTTTCAGGTGAAACATTACACCAAGGCTCCTCTCACCCTTTCAGGTGAACATAAAAGATTGCATGGCAAGATTCGAAGAAGAACAGAGGAGTTCGCCCAGTGTCCTGACCAATATTGATCCCTCAAGCAAAACCTAAAACAGGTGATCTGGTTACTTATTTCATTGCTGTTAGTGGGACTTTGCTGTACATAAATTGGCTGCAATCTCTCTCTATATTACAACACAGGTTACACTTTAAACAGATTTCATTGGTTGTAAAGCACTTTGGAACAGCCTGAGGTCAGGAAAGGCGACATATAAATGTAAGTCTTGCTTTCCTTCAGCAGCCAGCAGGTGAAAAATAAGATGAGCACAGCGGGGGTTAAATGACGGCGACTGTTAGTGATTACAGTCAGAGGAAGGGGGAGTAACTGGAGTAGAGAGTTGGTCTGAGCTCATTCTTGCAACATTTACACAGCTGTTCCTCAAGGAGGAAGTGAGGGAAAAGAGTCTCACCACATATTGTAAAATAAAATGTTGCCTTTTCTGTAGAATTGGCTGTTTTTCTTTTTCTCAAAAAAAAGAGACAAAGGTACAATTCCCTTTCAAACTGTGGTATAGATTACCAAACTCCAGCTGAAAGCATTCACCACCCAACTCCCCCACTAACCCCTCCAACCACCCCATCCATCTTAATTGTAGGTCTGATCCAGTCACCTCAGCAACGCTTTCCATTCCCTCCTCCCTCAAACGCACACCTACAATTAGTGGATTAAAAAGTGCCCTCAGCTCAACAGGAAAAGCTCTCACATCACTGGCACACTCCGCTGCCATTTCTTATTCATCCGGTTTTCTCCATCTTACCCTGAAAATTCTAATTGATGGTAGGGAGGTGTCGAGGTAAGTGAATTAGTCCTGCTGCCCGGTACCTCAGTCCCATTGCTATTCTTACTGTGTGAGGCTATAGGCAGTGACTGTTGCCAGGCTGTGCAGCCCTGGAGGCCATCGCATCCTGGCCTGATCCCATAGTTTGTCCATCTTTTTCAGCAACGCTCAATGGATAGTGAGCCCATGGACACTGACGGCTACTACAACAGCTCTCCGGCTCATTCAGAGCTGGCCAGCAATGAAACCCGAGATCCTCGCTGTGCGTTCAGCAAAGACACCTTTTCCCCCCAACACATGGACTGCAGCGAGTTTTAGGCAGCTCACCACCACCTTCTCAAGGACAATCAGGGATGGGCAATAAATGCTGGCCCAGCTAGCGACCACATCCTGTGAGCAATCATATTTTAAAAAATCCTTGCTTCCTCATCTGGCTCTTGGTGAATTCTACTGCCGCAGGCAAGGTTGGGGTGATTTTAATGGACAGCAGGTCAGGTCCAGCCTGGGAGATTTTAGCCATGAGGCTCTCCCAGTGGGAATTTCTACCTGGTTATAAAGCTACATGGTTGGGATGATATGAGAGTCAGACAGGCATCGCAAATGGGGTAGCAGGAAGTAAACTAAAGGGAGGGGAGGGTCATGATTTACTTGTGGGCTCATGTCTGCTCTTTCTGGTCTATATTCAAATAAAGCTTCCTTTCTGGGCCTCTTCTGGCCCTGTGTTCTCTTCCTTTAATGTCGGACTGACAGAGAAGGCATGATGACTCCCTAATGCAAGCGTCATGTTAAGATTGCATTTAGGATGACATCGGGGCTCAGTCTACATACTTGAAGAACCATCCCCCACCCCACCGAAAGCAGATTTCTCTTCAATCCAGTACTCTTACCCTATTTTAACTTGCACTATTTCTAAATCCAATCACTCTCCAGTGCACTCATAGATTTAAATTAATTAGCATTGATCTTTTCTGCCAAGAAGACACAGATAAGATCATTAGCTTTTTTTAAAAATTGAACATTAACATGCAGACTATTTCATTCCCAGCCCTTTCCCTTTTCTCTCCTTCCTCAGTTTAATGCAATAAGTTTATCAAATATAAAAACCTATGGGCAGGCAATAAACCTTTTTTTCTCTGTCATACATGCACACATAAATACAACTTCCTTATTGTAATTAAAACAACACTCGAGAAATATTAGCTCCAATCTTTTGAGATTGGTCTTATTTTTTTCAAAATTATTTGATGAAAAACTGTAAAAGCTTTAGGGTTTAAGAAAAATTTTACAAGACACTGAATGATACTGATGCAGCCTGGGAAATAGACAAGAAGTATCCACTCAAATTGTGCAATGTAAACTTATATCAAAGAGTCATAGCTCTGGGCAAAATATTAATGACCCAAGGCTCAGGCTTTTGGAAGAGGTCTTTGCTTCAAGTAAAAACTTTAATTAAGAAATTTAAAAACCAAAAGGGCAATTAAGTGGATATAGGTAATCATGTTATTGTTAACTAGGTTTTTTTTAAAATTCAAGACCCTTATTTTGGACATTAGAAATTTCAGTTACTGAGGAAAACATGCTGAACATAAAAGAATTCAAAAAGAATTTTGAGTGATTTATGGCAACTCAGCCACCAGGTTGTACAATTACAGGTGATATACAGTCACTATAATGTAGAAGCTATTCTGTTTATTACACATTGTCATAGGGAAGTCTGACACCTTTGGCATTGAAGACACGTCACAGCACCACCTACAGGAGTAACAGGTATTGCAATTTCCATGAAATGCCTGCCTCAGGTAGAGGATTCAATGTATATTAGATAGGGATAAGGGGCAAAAATGGACTTTAACTTGGCAGATCAGTGAGTGGTTGAGCCATTCAGGCCTGGATGCTCCCAGGTTTGATTCTACTCTGTCTGTGCAGCCTTATCCAAAGGAGCTGGACAGAGGGCTGCGCTTGGCTTTGGGCTGAGAGGAAATCAGACAGGGTTGGACTTTTGATTGCCATTTAATGTGTTGTGCTGGAAATGGGTTGTAAAAGCTTCAGTGGGTAACATGTTGTGAGCAATACAGCTGAACCTGATCCTGCTCACACATGTGCACATCCAGCCGAATAACTGTCATCAGAAATGGAAATCCCTATCTGATTTTCCCTTCATGTCCAGGCATGAGAGTGGACAACTGCTGAGGTATCAGGTGGCTACCCATGGAACTGTACCACAGAAAATAGTCCATGTTTGCAGGAGAGAAGGGAAATAAAGGGATTGTTCTCCTTAGAGTATGTTAAAGGGCAATTTAGTAGAGTTGTTCTGAACTGGAATGCAATCTCTGAAAGGGTAGTGGAAGCATATTGAATAGTAACTTGAAATTGTATATATACTTGAACAGGAAAAAATTGCAGGACTATGGGAAAAGCAAAGAGGTGTTGGACTAATTGAATATTTCATTGAAAGAGCCAGTAAAGACACAATGGGCTGAATGGCCTCCTTCTTTACTGTATCATTCTTTAAATTTCATTTTCAAGGAGAAAGATTTTATTTTTTACAACTTCTTATAATGTCTATCAAAAATGCCCTAAAATTCCTACACATGCAATGATCTATAGTTCACCTTCCACTACCCTAGTAGTCACATGATACAACGGTAATCGAGTTCATCACCAATCATGGCAATCACTTTCTAATAACTAGTGTACAACAGACCCAGACATGGTGTGAAGAAAGCTCCAGTGGTGGGGTTTTTATTTGATTGAGAGTTAAACCCGCCCCTCGTGTCAGCTGCACACTTCCCGCTGCAAAACCCAGAGGCTCCAAGTTTAAAAGGCTCCGCCCAGAGCCGGAAGAGGCAATCCTTCTAACATCACTAAACGACAAGTTAAACCACTTAAAGAGCGTTTCGCCAGCTCCTTAAGCGCCGGTCTCTAATTTTTGCTCGGGGGCATGAGATTCAAGGCGCGGTTCTGAACCGTGACGGGGAGGAGGAGGTGCAAACAAAGTGGGAAGTCACACAAAACGGCGGGACAGCAGCAGCAAGAGGCTCCAGCAAAGAGGGAGGCTCAGAAAAGTTCTTCGTTGACAGGCAACCAGTTGCACAGTCAGGAAAATTATCTGACATATCTCTTCACTCTTGACAAGGGCATTTTGAAGGTGGTGGCCAGCTTGGGGCTCGGGGTTTAGATGGTTAGATGTGTTTCTCTAATTATGGGCTTCACTAATTCATGGAAGGGTGTAGGGGAGTGGGGTGCACTCAGGGAAACATGCCCAAAGAAAGGAAGGCAGGATATAAAGGAAATAGGATTAAGCTACTCGAGATAGGGTGCAGCCAGGAGGGTCGACTAGCGATGAAATGCAGCCAGGAGCAAAGCAGACCACTGGGCAACAGAGGAGCAGGGTTTGGAAACAAGGGCAGAAAGGCAATGAAGGTGAGATTTCACAGACGGGTCTTTCACTAATGGAGAAGCTACCTGGACATGTGGGATTATCAGTGCTGCAGAAGGCCGTGTCTGACCAGGGAGATGGTTGCTGACTTGTGCAGCCTCGTTGATGGTCATCCAAGGATTCGCAGCAGCTGTTGCCATTTTGAAATGAAGACACACAAGTCTGCCTCATTGCAACAACATGCCCAGAGCTTTGTCGAAGTACAGTGTGATAGTATTTACATAATAAACACTCAAATGACCCACTAAGTGACATTACCAATGCGGTGGCCTGAGGTCACAACCATCCTACAAGGTAATCACCCCTGGCTGAGAATGAGGTGGAGGAAGACTTCTTTATTGCCTGTCTGGCCCAGAGATGCCTGTGGGTGTCGTCCTCGTCATGGAGGCGCAGGGGGAGGGTGATGGTGAATGCCTCCAAAGGTGGCATCACTGCACTCCATAAGGTTGATGACTCTCTCAATGCAGGAGTTCATGTGCTCAAAGTCCTGAGACACTATCGCGTATGAACTCCAGAACCTAGAGATGTTGTGATGTATCCATCCTGTCTACAGCGGACCCCCATTTCTGCATCCCAAGAGTCCCTGTGGCTTAACACTCTGGCCAGATGAAAGGCCAGTCTTCAAAGTGCACCAGTGATATGAGCTGTGGTACCCCACTACTCAGGTACGCTCTCTCGTTCTCCTTGGCATTCAACACCTGCTAGCCTGCAAAGTGAAGAAAGATACAGTTAGGACAATGTTTTTCTCTCTCTCACCACTCGCAGCTTTTCAGTCATATAAGATGTTCCAGTCTTCACTCCAGCTTCCTGTCTAACATCAACAGGGTTCTGGCCTATGCTTATGGGTCATCAAGACTGCTGAGCGCACATCTCTTCCGTGGTCAGAAGGACTCTATACCCGCTCAGGATCTTTTGTCCTCTGGTGACCAGGAGACATGCCATTTGGGTCTATTTTTGGGCTCACCTTTCCAGATCTTAGGAGGTCATTGAAGCATTTTTGGCATTGCACCCAGTTCCTCCTCAGCACTCCTAGGCTCCCCAACCAACCAGGCTGCAGATGTGATGACGAGCCGCACTCCATCAAAGAAAGATTTCTATTTAAAGGGATCCTTGGAAGGGATCAGAATGGCTCCAGGAAACCGTTAGCGTGAAGGCCTATGGCAAAAATCAAATGGATGGAAAACTTGGCAAGGCTGCTCCCTGGTTCTCTGACTCTCCCATGGAGGTAGTGATGGCCACAAGGGACATTCTTTTTCCTCAGGACAGGAGGAAAAGGCCAGCCTCGCTGGCAAAACAGGCATGGCTACTTCCAACCATGCCTATGAGCAGCAGGAGTGTGGTGTCCAGCACCTGGATACAGTGTTGGAAAAGGTTGAATGACCTCAGTAGGCATACTCAGCCATCATTCTGTGACTTCACTAGCATTCCCCAGTGCAGCACTTCTCTGAAAGCAGATCCACACATTCTTTTATCTCCAGCCAGCTCCTCAAATTTCTGTCTCAACAGCCAACATCCAAACTCACCCTCATCCTATTGTTGTCATGCCACACAATCAGCCTCCACAAATGCTCGCATTCCATCCTCACTACATCTTCCATTTCCCACACTCATAACTCTCTGTTTTCTCTCAACACAGGAGAACAGAGCCCCAACTTCAGGGAAAGGTAGAAAATGGGTGGGGTGGAGTCATTATCACCCTGACCCCATTGGAGCAGCACACCTTGGAGATTGGTGGGGTGTTGCGGGGGGCACAGACATTAGGCTCGGCGATGACGAGATAGGGGTCACCCACTGACTTGGTGACAGCATTAGAGATTGCACTGCTACTGGAGACTTAACATTCACCCAGGCTGATTTGATGTCACCAGTGACTGAAATGCCACAACTTGCACTCTGCTGAGTTTGAATGCTTTCCCCATGCCAACCCTAAATCATGTCTTTCATCCCCTACAGGTCTTTCAAGTGTGATGGAGGGATAGCAGTGGCAGTCCTCAGACGGACAAGCAGCCTGAGAATGCATCATCGCATAATTCATGCACAACCTTCACCAGCACAGACAAACGTCCCTCAATGCGTCTTGTCTTAGAGGTAGCTAGATTGTCCCATGGTGAGCAGGAGCAGATACTGGAGACAGGGACAGCAGAGATTCTCTGTCGGAAGGCGCAGGAAACTTCACGTTTTCTGTGTTGATGTCCACTTCATGGAAAGTGTGGCCATCTACATGGAACATCAAGATGCAGCAGCCCCAGCAGACTGATGCTGGCTCTGACCAGTGGCCTGCACGCTCAATTTGTCATTTTACACAGGATGGAGGAAATCCCCACCTTGTGGCTCAGTGCTTCATGAAAATGCAGTTTTGGCCAGCAGGGAAGAGCAGGTAGGCCCTGAAAGGGAACATGGAGAAAGGGCACATGACAGTGACGACCCTTGTCAAGGTGCTCCCACTTCTCATCCCTCACCCTCCCTAACCCACACCTCAGTTAGAGCTCCAAATGAGGTCTCCTGCCCTTAGGGCAGAGTGTGCTTCCACAGAGGTGCAGGGGGTACTCTTTGGAGGAGCCAGAGGGCACCAGCCAAGGGCACCTCACATGTGAGAGCAAGGGAACAAGCAGTCTGGTTTTAGCTCTGCTGAATCCACAGTAGTTGTACCAAATAGAAGTAATAGAAAACGGATGAGAAAGATTTATCAGTTGCACAAGGAGATTCACTTGCACATGTATATAACAATGTTCATAACATTAATGTTAATGTTTATTGCAATGAATGAAACAGTTTATTTGAACTCTTTATTCTCCTGACTTCTACTTTATTGTATCCTGAACTCACCTTGGGCAGTAGCCTTCAGTTTGGGCTCTGCCAGGGTCAATCAGCTCCTGACCTCATTACAGCCTTGGTTCAAACATGGACAAAAGAGCTGAACTCCCGAGGTGAAGTGAGAGTAACTGCCCTTGACATCAAGGCAGCATTTGACCAAGTGTGGCATCAAGGAGCCCTAGCAAAACTGGAGTCAATGGGAATCAGGGGGGAAACTCTCCGCTGGTTGGAGTCATACCTAGCACAAAGGAAGATGGTTGTGGTTATTGGAGGTCAATCATCTCAGTTCCAAGACATCACTGCAGGAGTTCCTCAGGGTAGTGTCCTAGGTCCAAACTTCTTCAGATTCTTCATCAATGACCTTCTTCCATCATAAGGTCAGAAGTGGGGATGTTCGCTGATGATTGCACAATGTTCAGCACCATTCGCGACTGCTCAGATACTGAAGCAGTCCAGGTCCAAATGCAGTAAGACCTCGACAATACCCAGGCTTGGGCTGACAAGTGGCAAGTAACATTCGTGCCACACAAGTGCCAGGCAATGACCATCTCCAACAAGAGAGAATCTAACCATCACCCTTGACATTCAATGGCATTACCATCGCTGAATCCCCCACTATCAACATCCTGGGGGGTTACCATTGATCAGAAACTGAACTGGACTAGCCATGTAAATACTGTGGCTACAAGAGGTCAGAGGCTAGGAATCCTGTGTGAAATAACTCACCTCCTGACTCCCCAAAGCCTGTCCAACATCTACAAGGCACAAGTCAGGAATATGATGGAATACTCTCCACTTGCCTAGATGAGTGCAGTTCCCACAACACTCAAAAAGCTTGACACCATCCAGGAGAAAGCAACCCACTTGATTGGCACCACATCCACAAACATTCACTCCCTCCACCACCGACGCGCAGTATCAGCCGTGTGTACCATCTACAAGATGCACTGCAAGAACTTACCAAGGTTCCTTCAACAGCACCTTCCTAATCCACAATTGCTACCATCTAGTTGGTAGGCACAGAGTTTGTGATTGCACTGCCCAATAGCCTCAAGCACTCAGATTAGCTGAAGTGTGCCTGGATCAGAACAAATGTAGTGAGCACAAAGTGGTCAGCTGATATCCACTTTTGGTCTTCGCTGGCAGCCTGGCGAGTGGCTGTAGGCACCATGCTCAGAGGAGGAGATTGCTGGTCTGTCTGCACCTTCGTCTTCCTGCAGCTCCATTCCTCTCTGTAGCATGATACAGCTACTCTGGAAACCATTCATACAACATACTGAGACACCTGGACTGCATCTTCAACAGCCCAATAGCTTATATTTTCGTCCTTAGTCATGTAGCTCATATTGTGCCTTTCCTCTTCATCATTGGTAGTTCTTGAAGTAGTCATCAGCCTTATCCTCTGAGGATAGCCCTTGCCTCCTGAAGCCACCCATTGATTCTGTGTTGAGGAACAAAAACCTGTAGGAAATGTGACTGCTGCAGTATGAATGAATCATGATAGCTTCCAGGATATCGAGCATGGATATGCATGAAGGCCTTCCAGTGGTTACAAATGAACTGAATTTGAGGGAGCAGAATCATTAGGACTTGATGAGCACTCCAGGCTTATCTGAGAGTGCCCTGATTGCCACATGTGTGCAGTCAATGCTCCCTGTAGCTGTGAAAATCCAGACAGTAGCAAAACCGCCAGCCCTCTGTGCCTGTCCTCATCTGTGTCCAAGTGAATTTAAGTGACATCTTGGCAAACAAGGCATCAGAGACCTGGGCAATGAATTTTGTTTAGCAGATTGTTAAATTCTGGAAATATCATTCGCAGATATCTGGAAAAAACTGGAGGCAAAGAAATTCAGAGCTGTGATGGCCATTGACAATGTATGCCTTCAAAGGATGACTTATTCCAGGAGACTGCAAATGTCAGCAGTAACCTTTTGTGAGAGCCTGAGCCTCCTGAGGCATTGTTACCCCGTCATGTCCCGGAAGCTGATCTTCAGTTGTAGACCCTGTTTAGGGGTTTTTCACCCTTTGGCCTGGAACTCGGTGTCCACGCTCTGGAGTGATGTGGCTGCATTATGCAGCCATTGTTGGTGTTTTGATGCTCCTGCTGGTGCTGCAGTTGTTGGTGTGGTTCCTGGTGCTGCTGGTGTTGGTCTGTCTGTTCCTGTTGTTCCACATCACAGATCGTATTATAGCTGCATACGTTGCTTCCACGCTGCAGTGAAGGCTGACAGCTGGAAATCGCAGATCAGTGCGAGTAAAATCCAAGGTGGTGAAATGACTTTTAAAAAGTTGGAAATCACCTTTAAAGAAGTGAAATCAGGTTCTCAGAACAAGTGCAATGAGCACAAGCTGGACAGTGGATATGTAATTTTGTTCTTTAAAGGCTTTCCAGCCTGTCAGTTTCATTGTTCAGCGACTCCCCGCTGTGTTCTTGTCTTGTTGACCCTGGCGAGTTCCCCGCAGCTATTAAAGTCACAATGCTGGGTCAAATCCTGAACTAATTGGGGATTTATACATTTTAATTATCTGCCCAGGAATGTCGGTTTCCCACTCACCTACAAACCCACCCGGGTTAAACGTGGAATTGGGTGGGATCATATTGGATTTCTGACCTGAAGCCACTTTCTGGCTCTTCAACCTCCCACCAACAAACCTGATCCCCTTGGCAGCTAAAATTCTGATGTTTCCACACATTAGTTTTAAATTCAACCCCTCTGAATATAAACATTATTTAGTTTGTTTAGAATGATAAACTTACCATAACCAAACAAGCAATCATTTGGAAAAGAGCATAAACAGCTGTTAATCTGGAACAAATACAGGAAGTGCTGGAAAAACTCAGCAGGTCTGGCAGCATCTGTGGAGAGAAAAACAAGAGCTAACGTTTCAAGTCCAATATGACTCTTCATCGCACCTGGACTCTTTGTCAGCTGTTCATCTGTTTTCTTTTAGATTGATGTTGGTTCAGGCAGGAATATTGACCAGACAATGGCTCAGCTTCCTGATCTTCTTCAAGGACCATCATAGTTTCTTTACTGTCCAAATGTATTGCCCAGCCAGGCAGATGGAACCTCAGTCTTGACAGTTCATCCAAAGGGCAACATTTTTGGTCATTAGCTACTCACTCACACTGCACCAAAATGCTAACTCAAATCTGTGCTTCAACACAGGAGAGGGACTTGAGATCACAACAGCTGGTGAGAAAACATCAAATACTCCATGACAATCAGTGGTTTATTGCTGCTTAGTTTGGATAATGGACATGAAAGTTATCAGTAGATATTGATTAAATAAAAGGCAGCTAGTGAACAGCTCCAGGTGACTTGAGGACTGAATAGCCTCCACTGTAATTTTCAGGTGTCTATTGTTGAGCTTGCTTCTCTTTATTCAGGATTACATAGTACTTGACAACAATTTTTCTTAGGAGATTATGTAAATTAGATATTGTCCATAATAAGGCAGATTGTACTTGGGCTGTGAAAAAGAGTGGGCTTGACAGGCCAAATGCTCTTTTTTCTTTGTATAATGCTTAGTAAGATATTATGTTCCTGCTATTGGGCCGCTTTGCTCAGTGAACACGGTTGCATGCCTATCTACTGGTGAGTGAGTTGCTAATCAAGACGATGCCAACGAAGAGACCATTGTAAGATAAAGCACATGCTGTTTATTAACATAGTAACGGAGCACGATCATGTGCGCTTCTCAAAACCTAACGCTATACTAAAACTACTGATTAACAATGTAGCCCGTGCTACACAGCAATTGGGTAATACAATCATGTGGTCAATCTACTCACATTCTCTGAAAGGTTTATTGCACCTCAGATTACCTCAGACATCTTCCTACATCTCTTCTATCTCTTTACTTTTTCATACGGTCTCTTTAAAGATGCACTGTTCCTGCCTTTACCTATGCGTTGGAGGCCAGAGATCAGCTGGGATGTTCCTGAACTGTGTGACCCAGCACTATGCGGTGCAGTTTTCCGCTCAGCCACTGGGGGAGTGTTCGATTTACAAAGCTGTGTGTTCAGCCTATTTTGTGCATGTTTTACAGGACTCTTGAATTTAATCAGAAAGGCCCCAATAAATTTTCAGACAGTTTATTAGAAAGCTTGCCAACTAATCTCTGTCTGCCTCAAACCTATCCTCTGTGCAGTCAAAGGCTTTCTCTTATTTCCTTCTTTCATGCCAGCTAATTCATATGTAATGTTAATGGGATATTTTCAACCTCAGCTGGAGGGGCTGCACTTGATTATTGATGTGTTCTTTGGACTGCTGTTGGTCTTTTTCAGACATGGGAATACTCTGCTTGACAGCAGTAAATAAATTTAAATGATCATTTTTAATATTTTCTCTGTGACCAGTTTTTTTTCCTATTTTTTTTCTCTGTTCCAACAAAAAGCGCTGACTCTTGCTGGGGTACAGTTCCACCAGTGCCAATGACTTTCTAACACTGCCAAGTTGGCCGTCCTCTATGGGAATGTTGGCAGGCTCCTCTACCACAACGGGCATTACAACTGCACCTACCATCCCACCACCCCTTCCCTTCCACCCCGGCATCGTGCCCTCACTGAACAACAACAGACACATAAACTGCAGCAGGGAGTCATTTGATAGCAGTCAAAAGTAGGAATCCCTTGCTATTTCCTCATTCACCTCAGCCCAAGGGTGCTACATCATGACTGTTGTCCTGTGTGAGATCAGCAAACACAAGATTGTGGGTTGAGCCTTGGTCTTTCCTGAGCCAAATGGCTCATTACCAGTCTAGTCTTTTGTCATCATTACTTGTTTTCAACCTTGATTTGTTATAGATTTTGCTAATGTGTGCGATACTGGCAAGGCTACATTTATTGTTCAAAACTAGTCCTCCTGAAGGCAGTAAAGGGCAGTAGTGTGGAACTTGGGTCATGCGTAAGCCAGACCAAGTAAGGGTGGTACATTCCCTACCATGAAGCACAATAGTGGACTAGTTGGGATTTTAAATACAAAAAGGCAGCTACTGTGGTCATTTTTCTGGTCCCAATCCAGCAATTATTACATTTGTCGAATGCCATTTTACAATTTGCCATGGTGGGATTTGAACTTATGGACCAAAAAATTTGAAGCTATGGGAACCGGAGGCCCTCCAAGTGGGGCAGGCAATGCTTCCAAATCTGCATCCAGTGTAATCCACGCAACATTCCATGCTGGGAAGCGCGTGTGCATGGGGTATGGGCCATGCACTGGAAGCTTCCAACTGGCCAGATGGTGATGTCAATCAGCCATTCTGGCTAATTTGATGTACTCATTCCAAACTTGGAAAGCACAGGTTCAGAGAGCAAATACGATTTTTAAAAATTCATTCATGGGATGTGGGCTTCGCTAGCTGGGCCAGCATTTATTGCCCAACCCTAGTTGCCCTTGGGAAGGTGGTGGTGAGCTGTATTCTTGAATCACTGCAGTCCATGTGGTGTAGGTACACCCACAGTGCTATTAGGAAGGGAGTTCCAGGATTTTGACCCAGCGACAGTAAAGGAACGGCGATATATTTTCAAGTCAGGATGGTGAGTGACTTGGAGGGGAACTTCCAGGTGGTGGTGTTCCCATTTATCTGCTGCCCTTGTCCTTCTAGGTGGTGGTGGTTATGGGTTTGGAAGGTGATGTCAAAGGAGTCTTGGTGAATTCCTGCAATGCATCTTGTAGATGTTACACACTGCTGCTACTGTGCGTTGGTGGCAGAGGGAGTGCATGTTTGTGGATGTGGTGCCAATCAAGCAGACTGCTTTGTCCTGCATGGTGTCTAGCTTCTTCAGTGTTGCAGGAGCTGCACTCATCCAGGCAAGTGGGGAGTATTCCATCACATTGCTGACTTGTGCCTTGTAGATGGTGCACAGGCTTTGGGGAGTCAGGAGGTGAGTTACTCATCGCACGATTCCTAGCCTCTGACCTGCTTTTGTAGCCACAGTATTTATATGGCTAGTCCAGTTCAGTTTCTGGTCAATGGTAACCCCCAGGATGTTGCTAGTGGAGGATTCAGTGATCATCATTCACTGAACATCAAGGGGCGATGGTTGGATTCTCGCTTGTTGGAGATGGTCATTGCCTGATACTTGTGTGGCGCGAATGTTATTTGCCACTTGTCAGCGCAAGCCTGGATATTCACAGAATCTCACAGTGCAGAAGAGGCCCTTTGGCCCATCAAGTCTGCACCGACATGTGAGAAACACCTGATCTACCTACCTAATCCCATTTACCAGCACTTGGCCCAAAGCCTTGAATGTTATGACATGCCAAGTGCTCATCCAGGTACTTTTTAAAGGATGTGAGGCAACCCGCTCCACCACCCTCCCAAGCAGCGCATTCCAGACTGTCACCACCCACTGGGTAAAAAGGTTTTTCCTCACATCCCCCCTAAACCGCCTGCCCCTCACTTTGACCTTATTGTCCAGGTCTTGCTGCATTTGGACATGGTGTTTGAGGAGTCACGAATGGTGCTGAACATTGTGCAATCATCAGCGAGCATCCCCACTTCTGACCTTATGATGGAAGGAAGGTCATTGATGAAGCAGCTGAAGATGGCTGGGCCTAGGACACTACCTTGAGGAACTGCTGCAGTGATGCCCAGGAGCTGAGATGATTGATCTCCAACAACTACAACCATCTTTCCTTTGTGCTAGGTATGACTCCAACCAGTGGAGAGTTTTCCCCCTGATTCCCATTGACTCCAGTTTTGCTAGGGCTCACTGGGGCCAAATGCTGTCTTAATGTCAAAGGCAGTCACTCTCATCTCACCTCGAGAGTTCAGCTCTTTTTTCCATGCTTGAGTCAAGGCTGTAACGAGGTCAGGAGCTGAGCTGAGCCTAGCAGAACCCAAACTGGGCATCAGTGAGCAGGTTATTGCTAAGCAGGTGCAGCTTGATAGCGTTGTTGATGACCCCTTCCATTAACTTATTCATGATTGAGAGTAGACTGAGGAGCAGTAATTGGTCGGGTTGGATTTGCCCTGCTTTTTGTGTACAAGACATACCTGGGCAATTTTCTACATAGCCGGGTAGATGCCAGTGTTGTAGCTGTACTGGAACAGTTTGGCTAGGGGCGCGGCAAGTTCTGGAGCACAAGTCTTCAGTACTATTGTTGGAATATTGTCAGGGCCCATAGCATTTGCAGTATCCAGTGCCATCAGTCGTCTCTTGATATAATGTGGAGTGAATCGAATTGGCTGAAGAATGGCATCTGTGATGCTGGGGACCTCCGGAGAAGGCCGAGATGAATCATCCACTCAGCACTTCTGGCTGAAGATTGTTGCGAATGCTTCAACCTTATTTTTTGCACTGCTGTGCTGGGCTCCTCCATCATTGAGGATTGGGATATTTATGGAGCCATCTCCTCCAGTGAGTTGTTTAATTGTCATTCACACTGGATGTGGCAGGACTGCAGAGCTTAGAGCTGATTTGTTGGTTGTGGGATCGCTTAGCTCTGTCTATCACTTGCTGCTTATGCTGTTTGGCATGTAAGTAGTCCTGTTTTATAGCTTCACCAGGTTGACACCTCATTTTTAAGTTTGCCTGGTGCTGCTCCTGGCATGCCCTCCTGCACTCTTCATTGAACCTGGGTTGATCCCCAGGTTTGATGGGAATGGTAGAGTGGGGGATATGCCAGGCCATGAGGCTACAGCTTGTGTTCGAGTACAATTCTGCTGCTGCTGATGGCCCACGGCGCCTCATGGATGCCCAGCCTTGAGTTGCTAGATCTGTTCGAAATCTATCCCATTTAGCACAGTGGTAGTGCCACACAGCACAATGAAGGGTATCCTCAATGTGAAGGCGGAACTTCGTCTCCACAATGACTGTGCGGTGTTCACTCCTACCGATACTGTCATGGTCAGATGCATCTGCGGTAGGCAAGTTGGTGAGGATGAGGTCAAGTATGTTTTTCCCTCTTGTTGGTTCCCTCACCACCTGCCGCAGACCCAGTCTAGCAGCTATGTCATTTAGGACTCGGCCAGCTCGGTTGGCCAACTCGGAGTGGTGCTATCGAGCCACTCTTGGTGATAGATATTGAAGTTCCCCACCCAGAGAACATTCTGTGCCCTTGCCACCCTCAGTGCTTCCTCCAAGTGATGTTCAACACGGAGGAGCACTGATTCATCAGCTGAGGGAGGGTGGTACGTGGTAATCAGCAGGAGGTTTCCTTGCCCATGTTTGATCTAATGCCATGAGACTTCATGGGGTCTGGAGTGGATGTTGAGGACTCCCAGGGCAATTCCCCCCCGACAGTATACTACTATGCCATCACCTCTGCTGGGTCTGTCCTGCTGGTGGGACAGGACATACCCAGGGATGGTGATGGTGGAGTCTGGGATATTATCTGTCAGGTATGATTCCATGAGTATGACTATGTCAGGCTGTTGCTTGACTAGTCTGTGAGGCAGCTCCCCCAATTTTGGCATTAGCCCCCAGATGTTAGTCAGGAGCACTTTACAGGGTCGGTACCTTGTTTGATCTGGTTTCATTCCCTTTTTTTGTGTCTTTGCTAGGCCATTTCAAAGTCAGCCAATTGCTGTGGGTCTGGAGTCATATGTAGGCCAGACCAGGTAAGGACAACAGATTTCCTTCCCAAAAGGACATTTGTGAACCAGATGAGTTTTTACAACAATCGTTTCATGGTCATCATTAGACTTTTAATTCCAGATTTTTTATTGAATTCAAATTCCACCATCTGTTGTGGTGGGATTCAAACCTAGGTCCCCAGAGCATTACCCTGGGTCTCTGGATTACTAGCCTAGTGACAATACCACTACACCATTGCCTCTGTTCTCCTGGAGCTACTTAAAGGGCCAACCAACAGGGTGGAGTGACCTTGAAGAACTTCTGCTATTGCAAGTTATGTTGCAGTGCTATGGAGGTATTGCAGTGAGTTGCTGGATTTGGCAGGGAGTGTTGCTGCCTCCGCACACAGGGATTGCAGATTTTGTTATCTGTCCACAAAAAGGCTGTAACAGGTAAGCGGGGTGCAGTTGCAGGGGCTCTGGGCTGCAACACGACAGGGAGATGGAGTGGAGGCTGTGGAGAGGGGAAGATATACATAGAGGGAGAAGGAGAAGAAGAAGAGGCGGCAGTGAGGAGGCATCCAGAATTCTTTCACTCTAGGCAGGCTGTCCATCAGCACCTACACAGACCTTGTGTTTTTTAATCATTTATAGGATGTAGGCGTCACTGGCTCAGCCAGAATTTATTGACCATCTCTAATTGCCCTTGAGAAGGTGGTGGTGAGCTTCCTTCTTGAACTGCTGCAGTCCATGTGCTGTAGGTATACCCACAATGCTGTTAGGGAGGAAGTTCCAGGATTTTGACCCAGCGACAGTGAAGGAACGGCAATATATTTCCAAGTCAGGATGGTGAGTGACTTGGAGGGGAACTTCCAAGTGGTGATGTTTCCATGTATCTGCTGCCCTTGTCCTTCTTGATGGTAGCGGTCGTGGGTTTCAAAGTCTGCCTAAGGAGTTTAGTGAGTTCCTACAGTGCATCTTGTAGATGGTACACACTGCTGCCACTGTGCGTCGGTGGTGGAGAGAGTGAATGTTTGTGGACCAGGTGCCAAGCAAGTGGGCTGCTTTGTCCTGGATGGTATTGAGTTTCTTGAGTGTTGTTGGAGCTGCATTCATCCACGCTACTGGAGAGTATTCCATCACACTCCTGACTTGTGCCTTGTAGATGGTGTACAGGCTTTGTGGAGTCAGGAGGTGAGTTACTCTTCACAGGATTCCTAGCCTCTGAACTGCTCTTGTAGCCACAGTACTTATATGGCTGGTCCAGTTCAGTTTCTGGTTAATCCCCACAATGTTGATAGTGGGGGATTCAGTGATGGTAATGACATTGAATGTCAAGGAGTGAAGGTTCAAATCTTTCTTGTTGGAGATGGTCATTGCCTGGCACTTGTGTGGCACGAATGTTACTTGCCACTTGTCAGCCTAAGCCTGTCTAGGTCTTACATTTGGACACGGACTGCTTCAGCACCTGAGCAGTTGCGAATGGTGCTGAACATTGTGCAATCCCTTAGGACAGCTTCCTATCAACACCATTGCTGCACTATACCCCACCTTCCCATTCATCTCATCCCACCGCAGTGTGCCCTTGGCCAGAACCCTGGAATAGAAGCCACTAACAAAACCTTTGCCAAAGCAGCTTTATCATACAACACAATCCAACAATACAAGCGAAAATTGACTATTCACTCTTGAGCATTCACATATGAATCTTCGTATGGGACTTGAAATGTTCACTGTGTTTCTCTCTCCACAGATGCTGCCAGACCCGCTGAGTTATTCTGGCACTTTCTGTTTTTATTTCAGATCTCCAGCATCCTCTGTATTTTGCTTTTATATTGGTGTGCATGTTCATCAGAGTTCTGCATGCCGCCCCATCAAAATTCACACCTGAGCCCTCTGTAACAGGACTCATCTGCAACCTTGCCCTCCAGTGAGCTGGTACATGAACTATCCTCTCCCCCCTTCCTGGCTGCAGCCCACTCGTGTCTGGTGTCTCATTGCTCACTGCGCACAGATCCCCATTCTGCACTACTCTCTTAAGGTCGCAGCGTGACAGAACCTGAGCTGGCTGCTGCAAGTGTTTAATCAAGTGATGATATTTCTTTATCAGTGCTGCAGTGTTTCAACTGCGGCTACTACTGTGGCTGGCAGGCAGGAATTCTTGGGTGTCTAAGAGCTGAAAAGCCTGAAGGGGAAGGTTGGAATGAGAGAAAGGAGGTGGGGTGAAAAGCAGATTGCACATCATGCCATATAGCAGTGTGAGGATAAGCTGAAGGTTGACAATCGGCGTAAGGCTCCTTGGGGAACCATACTGTCACCCTCAATGTTCTCAGCTCCATTGACGCCACTGGTACTGTCGCAAGTGGCCCCACGATTAGGAGTCCTTGTCCCCCACTGGTTCTGCTCTGCTCCAGGCTGTGATGGGCCACCTTGCTCTCAAGACAGACGGAAGAATGTCAGTAATTGTATTGCACTGTGCGTGGGTGATGTGTCTGCCACAGCAATAGCAGGAGGTGTGTGGAAGTAGCTGTAGTGTGGGACATGTGGAGTATTTGGATGTGAGGCCTGAGTTCTGAGCGCTAGGGACTGCTGATGGGCGAGTGTTTTCTTGTGAGAGGTTGGTGGCATGATGGATAGGAGATATCACATGCAGGTACATTCACTGGCCTCGACCACATGGATGAGGTCATTGAGCTTCTTGCAGCAATGCTGCCAGACCCTCAGGGTCGGACTCCAGACATTGAATTTCCTAGACACCTACTCTCATTCTTTTCAGAGAGTGTTCCTCATGGCCCCTCATGGAATCTTGACCTCTCTCCTCCTGTCGACCTCAAGCACTAAGGCGTCCAACACTGCATCAGTGAACCAAGGAGCATTCTCCTTTCCCTAATGCTCCATTTGTGCAGCTCTTACTTGCAGGCAATGCCAGTACAGATAACCAGCAGCAGCAGCTTCCATTTAAGGAGTGGAGTTCCCCCTTAAGAGGATCAGACTGCCTTTAAGAGGAGCAGGCTGCCTTTAAGAGGAGCAGGCTAGCTGCACCATATTGCTATCAGTGGACACAGCTGGGCCTCCTGCTGAGCACTCAACCAGTCAACAGTGTGGGCATTGCTCAGCTTAATGCTGCATTTGAATGAGGAGGCAGTGCCAAGTTTGCATCCTGCCTGGCCCAATGGGAACAAACAAATAACCAATGTGATCCCCACACCTGAAACCTGGCCTTCATGAGTTCTTAGCCCATAATGTCTGAGCTGCAAATCCAGAAATCGTTTAGTAAAAGGGTTGGAAAGATGGTTGAAAGAATGAGAAATTTACAAAATGCGAATAAGGCAGGAAAATGGGATTAGGCCTACTGCCTGCATGACGACAAGCACCAACTTGGACTGGTTGGGTCGAACGGCTATATCGGTGTTGTAATTTCTATTTAATTCTATAACCACCAGGCTACAGGAACCTATTTTAACATATAGTAAGTTCAGAGGAACATATATTTCAACACTACCCCCTGTTAATCCTATGCTCCCTCTTCAACTATTTCTTTCTAAGGTTAGTTTTTTATGGGTTAAGACCTGTGAAGAACGACCCCACATTTGCAATAGTTTCAGTTCCCCTGGAGTACTCCCTGGAGTAGGCTTTTGGCCTATTTTATGTCTGCAGTAAACTCGTCACGTGGCATCCAAAAGTATTCAAATGTCGTTCTGAATTTAAGCCCTGGATTGCAGTTTGGCCACTGCATCTGATCACACTTCAAAGTCTCTTCTTCTGAAAAAAGAAAATGGAAAAAGAAAATTAAAGTCGAGGATTGGGTTAAATAAAGAATGATTAGAACAGAAAAACACTAATCTTCTTAATCTCACTAAAGGAACTGGTACAACCCAACCTTCACTGAAAACACATGTTCTAAAGAATGTTGTTCAGTCTTGCATTCTCCCTTTTCATAGACGTTTCTTCCCCTCAGAGACAATATCACAGCGACCTGTCATAGCTATCTTGTTCAATTCTTTCTTCAATTTATTGCTTATTTTCTCTGAATATGTGAAAACAGAAAAACGACACATAGGATAAGGAGTTGGCCATTCAGCCCCTTGAACCTTTTCCACCATTCGATTAGAATATTTCACACGTGAGATCCATTAACCCACTTTTGATCATAATGGAAAGGCTGTGATGGGGATCTGAATGGTCAAAGAGAGGGACTTTGAGAAAATTACGGCAAGTAGAGAGGAAGGTGGCAGGAAGGAGGCAAATGGATAAAGAATTCCTGAGGGCAGGAACATATCTCTGAAGAGGGAGCATTGGTAAGGAGGATCAAGTGTTAGAAGAGCAGAGAGTTTGGGCAGAATTTAATGCCTTCCCCCAAGTCAAGTTTGGTGGTGGGGTATATTTAATTGAGCGCGTCACTTTCCCATCTCTGCCCAGATTAAGTCCGGGGTGGGAAGCTCGTGGACAGCCTTCCTGCCCAGCCGCCAATTGAGGCTCTTAAGTGGGCAATTAATATCCACTTAAGAGCCTCATTCCACTTCTGCTAGGATTCACCCAGTGACAGGCAGGGGATTTACCATGCAGGTAGCCCAAAAAGCAAACCCTGTTGGGGTTGCTTCCAGACTTCTGGGTGGGGAAGGAGGTTAGTTCCCTCATTCAAAGGCACTCAGTGCCTTAATGAGGGATCTGCATTGGGAAGAGGGGACACCCCTCTGCCTTTGCTGCAGACCCCCATTTCCCACAAACCCCAACCCGCACCCCCTCATCTAGCCATCAGTCACCTGTGGCCTGAGTCTCTCGGTGATCCTAGGACTTGGGTAGGTGCATTGCGGCAGTAGCCACCACTTCTGCCGAGCAATGTACATTTTTTTTCTTTATTCCTTCATGGGATAATGGGCATTGCTGGCAAGATGAGCAATTGCTGCCCATCCCAAATTACCCTTGAACTGAGTGGCTTGCTAGGCCATTTCAGAGGGCAGTTAAGTGTCAACCACATTGTTGTGGGTCTGGAGTCACATGTAGGCCAGATGAGGTAAGGATGGCAGATTTCCTTCCTTAAAGGACATTAGTGAACCAGATGGGTTTTTATGACAACCAAAGGTAGTTTCATGGTCACCATTACTGAGACCAGCTTTCTATTTCAGGTTTATTAATTGAATTTAAATTCCACAAGCTGCCATGGTGGGATTTGAACCCGTGTCCCCACAGTATTAGCCTGGGCCTCCAGGTTACTAGTCCAGTGACATTACCACAACACCACCATCTCCCCATTGCCAGCCTCTGATTGGCTGGCAGCTGAGGTCCTTCATCCGGGGAAAGCCAGTCAATACCCAGTTAAGTGCCTAATTGCACTTAATTCGGCAGGCCTTCCCCAAAGGAGGCAATGCGAATCTCTCACAACAAAAATAAAAAATGCTGGAAAAACTCAGCAGGTCTGTGGAGAGAAAGATAGAGTTAATATTTCCAGTCCGTATGACTCTTCTTCAGAGCTGAAGGGAAGTAGAAATGTGGTGAAATATTTACTGATTAAGGGGGGGAACAGGTAAAGCTGGATAGAAGGCCAACGATAGGCGGAGGCAAAGGAGAGATTGCGAAAGATGTCATAAATAAAAGGTCAAAGGGTTGCTAATAGTAGTGGTGCTGGCTAAAGGAGGTGCTAATGGTGACATTAAGAGTGGAAAGAGAATGTGATAATGGCAGGACTAGGGTAAGCACTCTGGGAAGTGACAGATAGCCCCAGTGGGGGTGGGGTGGGGGGAATGGACACTGGTGGGAAAAAATATCGAAAAGGCTAAAAGCTGGGAATAAAACAATGAATAAAATGGAAATAAATTTTAAAAATAATAATGAAAAAAAAGTGGGAAAAATTAAAATTAAAAAATAAAAATGAATAAGAAAAAAGGGGGGGATCAGAAAGGGGTGAGGATTGAGGAGAGAGTTCATGGTTTGAAGTTGTTGAATTCAATGTTAAGTCCAGAAGGCTGTGAAGTGCCTAGTCGGAAGATGAGGTGCTATTCCTCCAGTTTGCATTGGGCTTCACTGGAACATTGCAGCAGGCCAAGGACAGACATGTGGGCTCGAGAGCAGGGTGGTGTGTGAAATGACAAGCGACAGGAAGGTCTGGGTCATGCTTGCGGACAGACCAAAGGTGTGCCGCAAAGCGGTCACCCAGTCTGCATTTGGTCTCTCCAATGTAGAGGAGACCGCATTGGGAGCAGCGAACGCAGTAGACTAAATTGAAGGAGGTGCAAGTGAAGCGCTGCTTCACTTGAAAGGAGTGTTGGGCCCTTGGACGGTGAGGAGGGGGGAAGTAAAGGGGCAGGTGTTGCACCTTCTGCGATTGCATGGGAAGGTCCCATGAGATGTTGGGAGTGATGGAGGAGTGGACCAGGGTGTCCTGGAGGGAACGGTCCCTATGGAATGCCGACGGGGTGGGGGGGTGGTGGGGGGGAGGGGTGAAGGAAAGATGTGTTTGGTGGTGGCACCATGTTGAAGTTGGCAGAAATGGCGAAGGATGATCCTTTGAATGCGGAGGCTGGTGGGGTGAGAAGTGAGGACAAGGGGTTCTGGGAGGGAGAGGAAGGTGTGAGGGCGGAGGCGCCGGAGATGGGTCGTTCATGGTTGAGGACCCTGTCAACCACCGTGGGTGGGAAACCTCAGTTAAGGCAGAAGGAAGACATGTCAGAAGCACTGTTTTGGAAACTGGCATCATCGGAACAGATGCGATGGAGGTGAAGGAACTGAGAGAATGGGATGGAGTCCTTACAGGAAGCCGGGTGTGAGGAGTTGTAGTCGAGGTAGCTGTGGGAGTCGGTGGGCTTGTAATGAATTTTGGACAGTCTATCACCAGAAATTGAGACAGGGAGGTCAAGGAAGGGAAGGAAAGTGTCGGGATGGACCATGTGAAAGTGATGGAGGGGTGGAAATTGGAAGCAAAATTGATAAATTTTTCCAGGTCCAGACAAGAGCATGAAGCAGCACCAAAACATTAATCGATGTACCGAAAAAAGAGTGGGATGGGCCTGAGTAGGACTGGAACAAGGAATGTTCCACATACCCCATAAGGAGACAGGCATAACTGGGGCCCATGCGGGTACCCATAGCCACACTATTTGGAGGAAGTGAGACAAGTTTAAGGAGAAATTGTTCAGCGAGAGAACAATTTCAGCCAGACGGAGGAGAGTGGCGGTGTTTGGGGATTGTTTAGGACTCTGTTCAAGGAAGAAGCGGAGAGCCCTTAGACCATCCTGGTGGGGGATGGAGGTGCAGAGGGACTGAATGTCCATGGTGAAGAGGAGGCGGTTCAGGCCAGGGAAAAATGGTGTAGGGCATCAGAGGAATCGCGGATGTAGGTGGGAAGAGACTGGACAAGGGGGGAGAGAGAACGGAGTCAAGATAGGAAGAAATGAGTTCCGTGGGGCAAGCATGACCCAGATCTTCCTGTCGCTTGCCATTTTAACACACCATCCCGCTCTCAAGCCCACATACCCTGCTGCAATGTTCCACTGATGCTCAACACAAACTGGAGGAACAGCACCTCATCTTCCGATTAGGCACTTTACAGCCTTCCGGACTTAACATTGAGCTCAACAGCTTCAGACCATATACTCTCTCCTCAATCCCCACCCCTTTCTGATCCCCCACTTTTTTCTTACACATTTTAAATTTTTAAAATTTATTTTATTAATTTTTCTCCACTTATTTTCATTATTATTATTTTTTAAATTTATTTCCATTTTATTCATTGTTTTATCCCCGGCTTTTAGCCTTTTCGATCTTTTCTCCCAGCACTGTCCCCTCTCCCACCCCACCCCCACTAGGGCCATCTGTCACTTCCCAGAGTGCTTACCCTAGTCCTGCCATTATTACATTTTGTTTTCCACTCTTAATTTCACCATTAGCACCTCCTTTAGCAAGCACCACCACTTTTAACAACCCTTTGACCTTTTGTTTATGACCTCTTTCGCAATCTCTCCTTTGCCTCCACCTGTCGCTGGCCTTTTATCCAGCTTCACCTTTTCCACCCCACCACCCCCCATCCTTAAACAGTATATATTTCACCACATTTCTACTTCTCTTCAGCTCTGAAGAAGAGCCATATGGACTCGAAAAGTCAACTCTGTCTTTCTCTCCACAGATGCTGTCAGACCCGCTGAGTTTTTCCAGCATTTTTTGTTTTTGTTTCAGATTTCCAGCATCCACAGTTTTTTGCCTTTATCTTAATGCAAATGTCCCACTGGCTGTTTTGCAAGACCCAGGTCACTTCCTTCAAATAGCACCCTGTGACATGAGTACAACATGAATGCTGAGTGGGGAATGAAAATGGTGGCAAAAAGCAGTGTGCACAAGCTATTGTTTCATGAGTTCACTTATGAAGCAGTTTCTGGTTCCAAATTGCTTTGGTTAAAATAGTCCATCCAAATACATCAAATGTGTAGACACGGGGGAGTCATCTGACCGTATTTGTACTGAACAAAGTTCTGAAACAATGCATGGTTATACAATCAATGATAACTTACTGGCTGAATGTAAAGCAATGCAAAACTATCTCCATTCAGGAAAAATCGGCAATGAGAAAGTATCATAAATTCACCAAGTTAGATTTTCCCTGAAACTAATTAGTGAAATAGTTTGGAATTTTTCATGCCTCCCACCCAACCCCAGAAGCGGACCAGTGGACGGGGGGTGGGATTTAAAAACAGATGGCATGATGGAGGTACTGTGGAATTCTACCAGTGGCGGATAGGTATCAGGCAGATCTGCCTGCCTGTCCTTAGGTCAATTGACACCATTGGCTTCAACCCGCTGCTGCTGGTATTTTACCAGTGGCTGGTAGGTGTCCACATCACATGGCAAAGCAGCCAGGTAAACCCTGGGGATCTTAACTGTGGCTTACGGATAGGAGTGCCTCCTGTTTGGGCCTGTGCCCAATGGAGACCCCCCCCACAGTGATCCCCAATAAAAACAGAAGGTGCTGGAAATACAGGTCTGAGAGCATCTGTGGAGAGAGAAACAGAGTTAATGTTTCAGGATCAATATGACTCTTCTGCAGAACTGAAAAAAATGTAGAAATGTGATGGGTTTTATGTCGTTGAAAGTGAGGAGAGGGAGGAAGAACGAAAGGAAAGATCTGGGATAGGGTAGAAGGCGGGAGAGATTAAATTTGACAAAGGTGTCATGGAACAAAAGGCAAAGGTAATGGTTGTAGTAAAGAAACGAAGCATTTGTCCAGAGTTGGTGTGAATGGCAAACTAATGAACAGCCCTGTCCAAAAGCAAAAACATGAAAAACACGATTCAGGTCAGCACATGGCAAAAAAAACAGAATCAAAATGGGGGACAGAGTTCGTGGTCTGAAATTGTTGAATTCAGTGTTGAGTCCAGAAGGCTGTTAAGTGCCTAATTGGAAGATTGTCTTGCATTGAGCTTCACTGGAACACTGCAGTGGGCCGAAGATAGAAATGTGCGTGTCAGAGCAAGGTGGTTAATTAAAATGGCAAGCCCATTGGAACTTTGGTGTCAAGCATTCAGACTGAGTGGAAGTGTTCTTTAAAGCAGTCACCCAATCTGCATTTGGTCTCCCCAATGTATGGCAGTGTTGCATTGTGAGCAGCGAATACGGTATACTAAATTGAAAGAAGTACAAGTAAATCAATGTTTCACCTGGAAGGAGTGTTTGGAGCCTTTAACGGTGAGGAGCAAGGTAATAGGGCAAGTGTCACATCTCCTGCGATTGCATGGTAAGGTGCCCTGGGAAGGAGATGAAGTGTTGGGAGTGATTGAGGAGTGGACCAGGGTGTTGCAGACGGAACTGTCCCTTTGGAATGCTGACGGGGAAGGGAAGATGTGTTTGGTGGTGACATCATGCTGGAAGATGACCTTTTGAATGTGGAGGCTGGTGGGGTGGAGAGTGAGGACAAGGAGAACTCTATCATTGTTCTGGGAGGGAGGGGAAGGATTGATAAATGAAGTGTGGGAAATGGGTCAGACACGGTTGAAGACCCTGTCAACCACAGTGGGAGTGGGGGGAGTGGTGCATTGCGGAGGATGTGGTGAGGGAGTAATTCCTCGGTTGACGAAAAAGGAAGAGCTGTTGTGAAAGGTAGCATCATCAGAATAGATGCAACGGAGACAGAGAAGCTGGGAGAAAGGAAAAGAGTCATAATAAGATGCAAGGTGGGAGCAAGTGTAATCGAGCTAGCTGTGGGAGCCAGTGGGCTTATAATGAATATTAGTAGACAACCCCTTCCTAGAAATGGAGATAGAAGGAAGGGAAAGGAAGTGTCAGAAATGAACCATGTGAAGGTGAGAGAAGAGTGGAAATTGGAAGAAAAGTTGATGGTGTTGTCCAGTTTGGATGAGAGCAGGAAACGGCACCGATAAAATTATCAATGTACCGGATAAAGAGTTTTCCAGTTCTGGGTGAGAGCAGGAAACGGCACCGATACAATCATCAATGTGCTGGATAAAGAGTTGGGGGAGAGGCCCTGAGTAGGACTAAAACACAGAATGTTCCACATGCCCCACAAAAGACAGGCAAAGCTAGGACCCATGGGGGTACCCATAGCTTTTATTTGGAGGACGTGCAACAAATTAAAGGAGAAATTGTTCAGCGAGGGAACAAGTTCAGCCAGGCGGAGGAAAGTGGAAATGATCCACACTACCACTTTTTCCCCACCCCTGTGCACCCAATTAGACATGCCTACCCCCCTTGCCATGGCCTACCCGTGTAGTCTGAGCGAAACTGCCCCATTTACCTCAGCATTTGGCCTCCATTAGTTCTCCTCGTGGAGACAGGCTGCAGTTCCATTAGTGGCCACTGCGTCCGGTGCCGCTACTGGGACTGGAAAGCTGCCTGCCATCTGATTGGCTGCTGGCTTAAAGAGGCAGGAATCCTCCCAGATGGGGACAGAAGCCACGACATGAGCCAATTAACAGCCAGCTGGCTGTAAAATCAGGTCAGGGCTTCCCAGCCAAGCGGAAGTGGGATCGCCCCCAACTTTTCAGCTGAGGGCCAGGGCCAATGCCTAGTTGTAAAATTCCGGCCATATATGCAGTCAGCAACTGACAAAAATAAGCCAGTTAAATCACTCAGACAATTTCTTCATGGCTGAAATTTTACTTGGGCCAATGTAAAAATAACACACACAAAAGAAAAGCAAAGTTTTAGAAAAATACATCAGTCGCTTACCAATTAAATTGGCCATTTAAGGGATGGTTCTCTGAGTGTGCACAATGGCTTTGTGTGCCTCATTGAAAAGCTTGTTCTATGAGCAAGGCGTGCCCATCTGTCTGGAGCCTGAGGCTTCAGTTTTTCTTCAGTCTCAAGAGGTGGAAATTTCACACAAGACCTGCGTGCAGGAGGTTTCTGGCTTCTGCCGGCAATTCCAGGCGTGTGCAGGAGAGAAGTATTCTGTGAGTTATAGTTTTTACTTTTTTTTTCTAGTGAACTACAATAACCAGAAACATTCTGTGACAGCCAGGCAGAAAATTCACGAACAGCAACTGGCAGATTTTTGTCAGTGTCTTAATTCAATTTAGCCATGAAATAAAAATGTTGATGCAACAGCACAGAAGGAGGCCATTCAGCCCATTATGTCTGTACGGGCTCTCCCGCTTTTATCCTGTAACCCTGCACATTCTTTCTTTTCCGATGATAATCTAATTCCCTTTTGAATTCTACAATTGAACCTGCCTCCACCACACTCTCAGGCAGCGCATTCCAGATCTTAACCATTTGCTTCTTCAAAAGGTTTTTACTCATATCGCTTTTGATTCTTTTACCAGTTACTTTAAATCTGTGCCCTCTCAACCTCAATCCAAGAGTTTCTCGCTATCTACTCTGTTCAGACGCCTCATGATTTTTAATACCTCTATCAAATCTCCTCTCAGCCTTCTTTTCTCTAAAGAAAACAATCCTAACTTCTCCAATCTATCTTCATAAATGAAGTTCCTCATCCCTTTGGACCATTCTCATGAATCTTTTCTGCACTCTCTCCAATGCCATCACCTCCATCCTAAAATGTGGCACCCAGAACTGGATGCAATACTCCAGCTGAGGCCGAACTAGTGTCTTATACAAGTTCAACATAACCTCCTTGACCTTAAACACTATGCCCCTATTAATAAAGCCTAGGATACTGTATGCTTTATTACCTGCTCTCTCAACCTGTCCTGCCACCTTTAATGACTTATGCACATATACACCCAGGTCCCTCTGCTCCTGCACCCCTCTTAGAGTTGTACCCTTTATTTTACATTGTCTTTCCATGTTCTTCCTATGAATTACTTCATATTTCCTCACATTGAACTTTATTTGTCTGCCCATTCCACCAACTTGTCTATGTCCTTTTGTAGTTCTACACTATCCTCATCACTGTTCACAATGCTTCCAAGTTTGGTATTATCTGCAAACTTTGAAATTGTGCCCTGTACACCAAGGTCTAAGTCATTACTATGCATCAATAAAAGCAAGTGTCCCAAGACTAACCACTGGGGAACTCCACTACAAACCTTCCTCCAGCCCAAAAAACATCCATACTCTCTGTTTCCTGTCACTCAGCTAATGTTGTATCCATGTTGCTACTGTCCCTTTTATTCCATGAGAGCTATAATTTTACTCACAATTCTGTTGTGTGGTACTGTATCAAATGTTTTTTGGAAGTCCTTGTACACCACACCAACAATATTGTCCTCATCAACCCTCTTTGGCATCTCTTCAAAAAACTCCAGCAAGTTAATTAAACAGCATAGTAATCAGTAGTAATCCTTGCCCATATTTGGCCTGATGCCATGAGACTTCATGGCGTCCAGAGTCAATGTTGAAGACTCCCAAGGCAATTCCCTCCCAACTATATACCACTGAGCTGCCACATCTGTTGGATTTGACCTGCTAGTTGGACAGGACTTAGCCAGGGATGGTAATGGTGGTGTTTTGGAACATTGTCTATAATTCTGTGCAAACGACTAATTCGGGTTGTTGCTTAACTAGTTTGTGGGCAGCTCTCCCAATTTTGGCAAAAGCCCCAAGATGTAAGGAGAACTGGGTGTGCCTTTGTTGTTTCCAGTGTCTAAGTTGATGCCCGGTGGGCCATCCAGTTATATTGCTGCTTGACTTTTCTGTGGCTTTTCAAATGGCTTGCCAGGCCGTTTCAGAAGGCAGTTCAGAGTCAACCACATTGCTGCAGATCTGGAGTCACATGTGTGCCAGACAAAGGAAGGTCAGCAGATTTTCATTCTTAAAGGATATTAGTGAACCAGATGCATTTTTACAACAATCGATGGTAGTTTCATGGTCAGCTTTCAATTCCAGATTTTTATTGGTCAATTGAACTTTATTAATTAATTGAATTTAAATTCCACCAGCTGTCATGGTGGAATTCTAAGCCACATCCCCACAGCATTAACCTGGGCCTCTGTATTACGGGTCCAGTGACAGTAACATGACACCACCGTCTTGCATGCCCAACAGTGCAAGCAGCATGTGTTTGACAGAGCTAAATGATCCCACAACCAATGGATCAGATCTCCAGTCCTGTTACATCCAATCGTGAATGGTGGTGGACAATTAAATAAGTAATGGAGAGGAGGCTCCAGAAATATCTACAACCTAAGTGGTGGGGGAGCAGTGCAGATCAGTGCAAAAGAAAAGGTTCAAGCACTTGCAATCATCTTCATCTAGAATTGCCGAGTGGATCGTTCACCTGATCCTTCACATTACAGATGCCAGTCTTCAACCAATTCAATTCACTCCCCGTGATATCACAAAATGGCTGAAGGCACTGGATACGGCAAAGTCTGTAGGCCCTGACAACATTCTGGCAATAGCACTGAAGGCCTTTGCTCCAGGATTAGCTGTGTCCCCAGTCAAGTTGTTGCAGTACAGCTACAACACTGGCACCTGACCGACAATGTGGATATTTGTCCAGGTATGTCCTATCCACAAAAAGCAGGACAAATCCAATCCAGTCAATTGCCACCCCATCAGTCTACTCTTGATCATCAGCAAAGTGAGGAAAAGTAACATCAACACTGCTATCAATCCAGCTTACACAGCAATAACCTTCTCACTAATGCCCAGTTTGGGATCCACCAGGGCCACTCAGCTCCTGACCTCATTACAGACTTGGTTCAAACATGGACAAAAGAGCTGAACTCCAGAGATAAGGTGAGAGTGACTGCCCTTGACATCAAGGCAGCATTTGACCTCGTGTGGCATCAAGGAGCCCTAGCAAAACTGGAGTCAATGGGAGTCAGGGGAAAACTCTCCTCTGTTTGGAGTCATACCTAGCACAAAGAAAAATGGTTGTGGTTATAATAAAAGCAAAATACTGAAGATGCTGGAAATTTGAAAAAAAACCCAGAAAACACTGGAGAAACTCAGCACGTCTGGCAGCATCAGTGGTGAGAGAAACAGAATGGAATTGTCCCAGATTTGCACTAAGTGCAGTAGCGGACGGGAAAAAGAACGTCCTACCTGCCGGCTGCAATGGTGGCTTTTCACTCCTTATCGCCCCAATTCCACCTCATTCATAATGCATGCCGGGAAACACACTGTTTTAATGGCAGGCAGGCTCTCATTCTCCCACAATGCCATCACCTCGTCGCTTCCCCATGCTAGACGCAATATTTAAAGTGCAGCTGTGCACACACCTCTCAGTGCTTCCAGACCAGGATTGCTGCACAGAAGACATGGCCCCAAAAGGCAAGGAGACAGCCCCCTGATTCAGGTAACACATCCCTGAAACATCTTTTGGATGCCGCAGAGGCCCCCCATGATGTCCCTACCCCCACTCTGGCCACAGGAAAGGGCAGCAACATCACTAATCCAGCTTGGGAGGTGGCGGTAGTGTTGGTCAGTGCCAACGCCCTGCAAAAGAGGATAGCCAAACAATGCCAAAAGAGGATGAATGACCTCCTCCATTCAGCCAGGGTAAGTCATTCTTCTCGTCACTCTTCTCATCACTCTCAACTCACACACTCACAAACCCATCACACATCTACAGGTGAAACAGACCGGAATTGTCCCAGATTTGCACTAAGTGCAGTAGCGGGCAGGAAGCGTCATCACCATTCATTCTCTCACACACACCTTCCTTGTCCTCATCCCATCCATGGCACCACTCACCACCCACACATGCCAGGCATACTTATTATCTAGCCTAGCAGGCACCCTGTTTACACTTTCCCCATGTGTCTTCATGCAGGACAAGCTGGCACAGAACAAAAGGGAGAGGTCACGGGGTGGTGGAGGAATGCCTGAAATCAAGGTTCTCACGGACTTTGAAAACAGAGCCATCCAGCTGGCCTTTGAGGATCTGGACTGTTCCTGAGCTGATGGTGAGGTCGGTGGTGCTCTACTAAG
Source organism: Cetorhinus maximus (assembly GCF_964194155.1). NCBI lineage: Eukaryota > Metazoa > Chordata > Chondrichthyes > Lamniformes > Cetorhinidae > Cetorhinus > Cetorhinus maximus. Next base: position 135,681,562 of record NC_135882.1, on the reverse strand, counting down.
TGAGGGTCCAGCAGTGCAACATCCATCAGACAACCATGCTGTGGGTGATGTGTCCTGTTTCACAGGCCACTGCCATGCTCTAATTAGCTCTCCCTGCTTTCACAGGCACATCTGGGAAACAGCCCCGGGAGTCCATAACCCAGGTCCTTGACTCAAGCCCCTACGACACCTCGGAAGAGAAATCTGCTGAAACCCTAATTGAAAACCCGTCACGGCGCTCACCCACATCCTCCACCAACACAGAGACACACACCTCAGTGGGACCTAGTTCTAGAGTAGCCTCAGGGTCATAATCTGGTGAGCACATCACACTTTCTGATCCACAGCAGGCGGCAGCAGGGACTTCACAGGTTTACCGCACCCAGAGGACTGCTGGAGGTCAGAAATCTGCTGAGTCCGAGTCAGATGAGGATGTGGACTCGGTCATACCTCAGTTGCAGGAGCTGCAAAGGCAAGCCCGGAAACATCAGGAAAGGATGTCCACTGCACCCCTCAGATTGCAAGGCACGATGGAGGAGTCCGTCTGACTTCAGTCTGAGGTGAGAGCGCTGGCATGCCAATGCACCGGGGTCAACACTGGTAGGATGGCAGCCGCAATGGAGACCTTGGTCTAGGATGTCAGTCCTGCGCTGCTGTGCGGGCTGAACTCCATAGTTGGCCTTCAACAGTGTCAACGCAAGAGGGGTACGGAGCAACTCGATCTCACTCCAGCTCCCCCTTCTCTTTAAGGAGGTTGGCCAGGGGCCCTCGCACAGGGAGGAGGCTAAGCAGGTGCACAACCTGGGGCCATCGACTCAGGTGGCTTTGGGAGTGTTTGGCCATCTGAACCCCCTCTTGTGACCCCAGCAGCTCCAGCTCTACAGGCTGAGGAGTGTGCCACTGCCACACAGCAGGACCCCGAAAGCAGGCTGGGGTCCTCCAGCTCTCAGCTTTCCTGAGGATGCCTGTCAGGGTCATCGCAGACACGGCGTAGCAGTCAGGAGGCTGCCTGCACCTCCGCTGTGGATGCCGGAAGAGCACTAAGACATAATAGCAGTGTTAAGAAGGTTAAAAAGACATAGTTGCACAGCTTGGGTACAGGTGTTAATCATGTACATAATGTTCCCTATTATAAATAAACTCCCAAGAATGTCTCCCTGTCTATGGCTCCTTATTCTGATGAGTAGTGTTCGTGTCACTCAGACATGAATCCTTGGTTCCTGCACAAGATAAAGCCAGATATCTCAGTCCAGGGCCTCTTCCCCGTGCAGTGTGTAACCTTCAGAGCAAAGTGATGGTCTGGCTTCACACTCACCAGACACATTGGTGATGCCTGTTGCTCGATGGTGCTTGTTATTGTTGACAGAATGTCATGGGCAGTTCTGTCATTCTCTCTGTGTGCCCTCAGCGCCTTTAAAGTGAGGCTGGCCCCCATCTCTACAGCATCTGTGACCGGTGATGCTGTGCTCCTGAAGGGGTCAGGTGCTGAAGGCTGACAAAAGATCAGGTGCATTTAAAGTTTCAGGGCTGCATCTCCATAATATGACCCTGATCAGAGAATGCAAGCGAGCTGCCCTCAGCCAGGCAGGAGTCAGGCATTCTCCGAGGATATATGAAGATCTATGGAGTATCCTCCTCACTGCATGTTGTCATCGTCCTCATGGAATCTAGTGATTATTTGGGCCTCCACTGTGTCTCCATGACAGGAGCATTATCACAAAGGGTATGTCTGCTGCCATCAGCTAGACTGGAGTAAAACGTTCACAGATGCAATGTGAGGATCTATGGGTCTCTTCACTTCATGTCGTCATCATCCTCAAATCTAGCAGCTATGAGGGTCTCCCAAATGCACCTGCCTCACCTGGCCAGTGTGATGGCCTCATCGTCGTCAGCCTTGCCTTTGAGGACCTCCTCACCTTCATCCCCATCGATGTCCTCCTCATTGGGAGAGACCTCCAGCTCCTCCATCTCCTCCTCAGCCAGGTCCTCTGCCTGTTGCAGAGCCAGGATGTGAAGAATGCAGCAAGCGATGACGATGCGTTGCACAATCTGTGAGCTGAATTACAGGGCTCCACCAATCTGATCCAGGCACCGGAACCCCATTTTCAAATCCCGATGGTTTGGTCCATCAAGGCGCGAGTTGCAGCATAAGCATTGTTGTACCTTCTCTCTGCTGTAGTCTGAGGCCACCGCACAGATACCATCAGCCATGTCCTCTGCGGGTATTCTTTGTCCCCAAGGAGCCAACTCTGCAGCCTCTGTGGACTCTGGAAGACATCAGGGATCTGAGAACTGCTAAAGATGTAGGAGTCACAGACACTTCCTGGGAACTATGCGCAGACCTGCAGGATGTATTTGTGGTGGCCACACATCAGCTGAACATTCAGCGAGTGGAAGCCCTTGCATTTGACATAGTTGACCGCTTGTTGCCACGGAGATCTGAGCACCATGTGAGGGCAGTCGAAGGCACCCTGCACCTGTGGGAAATCTGAGATCTGGGAATATCCCAGCACTCTTGCATCCTGGCTTTCCTCGTCCCTGGCGAAATGCACAAAGTTGTGTGCCTTCGGGAAGATGGCATCCGTGACCTCATTGGTGCATTTGTGGCTGGAGGCTTGCGATATCCCACAGAGGTCGCCGGTGGAGCCCTGGAAGGAGCCACTGGTGTAAAAATTGAGCGCCGGTGTTATAGATTTGCTCTTCAGGCAACTTTTCTTAGTGGAAACATTTAACTTTATTTACAAGGCAGCAGCAGCAACTATACATTTGCATCAACTCCATAACTAAAGAGGTTCCCTGCGCTATTTACACAGATCATGTGATCTTACAGCACAGGATTATTCTTAAAGCTACAGTCCTACATTTCCCAAAACTATAATTACTACATTCCTCCTCCTTTAACTTATCTGTACATTTAATATTTGCAAGGATATTTATCTCATGTAATTTCATGACCTGTGTAAATATTGTAATGTCAAGGTCAGTCTTTCAGCTGGTTTCCTGACCTGTGTAGAGCATCGCAGCTGCATGACTTCAGATTCTTTTGTAGGAAACACATTCTCTGGAATCGTATTAATATCAGGTACCTCATTAGGCATTTGCAGTTCAATGTCTTTCACTCTGACAAAGATATTGGGCATGTCTGTCTTTGGTTGAGCAACTTCAACACGAAGAAGAGTCTGAAGAAGAGTCATATGGACTCGAAACGTTAACTCTGTTTTTCTCTCCACAGATGCTGTGGAGTTTTTCCAGCATTTTCTGTTTTGTTTCAGCAGGAACCACTGGTTCAGTAATGGTTACAAGCGGAATATCATTTTGTTGGGGTATCTCTCTTTTTCTTAAATGAGCTGGTCATCCTCAAATCTAGCAGCTATGAGGGCCTCCCAAATGCGCCTGCCTCATCTGGCCAGTGCGATGGCCTCATCGTCGCCAGCCTTGCCTTGGAGGACCTCCTCATCTTCATCCCCACTGATGTCCTCCTCATTGGGGGAGACCTCCAACTCCTTCATCTCCTCCTCAGCCAGCTCCTCTACCCGTTACAGTGCCAGGTTGTGAAGAATGCGGTAGGCGATGACGATGCATGACACCGTCTGTGAGCTGTATTATAGGGCTCCACCAGTCCGATCCAGGCACCAGAACCTCATTTTCAAATCCCGATAGTTTGCTCCACCAAGGTGCGAGTTGCAGCATGGCCGAAGAGGGCACCTCATCAGTAATTCTGCATCCTTTTCCTATGTGTCTTTTTACCACAGAATTTAGTCTCGGCCTTTTTGACTTCACTGCCAGCCAGACTTCTCTCAGATGCAAAATCAACTCGTCTTAGTTCAGTAGTTGAGCTCCCCATGACTGCATTATCTACTCACATCTTGGAAAGTTCTTCAACTTTTGTTTTCAAAGCCTCTTTAGCTTCATTTAGCTGTTTCTTCAGCTCTTCTGTCTCCTTCTCATATCTGTTGGCTTCCTCCTGGAAACTTGAACATTGCTGCATCTTCACTGCCAACTGGTTCTTCAGTTTGTTCAGGGTGATGTTAAGTTCTTCCTGTTTCTCTTCGTAATTTTTTAGAGGCACAAGCTTTGACCGGAGGGATCCTTGTAGTGTGGGAAGGTCTTTTAACAGGTTTTTCTTTGCTATGTTAAGTTCGTCACTTCATCTTGAACTCTGTCATTCAGCAGAGTCTTGTTAGGTTTCTTCTGCTGTTTTCTCATGTCGTTGTTTAAGACAGTCTTCACTCCTTCAGGTTGCTGAATGTTTATACATTCCTTTGTCATCCTGTTGCCGTCCTTGGACTCTCCAGGCTCTTTCTGAAGTACCTTGCCTTGTTCCTTTTTCCAGACAGGAACTCTTCCAGCTTCCTTTTGAAATCTCACTGGCCAAGCAAGGTTAATTTCCCTCAATTTCGACATAGAAGGCTTGGTCTTCTACCTTCTGATACCATCATGGGTAGCTGTGCTGATTTGTGTCTATAATGAACAGTTACTCTGGTGATACCTTTTACTTGGATTCCTTCACCTGTGCACATTTTCAACTTGGCAGATGTTTGTTCCAAATGTAATTGTTAATCACCTTTATTTAAATATCTGAAAGTGTGTTCTCCTATTACAGTGGTAGAAGCACCTGTGTCTACTTCAATTTTTAATGGCTTACCATTCACTTGCACTGTGACAAATGTTGGCTCTATCTTCCCAACTTCCATGTTGAATAACGAATAAATGTCAGAATTGGTTGTTTCTGGCTTTTCTAAACTATAGACTTCATTGGAATTGGTTTGTTGTTTGGAGGCCTGTTAGTTCTCACTTTGCACTCTTGTGACAAAAATAACATACTACTTTTTCAAATTGCTAATCACTAGAAGACTGATTGTTTCCACGTCGATGAAAGTTATTTTTTGATTTAGTTGCTGACCTGTTTCCTCTCATTTTTCAGTTAGCAGGGGCTGTTTCCCACTTTGCGGCGGAGGCCTGGCTTTTTGCACCACTTTCGGCTGCTTGTTCCCGCCCGACTAGGAGAACAGCGCCATTTTGAGCCCCTTGAATTGTGAAAAGCTTACAGTGCTTTCTATCGCAAGCACTATTTCTAACACTTTCTTAAATTCAAGATTTTCACTTCAGCCAGCAGTCTTCGCTGAATAGTATCTTCCTGTACACCACATACTAAATGATCCCTGAGCACGTCATTCAGGTTTTCACCAAAATCACAATATTCTGTTAGTTGTTTTAGTTTTGCCACATAGGTAGCAATTATCTCCCCCTGTGCTCTATTCAGTGAATTGAACCTGAACCTCTGCATTGTGACTGAGGGCTTGGTTTGAAAATGTCCCTTAACGACATCTACTAATTCACTGAAAGTCTTTGAATCTGGAGCACTGGGGCCTGCCAGGCTTCAAAATAAACTGTAGGTCTTGCTCCCACAAATACCCAGGAGAAAAGGTCTCCACTTTTCCCTGTGATTTTTTTGCTTGAAAGAAGAATGCAAAACTTTCTATATATTGAGACCAATCGTCTGAGGCTTGCTTAAAGGAATTGATTCTGCCAAACTGTGGCATTTCAGATGAGTATATCTCCTTTTATTATTTAAGGAAGTTAGATACAATCGCTGGGCTAGGTATATCACCAAATCTGATCCCATCCTCATCGCCAGTTTGTTATAGAGTTGATCTTCAGACAACTTTTCTTAGTGGGAAATGTAACTTTATTTACAAGCCAGCAACAGCAACTACACATGTGCATCAAACTCCATAACGAAAGAAGAACTCCCTCTTAGAGGTTCCTTGCGCTGTTAACACATTAGTTTACACAGATCATGTGATCTTACAACACAGGATTATTCTTAAAGCTACAGTCGTACATTTCCCAAAATGCAGTCACTTTCATGGTCACTGGCAATGGGTGTCCTCCATGTCTCCGTGGTGCAAATACTGCAGCAGGTGGTAGATGTGACCGACCAGTTCCCTAGACATGCGTTGTCTTCGGCGACATTGGTTCTCAATCATCTGCAGGAAGGAAAGGCGGCGTCTATAGACCCTTGGTCTAGCTAGGTGCCAACCAGCGACAGCTCACTGTGGCTCTTCTGCAGCGTGTCCAGGAGTCTTTGTCGCTCCTTCTTCCTGAAGGTGCTGCTCCTCCCTCTGCGCAGCCAAGCGCCTTCATTACTCTCTTCTCCGTCATCTCTGCTCTCTGTATGCCATGAGGCATACAGCTGGGTCACCAGGCTCCATGCTCCTGATGTACTCCTCCTGCAGGATGAAAGAGAGAGAGATGCATGGGTTAGCGTGGCTGTTCTAAGAACATCTCTTGGTTAAGTCTGAAGGCCCCTTAATGCATCCCAGAGAGTGCTGTCAACCACATGGATGGGCTGAGTTTAGTGCACTGCAAGGCTGCCCGAAACCCCACCCATATCCGCCCCACTCCACCTGACTGATTGGCAGCAGCTTCACCCACTGGACTGCATGCTGTGCTCTCAGCTGAGACATTCTCCTGACCTGCACTGCAAGGCTGCAATGATAAATTCACCCATGGGGGAGACTGGTCCAAACCTGAACGATGACATTGCAGGGGGCTGTGAGTACCTCCACCTATGACTGCTCTATGGCCAGCTTTCTCAAGTAGATTGTACAATGTTCCCAGTCATCCAATGTTCTGCAGTCCACTAAAACACTCATTAGTTTGCAGTCTGTGCCCGAGGGGTGATGGGCTCTGGAGTATTTGGTGGCACTTCCATGCCTCTACATTGCTTGAGTGAGCAGATAAGCTAGAGGCCCGACTTCAAGCATGTCAATGTGGCTGCATCTGAACTGTCTCAGCTGCGGAGGAGTGATTACTTTATACACGGTTTCCCTAATGCATGGCCGCTTCCCTCCCCCATGCACCCCCTCTCCACATACACGTGCTTGTGCACTACCATCAACTGCAGGGCAGCCCTTCCCCCACCACCAATTCTCCTCAACTGCAGTTTATCCCTTGCCCCAGCACTGCACTGTCAGCTAGCCAGGAAAATGCAATTTACCTGTGCCCTTGCCTGAATGTGCAGTGCCTCAACCTTGAGGTCCAACTGGCGACCATCATAAGCGCTGCACAACGTTACTGTGCACTCACCTGCAAGTTCTCCTCAAAGTCCAGCTCGCCAGCTACACACCTTATAGAGATGTTGTGAAACATGTAAGTGTGCAATCATGCTGACGTGCTCGGGCGATCCAGCATGGGGGTACGATTCCGGCTGGCTGGGCTTATAATGATATACAGATGTAATGCAATGAAGTTCCCGGCATCTAGTGGTGGTAAACATGGCCCGCCATTGACGGTGTGAAACCGATTTTTGACCTTCCCGCCAAATTGTCCGCTCATGCCCGCCTTGACGCAGAACGCCAGCAGGCATAGAAAATTCCACCCACAGAGCTAACGTTTCTAGTCCGTATGACACTTCATATGATGGTTGTGGTTGTGGGAGATCAATCATCTCAGTCCCAGGATGCTGGAGGAGTTCCTCAGGGTAGTGTCCTAGACCTAAGCATGTTAAGCTGATTCATCAATGACTTACCATCCATCATAAGGTCAGAAGTGGGGATGTTCATTGATGATTGCACAATTTTCAGTACCATTTGCGACTCCTCAGATACTGATGCAGTCCATGTCCATATGCAGCCTGGACAACATTCTGCCTTAGGCTGGCAAGTAACATGCATACCACACAAGTGCCAGGCAATGACCAATTCCAACAAGGGAGAATCTAACCATCTTCCCATGCCATCGCTGAATCTCCCACTAACAACGCTCTAAGGGTTACTATTGACCAGAAACTGAACTGGACCAGCCATATAAATACTGTGGCTACAAGAGCAGGTTGGAGACTGGGAATTCTGAGTTGAGTAACTCAAATCCTGACTCCCCAAAGCCTGTCCACTATCTACAAGGCACAAGTCAGGAGTGTGATGGAATACTCTCCTTTTGCCTGGATGAGTGTGGCTCTAATAACACTCAAGAAGCTCAACACCATCCAGGACAAAGCGGCCCCCTTGATTCACACCCCATCCACCAACTTAAACATTCACTTCCTCTGCCACAGACACAGTGTATACTATATACAAGGTGCACTCCAGCAACTCACCAAGCCCCCTTTGACAGAAACTTCCAAACCTGCGACATCTACCACCTAGAAGGTCAAGGGTAGCAGATGCATGGGAACATCACCACTGCATGTTCTCCAAGCCACATACTGCCCTGACTTGGAAATATATCGCCGTTCTTTCACTGTCACTGGGTCAAAATCCTGGAACTCCCTTCCTAACAGCACTGTGGGTGTACCTACACCACATGGACTGCAGCGGTTCAAGAAGGCAGCTCACCACCAGCTTCTCAAGAGTAATTAGGGATGGTCAACAAATGCTGGCCTCGCCAACAACACCAGGGCAGAAAACAAATAGCTTTCATTTTCAGGTAAATAGCTGAGAAAAGGGGGGATTGTTTTCAGGAGGGAGAAGGGATGAATAAACAAAGTTTTAAAAATCACAATGTAAAAAACACAGGGAAGAAGGGGTTTGTGAAGGTATGAAGTAAATTAGGCTATCTTGAAACAAGTGCTAGAGTTTCAATATAGTATTGTCTAGGTCTTCTGGGTTAATTCTGTTGAGAGTGCAACAATACACGAGGTAGAATGCATAGTAACATATAGGCAGGGTAGGCTGTGATAGCTGCATTGGCTAAAATTAGAATAAATCAGACTCTGGGCATGCAGAGATAGAAGACTAAGAAGTTAGGTGTGGGTGCCCTGAGAGTGGAGTGAAAATTGTTGAACACGTGTGCAGATGTCTGGTGGAGGTGTTGGAAGTGTGAACAGAGAAAGGCTTTGGTGTAAATAACAGTCTAAATAAATGGAGACAAGGATTCCAAATGCCAGCCTTGGTTAATCATAAATGTGAAATGTCTGGAGGACATGAAACAGATACTAGTGTCATAGTATGAAGTGAGAAAGAGAGATGTAGGGAGGATTTTCCTTCTGGGCTTTGGAACCTTGCCATCGTGGCCAAATGGGGGACTGAAGCCTGCACTATGTGGAGAATAGTCACGTGACTGCAGTTTTCCCCAGATTGGCCAATTACTGGTCAGAAAGCAGGCTCGACAGGCCAATAGGAGGCATTCCAGCTTGGAAAAACAGCAGGCTGTCTTCACCCCAAGATGGAGGTGCAAGATCTCCAACTTTTTTAACTTTAGCATAAAAGATGTCTTCAGCGCCAGGCTACACGGTCCAGTCCACAGGCCACCCTGCAGCTGCAGCTAAAGGCAATCAGCTAGAGATGGCCTTTAAGCCTGCCCCGAGCACTGGCCTTCCCCTGTTTTCCACTGGGAGGCCACTTCCAGGTGGCTATAGCATTCCCCAATACCTCCAGGGACCTGGAGGCCAACTGGAAAATTTCAGTGGACCTACAACAAAACGCCTCAACAAACCTTAACAAGCTGAATTGGGTCCCTACTGCTTGAGGATGGGTAGCCCTGCTGCTCCCCCTCACCACCTTCCTTTCTCCAGGAAGTGGCCCAGGGGCGAGATGATGCTGAGTAACTGGCACACCGGCTGGTGGCTCAAACTCACATGCTCCACCTCCATCAGGGCTTAAGAATTCAGCCTGTAGTCTGAGTAACCACTGATATGCTTCTATATTAACCTTACATACTAATATACTAGCCGTATGTACTATGGATTTACTTGCATAATAATACCATGCTTACTTTATGCAATTAACTGTATAAAGATACAACACACATTAGGAGCTTTAGATAGTTTTCATGAGGCTGCTATAAGTGCTCAGGGGACACAGTTCATGAAACCTAAAGATTTTGCTTGTTTTTTTTAAAATTCATTCATGGGATGTGGGTTTCACTGGCTGGGCCAGCATTTATTGCCCATCCCTAATTGCCCTTGAGAAGGTGGTGGTGAGCAGCCTTCTTGAACCACTGCAGTCTATGTGGTGTAGGTACATCAACAGTGCTGTTAGGAAGGGAGTTCCAGCATTTTGACCCTGCGACAGTGAAGGAACGGCGATATATTTCCAAGTCAGGATGGTGAGTGGCTTGGAGGGGAACTTCCAGGTTGTGGCGTTCCCATGTGTCTGCTGCCCTTGTCCTTCTACATGGTAGTGGTCGTGGGTTTGTAAAGTGCTGTCTAAGGAGGCTTGTTGAGTTCCTGCAGTGCATCTCGTGAGGATCAGTATTGTGTGCATTGGGTCTTAAGAGTATTGATAAATTAAGTTGATTGATTAGATTAGTCTTTCTAACACTTGAGTCAAGGAGCCTGTGTTAAATTAAAGGGTGTGAATTATCCTAAACCCAACATTGAGCACAACTGTGGTTAGGCAGAGCCTCTGCCCACTGCAGTGATGTAGCCTGACACCTGCTGGTCTTCCTGTCTCAGGGTCACTTCAACGTGTAGGCAGGCCCTTACACTGAGGCATGTCCCTGGATTGGGAAAGTATTTACTGAGGCAGACCATGGAGGCCAACAACCCAAAGCTGCCAGTAAAATCCTGTGTGCAACAGGCATACAAGTTTTGGTTATGGGCTCCAATGAATGGAACTGCCTGCCTGGAGCCTAGAGCAGAAAATGTCCTCTTGTAGGAACATAGGAACAGGAGAAGGCCATTTAGCCTGTCGAGCCGGCTTCGCCATTCAATATGATCATGGCTGATCATCCATTTCTTCCCACACTATCTTCATATCCCTTTATGTCATTAGTATTTAGAAATCTGTCATTTTAGCATAATACAACTGTGTGAGTAACCGTATTGGCATGCAAACCATGGAATGGGTGAAGTACCAATGATATTGTCCCTTAATTAATCAATAAATTTCTGGAGCTCTCAACTCAAACCTTTTCTACATTATTCCACCTTTTCTTGGAACGCTGTTAAACTACAATACAAATTCTCAACCAGATAAAACTGTAGAAAAGATATGGTGCAGAAAGAGGCCATTCAGCCCATCATGTCCACGCTGGCCAAAAGGAGAAAAAAGAAACTAGCTGCTCATTTTAATCCCACTTTCCAGCACCTGGTCCATAGCCTTGCAGGTTACAGCGCTTCAGATGCAGATCCAGTTACCTTTTAAATGAGTTGAACGTTTCAGCCTCAACCACCAACTTAGGCAGTGAATTCCAGATGCCCACCACTCTGGGTGAAAAAATTTTTCCTCACGCCCCCTCTAATTCTTCTACCTTTCACCCTAAACCTTTTCCCTCTGCTAATTAATCCCTCAGATAGGGGAAACAAGTCTTTCCTGTCTACCCTATCTAGGCCCCTGATAATTTTGTGCACCTCGATTAGGTCACCCCTTAGCCTCCTCTGTTCTGAGGAAAGCAATCTAACCTATCCATTCTCTCCTCATAGCTGCAATTTTCAAGCCCTGGCAACATTCTTATAAATCTCCTCTGTGCCCTCTCTAGAGCAATTATGTCCTTCCTGTAATGTGGTGACCAGAACTGTGCATAATATTCCAGCTGTGGCCTAATCAGTGTTTTATACAGTTCCATCATTACATCTCTGTTTTTGTATTCAATACCTTGCCCAATAAAGTAAAACATTCCATATGCTTTCTTGACCACCTTGTCCACATATCCTGCCACCTTCAAGGACCTGTGGACATGCACTCCAAGATGTCTCACTTCCTCAGCCCCTCTCAATAACTTCCCGTTTATTGAGTATTCCCTTGCTTTGTTTTCCCTCTCCAAATGCACTACCTCACACTTTTCCAGATTGAATTCCATTTGCCACTCCTCAGCCCACTGAACCAAACCATTGTTATCATTCTGGAGTCAACAGCTATCCTCTTCACTATCAACTATATGGCCATTTTTTGTGTCATCTGCAAATTTCCCGATCATGCCTCCCATATTTAAGTCTAAATCATTAATATATACAACAAAAAGCAAGGTCCCCAACACAGCTCTGTGGAACACCACTGGAAACCATTTCCCATTCGCAAAAACATCCATTGACCATTACCCTTTGTTTCTTGTCACTGAGCCAATTTTGGATCCAACTTGCCACCTTCCCCTGTATCCCATGAGATCTCACTTTCCTGACCAGTCTGCCATGTGGGACCTTGTCAAATGCCATACTGAAATTCATATAGACAACATTCACTGCACTACTCTTATCAATCCTCCGTGTTACTTCCTCAAAAAATATTAAGTTAGTAAGACATGATCTTCCCCTAACAAAACCATGCTGACTATCCCTGATCAATCGTGCCTTTCTAAGTGACAGTTTATCCTGTCTCCAGAATTGTTTCAATAATTTTACCACCATCAAAGTCAGACTGACTGGCCTATAATTTTCTGGCCTATCCCTCACACCCTTCTTAAGGGTAGAAAATCATCCCTTATCTCTTTCCTTTCTTCACAACATTTTTCTAACTTTCCAAGTTGCTCCTCTTGATTTCCCATCAGGACTTTGGTAGAAGATCAGCAGAAACCATGCAGAAATGAGTTAAACAGTTCCCACCGAAGTTATGGCAGGTGATCAGAAGAGTCGGACTTGGAAAGTTAATACTTCCATGTTTAAGTCTTCCGTGTGCTGAAGGGGGCACACGCAAACATCGACTGACCTTTTCTCTTGATGCTGGCTGACCCCCAGCATATTGTGCCTGGAATACTGTGTGTAGCTTTGGTCTCCATATATAAAGAAGGATATACTTGCGTTGGAGGTGGTACAACAAAGATTCACTAATTGGGCCCCTGGGGTGAGGGGATTGTCCTATGATGGGAAGCTGAGCAAATTGAACCTATATTCTCTGGAGTTTAGAAGAATGAGAGGCAATCTCATTGAAACACACACTATTCTGAAGGGGTTTGACAGGGTAGACACTGAGAAATTGTTTCTGATAGTCAGGGAATCTAAATCACGGGTGCATAGCTCTAAGGGGCCGATAATTTAGAACTGAGATAAGGAGAAATTACTTCATTCAAAGGTTGGGAATCTTTGGAATTCTCTACCCCAGAGGGTTGTGAATGCTCCATTGTTGAATACATTTAAGACTGGGATAGACAGATTTTTGGTCCTCAGGAAATCAAGGGGTATGGGGAGGGGGCGATATTATGTATTCACTGGGTTGCTGTATATCTTAGAGGTCTAACTTATCTCAAAACAATGCAGAGATGCAACAGGTTTATTTACATTACTTTAAAACATCTCAGAACTTACAAGATTTCAACACACATGGTCTGTGCTCAAAGTCACAGACTTTCTCTCTAGAAGCTTCTCTGTATAATTAGCTCTCAAGCTCCACCAGCAAGCTTAAGCAATCAAGTACATAGATCAGAGAACAGAATAACATAATCTAACTCAGAACAATCAAAGCATTGAACACTACAGGCAGGAAAGTGGAGGTGAAGCCCAAGATCAGCCCTAATCACAATGAATGGTGGAGCAGGCTCAATGGGCCATTTGGTCTACCCCTGCTCCTATTTCCTGTGTTACTTTGTTCGTACATCCAGAAATCTCACACCTTCTCCCCCTCACGACCTTTCTTTTTTAAATCAACGGAAAACAATTGTACAAACTCTGAGAATGTTACTGCTTCCTGCATCTTCATTATGATAATATGGTGGTCATTTCTTGTGTTAAAAAGAAAGCATTTACAATTATATAGCCCCTTTCACAACTTCACAACATCCCAGGGAACTTAACAGACAATGAAGCACCATAGCTTGGCATTGAATTTTATGGCAGAGAGAAAGGCCATGTGACCCGAAAGGTCTATGTCATATTTATGCTCCACATGAGCCTCATCTCACCCTATCAATATATCAAATAGGACATTTTCTGCTGCTTTGCAGATAGCAGTACAACATCATTGCAAGACAGCTGCAGAAAATAAAAAAGCCTGGACCAAGCAAAGTTATGTAATCCCTTCAATCCTCCTCTAACCAGCCTCAATCAATAGGATTATTTTGTGGTGGGACTTCTGTACCCTTTTCACACCCACCCTTCAACCTACTGACCCCTACTTTAATGACAACTAAACACCTGATTCTATGCTGCCAGCAGATGCTATAAAATTATAGGATCATAGAATGGTTACAATACAGAAGGAGGCCATTTAGCTAGTGGATTCTAAGCGGGCTCTCTGCAAGAGCAATTTAGACAGTCCCATTCCCCATCCTTTCCCCGTAGCCATGCAATTTGTTTTCTATTTAGATAATTATTCAATTTTCTTTTGAAAGCCATAATTTATCTGTCTCTACCACACTCTCAGGCTGTATATTCCATATCCTAACCACTTGCTCCATAAAATAAATCCTCCTCATGACACCTTTGATTCTTTTGCCAATCACATCGAATTGGTATCCTTTGGTTCTCGACACTTCTGCCAGTGCGAACAATTTTTTGCTGTCTACTCTGCCCAAACCCACATAACTTTGAATACCTCTATCAAATCTCCTCTCAACCTTCACTTCTCCAAGATGAACAGTCCCAGCTTCTTCAATCCATCCAGATAACTGAAGTCTCATAGACATTTACGCACAGAAGGAGGCCATTTGGCCCATCATGTCCATGCCAGTCAACAAAGATCTGCCTACACTAATCCCATTTTCCAGTGCTTGGCCCATAGTCCTGGAGGCTATGGAAAGACAAGTGAATATCTAAATGCTTCTTAAATGTTACGTAAGTTCCAGACTCCTGCCACCCTCTGGGTGAAAAAATTTCTCCTCAACCCCCCTCTTATCCTTCTACCTCTTACCCTAAATCCTGGTTATTGACCCCTCTACTAACGGAAAAAGTGCCTTCCTATCCACCCTACCCATGCCTGTCATAATCTTATACACCTCTACCAGGTCCCCTTTCAACCTTCGCTGCTCCAAGGAAAACAACCTCAGCCTATCCAATCTTTCCTCATAGCTCAGACCCTTCAGCCCAGGTAGCATCCTGGTAAATCTTGTCTGCACCCGCTCCAGTGCAATCACATCCTTCCTATAATGTGGTGACCAGAACTGCACGCTCCAGTTGTGACCTAACCAGCGTTTTATATAGTTCCAGCATAACCTCCCTGTTCTTGTATTCTATGCCTCAGCTAATAAAGGCAAGTATCCCATGTGCCTTCTTAACCACATTATCTACCTACTGTGCTACCCTCAGGGATCTGTGGATATGCACACCAAGGTCTCTCTGATATTCAGTACTTTCCAGGGTCTTATCCTTCATAGTGTAATCCCTTGCCTTGTTAGCCCTCCCCAAGTGCATTACCTCACACTTTTCTGGGTTGAATTTCATTTGCCACTGCTCTGCCCACCTGACCAGTCCATTGATATCCTCCTGCAGTTTACGGCTATCCTCCTCACTATTTACCACCCTACCAATTTTCGAGTCATCTGCGAACTTCTTGACCATACCCCCTACAGTTAAGTCCAAATCATTTATGTACACCACAAACAGCAAGGGCTCCAGCACCGAGCCCTGTGGAACCTCAATGGAAACAGACTTCCAGTCACAGAAACATCCCTCTACCATCACCCTCTGCTTCCTGCCTCTCAGCCAATTTTGGATCCAACGTGCCACTTTGCCTTGGATCCCATGGGCTCTTATTTTCTTGACCAGTCTGCCATGAGGGACTTTATCAAAAGCCTTGCTAAAGTCCATGTAGACCACATCAAATGCATTACCCTCATCAACACTCCTGGTTACCTCCTCAAAAAATTCAATCAAATTTGTCAAACGCAACCTTCCCTTAACAAATGCATGCTGACTATCCCTGATTAATCTGTGTCTTTCCAAGTGCAGATACATTCTGTCCCTCAGAATTCTTTCTAGTAACTTCCCCACCACTGAGGTTAGACTGACTGTAACTTCCTGGTCTATCCCTTCCCCCCTTTTTTAATAATGGGACATCAGCAGTCCTCCAGTTCTCTGGCACCTCAACTGTAGCCAGGGAGGATTTGAAAATTACTGCCAGGGCCCCTGATATCTCTTCCCTTGCCTCTCTCAACAGCCTGGGATACATCTCAACCGGGCCTGCGAATTTATCCACTTTTAAGGCTGCTAAACCTGCTAGTACCTCCTCTCTCTCTATGTTAATTTCCTCTAATATTTCACAGTTCTCCACTCTGATGTCTATACCTGCGTGGTCCTTTTCCATTGTGAAGACCAATGCAAAGTATTCATTGAGGACTGCACCCACATCTTTCTGATCCACACAGATTACCTCTATGGTACCTAATTGGCTCTACTCTTTCCCTAGTTATTCTCTTGCTCTTTATATATTTAAAAAAACCCTTTGGGTTTTCCTTTATTCCACCCACATCCCTGGAACCATTCTCATAAATCTTTTCTGTAGTCTCCAAAAGTTTCAAATCCTTTTTAACTGCAGTATCCAGAATTAGACACAATACTCCAATTGAGGCTGAAACATCCTTGTTCCCCTGTTTGTCCTTCGAGGCAAAGAGGACCATATTTATCCTCTGGGATGTTTGGGAGGATTCCAATGGGTACGTAAGTGACTGCTAAGGCCAACCTGTGCCTGGAAGATTCTGCTGCTAAAAGGACAGGATACCACAGACAAGTGGTTGACTGAGTTTTGGACAAGTTGCTGGCTCAGGAGTTCCTCTCCTTGTGTTTTCTCTCTGCCTCTGATATGTGCTGGCTTTCGGAGGAGGCTGCACCATTTTTTATTTGGTTGCACAGATGCAACATTCCTGGGTGAGCTTCTCCCAGGACTCAAAGTCAATATCAAAATTCCTAAGTGAAGCCTTCAGAATGGCCTTGTAGCACGTCCTTTGTCTGCCATGAGAATGCACCCCAGACTCAAGCACTGCATAGAAGATTCGCTTCCATGAGTGTCAGGCATTCTGGTTACATGACTGCCCCAACTCAGTTGTGACTGTCTCAATATGGTGTGGATGCTTAGCATGCCAGTTCAGGTAAGCACCTTAGTGTCTGATATTTTATCCTGCTATCTGATCTTCAGAAGTTCCTGAAGGCAGCTCAAGTGAAAGTGGTTGAGCTTCTTTGCTTGATGCTGGTACACAATCCAAATCACCCATGCGCAGAGCAGAGTGGGCAGGATGATTGTTCTATAGACTTTCAGTTTGGTCGGCAGACTTAATTTTCTTCATTCCCAGGCTGATGTTCAAAATTTGCTGAAGGCTACACTTGCTTTGGTAATTCTTGCATGTGTTTTGTCATCAATATAGACAGCTGGAGAGAGTGTGCTGCCGAGATTAATGAACATATCCACTGCTGACAGGTTCTGGTCATAGACTGAAACATTATGTTTGAGATAGGGCTTTCCTGGTGCAGGCTGGTACATTACTTCAGTTTTCTTCGTGTTGATCATAAGGCCAAAATTGTCACATCAATTGGAGGACAAGTCCATGTTACATTGCATGTCCAGCTCTGAATCGGCAGCTAGTGCACAGTCATCAGTAAACAGGAAATCATGAAGTATGTCCTTGGAAACCTTGGTTTTTTTCCATGAGTTGTCTGAGATTGACCAGCTTCCCATCCATGCTATATCTTATTTTGATGCCAGGGTGACCATCATGGAAGGAAGGTGGAGAAAAACATGCTGAAGAGGCTTGGCACTAGCATGCAGCCCTGTTTAACTCCATTAGTGACTGGAAGTGGGTCAGGAGACTCACCATCATCCAGGACACATGTGAGCATGCTGTCATGGAACCATTGAACCATTGTGATAATTTCTCAGGGCAGCCAAATTTCTCCATTGCTTTCCAAAGGCCTTCAGGGCTGACTGTGTTAATGTTTTTTTTAATTCATTTACGGGATGTGGGCATCGCTGGCTAGGTCAGCATTTATTTCCCATCCCTAATTGCCCTCATGAAGGTGGTGGTGAGCTGCCTTCTTGAACTGCTGCAGTCTATGTGGTGTCGGTACACCCATATTGCTGTTAAGGAGGGTGTTCCAGGATTTTGACCCAGCGACGGTGAAGTGAATGGCGATATGGCCAACAAATGTGGCGTGGAGGTCAATGTTCTGTTCTTAGCATTTCTCCTGGAGCTGTCTAACTGCTAACACCATTGGCAGAATTTTACACCCCCGGGCAGGCACGCGTCTAACCTGATCGGGCATAAAATAGCTGCGATGATATCGGGTGAGCGTCCCTACTTCATTGTGCACTCGCGCGATATTTCAGTCGGTGGGCGCGCATGTTGGCAGCGCGGCCGGTGACAATTAAGAGGCCTATTAAGGCCATTAAAGTAGCAATTGACAGCGTTTTTTTCACTGCTGTCCAACCTTACGGTTGGGCGGGCGAATGGGCCAGACGGCCTTTGCATTTTTGAGGAACCCTCGTCCAAGGGTGGGATGAGGTTTCTGTGATTAATTTTTTAAAAGATTAAAATATTTTGAAAAAATTTTCATCATCAGGATGTAGAGGTGGCTCATTCTGATATGTGGACATTTTTTCCCGATTCTAAATATTGATTTTAAATTTGTCAGCTCTCTGAGGCAGCTCCCTGTCTTCAGGGAGCTTGCCTTCTGTGCTCCCCCACGCCCACGCTAACTTCAGCGCTCGCCCTCTTCCCACCCCTACCCTGGCAGCGCTGAGCCTTTCAGCGCACGCTTCATGCTGGCTGGCCGTTAATTGGCCAGCCAGCGTGAAATCGCAGTCAGGGGCCAATTGCAGTCGGCAGTCTGCTCCCAGGCCTGCCGACCGCAGCCGCCCGCCTACCCGAAAATTCTCCCCTCTATACTGAAACTGTACTTACTGACTCTCTGGCAGCAGATCCTGCTTGAGATGTTGCACTAAGCAGTTCAGAAGGATTCTGGCACAGATTTTGTCAGTGATGGAGAGAAGTGACATTTCTCTATGATTGCCACAAAGAATGGAAGAGATTCTACAGTGTTGTGAAATCTGTCTATGGATTCCAGTCTTCTGGTTCATTACCAATCCTTGGTGCTGATGAGTCAAAGCTACTCACACAAAAAGCTCAAATTCAATAATAATGGGCAGGGCACATTAACCTCATCCTCAATCAACTTGTACAGGTGGACAATGGAAGCATCTTGCAGTACATTCTTGCAGGATGGTTCCTTAGTCCCACTTGGTCTGAAAGAGTTCAGTGAGCTTCTTGACCAGGCATTGACTTCCAGCCTTGTAGACCTCAGCTGGGATAGCATTAGCTCCTGGGGCTTTGCCTCTAGATAGGAGCTTGATTCCATTCATCATTTCTAACTGTGTGGGAGGGTCATCAAGAGAACAGTTGATGGCAAACTGTGGCAACCTGTTAATTGTTCTTCAGCGATGAATGAAGGCTAATTGAGGATGAGGTTAATGTGCTCTGCCCATTATTATTGAATTTGAGCTTTTTGTGTGAGTAGTGTTGACTCATCAGAACCGAGGATTGGTGACGAACCAGTAGACTGGAATCCATAGACAGATTTCACAACATTGTAGAATCGCTTCCACTCTTTGTGCTCTGCATATGATTGAAGTTTGTTTGTTTTCTGATCCAGCCAAGTGTGTTGTATCTCTCTGAGCTTGCATTGGACAGTTCTGTGGATGTTTTGGTGGGCAATGTGCTTGGACAGTGATGACTTGTCATTGAGATAAACCATGAGGGATGATGTTTCCACTTCAGTGGTTTCTGGATTGCCTCATTATTCCTTCCGAGCCAATCTTGAAGCTTATGAGAGGGAAGGCCAAGGGCCTGCACAGCAGTGGAGTACACTATATCACTGAAGGTCGCCCCGTCATCCTCAGTGCAGTGCGTCTATTTTCGCTGTACACAAGTGAATCTCGAGTTTCTCTGAGAGAGATTACTTCATGACTGTCTGAGTCTTGAGGCATTGAAACTCACCTGGGCCTTCGTGCCCTGGGGACATCTAGGGGGATAGACCTTGATGTTTAGCTTTGAAACGATAAGCCGGTGACCAGTCCAGCAACCATTGCCTTACATGGCTTTCGTCACACAAACATCCTGCTTGCCCCTCTACCTAGTGATGACATAGTCGATTAGATATCAATGCATAGAATGGCCAACACATAGAAATAGGAGGATAGTGTGCGGGTGAATGTGTGGCTGGAGAGATAGTGCAGGAGGCAGGGCTTAAGATTCCTGGAACATTGAAATCAGTTCTGGGAGAGATGGGACCTCTATAGACTGGATGGATTACACCTCAACAGGGCCAAGACCAATGTTGTCACTCAGAGGGAGAGTGTCATGGGATACTGCAGCTGCACAGCCCATAATTTCCTGTCTGTTGGATGGAACTGACCCCGCCCTGCCGGCCAGGGTTTCCTATCATTATTCACTTCTGAGAGCATGACAAGTGAGTTATCAACACTTCTTCCCTCCTTTACAAAAAGTATCAAGTAGTGCTATTAATATCCCTCTAGTACACACTCTCCTCTTCACAGCTAACATTAATCCCAGTTATATTCACCACAAGGGCCTCTGGGACTCTGCTCCATCAATCAACTATCCTGTAAGGGGTAAGATTTTTTTTTCTTTCTGATCTTTAGAAGGTTCCTAACTCCAATGCCAGCCTTATAGGATCATTATCAGTTGATTGAAGGCTATTTAACAGTTTGTCCCCAGCAGCATGACTTTATTAGCTGCTAACAAAGGTCAAACAGAGGCAAATTAATTAGTTATTTATCTGCTGGCCATTTGTCAGATGTTTCTGGTATAGAATAGTTGGCATGTTTGCCTACACAATAAAACACTTTGAAGTAATTCATGGTGCATAATGCTTAAAGCCATAATATAAAGGAAGCCTTTCTTTCAACTTCTTGAGCTAGAAGTAAATTGTTAATGAGGCAAATATGGCCACCCTTCTTACAGAAAATGTGGTCACCCTCTTTACAAAAAACATGGCCACCCTCCCTACAAAGACAATGGCCACCCTCTCTACAGGAATATGACCGCTTTCGCAACAAAAACCATAGTCATCCTTCCTACAAAGAACCTGCTTCCCCCTCCCTATGGAAAATGTGGCCACTCTCCCTATAGAAAATATGATTACTCTCCCTGCAGAAATCTGACCAATCTCCCTACAAAAATGATGGCCACCCTCCCTACAGAAAATGTAGCTGCCTACGGTTGATAATTGTTGCGATTCATTTGCAAATCCCATGAATTTTGACTTGTAAAAAAATGCTTCCTGTTCAAGTGAAATTTAGAAGCATGTAGACAGCTACATTTAAAAGCTAGGTACGAATGCCAAATGAAACGACAAACTGCAGAACCGACAAATAATTGCACCTTTGCAGCCATTACATTGCAATATCATCGGAATATTTTAGCAAGCTGCTACCTCATGGGTATTTAATTGTAAAATCAGAACGCAGTGAGTTGAGTGTACTGACTTTTACATCCGACCCTTTGATTGCTACTTCCTTGAATGAAAGCCGCACCCTGAACCCAATGTTCAAGCTTCAATGAAAAGATGTTTTCACTGACCACATCTAACAGTGTGATATCATCACCTCTGATCCCTCCAAGTTGATATCTCCACAAAGGTGAAACAGTGAAAATGAATCAGTACAAAACATGAGGAATTGGTGTTGCTTTTTTTCTTCAGTACTCGCAAACTTTTCATGTACATATTTACAGGTAGTCTGAGGCCTAAAGTGTGGTTAGCGTTCAGGAGCTAGCTGATCCTGTCATTTTAAACTGTGGTGGAGTTAATTCTTGTGATCATCTAAATAGGCACAGACAAGATCTATTAGAGACTAATTGCAGGGGTGAGACTAGCTGAGTTGCTCTTGCAGAGAGTCAATACAGACACAGTGGGCCAAATAGCCTCTGTGAGTGTAGCAACAATCATTCAATAATTTTAATTATTGTTGCCACTGGATGTTTGTTAGACTGGAGCTGCATGATTCCACTCCTTGGGGAGATATCTTAAAGCTAGAAAATCAATAAAAATAATTGGTTTTCTTTCTCTTTGTGTATACTTTGTTTTGAAAATTGTTTGTTCACAAATGTTGGTGCTTTATACAATGTGTGACATGTGGAGTGGGAAGTGTGATGTATGAAGTGTAGCCTTTGGCATCTGATGTGTGCATGTGGTACATGATGTACCAAGTGTGATGTTTGGCATGTGATATGTGGAGTGTAATGTGTGACATGTGAAGTCTGATGAGGTGTGGAAGGATCTGTAACTTGTGGATGGTTCTCATTTTTACATGAAAATATGTGGATATACATATCTGTGATGATGAAGCAGATTACAGGCTGAGATATTGATCCTAATCATTGCTGTGAGCCCCAAACTGAATAGCCAGAAGACAGAGGCAATTTCCCGCTCATCAGTTAGACCTTCACTTAGACCTACATCCTAGAGAGATCAGTTAACTACCCAACTGGATCAAATATTTCTGCCCGCCGTCACTCTCACCACGTTGTATCCTCTGGGCCACCTGCATTAGATGCAAAGCATACATCTATCTTTAATACCCCAACAACATACCTTATTCCCAACTGCAGGCAAGCACATCACTCTAATGCGCCAATGTGACTCTCCAATGTTTCAAACTGGTCATGCTGGTAACCCTTTTGGCTGACAGTGTCTTATTGTAGAGCTCTGTGTTTTTGGGACTGGAGCTAGTATGACCCTATCTCAGGTCTGATTTGTTTTATGACCTTAAACAGCCAGAAGGGGAATATTCATCTCAATGGTCAGACACTAGATTTCACACTAGATTTGAGCTCAAACCTGAAAAGGTGAAGACAATGGAAGGGATTTTCTGTGCCCCACCCCCGGGGCATCGGGTGTGTTCGGCTGTGTCAGCGCACAATATGGCGCAATCAGTTTCATGACAGCGTGAAACCAGTTCATAATCGTCCGCTCAGTCCGCCAATGGCAGGCTGCGTTCTCCACCGTTGGACATTAGGAACCTCATTGTAATAAATCAGCATATTATTATGTCAGCCCTCTCCAACCCCACCCCCACCCCACTGGATTGTCTGCCTACTTCGGGGGGAAAACACGAAAACGTGTTTCATAATGGCACATAAGCGACGTGCACTTCGCGGGCTGCACTTCACTTGGGACTTCAAGGTTTGTTTGCCTACCTTGCTTTGGGCAGCACTCGCAGTCATCAGCGCCAGGCTTCACAGAAAGCACCACATCACTTTTAGGGGGGCTCATGGCAGGCCTCTACCTACCAGATCAAACAAATGTGGGTGGCTTTTCAATGACTGCAGGGCTAGGGCTTGCTTGGTGAAGGGGGAGAAGTGGCCTCAGGCAAGGGAAGAGGTTGCAGGGTGAGGGCTGTACTGGAGAAGGAGGGTATCCCAGGGTATCTGTGGGAGCACATGTTGATCTGTGCAAGTGACTTCAAGATGGTGAGGGCTGAGGAGGCAGTCTCCAAAAGAGGTGAGACTAGATAGACATGTGAGGGTATGTGTTTGAGAATGGGTGGTGATGTCCCTTGAGCTGGCAGCGAGTGAGCTGCCAGTGAATGTGTGATGGGCTTGAATGTATGAGTTTAGGGTAATGAGATGGGTGCCATACCCTGGTGGCACAAGTGAGATCATTCATCCTCTATCTGCATTGGATAGTCAACCTCTTCTGTGCAGCATTGGCACAGGTCACCACTGCCATCGACTACCAAGCTGTAGTGGTAATATAGCTGCTCCTCCTGCGGCCAGACCGGTGGTAGAGGACATCATAGTGGGCCTCCGTGGCATCCAAAAGGCGCTCGAGGGCTGCAGCCTCCTTGCCTTTCAGGGCCATGTCTTCTTTGCAGTCCTGGGCTGGAAGCGCTGAGTGCGGCTGTACTTTAAATGTGGTGCCGGGCGTGATGAAGCGGCAAGGTGACAGCGTGGCAGACGAATCAGAGCCCACCCACCATGGAAATGGCATGTTTCCCAGGAATGCATGAATAATGTGGCGGGTTTAGGACGATACGGCATGAAAACCTGTTATCGCAGCTGGCGGCTAAAACGTCATTTTACCCACCTGCTACCGCATTTAGTGCAAATCTGGGATGATTCCGCCCAATGAGTTAACAAAGTGGCACAACTCAGTCCATGGCCCCTCCCCAACTCTAGAACATCTAGATTTCAGAGGTGTCCCATCTCCCCAATGCAATCCATGGCCCCTTCCTAATCTTTAATTCCCAAATTTGAGAAGCCCCCCCATCCCCTGTCTACGAATCCTTTCCTCATTCTGTGACTTCTGAATTCTGAAGCGAGAAGGATGAAGACAAAACACATTTGAAAAATAATTCACAATTCATTTATTTCCAAAATTCTCTTGCTTTTGTTATACCAAGGTGTTAAATAACTTAAATACATCCTCCACAGTCACTCTGAAGAATCAGTACATTACCTACAAGCTATGCACATGAGGTAGAAACAAATAATTTAGGCTCCATTAGACTCTGTGAGAAAAAACACACATAACCTGGGTATGTTAGTATCAGGAGTGCAATGGCCATGAGTTTGTTTTTCTTTTTCCACTTTTCATTCAGGTAAATTTGCAATGTACATACAGCAAAGGACTCCCACTATCCCATCCCAATATTCCAGATTTTCACACCTTGTCTAACTGGGTTCATTAAAATTGCAGTGCAGTACTAAGGCAATGCTGCATTGCCGAAGGTGTTTTTTGGATGAAATATTGAGTCTAGATCCCATCAGTCTGTTCAGTTGGGTACTAAAACAGATTTCATTGCACTAACAGAAGGAGATTAGAGAGTTTTGCAAGTGTCAATTAGTTATTCAATTCATCACTGTTTCTGCAATCGCATTTGCAAAATGACTGCTGTGTTTAACAACAGTGGCTGTATTTTACATTCATTATAACTAAAAGTAACTTGCTAACACTCCTTCAAAACCATTTCCCAAACACAAAAACGGCAATCTAGAAGGATAAGAGCAAAAGGTGCATGAGAACACCATCACCTCAAAGTCCCCCTCAAAGTCACAGGTCATTCCAACATAGACATATATTACCATTACTTAATCATCACTGGGTAAATGTCCTGGAGCTCTTGACCTAACTGTATTGTTAAAAGTACCTTCACTGTATAGAATGTATCAGTTCAAGCAGGTTCACCGCCACCTTCTCAAGGGTATCAAGGGATGGGCAATAAATGCTGGCCTTGCCAGCAATGCCCATGACTTTTTAAAAAATATGAACTGTTTTGAAATATTTCCGAAGAGATATAGTGATTTTTCTGATTTCTTCTTTGGTGTCGGGACACTGAGATTTGAAACTCTCAACAGTAGGGCTGTGATAGGCACAGACTGGCTTTTTGATGCTCATTGGTGCAACCCATAAGAGCAAAATGCTCACTGCACAACTTCCTAGAATGAAGCCCATATGGCAAGCCTTAAAGCAGACAAGTTCAGAAGCCAATTTTAAAAATGGCAATTTTATCACTGCTTCAAACTGTTGGGATGCTACATAGTATCAGAGGCTTCATCAAAATAACTGTATTGAAACATAGCAGAAAGTTCTCATTGGACTCTGTCCAATATTAAAATTTCTTCCCAGTGAATGTGGCCATATTATACATTCACATTTGATGATGTTTCAACCCTCTTTGTTTCAATCTTTCAAATATTGGAATAAAGTCTCAAGTGAGGCTAAGTGGCCTCCCTGTTTCAAATGGCCCAGATTGCCTCTAACTATAGAATCATGCAGGGTGCATCCATTGTGTAATGATGCACTGACCACAGATTAACACTTGTGAGTCCAATGAGCCTTAATAGACTAAAGTACACTTAATGGTGGAAGTTTGGCTCTTTGCTCAGGAGCAGGTAACAGTGGGTGCTCCAAGGGGAGACTTAGAACTTGCAAGTCATTTTTAGAGAAGTGACTAGCCTTCACCTAGCCCACCTCACGTGCCAGTGAAGGGAAAATTTCAACTTCACTGCAGGTCAGGGATACTTGCTTAATAATGAGTTAGGGATAACTAGAGATAGGATTAACCCAGAATGTTGCTGGAATGGAATTAAAATGGTGCCCAGTTCTAGGCCATTCCTCCATCACCAGAAATCCAAAGTTCTGAACTTTTAGGGCCAAATGATCCAGAAATATTCTGCACTGTTTACCAAATAAAAACTAAAATGGCAAGGCCAGTATCTAAAAAGGATGGGCACTGCTTTAGATGCAGGTCTTTCTATCATAAATGGGCAATACTGAACTAGGATCCTCCCCTAAATATAAATGTCTCTTTTTCTCAGATGCTGGCAATTCCCTGCTGTGTATTTCCAGCAATTTTGGTTATTACAGATGTTCAATGTTTGTTTTTCTCAATTTTTCTCCACTGCCTGACCACATCCTTGAGGGATACTCGTCTATTGGTCGCTCTGGTTTAAGGTGCTTGAAGTGGTGGAGGTTCGGGAAGATGCAGGTCAAGGAATTAATGAAATGTTGGGAACCGTCTTGGAAAGAGAAAGACTGCAACCATTGCACTCCGAATTAATGTCAATATAAAGTATATGTGCCGCACTAACTGAGACGTATTAATACCACAGGAGAACAGGAGAAAACTCAGTATTTACAATTTACAAGAGCAAAATATATCCACATTAAATAGTATATATTTAAATAATTACAGAAAGCATCCAGGTTCAGTGCGAGAATCTGCTTTAAAGTCACACAGCAACCCTCATTCTCCCTCATATACACATGCACCCACACATTTACACTCCCACCCATACATATACACCCCAACCCACACATACACACCCCTGCCCACACAATGCACAAAAACATGCACATAGGATCTCAGCTGTTTCTTCCTATCTCACTTTTGGGGTGAAACAACACCATTAAAATGCATTACTGCCATGAAGTTCCTCTCTGTGCTCTTTTATTGAAGGGGTTAATCCATTTTGTTTTCGCTGGAGGTGACTGACACAGTTATGACTATTGCAGTCCACAACATGCACAGAAAGCACCTCAACACACGAAATATTAGGAAGGCAAAAAACAAAGGACATCGAGCATTCAGGGGAATAGCGGGGAGCACTCAGGAATGGGGTTGGGGTGGGGGAGCCAGGCAATAAGAGGAGAAATTTTTGAAAAATCTGGGATTTGGGTGACAAGCCCAATGCAAATGGCCTGGGGAATGATAGAAGGGAGTCAGTGGCTGGGGGCAAGGAGATGAGCTGAGTGGTGGAATGTGTGACAGGAGGAAATCACAAACACAATGGCAGCAAGATCCCAGGGGTGTTTGAGAGTGAGGCCAAGAATTTAAGGCAGCTTATATGGGTATGAGGAGCCAGCAGATGAGGGTGATAGAAACACAGGACATTAAGCCTTTGATACAAACTCATTAACCCTCATACAGTGAGTTTTCATCTCAGTTATGTCAGAGGAAAGCATCCAAATTGTAATGCAAGTCTGAGTTTTAATATTTACATGAATGCTCTACCCAACTGTGATGCACATTTGATTAAAACAATCTTGTGTAAAAGTTTTATTGCTATACATTTCATGATTTTATCAATTTCTTGTTGAGTCTTCCAAAAGCACTTTTGCCTGTCAGACATCATAAATTAGCCTAAGGTACAAATAAAGTCAGGCACCCTTTGGCTCAGTAGGTCAATGCATTGCTCTGTATCCATGCCTTTATTACCTTTTGTCATGGCTATTCAAATGTTCTCTTGGTCAGCCTCCCACTTCTGTACTCCATAAATTTAAGTTCACCCATGTCCCAATCATCCATCACCCCTGTGTTCCCCCAGCTATATTGGCTCCCAGTTCACCAATGTGTTGATTTTAAAATTCTTATTCTTGGATTCAAATTCCTCCATGGCTTTGCCCCTCGCCATTTGTTTATCCCCCTCCAACCCTGCAATCCTGAGAACTGCATTCCTCCAATTCTAGCACCCATTTCCATCGTCCTATCATTGGCTGCTGTGGCTTTAGATGTCTCAGCCCCAAGCTCTGGAGTTCTCTCCCTAAAACACTCTGCCTCTCTTCCTCTTTCTTTTCCTTAAAGTCTCTCCTTAAAACAATTCTTCAACTCACTCAAAGTTCCTCATTGAACTGCCTACAGAGCTATCCCATTTGGCAGTAGGAAAACTAAATCCATCCTTCTCCACCAAAATGCTCCTAGAATTCTGAATCCTTATTTGTTTATTGCCACAAGAATAAAAGGAGCCCTTGTGCATGATTCTGAATGGAATTCTTTTCCTACTCTTGTCCTAAGTTCTTTCATTCTCCAGGCTGGAGGACTCAGGATTTTCTTGCTGACTCCAATTATACAAGCATGGATCACTTCAATCCCAAAAGTGTTTGAAATGGATATCAAGCTGGGCAGGACATATTTCTGCAGGGCACTCTAGTCAATTAAGTGGCTAAATGAGACAAAGCTGAGTCGAACTGTGGATTTCCTCACATTCCGATAGGTAATTTTGATAATGATGGTTTGAATGAACCATCGTAAATAGGTCCCAAGGGGACCTAGACACAACTTCAGATTCTTAGACAGTTTGTGGACAGTGTTACTCCTCTAAATGACTAAATGGTCCCAATCACAAGGATGATACCATTCCAATAATGTCCCACTCTGAACAATCCCACAAGTTGGGGCTGAGCTTCTTGGTATTACCACTGGGAAAGTTATGAAATGAATTCTGCAATATCCCAATCCGCGCAGGTTATAAAGATGCAACAGTCTATCACGGGCTAACTATCAGCAGAAGGAACGAAGCTGAACTACAGGCTCTGCTGCAGCCCATTTCTGTGCAAGGACAGAATGCACAAATGAAATGTAACTGTAGGCTCTTGAAACCTTTGTGCTGATTTAAAGAGAACTGCAGTCTTCATACCTGCATAGACAATGCTGTTTGCAAAATGTGTCTACTCTTCCATTAATTTATTAATGGACAGGCAATTTGTTCCAAGATATTGCCTGCACACTCCACCCAGGCAGTTATCTGATGCATAAGCACTAAGAGGCAATTTGCTGTATAGTTTTTAAACATGCATGAGCCACCCCATCTTCTTACCACCTCCCCAACATACACCTCACCCAAGTAGCTAGACTCACATTGAACATATGCTTCCCTTTGGTGCAATCAACCATGTAATATCCTTCAGAGGTGATAACATCACTGCCTGAATTCAATGTTACCACTGCAGTAAAGAAGCTTATTTATTGAAGTGTTGCGAATACTATTTACTGGTGTTTAATCAAAACCTCTGCTATGCTTTTTAAAATCCTTGTTCTCGTGTTTTTTTTTACATTTTATTTGTTAACAGTTATCCATTCAGCTGAGTTGGAGAAGACTCTCTTGGTTCACTGTATTGTGTTAGCGATGTAAACCTATTGGGATGATTTGTGGGCTTCATCAGAAATGGCGGATGTCTCAAAATCTTACCGTTAGGTTTTACAATGTCACTTAACATATGGTGACCAGAGAGAATCTTTGTTTCATGTGTTTCCACACACACACACATGCATACACACACACACACACGCACGCACGCACATGCACGCACATTGCACCCCTTCCCTCCCACTAACATTTACATATTTTATAATATATAAAATATATATTTATGATTAGAACTGACCGGTTCTGTGACCGTTATACTATGGGTTACAGCAATGGGCACACTTTTATCAGCCAGTGGTGCACTGTGGTAGAAAGTTAAACTAAAGCCCTTCAAATACTGCTACCAGGGTCGATATACTCTGCACTGTGCTAGTCATTTATAACACACCCTGCAATAGTATCAGTTTGTGTGTCCTTTATTTTTGCCTCATTTAAAAAAAATTTGGTTTATTGTCCACGTCTTGGTGTTAACACATGTTACAAAACATAAAAGGCACAACTTTCTTAGAATGCTTTTTTTCCTCAGCTCCAAATTACTGTCCTCCTCTCTTTTGAAGGCACTGACTGGTGAGTTGCGGTTCTATGAGCATCATTTGCCCTTAGAAATCTCATGCCAGATGGAGTTTTGCAATCAAACTCGGGAGAAATTGCAACTGATCCCAAACCTGTTCTTAACCAACATCCACACACACCTAAGTGCCTACCAGTTGG
Source organism: Cetorhinus maximus (assembly GCF_964194155.1). NCBI lineage: Eukaryota > Metazoa > Chordata > Chondrichthyes > Lamniformes > Cetorhinidae > Cetorhinus > Cetorhinus maximus. The sequence continues at coordinate 135,651,625 of NC_135882.1, read as the reverse complement.
AGTCATTGGGTAGCAATCTGGAGCAGGAACACTTTAATTTTCTGGCTCTGTCCTCCTGCCCAGACGTACTGAGCCCAATCATAGCACCTCTAATGGTTTCCTGGCTGAGATCAGCTTACTCAGCGTATGAAACCCGGGACCTATCAGCCTTGCATGCCTCAGTTCCATACTTGGGAGTGCATGTACCCACTTAGCAATTTAAGGAATTTTTAGTTCCTCAACACACTATGATCTACAGGAAATAATACTAGGGTGTGTTATAAGTAAGCATATAGCACATTAATAACTAACATTTTTTTAAAAAACTATCAACATTTTTGATAATTCCGTACAACGAATATGAGGCTTTTCACCACATCTGCATGCACTGAACCCTCTATCCCCATTTTCACTCTAGATGAACGTAGCTCCTTTGATTGGTTCTTACATTGCTCTGGGAGTTCTAGTCCCAGTGTTGTTCAGCCTTATCTTACTGAATTAATTTGGCCCAAGCGGTTTCCATGTCGTCATCCAAAGTATATCCAAAGAAACCATCTTGAGTATGTCCTGAAACCCAAGGTGTTAGAAATCTTCTCAGTCCAGGAAATGGATGGTATATCACTGTCAAATGATCTGATGTTACTTGACATCTTGGGGGATATCGTGTCTGAATTAATGAAACCAATCTGATGCATGGTGTACAAGCAGTGTGTAATGAGGCTTTAGGCTAAATGGATCAGCCGAACAGCTAAAAGAGCTTCAACTGCTTATCAGTCCAGTATTTACTAATTTCTGAATAAGAATAGTCATTTTTGATTAGAATTAGATCTAACCACACATTTGATCCTTCAACATTAGATTGGCATTCTAATTAGATCCGATGAACTCAAGCCACCCAAACTGGTCCATGTAATTGTTTTAAAAGTTGATGCAATGCTGATGTCGCCAGCATATTTAGCAGATGCTATTTACAAGGCATGCTTGTGGCATGGAAACCTTAAGTTTCAGAAGGTGAGGCATAATGGTGTTTCATCTTCCTGCTGATCCTTGGTGTGTTTCTGTTCTTGGACTCTGCTCACTTCAGTTCCCAACAGAGCTACTAGTATCTGAATCCATCATGTAGAAATCAGGGGCATCAGGGTTAAATAGCAGTTTGTGAACATGCATGGTGATACGTCAAATTATTATAATAGATTGTGGAATATGCAATTACTGCCAGTTGTTTAGATCTCCAGGCAGTTAAATCCACTTAAGCACAGTAGGTTAGTATCAGAGACCAGCTTTTCCTGTGACATGTTCCACCATGTCTACATAAAAGTCTGCCAGTCTTCAGTCTGAAGAACCACAATAATAGGAATAAAATCTCATCTCTCTGCGTCCAATAGCCCTCCACAGTCAGGTCTGTACATAATCTTATAAGAGCTCTTTAAATTTATTGGCTAGTGTTTTTCTTCTGTCATGTATAATTGACCCATGACAGTCGTAGAGTGAGAATGATAGATAATGTTCTGACTATCCCTACAGCTGGCAATTGGAGCATTCTGAACCTTCAACTGCAATGTCCATTTTCAATTTGGTTCCCACTGAAGGGTACACTGGGAAGGTCAGTGGTGTATTAGTCTGTATCCTGGTAGACATTATTTAAAGTAAGTAGTTGTGAAACTATGAGTCACATTTCTAGTCTGATTTGCATCTCATTTCTTTTACATGTGTAAATCCTGCTTTCCTAGTACCTCAAACTGCCTGTACAGCAGAAGACCACAGGCTATTGGCGAACATTTAGCTTGCAGGCCTTGTTTACTATGAATACCACAACGTAATGAGATCATTACGTCATTGAAGCGTGGGAACTCACAGCCATACTCGGGGGCCACATAACTGTCTAGAGTTCACAATTTATGGCCATTTTGTTTGAGCTGTTTCACGCCAATTAAGGTTAATCTGGGATGGTCCCAGACCCAATATAAACAGATCATTAATGTCTATTGGCATGGATACTACTACACTGTGGGCCTGCACCTTCTGGGAGCCTGACAATTAACAGCCACTGGAGTGAGGAGACTTTCATCTACCTGATGCCTCAGTTGGATTCAAACGCACGTCCCAAGAATGAAAGGACCTGAACATATTAGCACTCTTCTCTAAACCCTTTACATGTACAAAAGCCGCTTTGTCTGGCTCCTTGTTCTAATTGCACTATCGAGACCTATTTTCTTTTAACAACCCAACCTGAACCCTGCAGAACAAACATGAAAACCAAGTGACCCTTCGGAAAAGGCATGTTAAGGTTAAGGAAAGCTTTGCCAAGAACTTGCCGAGATTCTAAATCAATCCATGAAATGTCTCACGCATTTTCTTTCTTATTACTTCTCCCTCCCCCCATTCCCACCCTGAGACCCCACCATCCCCCTCACTGGGAGGCAATGATACCTCAAAGGAGTGCAATACCATAGGAACAGGCCACCATCATCACCTTACTATTATTTTTCAGCAGAAAGCAGCGTGTAGTAATTAGGATTGAGGGGTTATTGCCGATTACCCTGTCTCTAACCCTGGAGCATTGCTATCACTTACCCAGTTGAGATTAGCTAGTTCAGTACTAGGAATCAAGCCTGAGCTACACAAAGGGCAGTTTTATTCACTAACTCAGCTTTATTTCTGTTCTCCCCACATTTTTGTCCTCACCTCCTTAGGACACTGGGTCTTGCTGGATCATCAGTTGCAGGTAGCTGATCCTCTCTGGTACTTTACACCAGTGACCATTCTTCACTGTGCGTAGATGATGAACTCCAGCAGGCTGCACATTTATGAGAGTTGTCCCAGCTAAACCCAGACCTACACTCAGACAATTCCAGCAGGGGTTACTGGAAAGCATTCAGAAATCAATGCAAGGGTCTACGTTCCTTTTCCTGGTCCTGGGGCACTCAGGTCAATTGCAGTAGCCCTATCTTCATCCCAGCAAAGATCAGTTAATTCAGTATAGGCAGAGCATCAAACCCGAGTCTTCTCTAGTCTATATGGTTCACCACTATATCAAAGATTATATTTACTCCCTAACACTCCACCATTCTATGAAGATATGTAGGGAGCAGTACACATAAAGTAGGTGTTACTCAAAGGTGCCATGGGCATGGCCTGAGTTTCCACCAAATATGTTAAATATTTGCATTGTGGCTGTACCTTTTTGGTTATCCTTTATCCAATCAGCTTTGGCTACTTGTTGCACAATGGCCTTTCAAACTGCTTCTTTACTCTTCTGCTCTTCAGCCCAAATGGCGCCTGCTAGCTTTTCCGTCCCTACCTGTTCTATCTAATATTTAGAAAGTTCCTATGTAACATCAATAATTAACTAATCGATATTGAGTGACATGCAATGGACCTTGAACAGGCCCAGCTGAAAGCCATTGGAAGTGAATTTCTCAAATTCTTGTCAGTGGGATAGCCACTGAAGACATTTATGGCATATTCAGTTGCTGTTGGACTATGAAAAGCTTAAGATAGTCCATCATATCCAGGATGTTGCAGTGAACTGGTTTGTTTAGAATGAGGCATTGCACCTTTCAATATTTATCTATCTTCTCTGTGTTGTTTGACTTCAGACTTTAGCTCTTTGAATCCAAGAAGTGTGCGATGCAGTTTATACATCTGACGTACATTGAAAACAGAATTCTGTCTGTGCGTTTTTGGGACTATTGGGATTTGTTGCAGTATTTCCTCAGGCAGGACTTTTCTGTTCTTTACCATGGATCCCCAGAGCCTTTTCCATTGGAAAGTGGAAGCTTTAATCTTTGCAAGTGTAAATCTCTTCTCTTTGAGTACATTGCTTACACTCCACATAACAGCACCAGCGCACTTGGCACTGACAGGGCCTCGTCACCACTCGGCTCTGAGTATTGTGCCCTCGACCACAGCAGATACTCTCGCAGTTCTTGTCCTTATAGCACTTCCGCGTTGCAGTGCCCGGCGAGTACTTGCTCGGCCGGCAGAAGCTTGGCGAGTCATCAATATAGACCAAGTCAGTAGTCCTTGGAATCTGGTTTTGTTGGTGGTGAGTAGCAGCGATGGCCTTTTTCGGCGGTGTAATCTCACCTTCGCCAGTTGCTTCATTGGTTGTGCTGCCCACCTTGAGCGAGGTCTCGTATTTCAGTTTGAGTAACTTGCCGATCTCATGGAAAGGGGACAGCTGCCTCCAGCAAGTCCGAACGGTGCAGGAACCCGAAACACCATGGCATTTGCAGGTGGTCTCCACACCAGATTTGATAACCTGTAGACAAGACAGAAATACAGACATCAGTCAATATAAAAGACTATTTGTGGCAACTCAACAGTAGGAACTACGTGAGAAGTAGACTTAGATTCGTAGAATAATACTATATAATTATATTATATTTGGCCCTTTGTACCTGTGCTGGCTCTTTAAAGGAGCTATCCAAATTGCCCTGCTTTTTTTTTACTTTTCCCCATACCCCAGGAACATTTTATTCTTCAAGTATTTATTTAATTCATTTTTAAAAGTTACTATTGAGTTTGCTTCCAATACCTTATCAAGCAGTGCTTTCCAATTCATAACAACTAATGATATGAAGAAATGACTCCTCATCGCTGTAGGTTCTTTTGCTAATTATATTAATTTAATGTCCTTTGGTTACCAACCTGAAAGTGGAAACAGCTTCTCACCATTTACTCAATTAAAATCCTTCATAAATTTGAACATCTCTATTAATAATCTTCCCTTAACCTTTTTTGCCCTAAGGAGAGCAATCCCAGATTTTCCAGTCTCTCCACATAATAAGCTCCTCATCACTGGTATAATTCAAGTAAACTTCCTCAGAATCATCCCTGAAGCCTTGACATCCTTTCTAAAGCGTTGTGCCCAGAATTGGATACAATACTTTAATTGAGATCTAACCGGTGATTTATAAAAGCTTAGCATAACTTGGAGAGGTTCCTCTGAAAGGACTGTTCCATTTCAAAACATCTATGGCAATAATTTCTGTGGCAATTCTCCCCATAGTCTACAGTTACTTCAGCAGACTGCTGGTCGAAGGAGAAATGGCCATTTATGCCAATTTCTCCAGAGCTTCCAACAGGCTTTTGCAGAGGTCGTAACTCCTCATTTTGTGCTCAGTGGTGAGAGGCATTAGAATCAGGAAATGAAATTTTGTCAGCTTCACATATTTCTGAGGTCAGATTTAGGATGGTTCGAGGAAGAGTAAAACTCCCTCTACTCCACCCCAACAAGGCAGACTTGCTTTTATTTAGCATCTTTCATGACATCAGGACGTCTCAAAAGCACATCACAGCCAAGTAAGTACTTTTTGAAATGTAGTCACTGTGTGATGTAGGAAATGCAGCAGCCAATCTATGCGTTGTAATATCCCAGAAACAGCAGGGAGATAAATGACGGCTGTTCAGTGATGGCGGTTGAGAGGTTAATGTTGGTCAAGCCACCAGCAGAGCTCCCTGCCCTTTTGTGACTAATGCTACTCGATTTCTTATGTCCACAAGAGCCTTGTTTGCTCACTGGTCTATGTGAAATGAGTTTTGGTTCTTTATTCTGTCAGTTCAGATTTGAATCAAGTTCACAGAGATGGAGGACCAATATCAAATCCACAACAGAACCGACTCATCTTTACAAATAGCAATTCTAAAATCTTCCTGTTTCAGGCTACAAAACAACTTTTGGAAACTTGTCAAAGTACAACATTGGCCCAACAAGATCAACTCAAAGTCGTTTGATAGTACAGAAATTGAGTATTGCTGAAAAAAGAGACTTTTTTGTCAAAGCTTTTTAACTTTCACTCATCAGGACAATTTCCAAGAATACCAAATGCAAAGGGAACAACAATTGACACTCTCTTCTCACGTGGCATAAACTGTTGTTCCCTTCGTATTTGGAATCCTTGTGAATTGTCCTGATGAGTGCAAGACAAAAAACATTGACAAAAAAAAGTTAATTTCAGTCTCACCTTCTCAGCACATAACTCAATCCCTTCTCTCATAGAGTCAAAGAATGGTTACAGCACAGGAGGATTCTGGGTGAAAATCCAGGAACTCCCTCCCTAACAGCATTGTGGGTGCTCCTACAACACATGAACTGCAGAGGTTCACAAAAGCAGCTCACCACCACCTTCAAGGGCAATGAAGGATGGGCAATACATGCTGGTCTAGCCAGCGATGCCCACATATCATGAACAAATAAGTAAAAAAGGAGGCCATTCAGCCCATCTTGTCCATGCCAGCTCTGCAAGAACAACTCAGCTAGCCACACACCCTTACCCTATAGCAAATTGTTTCTCTTCAGGTAATTATCCAATTCCCTTTTTAATCCCAATTGAATCTGCCTCCACTACACTCTCAGGCAGTGCATTCCAGATCCTAAGCACTCACTAGGTAAAAGGTTTTTCTTCATGTCTTCTTTGGTACTTTTGCCATTTACCATACATCAGTATCACTGGTTCTTGACCCTTCCACCAATGGGAACAATTTCTCGCTATTTACTCTGTCTAGACCCCTCATGATTTTGAACACTTCTATTATATCTCTTAACATTGTCTTCTCTAAGAAGAACACCCAAGCTTTCTTCAATCTATCTATGTACTGAAGTGCCCGATCCCTGGAAACATTTTCATCAATCCCTTCTGTGCCCTTTCTAAAGCCTTCACATCCATCCTAAAGTGTGGCACCCAAAATTGAACAAAGTACTCCAGTTGAGGCTGAACTAGTGCGTTACACAGGTTCATCATGACTTACTTGCTCTTCTACCCTATGCCCTTATTTATAAAGCCCAGGATCACGTTTGCCTTTTTAGCACTTTCTCAACCTACCCTGCTGCCTTCAACAATTTGTGCATATACACCTCTCTGTTTCTGCACCCCCTGTAGAAGTGCACCCTTTATTTTATTTTGCCGGTCTTCATTCTTCCTACAAAAATGTATAACTTCTCTATTCAGTAGTACACCGAAGTGTCACTCTATTCAGTAGTTTATCCTGGTAACTTATTCCTTGATAAGAGAAAACCTCGGCTTGACTTCCAATATTACTTGAATGTCTTCATTCGTAATTTGGGTCCCTTGGAGTTTGATCCATGGTTTCTGGTATAAGTAAATTATATTTAGGCTAAAACATGAAACACATGATACCATACATTCTAGGAATTTTACAGTAAATTTCTCCTGTAATTTTCTGATGCACTCTCTGATAGGGAGATTCTCTACTGGAAGCACAGATATCTAACTTTTATTCTTCATTTAACAGCTGATTGTGCAATGTTGATGTATGCAAGTGTTTTGGGTTCCTATGATAATCCTCAACAGACATTGTTGGGTATAGTGGTTATGGCAGCCCAAATGTCTGTAATTCAAATCCAGGTGTGTGAAATTCAATTTTGTTAATTTGGTGACTTGTGCCTTGGCACCAGAAATAACCAAGTATGGCAACCTGCCACCCTACCTAGTCTATTTATTCATTCTTGGGATATGGGGGGTGATTTAAGGCCAGCATTTATTGCCCATACCCAGTTGCCCTTGAGAAGGTGTTTTTGGACTTTCATATTGAACTGCTGCAGACCATGTGGCGGAGATTCTCCCACAATGCTGTTAGGTAGGAAACTCCAGGAATTTGACCCAGTGATGTTGAAGGAATGACGTTATATGTCCAAGTCAAGATTGATATGATTGCAGGAAAACTGGTTGTTGATGGTGTTTCTATGCACCTACTGCCATTGTTCTAGGTGATAGAGCTGGATCAAATTCAAGGCAGCAAAATGGAGGTCGGCTCCAGCAGATCTCACAATAACCAGCCAGATTCTTGCCGAAGAGCATGCTGGAGGTTGTAGCTCTCTCAAAGTTGCCGATTGCAAGAGTTCCATTAGGGCTTAAATTTATCTCCAGAGTGATCATTGCTGTCTTGGAAGAGATACAACCTCAATTGTTTGTCCCGTGATCCTAACCCACAGTTTGGGAACCCCTATGGTAGAGGTTGTGGGTTCCGAAGTCGCCTTGGTGAGCTGCTGCAGTGCAGCCACAGTGCTCTGGTGGTGGAGATAGTGGATATTTAAGGCTACATGTTACTCCAGTCACCTGGTTTGTATGTGGTGGCTCACTTACCTCCTTCGTCAAGATAGGTAGCATTTGGACAATGAACGCAGCCCTGCAAGCATCACCCACACCCCGAGAACAGTTAAGAAAATTAAACTCTTCAAAGTAAAAGTGGAGTTGATGCATCTGCAGTGGAGTCATTCCATCTGTTAGACTATAGCCGGAGAAATTTGACACCAGCGTGCGAAGTTTCTGTTTGCATGAAGAATTGCACAACTTCAATGCGAAATATATTTTGCATTAAATGTAATCAAACTTTCTTTTGGGAATGAATATGAGGCACCTTTACGAAACTTAACTGTGTGAATAGAAAAGGAAAACTGACATTGCTGACACAAATCAGCAGCAATTCCACTTGCAACTCCTTTAAATCTACGTCGGTTTATGATGCTGAAAGGGTTAATGTGGTGTTTGAACGTTCAGAGTTTTATTTGCTGTCAAATTTACATTACTTCCCCTCTACCCCCATGCTCCCGGTGGACTGCTCCACTGATGATGTCATGAGTTGACTCTCTGCCATGCTCTGTGCATTATCTGTTAACCCCATGACATCATCCAGTGGAAAAGTCTGTCTGAAAAACAGGGGAATAGCATTTGGCACTATGACTTAAGGTGTTAATCTGACATTTATAAGAAGACTTCATTATCCAAAGGGGATATTCCAATTAATTTTATCCATTGTTTATCCTTAGGCCATCAGAAAAATCAGAACAGGGCATTCAGTAATAAAATTGTGCCCTCTTGCTCCAGATTCCCTTGCCAGAGACAATAATTTCTCTGCATCTGATCTATTGAATTAGTTTACCACTTTAAACACCTTGATTAGATCAACCCTCAGCCTTCTAAACTTGAAAATACAAGCAATGTTTATGCACCTTGACCTCATATCTCTAAGTCCTGGTATTATTCTGGTGAATCTGCCTTCAAGGCCAGTAAGTCTTTCCTGAAGTTTGGTGAATGTACCAGCTAGGATGTGACCAAGGCTCTGCAAAACGGAAGCATCAATTCCTCACTGTTGAATTCAAACCCCCTTGAGATAAAGGCCAACATTCCATTTAGGTTTTGGATTGATTTTTGTATCTGTGCACTGTGTTTTAGTGATTTGTGTACATAGACACCCACAACTCCAAGTCTCTCACCGTTAAAAAAAATTCCAATTTGTTTTTCTCAGATCCAAAGTGCATGACCTCACAGTTCCCCACATTGAACTCCGCATGCCACTCAGTCTGTCCACTTTCCTTTGTATATCCCCATTCCTATATGCAGAATTTACTGTGCCTTATGATTGGATTTGAACTCACAAGGAAGATATAATGGGCCCAAGGTGGGGTCCAGAGCCTGTGGGGAACCCCCATCAGTTCTGTGGGGGAGGCCTGATGGAATTAAGTGTCCATTAGGCATTTGACTGGCTACTGTCAGGCCTTCTCTGGGATTGAGGACACTTCGGTGGTGGGGGGGATGTTGGGTGGAAATCCCGCCTACCGAGTACTGCCTGCCATCAGAGGTGGGCAGCTCCTCATTGCTGTGGGGGCCACCGGGAGCGTTGGCAACTGCTGGTACTGCACCCACAGGAGGCACAGGATCAATGAGGGACCCCAAGGCCTAAGGTGAGCGAGTGGGGGTCATGAGGAGGAGGTTCTGAGAGAAGGGGTGGGGAGGTGCAGGGGGAGGGTCAAAGGCAAGGGCAGGATGTGGCTTTCAGCAGCTTTCCACCTTCCTAATGCCAGGTCCCTCAATCAGGTACTGAGTGCCACACACGAGGGACAACACTCCCTCACCCCCTTCCCCAGGAGCATTGTGCAGCTCCCATTTAATCTGAGCCATAATTAAATAGCTGTGGGCTCAGGGATAATTGATGTCAACTGGTTTGTTAATGAGACTAATTGACATCTCCCACTGATAGGCAGGATTCCCGCATTGTGCCCTTTCCACCTCCAACTTAATTGATGACTATGTTCCCAATGCCAGGAATCTGATCTGGGTGCTCCCAAATCTCCCGCACCCACGCCCCGCCCCCACCCACAATCATGCCCATTCCAATGGACTCAATTAAAGTCCACCCAATGTCTGGATTACTAGTCCAGTACTATAACCAGAAATTTCCTCAATTCGGTCTCCCTGTTGTAGTACAAAGCTTTCTAAGATCACAGGGAGGGATCAGATGTAACTCCCTACCTGGTAACCTCCTAATAGTAGAACTCTCACCTCTGAGTCAGAAGATTGTGGGTTCAAGTCCTACTCCAGAACGTGAGCACAAAGCTCAAGGCTGACTTTCTAGTGCAGTACTGAGGGAGTGCTGCACTGTCAGAGGTGCCGTCTTTCGATGAAACATTAAACCAAGACCCAGTCTACCCTCTTAGATAGGTATAAAAAATTCTATAGCACTATTTCAAAGAAGAGTTCTCCACAGTGGCCTGACCAATATTTATCTCTCAATCAACTTCACAAAAACAGATGGCCATTATCACATTGCTGTTTATGGAAGCTTGCTTTGTCCAAATTAGCTGCCATGTTTCCTACATTGTAAAAGTGACTACCCTTCCAAAGTAAATATAGAAAATGCTGGAAAAACTCAGCAGATCTGGCAGCATCTGTGGACAGAGAAACATAGTTAACGTTTCGAGTCCGCACAACTCTCTTCTGAAGAAGAGAGTCATGTGGACGCGAAACGTTAACTCTGTCTTTCTCTCTCCACAGATGCTGCCAGACCTGCTGAGTTTTTCCAGCATTTTCTGCTTTTATTTCAGATTTCCAGCATTCACAGTATTTTGCTTTTTTGCTTCCAACATACTTTATTGGCTGCAAAGCACTTTGGAATGCCCGTAAATTGTGAAGGCACTATATATATATATATATATATATATATATACATACACACACAAGGCTTTTTTGATAGCTTTGTGTTGTATAGCTCATTATTACACATTTCAGTACAGTGTTTTTTACAAAGGTCAGGCAAAAGTGGCAGTTAATTTACACTCAGCAAAATGCCAGAGTTAACAGTAGGATGAACAGTTAATTTGGATTTGATGGTTGATGGAGAAATGATGGTCAGGGTACCAAGAATACTCCCTGGTCTTATTTGACTAAAGCCATGGTTTCTCCAGCTCCACCTGGTGCACTGGAACAGACCAACTGGGCCTTGGTTTAGCATTTTATCACTACTACTGAGCTTTCCGTATTGCTGTGCTCCCTCAGTACAGTACTGCAATGTTAGCTTAGATCGTGAGCTCAAACTCTTAGCACAGGGATTGAATCTATGACCTTCTGGACCTGAGAGGAGAGTGCTTTCAACTGAGCCAAGATGACACATATGTACCAGCTGTGCCAAACATGCTGCCAGGCCTCCACCAATACCACTGTAAACGAGTCAACAGAAGTTGACTGAGATGAATGGAGCTCTTTTCAGTCATCGCTTCTCTCCCTCCCTGGCAGCACTGGGCCTTCATTTGGCATTGACTCACTGACAGGTTGGATGGAACTCCAATTGTGGGACAGACAGCAGACAGAGTACTACCCCCTGCTATTCCAATGAATAGCATCAAGCTGCTGAAACACTGGGCCTTTAATGAGGGATTGAGTAGCCATCAATCAAGGGCTGACTTTGACAAGAATGTCGAAGGGAAATAGTGCTCAGGAACCTGTTTGCTTTTTTAATTCATTCCGGCAACGTGGGCATCGCTGCCAAAACCAGCATATATTGGTCATCCCCAGTCTCCTTGACTGAGTGTCTTGCTAGGCCACTTCAGAGGGCAGTTTAGAGTCAACCACATTGGTGTGGGACTGAAGTCACTTATGGGCCAGATGGGGTAAAAACAGTAGATTTCCTTCCCTAGATCATGAGTAAACAGTTGGGATTTTAAATCTGACAAATTCATGGTCATTTTTACAAAAACCCTTTTTGTTGCTAGAACTTTTTAAAACTGAGTTCAAATTCTCAAAATGCCTCAGTAAGATTATGAGCTCACAGTCTCTAGATTATTCGTCTAGGTCCCTAAAATTTCCATCCCAATAATGTAAACACTACACGACTATTTTCTACTTAAAATAAAATAATTATAAGTGCACTCTCATTTAAAGGATGATCAATGTTAGTTTGAGGAAGTAATGAGCTTACAATTAGACCAATGTGAACTGCAGACTACAATTAATCACAGATATTTATCAGCTTCAGGAAAAGCCTTGTAAATTCATCACTTTTATGTCACATGCATTGAAACCAATGTAGAATTCTTGTTGAGACTCCCCACCATGTTTCTATTCCATGGCCAGGATTTTTCACCGGCATGTAAAATGAAGCGCAGTGACGTTGGGTGTGCGTCCCGGTGTCGTCGCGCTGTCTTGCGATATTTCATTCAGCGGGCACGCGCCGGAGTCGGCTGCGCGCACACCGATATTTAAACAGCCTATTAAGGCCATTAAGGAAGCAGTTAAGGTCAACTTTATGCTTCCTGTCCAACCTTATGGTTGGCAGGCAAGCAAAAAGGCCAAGCAGCCTTTACATTTTTTAGAAAACTTCATCCACGAGCGGGATGAGGTTTCTTAAAGCTTTTATGAATTAAATTTTTTAAATTTCTGAAATATAAAAAAGTCGCATGAGAGGACATGTTTAAATTAAACTTTTAATCCATTTATTTTTTTAATTCAAAAGCACTTCAATCTCCCTAAGGCAGCTCCGTGTCTTCGGGAGATTGAAGCGCTCTTTCGCATGCATGCGCGAAAGAGCGCTGGCCCCAACTCTCCCTCTTCCCCCCACCAGCACAGGTAGCACTGAGCGCTACTGCTCGTATCTTACCCTGGGCGGGCCTTAATTGGCCTGGCCCGCCCACATAAAGCGGCGGTGCAGAGCTGATCGCGGGCGGCGGTCAGATCCACGACCGTCCCCGCCCACGATCATCGCGCCTACCCAACGCAGGAAAAATTCAGGCCTATATTTCTATTCCATTGCATTCAAAGTCATAGACAGGGGAGAGACCTCATCCCGAGTGAGACACAACCAGAGTGAGTGTGGGTATTGGCAATTTGGTGCACAGATGGAATTGAACTAGTAAGTCTTTATCTTTAATTTCTCTAATTTTTGTAAGTTCAGTAGTCTAGTTAAAAGGTTGGTAAGGTAGCTGACTCAGCTGACTGTGTGACAGTTAACTGTTAATCACCTGAAGCCGGATTAGGGCCTGAAGAGGTGTTGATTACTATTTGAAGTTTAACTAGTGCGAGTCATCTCAGCTCTATTTAAGAAAGGGACTATTTAGAAGCACACTACAGTGGGTCTGAAAAAACGTAAAGGCTGCTTGGTCTTTTTACCTGCCCGCCAACCGTAAGGTTGGACAGGAAGCATAAAGTTGACATTAATTGCTTCCTTAATGGCCTTAATAGGCTGTTTAAATATCAGCGTGTGCGCAGCCGACTCCAGCGCGTGCCCGCTGAACAAAACATCGCAAGAGACCTCATCTTGAGCGAGACACGGACGGGGTGAGTGTGGGTATTGGCAATTTGGTGCACAGTGGGAATTCGGTGCAATGGGGAAGAGGTGCTCTTTGCATTTTTTCTTTGCTATCCAACTTCTTAAATCTTCAGAGAGTGGTCTTGCTCTGCTGCAGCAGTAGAGGATACAAGGGAAAGGAATGACTGGTAGGTAGTGGGTAAGGTCGGGTAAGTATTTACTACTTTTATCGCTTATAGTTTAACGTCTTTTTGTGGTTTATAGTTTGTATATTCTGTAGTAACAATGATCAGGAAAGAAGGGCCCTAGAGTAATTGATTTAAAAGGCTTATTTTAAAGGGATAAATCATGGCACGAGGGGTCAAAGCCGTGGTGTGCTCCTCATGCTCCATGTGGGAAGCCGGGAACATTTCCAGTGCCCGGGACCAGCATGTGTGCAGGAAGTGTGTCCAGCTGCAGCTCCTGGAAGCTCGGGTTTCAGAGCTGGAACGGCGGCTGGGGACACTGTGGAGCATCCGCGAGTCTGAGAGCATCGTGGATAGCATGTTTAGAGAGGTGGTCACACCGCAGCTGAAGGGACTTGAGGAAGGAAGGGAATGGGTGACCACCAGGCAGTCCAAGATAAACAGGCAGGTAGTTCAGGAGTCCCCTGGCGTCCCGCTCACAAATCGGTATTCCATTTTGAAGGCTGATGAGGGTGTTGGTTCCTCCAGGGAGTGCAGACAGAGCCAAGCTCCTGGCACCACAAGCAGCCTGTCTGTACAGGAGGGGAGGAAGAGAGGAAGAGCAATAGTAATAGGGGATTCTATAGTCAGGGGAAAAGATAGGTGCTACTGTGGCCATCAACGTGACTCCAGGATGATGTGTTGCCTCCCTGGTGCCAGGGTCCAGGATGTCAATGAACGGCTGCAGGGCATCCTGAAGGGGGAGGGTGATAAGGCAGAGGTCATGGTACATGTTGGTACCAATGACATAGGTAGAAAGAGGGATGAGGTCTTGCATCAAGAATTCAGGGAGTTAGGCAGTAGACTAAAAAGCAAGACTTCTCGGGTTGTAATCTCTGGATTACTCCCAGTGCCATGTGCTAGCGAGCTCAGAAATAGGAGAATAGCGCAGATGAATACATGGCTTAAGAGTTGGTGCAGGAGGGAGGGTTTTAGATTCCTGGATCACTGGGACCGTTTCTGGGGAAAGTGGGACCTGTACAAGCAAGACGGTCTACATCTGAACCAGAGCGGGACCAACATCCTTGCGGGCGGGTTTGCTAATGCTGTTGGGAGGAGTACTTTAAACTAATTCGGCAGGGAGAGGGGACACAGAATGTTAGCAGACTAGGGACACATCATAATACAGTAAAACAATCAAGTCAGAGGGAGTACAACTGCATGAAGTTTCAAGGGAGTAAGGCAAGGCTGGATGGCCTCTACGTTAATGCTAGGAGTATTACAAGTAAAACGGATGAGTTAAGGGTGAGGATTGACACGTGAAATTGTGATATAGTAGCCATCACTGGGACGTGGTTATGTGGGGGGCAGGATTGGCAGCTCAACATTCCAGGATATAGAATCTTCAGGCGAGACAGAGGAGGGGGTAAAAGAGGAGGAAGCATTGCATTATTAGTTAAGGAGTCCGTTACTGCAGTAAGGAGAGATGATATCTTGGAGGGAGCATCGAATGAAGCTTTGTGGGTAGAGCTGAGGAATAAAAAAGGGACAGCCACATTGTTAGGTGTTTATTATAGACCCCCAGATAGTGAGCGAGAAACTGAGGAGCAAATATGTGCACAATTCGCGGAGGTGTGTAAAAACAATAATAGGGTAATTATATGAGGTGATTTCAACTTTCCCAACATTAATTGGGACAGACAGTGTTAAGGGCTTGGATGGAGTGGACTTCTTGAAATGTGTACAGGAGAACTTTTTAGGTCAATATGTAAAGGGTCCAACAAGGGACGGTGCAGTGCTGGACCTAATTCTGGGGAATGAAGCCGGACAGGTGGCTGAGGTGGTGGGGGAGCATTTTAGTGATAGCGAACACAACATGGTACAATTTAAGCTTGTTATGGACAAAGAAATAGACAAGTTGCAAAAAATCGTTTTGGATTGGGAGAGAGCGGATTTTAGTAAAATAAGGCAAGATTTGGCCAAGGTAGACTGGGAACAGTGCCTTGTGGGAAAATCTACAGAAGAGCGGTGGGGGGGGGGCATTCAAAAAGGAAATGGGGAGGGTACAGGCTCAACATGTTTCCTCTAGGGTGATAGGAAGGAGTAACAAGCCCAGAGAACCATGGCTGACCAGAGATATTCAGGATACGATGAGAAGGAAAAGAGAGGCTTTTAGCAGGTACAAGGGAAGCAAATCAGCAGAGGCATTAATGAAGTACAGAAAGTGCAGGGTGGAGCTTAAAAAAGCAATTCGGAGAGCAAAGAGGGAATATGAGAAAGCTCTGGCTGGTAAAAGTAGGGAAAATCCCAAGATATTCAATAAGTATATCAATGGGAAGAGCATAACCAGGGAAAGAGTAGGGCCCATAAGGGACCAAGGGGGCAATCTATGGATGGAGCTAGAGGACATCAGTAGGGTGTTGAATGAATATTTCACATCCGTCTTCACCCAAAAGAATGAGGATGAAGGTATCGAACTCAGGGAGAGAGACTGCAAGGCTCTTGAGCAAACTGATACAGGGAGTGACAAGGTATTGGAGATGTTGGCAGGCTTAAAAGTGGACAAATCTCCAGGTCTGGATGATTTGTGTCCCAGACTGCTGAGGGACGCAAGGGAGGCAAGGGAGGAGATCGCAGGGGCTCTGACCCAAATTTTAAATTCCTCTCTGGCCACAGGGGAGATGCCAGAGGACTGGAGAACAGCTAATGTGGTTCTGCTATTTAAGAAGGGTTGTAAAGATAAGCCAGGAAACTACAGGCCAGTGAGTCTCACGTCAGTGGTAGGGAAAATATTGGAGAAAACTCTGAAGGAGGGAATCTATCTCCACTTGGAGAGGCAAGGTTTGGGCAGGGATAGTCAGCATGGCTTTATCAGAGGGAGATCGTGCCTAACACATTTGATTGGATTTTTTGTGGAGGTGACCAGTTGTGTAGATGAGGGTGGTGCAGTTGATGTAGTTTATATAGATTTCAGTAAAGCCTTTGACAAGGTCCCACATAGGAGACATAAAAAAAATGCACATGGGATACAGGGTAATTTGATAAAGTGGATTCAAAATTGGCTTAGTTGTAGGAGACAGAGGGTGATGACAGAAGGATGCTTCAGTGATTGGAAGCCAGTGTCCAGTGGTGTACCACAGAAATCTGTGTTGGGTCCCCTATTATTCGTTATTTATATAAACGATATAGATGACTGTGGGAGGTAGGATTAGTAAGTTTGCGGATGACACAAAGATTGGCCAGGTGGTTAACAGTGAGGTTGAGTATCTTGGGCTACAGGAAGATATAGACGGGATGGTCAAATGGGCAGATAAGTGGCAGATGGAATTTAACCCTGAAAAGTATGAGGTGATACACTTTGGAAGGAGTAATTTGACAAGGAAGTATTCAATGAACGGCATGACACTAGGAAGTTCTGAGGAAGAAAGGGACCTTGGCGTGTGTGTCCATAGATCTCTGAAGGCGGAGGGGCATGTTAGTGGGGTGGTGAAAAAAGCCTATGGGACAATTTTCATCCTGGAGGTGGGTAGTGGGAGTGAAGAAAATTATGGACTCGGCCTGCCTGCCTCTGGAGGAAGCGCGAGAGTGCCTGCAAAGGTGGGATCTTCATTGCTGGGAGGGGGTGGGTGTGGGGGTGTGGCAGCTGCAGGGAAAAAGTTTTGAGGCTGCCACAATGGCTGCCGGATGCAAAGGCAGGCTATTTAAACGTCCCGTCTTGTTAAAATAACAAAATAAAATTAAAACACAAATAAAATAAAAACACAAAGGCTCTCACACCCTCACCCCACACACTGTCTATGCCCCCACCCACCTCCTATGCCAAGCTATGCCCTTCCACCACCCCCCACCATGTGCCTGCATACCCCCGTGCCGAGCTATTGCACTTCCATGTCCATTGGTTCCATACAGTATATAGTGGGTCAATGAACCCTATAGTGACAGCAGGATGCATGAAAAAATATTAAATTAAGTAATTCATGCATAACTTTCTGCTATGTTAAAAAATGTAATTCCACTAGAAGGCGATAAAAGTGTCAATCATCCAGACCTTTTAAAGTATTAATAGCAAAAACCACAGGCCCTTGAAACCACTTAACCTTATGTAAATATATATTGAGATCAGAGAGCCAGAACTGTCAATCAAGTAATGTTTTCTCTGGATGCAGCTGTTTCAACAAGAGTAATGGTTGTCTAGCTCTCAGTCAAGCCTCACTATGTATGATTGGCTGAGATCCCACATATGCATTTGTTGAACAGTTACTCACAAGAGGAAACATTGTTTGATTGACAGCTCAGGCGCCCTGATCTGTGTCAATTTCATAATGTTGGTTTGTACAAGGTTAAGTGGTTTCAAGGGCTTGGGTTTTTGTTTTAATATCTTAAAGGGTCCTGATGATTGACACCAAACATAGTAGAAAGTTGTGAATGAATTACTTTCTTAAAGCTTTTTTAAAAAACATTCCACTGTCACTATAGGCTTCAAAGGTTCTTGACAGTGTATGGTGGGTCAGTGGGCATGGAGGTGCCAGAGCTTGGAATAGGGGGCAAAAGGTTCCTTTTGAACTTACTTTTTAAAAGGTCCCCTCATGCAGTCTAGGGTTTATAACTCGTCTAAGGGGTCGTGAACCACAACTCTTTAAAAACCTGGCTCAACTCCATCAAAATTGCAGAGGAGCAGGATATGCCTATCTCCTCAAATGTGCCCGCCAGATCAGGAGGGCTGGATACAGGCTTTTAACAGCAACCAGCCCACACCCTTTAATGGCACTTATGAAAATCAGACAGCCTGGGATTGGAGTTGAGAATCCCGGGGCAGAACTTTCCCCCCGTCAGGTGGGAAGTTTAAGATTGGGCACACAGAGGCCCGCCTCCATTCGGCATCCCTGATCGGGGGCGTGCCATTTTATGTGGGCGGGCCAATTAAGGCCTGCCCAGCATGACGTCCCCACGGAAGCGCTATGCGCTCCCTGTGCAGACAAGGGGACGGATTCCTTGAGCCGAGAGTGCGCTCTTTCACACATGCGCACAAAAGAGCGCTCTCATCTCCGAGGTTAAATGCTGCCTCAGGGAGATCGGCTCTACAGTAAAGAATGTGTAAACTAGAAAAAAAAAATTCCCTGACATGTCCCCTCATACGACACTGTCACATGAGTTGGGGCATGTCCATCACTTTTAAATACAGTTTAATTACATTTTTTAAAACCTACATGAAATCCCACCCGTGGATGAGGTATCATGCCTTTTCTAATGCCCGCCAGGGCTCCTGGCCTACCTGCCAACTTTGAGGTTGGACGGGCAGGTTCATTAATTACTTTAATGACTCTGTCAATGGCCTCAGTTGGCTGATTCTGCTGAGCCCCCGCCTACCTGAAAATTTAAATGGAGCAGGGTGACGTTGGGAGTTCCGCCCGACGTCATCCTGCGTCATTTTACGCGTCGGCGAGCAGGTCCCATCCCCCGCTCGCCGACCATAAAATCTTGGCCCCGGAATTGGGACCCAGTCTTCGTTTTTAAAGAGTTCCCAAGTCATCCCAACTTGGTGGAAACCCAGTGGGTCTAACAATGGGGAGACGATGGCGGGAGTGGTAATGTCACTGGACTAGTAATCCAGAGGCCCAGGCTAATGCTCTGAGAACATGGGTTCAAATCCCACCACAGCAGTTGGTGGAATTTAAAATTCAGTGAATAAGTCTGGAATCTAACACTAGTCTCAGTAACGGTGCCACAAAACCATCATCAATTGTTGTAAAAACCTATCTAACTCACTAATGAGGTAATCTGCAATCCTTACACTGTCTGGCCAGATAGGACTCCAGACCCTCAGCAATGTGGTTGACCCTTAACTGCCCTCCAAAATGGCCGAGCAAGCCACTCAGTTCAAGGACGATTGTGGATGGGCAATAGCGACACCAACATCCCTGGAAAGAATATAGGGAAAAAAAACCTGAAAGGCCACAGGATGGTATGGACAGGAAGCGGGGATTGGGGGGCAAAACATCACACTGATACCATAGTGGGTATCCCTCGAAGAGTGAAGCTGAAGTGCATTGTTGTTGCAGAATAGATGGAACTTATCTCTGCATCTAACTGTACTCTACCTGACCTAGAATGCTGACATATGCTGTCTGAAATGGAAAGAGTTTCAGCTCCAGCTGTAATATTTCTGAAACAGAGTAATAAACAAAGACAGAGAGAAACATAGCTTTGAATGTAAGAACACTTCTCAGAGACATAGGCTACATTTTACAGGATTGGTGGGGGGGTGGGAATTTCTCACCACTGTGCCACCCCTCCCCTCCCCCACCCTCCCCTGCTTGATGCAAAGTCAGTTGGAAGCCAATGAGCTCCAAGGAAGTCCACCCACAGCCATAACACGCTGCGGATGGGCTATCAGTGGGACTTCCACCCCTCAGTGGGAGGAAGTCACACCCTCGGGAGCTGCTGGCCAATCAGATTGGCCAGCAGCTCCAGCAATCCCAGCAGCGCCAAAGCTCGGTAGTGGGCACTGCTAGGACTGCAGGAAGGAGGACAAAGAAGATCATGGCTGCCCCAAAAAGGTAGGTCCGGGGGTTTTTAAAGTGGGGAGGGGTCCTAGATTCCAGGAAGAGGGGTGTGGGGAGCTAGGTTTTGTAGATCAGGCAGTGCAGAAGGTGGTGACACCTTGGGGGTATGACCCTGATGCATACCAGGGCACCCTTCAAATGAGGTGCCTCCCTCCCTGCCTTTTATTATATAGCCCTTAAGAAACGCCTTGCCTATTCCTGCCTGCCTGCCCACGCCAACCGTATTATGGCATGGGCAGCATATTATTCAGGTGAATAGGCTTGCTAACAAGCCTAATTCGACTTTAATTATTAATTTAAATATGGTGGACGGGCTTCAGATTTCGGTGCCCACCCACCTAGCGTATTACGGCAATCAGCTTGGAGGTGGGTGGGAAGGCGACGAGCTAGCCCCCCGACCTTTGTTACGTGCCCCCGGCCAAAAACACACCTGGCGGAGGCACGTAAAATTCAGCCCGTACAGACAAAGCAGGTGCTAATTGGAACCTGATCTGTCCTGAGTGGTTGCAGTAATTCTACAATTAAACGCAGTAGACTTGGATTAGTCAGACTGTCTGCTTCTAACCAATGACCAGAGGCCTTTACCCAAAAGTAAGTATATATGTGTGGTTAACAGTTAAGAACAACATTGTACTGTTCGTGAAGCTCCCACAAATGTTCAGTTTGTTCTAGGATCACACTTGAAGCATAGGTACTTGGGAGTGGTAATATACAATGCACAATGGTCGTGGAGCTATTCTGCAGCAAGCCAACATGCTTTGGGGAAGGAAGAAAATTGGAGGTACCAAAAGATAAATGAATAGGAAAGGAGAATAAATGACCGTTGTGTTAAGCTACCATAGGGTCTGTGAAGCTAGAAAAGTCATAGCCTGAACTTTGAGAGCATTTACACCTCAGACTGGTCATTAACATTAATCCCAAATTAGAAATGACTTTCAGTTGCATTGGGATTAGGGCTTCTTTGCAGCTGTCTTTTTCTCAGGGAAAGAGCAGAACGAGAGAGTGTACTTGGGAGGAGAAAAGACATTTTGTTTTTTCATAACGGCTCTTTGAGAGCTGGAGCTCAACCTCAGCACAAAGAACTGAAGAGATTCCTCTTAATTACCTCATCCTCACTCCAGACAAGCCCCTTATTCACAATGAGTTAGAACTCATTGAACATACTTATGGGCATTCAAACCAGAACATCTGTGCTGCGAACTATTGGTTTATGCCTTTCCTTGTGCACTTAAGACTAAATATGTGTGAGAAGCAAACAAAACAGAGGGAGATGACAAAAAAAGCACTCATGGGTTGATGAGACATATAAAGTGAAATACAAAGATAGAGAAAGGGAGATAGATGGAGAGGAATAGTGAATTAGAGAGAGGAAGAGTTGCAGGCAGATGGAAAGAGGGCTAGAGAAACAGAGACAGGAAAAGAGAAATGCAGAAGTAGAGAGAGATACAGCGATGAAGAGGATCTGATGAAGATAAACAGATGAAGAACTGGAGACAGGGAAAATGATGAAGAGAAAACATGGAGTGAGATGGAAAGATAGAGAAAGATATAGACACAAGATACAGAAGTGAAAAGCATACAAAGCAGAAGAGAAAAAGTGAACGAGACATGCAGTTCAAATGTGGAAGAAAGACACACAGAAGAAGAAAAACAGAATGGAAAAATGAGGGAGATGTGGGGGGGAAAAAATCAGAAAGAGAGAGAAAAATAACAAGTAAAAGTTAAGAATTTGGAAGAGAAGGAAGTTGAGAATTCCAGCTGGCCACTCCAACATTGAATTTAACTTCCTGATTATACACACCTGCCCAATTTGTTTGAAAAATGATCATTTTCTCTTAAAGCAGTGAGTAGAGGAGACTGGCAGAAGCCAGCTTGCCCAGTCTGTGGGGATAGATAGCGCTGTGAGCTGGCTCATCATTTTCTGTGGTGATGGAAAATTGAGATACCGGAGGTGGGATTCACAAAAATGTGACTGATCCGTAGACTGGGTTAGACATTTGCCTCTAAGTCAGACGGTCACGGGTTCAAGTCCCACTGCAGAGACTGAGCATGAAACCTAGGCTGACAGTTCAGTACAGCACAGTCTGGGGTGCCATATTTTTGATGAGATGTAGAAGATCGCAAGGTATTATCCCAAGAAGAGCATTCTCATTGGTATCCTGACCAATATTTAACCCTCAGTCAACATCATAAAACAGAGGATCTGAACATTTTTCTCATTGCTGTTTGTAGAACCTTGCTATGGACAAATTAGCTTTCACATTTCCTAGATTATAGCGACATTTCAAAATAACTTAATTGGCTATAAAACGTTTGGCAAATCCTGAGGTCATGAAAGGCACTATATAAATGCAAGATTTTCAAAACTTTCTATCTCTGGGGTTTGGGTTTGTGCCTAAAAGGATAGAAAGAATTCACATTTATATAATGCTTTTCATGACCAAAGCACAGCCCAAAGTGCTTTATAGTCAATGAAGTATGCTGGAAGTGCAGTTAATGTAGTATTGCAGCAGACAGCAAGGTCCCATGTACAGCAATGAGATAAGGATCAAAAAATCTGTTTTAATGATGATGATGGAGCGATAAATGTTGGCCAGGACACTTGGAGAATTCCACTTCTCTTCTTTGAGTAGCATCATGGGATCGTTTACGTTCACCTAAGCAGACACTTAGGATCTGGTAGATGTCACTGGAAAGGAAAATTGCAACACATGTCCAACAGGCGACTGAATTAATAGGCCTACTTTATATCCTCCATTTCCCTGCACAAGTAACTCTTCATATTCAAGAGAAAATACAAATAAGAGGAAAAGAAAAATAGTGAAAATTAGGAATTAATAAATGAAAATATATTACATTCCCCATTGTTACAAATCCTATTGACAATATAGTGCATGATACCCCTTGCTATGATATGTTGTGAGTAAAGTTTCTTCACTAATAAGGGGATATCAAATAAAGAACCATGAACTTGTAGCCTCTGCAACACAAGACCCTTTCCCAGCATGTTCTAATATCCCACTTCCTCTTCCTTTGTTGTCCTAAAGTTTCATGCTTCTCAAGGTGAGGCCTGGATAGAGCAGTTCCTATTTCAGTGAGTGTCATACACTCCCAGGTTAGGAAACAGTATAACCACATGCAGAGTAAAGGTTCCTTTACTATGCTCCTGGAACATGCCTCAGTCCCAAGCTCAGAAGATCACCCCTTACTGCACTTTCTCCATTTTTAACAGCAACCATCTTTCCCTCTCCCTCTCTCTCCTTCTCTCAGCCAGATTAGAACAGAGTTAAAGATGGGTTTAGGTCGATTAACTCTGGTTTTAAGTACAGAATCGGGCAGGAAGTTTGACACTGAGCTAGTTGTCCTTACTTGAGGAGGGATATATTTGCATTGGAAGCATTTCAGAGAAGGTTCAGTGGCCAGATTCCTGGGATGAAGGAGTTGTTTTATGAGGAAAGGTTGAGAAGGTTGAACCTACACTCATTGGGGTTTAGAAGAATGAGAGGTGAATTTATTGAAACATGTAAGATTCTGAGGGGGCTTGACAGATGCTGAGAAGATATTTCCTCTCGTGGAGAAATCTAAAACTAAGAGGCATGGTGTGAAAATAAGGGGTCTTCCACTCATACAGAGATGAGGAGGAATTTCTTCTCTCAAGAGTCATTAGTCTTTGGAATTCTCGCCTCCAGAGAGCAGCGGAGACTGGGCTATTGATTGGATTCAAGGCTGAATTAGACAGATTTTTGATTTACAAGGAGTCAAGGGTCATGGGGAGGCTGGCAGGAAAATGGAGTTGAGGCCATAATCAGATCAGCTATGATCTTATTGAATGGTGGAGCAGGCTCAATGGACTGAATGGCCTATTCCTGCTCCCACTTCTTATGATCTGACTGGAGTTTTGCAATATGATAGAGGCATGCTGAGTGTGCTTAGCAGGCTAACACAGAAGGTCTTTCTTTTAATGCATTCCCAGAATGTGGGCATCACTAGTAAGGCTGGCGTGCATTTCCCATTCCTAGTTGCCCTGAGAAAGTATGGGTGGGCCTTCTTCTACACTTGCTGTAGTCCTTGTCTTGAAGATCTTGCTTTCGTTCCCAAATGAACATTAGTGAACCCGTTGAATTTTTACAACAACCTGACAATTTCATGGTCATTTTTTATGATACCAGACTTTAAAAAATATTTCTATTTATTTTAAAATGGAATTCAAATTCTCAAACTGCTATGGTGGGATTTGAATGTTGTTCTCTGGATAATTAATCTAGGCCATTGGACTACTGGTCCACTGATATAACCACAATACTACCACAACCCCTAGTAGCAGCAGCGCAAAGAGAACATGGGTCACTCCTGTTCCCTGAACAAATAAACCAATTTATTTATATTTCCAAGGGCAGCAAACAGCAGACAGTAAGTGCCATGAACAGGAGTTGGGAAAACTGCTCATGTTATGGACCAACGGCTATTTAATAACTGAGATCAAGCTGCCTAAACCAATTTTTCATTTAGAACCCTTACAACTGTCCAATAGAGTGAGCTAGAATGACATTCATTCCCTCCTTTCTGGGCTGGATTTCAATACCACTCCCAGAGGCAATAGGCCAGCATTTCAACCATCTGTCCATCCAGTCTGAAGTTAACAAGGCATTTTTTTTAAATGTTAACGGTCTGTGAAACCAAATATTCAGATGTAGCTCAGTGACTCAACAGTGGAATAAGTAAACTTAAGAACTAGCCAGCTATATATGAATGTAACATTCAATCACAGTCTAGGGAGTGTTCAAGACAGGGTTTGAGAGAGGCTAGAGGCACCTTCAGTGTCAGAATGGGAAATATTAAGGCATTCCCTGAACTTGTAATTCCTAATTGAACTCAACGCGATGTCGACCTGATCATTTAATACAAAAGCAAATATTTCTCACACTGCTGACATTTCTCTTCAAACATTCTCCTTATTTCTCCTTGAGATGCTGAATAACGTTGGAATGCTTTCTTACCATTCTAAGGAATGGCAAACCATTCTTGGAATTTCTTTTAATTCCCTGACCCAAAGGTTCCAAGGCCAACAATCATTCTTCGTCTACTGAGATCAGCTGACTCACCACATGCTGAGGATCAAACCGGAGACCCTCCTGGTCAATGTGGCTCAGTACCAACCAAACCATCAGAGGAACTAGGAAATAAAAGGGGTCACATTGGACCTGGGCAGGAATGCAAAGCTGGGAGGTTTATCACATGACATCCTGCCCTAGTTTCCTGGCCCACCAATCCATACAACAAATGTTCAATATTAGGCAGTACAAAACCCACAATCCTCTGTCCCAGCCTAAGTCTCCACCCCCCCCCCACCCCCCCCCCCCCCCCACCCCCCGCCGAACTAATATCACTAAAATAGATTACCTGCTCATTTATTTAAATAATGTTTGTGTGAGCTTGCTGTTTGCAAAATGTCTCATTTCCTACATTAAAACAGTGATACTTCAATGAAGTACTTTTTTGATTGTGAAGTAGTTTGAGGTGGCCTGTGGTCATAGAGGTGTTATACAAGTTTTTTTTTAATGTGTCATTTGAAGGGAATAAAATGAGCACACAAAGGGTTATTTTAACTGCGTGGTGTCCTGGGCTGCATTGTGCAGGCAACTAACGGATGACACCACGATTTATTAATCTGTTAACTAAGACTAACGTCTTGAGCAAGATTGCATAGGTCTGGATGATGGGTGTATACAATGGACGATTTGCATGTTGGCATGTTTAGATCGTGACTTTACTACGAGTAACACAGGTCTGGAATGTTTTCCTCTCAGCAGATGTTGAATGTCTGAATAATTAATGGTCTCGAGCCCAATGCAGCATGTGGAATTCTGCTTCAAATCGCTCAGTGCCGACTTTCCTGTATTCTATAGTGAATTAAACCACTAGTTGAACTGGATCATGCAGTGTGTCAGAACTAGCAACAATACAATAGATGAAGGTCTTCTCTTGGTCGTTTCGGAGATGAGTAACTTGCATTTATATAGCACCTTTCACACCCTCAGGACTTCCCAAATTGCTTCACAGCCAGGGAAAAAACTTTGACATGCAGCCCCTGTTGTAACATAAGGGACAACGGAATGGTCCCACAAATGGCAATCAGATAAATGATCAGATAATGTGTTAGTAATGCTGGTTGAAATAAAGAACGAACAGACTTTTATAAAGAACCTCGCAAAGCCTCAGGACATTTCAGATCACTTTATAACACAAATCATGAGGAAAAACATTGGCCAAGATACCAGAACTTCTCTGCTGTTCAAATAGTGCATGATATTTTACAAAGTCAGGACCTCTTCGATTCAACATCTCAACCAAACGACAGCACCTCCGACAGTGCAGCGCTCCCTTAGTAATCTGTTGAAGTATCAACTGAGATTATAGTCTCAGGGTTCAGGAGTGGGCCTTGGACCCATAATTTTCTGATTGAGCAATGAGAGTGCCCTTTCACGGAGCCAAACTGTGACTCACAGCACAGCTGCTCACAAAGCCAAGCAATAGGTCAAACTGCCAAATGCAGTGGCCCTGTTCTCCCAATGGGATTAGATGACACAAATGAGTTCAGGAGGCTCGTGCAGCATTATTTAAAAAAAAAGTTAATGTAGTTTTTCTGTTCATTATTTTAAAGGAGACCGATGCTTTTATTTGAATAGTGGACAAAGGGATTTCATGGAGAGGCGTTGGAAGTGTTTATTAATATCATCAGTCACTATTTCAAGAAAAAGCACATCTTGCTGCATTTAACATTACCCACCATGGCCTGACCTAGCAAGTGAGGATATTATGCTCATAAGTGAAGAAAGACTTACATGACGGGAAAGAATGGTGGGCCTTCTAAGGACTCCAAATGTGGTACTGAGCGATATAACTACAATTTGCGTTTATATATTGCCTTTAAAGTAATAAAATGTCTCAAGGAGCTTCACAGGAACATTATCAGACATAAAATGTACCGAGCCAAAGAAGCAAAGCTGAATGAGATAGGCTTTAAGGAACATCTTAAACAAGGTGAAGATGGAAAGAGATTTGGGGAGCGAATTCCAGAACTTACAGCCGAGCCAATGATGGGCTAAACGAAGTGAGGCTTGCAAAAAGGCCAGAAGAACACAGAGATCTTGAAGGGTTGCAGAGCCAGAGGAGATTATAGGGATAGGGAGGAAAGCGACCAAGGAGGGATCTGAACACAAGCCTAAACTTTTAAAATTGAGAATTTAGTGGATGAGGAAGCAAAGTTTATGAAGTGTGGAAGATGGGGGGCCAGCCAGGAGGGGATTCGGATAGTTTGGAGGTAATAAAAACATGAAGGAGAAAATAAGCCAGGAAGATGAGAGGTTCAACTCCAAGCCTACGCTGAATTAACTAAGGAGCACAGGCAAGCTTCTGTAAATGGCTCCGGTCTCCCAGACTAGAGAAGAGAAAAAAAAAAAATCAGCCTGGCTTGCTGTTTCTAATTACTATCCAGCATCCCCAGCTAGTAGGTGTGGATGCCTAATAAAGGCAGGGTGGGCTGTGATGCCTTCCATTAGCAAATAGCCCATTGACCCTCACTGTCTGCACTCCCACATGAAGGCTACCGAATGAGCTAATGGTATCAGCATGAGCCAGTGCTTTAGGAGAGGAAGGAAGAAAACTGGCTTGGCTAACATACAGAAAGGTGAGACATGGGCCTTTGCCCAAAATTCCCAGAACATAGGTCCATGAAATGCCCCACATGGAGTTGCTGAATGAAAGTACGTCATTGATGGGAAGGAGAGGGATGCAGAATACTTCTTATAATGAGAAACAGGGAAATGTCTGATTGTTAGCAATCATATTTAAAAACATTGAAATTCCACCAGCTAGTTAGCAGGTTCTTAATGAAGAAAAATGAAAATTCAAAGACGAATTTCACTCCCCAACTGTTATTCAAACAGGAGAGAGTAGGGCCCCTCAGTACTCCTTTCATACCTCTGGCCTTCAACGTCATCAAGGATATGAAGACCTCCAAGGTGTTCCTTCCAATAGGGCCTGGGATTGGTTTGTCTGCACAGCATCTCAGTTGAAGTGCAAGGGGTAACTCTGGTTCTGCAATCCTGCTGTAGCCCTGTTTCTCTTGTCTAGACCCCAGCCAGAGCTGGGAGTCTTGGGATGTAGAATCACCATCTGATGCCCTGTCCAACATCTGCCCCTCAAACAACACCACAGAAAACAGATGATCTGATCATTTCTCTCATCACTGTTTGTGAGACCCTGCTGTGTTCAAGTTGGCTGCTGTTTTCCAACGCTACAACGGTGACTATATGTCAAAAGTATTTCATTGGCTGTGAAGCACTTTGGGATATCCCGAGGACTTAAAAGGCACCATATAAATGCAAATTCTACCTTTCAACAGAGTATGGCATAAAAAAATTTTAAAAGAGGCGGAGGACAATATGTGTCTAATAAGGTGGGGCTTGCCAGTTTAAAGGAAATAAAACCCTTGCCCAGTTGTGGATCTTGTATTAGCATCATACACTTCCAAATCAGTTAATAGCTGGCAGGTATAAATCTCCTTACCTATATTGAAAATACATCTTAATTCCAACCTTACCTAACTTCAATGACAATCTCCTGGCCCACACCAGCATTCTTCAAGCCCAAGTCAGATTGCTGAAAGGTGATATTGTCCAAGGTGCTTCTATTAACTGGAAACTGAGTTACCATGGAACCCATATGAGACTGGGATGCATTAAGGTCCTGGCACCAGAGATGGAAGGCTTTGCATGTTGAATTGCATTTTCACTTTCCCTACACCTGATGGAGAACTTTATGCACTGGGGGCACATGTTAAGAATTTGGGGATGTGTAACTGAGTTTTCTGTGTTCACTCAAAGCACTGAATCAGTGTAGAAACTAAAATTTTTAGTCTAGATTAGAAGTTGGGCCCACTGGCCCCGGAATGAATGTGGAGGCTGCCGGGTGTGGAGGCGGGCTGGCCGGAATGCCTGCCTCCTGTGCTCTGACACTGTTGGACTTACAAAAAAACAAAACAAAGAACAAATCATAAAACATCTCTCAAGCCTTCATCCCTCCCCACATACTCCCCATGCCCCATCCATGCCAACCCATCCCATCTATTCACCCCCATGGCCCTTCCTAACCCCTATGTACCTCTACCCACCCTGATAGCCCCTCATAACCTCTAATTCCACCCTATGACCCTCTACCCAACCCCTATGGTCATAGAGTCACAGAGGTCTACAGTACAGAAAAAGGGCCTTTGGCCTATCGAGTCTGCAACGGTCAAACAAGTACGTAACTATTCTAATCTAATTTTCCAGCACTAGGCCCATAGCCATGGCATCGCAAGTGCACATCCAAATACTTCTTAAATGTTATGAGGGTATTTGCCTCTACCACCCTTTCAGGCTCTGGGTGAAAAAATTCTTCCTCACATCCCCTCTAAACCTCCTGTCCCTTACCTTAAATCTATGTCCCCTGGTTATTGATCCCACCACCAAGGGGAAAAGTTCCTTCCTGCCTACCCTATCTATGCCCCTCATAATTTTATACACCTTAATTAAGCCCCCCTCAATCTCCTCTGCTCAAGGGAAACTAACCCCAGTCTATCCAATCTCTCCTCATAACTAAAACTCTCCAGCCCAGGCAACATCCTGGTAAATCTCCTCTGCACTCTCTCTACATCCTTCCTATAATGTGGATTCCAGAACTGAACGCAATATTCTAGCTGTGGCCTAACCAGCATTTTATACAGTTCCAGCATAACCTCCTTGCTCTTATATTCAATGCCTCGACTAATAAAGGCAAGTATCCCATATGCCTTCTTAACCACCTTATCTACCTGTCCCGCTACCTTAAGGGACCGGTGGACATGCACACCAAGGTCCCTCTGATCCTCGGTACTTCTCAGAGTCTTACCATTCATCATGTATTCCCGTGCCTTGTTTGTCCTGCCCAAGTGCATCACCTCACACTTATCTGGATTAAATTCCATTTGCCACTCATCAGCGCATCTGACCGGCGAGTCTATATCCTCCTGTAATCTAAGGCTATCCTCCTCACTATTTACCAGCCCACCAATTTTTGTGTCATCCACGAACTTACTGATCAGTCCTCCGACATTCAAGTCTAAATCGCTTATATATACCACAAACATCAAGGGGCCCAACACCGATCCCTGTGCAACCTCACTGGACATAGGTATCCAGTCATAAAAACACCCCTCGACCATCACCCTCTGCTTCCTGCCACTCAGCCAATTCTGGATCCAATTTGCCAAAATGCCTTGGATCCCATGGGCTCTTACCTTCGTTATCAGTCTCCCATGCAGGACCTTATCAAAAGCCTTGCTGAAGTCCAAGCAGACTACGTGAAATGCATTGCCCTCATCTACACACCTGGTCACCTCTTCGAAAAATTCAATCAAATTGTCAGGCATGATCTCCCCTTAACAAAACCATGCTGACTGTCCTTGATTAATCCCTGCCTCTGCAAGTGTAGATTAATTCTGTCCCTCAGAATTGCTTCCAGTAGTTTCCCCACCAATGAGGTTAAACTGACTGGCCTGTAGTTGGTCCCTCATTTTCCAATGCTAACCTATGCCCCCACTCATCCCCATGGCCCTTTATAGCCTTTCTGACCACCCCCTATGGCCCTTCATGCTGCTTAATTATTGGATCTATACCTGCAGATTAATAGAATTTGCTCAATTTTGTTTTACAGCGAAGATAGGGGGAAAAATGTTATAATTTCTTAAAGTTAGGGATTGCCAGCTTGTGTGGGAGGGTCGTCAAGATCAAATGGACCAAGGCTCAGTGAAGTCAACAGCCTTTGCCTGATTCAAATGTTATACAGTAGATTTTTAACTTGGCATATAACTGGCATGGTCCATCAAGCACCAGTTAATGAAGCCGCCAAATGTTTACTTCATGCTGGCGGATTTCATAACAAGCAGACAATCTGTAACGCCAGCTTTACACCCATCAACAAGTTGAAAGTCTACCCAGCTGTTTCTCAGGCACAATATCTATCAGTCCCCTCTTGAACTTGTCAGTTCATAATCTGACAGTTAAAACTAAGCTGGTTAAAAATTACTTTAGGAAAACCTTTTACACAAAGAAAGAATTTGGATTTATATAATCACATTATCATACCTCAAAATGCTTCACAACCAAGAATGTGCCATTACTAGGCCGGGAGTTTCCTTGGAGCTGATTGCATTTACCATTCTGCTGTACTCCCAGTGCAGGTATAGTAGCAGAACAGCAGCAGCTCGAAGGAGATTCTCAGCCTACATAGAAGGCAGCAGGACAATTTTCACATAGACACAAGACAAGGAAATAGCTCGTTAGTCTGTTTTTGGCCAATGTGCTAAGCAAACTTCCTACTCAGCTTCCAGTTTTTGGTTCTTTCACATCTGCCTAAGCAGCAAGGGCATTCAGGAGGGTGAATTTAAACATGGAGCAGTAAACAACCACTCACTCCCCCACATCCTCACCCCACAGGCAGACACAAATACTAAGGACAGCACCTCTGACAATGCTATACTCCTTCACTAATGCATTGAAGTGGAGGCTTGGATTACATGCAGAAGTCCTGGAGTAAGATTGAACTCACAGCCTTCAAATTCAGAAGTTAGAATGCTATTGACAGAAATACTTAGATTCAGAAAGATAGAGCTGGCACAGCTAAATTAAA
Source organism: Cetorhinus maximus (assembly GCF_964194155.1). Taxonomy (NCBI): domain Eukaryota; kingdom Metazoa; phylum Chordata; class Chondrichthyes; order Lamniformes; family Cetorhinidae; genus Cetorhinus; species Cetorhinus maximus. The sequence continues at coordinate 135,619,668 of NC_135882.1, read as the reverse complement.
TGCTGGAGCAGTCTTGATGGGCTGACCCCTATTCCAAATGGCACGATCTGCCCCGCCCTCTCCGTCTCCCTTCCTGTGGTCCACTGTTAAGATTTCTGGAATATATTACCATTTATCAGCTCATAATAAAAAAAAACAATTACATGTCTCAAGTTTTATTGGAATCAGATGTGCTCTTTAAAATGTAAAGGAATTTTTAAAAAAGAGATTTAAAAAAATGTAAACATCACAAGACAAATTTCTGGAATAACTGAAGGGCCACAGCTGAAGATCAGAACCAGCCTTTCTGAAAAATAGCCAAAAAGAAGCTTCAGAACTTTTGCCAGTTTAAAAAAAAGCATCACAGAGATCAAAGAATGTTCCAGCACAGAGAAAAGGCCATTCAGCCCATCGAGCTACCTGCTCTATCTCATGCAGCTTCTCACTATTGGATCTCCCGGGCACTGCTCGGGATAATCTAGATAACGTGCCACTTTATAAGGATGCCACATAGCATGCTCTATTTTCTTTATTCATTTATGGGATGTGACTATTGCTGGCAAGACTAGAATTGGCTGACCATCCTAAATTGCGCTTGAGAAGGTGATTCTGCAGTTTGTGTGGGGAAGGTACCCCTACGGTGCTGTTAGGGAGGGAGTTCTAGGATTTTGACGCAACAGCAATTAAGGAACTGTGATATATTTCCAAGTCAACACGGTGCATGGCATATTGAGGAAACTGTTTCAAAGCAGCTGCTGCTGCTCTTGTCCTTCCAGGCAGTAGAGGCGCCATGTTTGAGAGGTACTCTCGAAGAAGCCTTGGCAAGTTGCTGCAATTTATCTTGTAGATGGTTCACAATGCAGTCTTGGTGATGGAGGGATTACATGTTAAGGGTATCGATGGAGTGCCAATCAAGCAGGCTGCTTTGTCTTCAATGGTGTCGAGCTTTGAGTGGACAATATTCCATCACAATCCTGGCCTGTGCCTTGTCGATGGTGGAAAAGCTTTGGGGATTCAGGAGGTGAGCCACATGCCGCAGAATTCCCAGCCTCTGACGTACTCCTGTTACCACATTGTGTGTGTGTGTGTCTGGTCTAACTCAGCTTTTGATCAATGCTGACCCCCAAGGTATTGATGGTGAGAGATTGAGCAATGGTAATGTCATTGAATGTTATGGGGAGGTGGGTAAATTCTCTGTTGTTGGAGATGGTCATTGCCTGGTATTTGCATGGCAAAACTGTAACTTGCTACTTATCAGCCCAAGTCTGGATGTTGTCCTGGTTTTGGTGCATGCAGGACTTAACTGAGCAGTTGTGAATCAGCACCATGCAATCGTCAGTAAACATCCCCATCTCAGACCTTGTGATGGAAGGAAGGTCATTGATGAAGCAGCTGAAGATGGCTGGGCCTAAGGCACTACCCTGAGGTACTTATGCAGTGATGTACTGGGACTGAGATGATTGACCCCCAACAACCATCTTCCTTTATGCTAGGTATGACTCCAACCAGCAGAGAGTTTTCCACCTGATTCCCATTGACTCCAATTTTACTAGCAGCCTTTGATGTCACACTCAAGCCAAAAGGCATGTCAAGGGCAGTCACTCTCACCTCACCTCTGGGATCTAGCTCTTGTGTCCATGTTTGGATCCAGGTTGCAATGAGGTCTGGAGGTGAGAGATCTTGGCGTAATCCAAACTGAGCATCAGCGATCAGGTATTGGGAGTAAGTGCCACTTATTAGCACTGTTGACAACACCTTCCCATCACTTTGCCGATGATCAAGAGTAGACTGATGGCATGATAATTGACTGGATTGCATATGCCCTGCCTTTTGTGGACAGGGCATCACTGGGCAATTTTGCACTTTGTAATTGACTTAATTGCCAGTGTTGAAGCTGTGCTAGAACAGCTTCACAGGGCTACGTGGCATAACAGTCCTGTCCTTATAAAGCAGCACATTATCTGGATTATCCTGAACAATGCCACAGGAGATCCAATAGCAAGAAGCTGTGTGAGATAGAGCACGTAACTCGTGGGTGAAAGCAGCACATAAGCTCTGAACTGAAAAGCCTTTTCTCGGTGTTGAAACGTTCACTGATGTCTGTCCTGGGCCACAAGTCTTAAGCACTATAACCAAAGGTTGTTGCACCTTTATCAGTGGTTTTTTTCCCCTTCATTCACAGGATGTGGACATCACTGGCAAAGTCAGAATTTATTACCCATTTGCTGTATCCAGTGTGCTCAGCCATTTCTTGATATCACATGGAGTGAATTGAATTGGCTGAAGACTGGATTCTGTGATGCTGGAAACACAGGAGGAGAGAGAGAGATGGATCATTCGCTTGCCACTGATGGCTGTAAAAGCTGTGTCTTTTGCATTCATGTGATGAATTCCGCCACCATTGAGGATGGGGATGTTCATGGAGCTTCCTCCTCTGTTTAGTTGTTTAATTGTCCACCACTATTCATGACTGGATATCGCAGAACTGCAGAGCTTTGATCTGATCTGTTGGTTGTGCGATTGCTTAGTTCTGTCTGTAGTATGTTGCTTCTGCTATTTAGCATAAATGTAGCTCTGTGTTGTAGCTTTGCCAGGTTGCAACCTCATTTTTAGACACAACTGATGTTTCATCTGGCATGCTCTTTGATACATCTCATTGAGCTGGAGTTGTCCTCTGGCTTGCTGGTAATGATAACGTGAGGGATGTGCTGAGCAGGAGGTTACGGATTGTGATGATGTGCAATTTGCTGCTGCTGTTAGCCAACAGCACCTAATAGATGCCCAATTTTGAGCTGGTAGACCTGTTCTAAATCTATTACATTTATCATAGTGGTGGTGCCACACAACACGATGGAGGGTATCCTCCATGTGAAGTTGGGACTTCATCTCCACGAGAACTGTGCAGTGGTCACTGTTACCAATACTGCCATGGACAGATGCATCTGTGCAGGCAGATTGGCAAGAATAACATCAGGTAGGTTTCTTTCTCATGTTGGTTCTCTCACCCAGTCTGACAGACATGTCCTTCAGGACTCAGACAGTTGTGGTGATGTGGAACCAGTCTCAGCGATGAATATGAAAGTCCCCTGCCCAGAGTACATTCCATGCCCTTGCTGCCCTCAGTGCTTCTTCCAAGTGGTGTTTAACAAGGAGGCACACTGACTCATCAGTTGACCGAGGGCAGAAGGTGGTAATCCATGTTTGACTTGACACCATCACACTTCATGGGGCCCAGAGTCAATGCTGTGGACTCCCAGGGCCATTTCCTCTCACCTGTACACCACCCGACAGGGCATACCTAGGGATGGTGATGGAGAAGTCTGAGACATTAGCTAAAAGGTATGACTGAGTATGATTATGTAAAGCTGTTGCTTGGTTAGACTGTGGGACAGCTCTCCAAATTTTGGCACAAATCCCCAATGTTTACAGGATTGACTGGGCTGGGTGAGCCATTCTCGTCTGGTGCCTAGTTTGACATCAGGTGGTCACCTAGTTTAATTATTGTTTTAGTAGCGGCTTGGTACATCTGAGTGGCTTGTTTGGCTATTTCAGAGGGCAGTTAAAAGTCAGCCACATTGCTTTGGGTCTGGAGTCACATGTAGGCCAGACCAGGCAAGAGCAACAGATTTCCTTCACTGAAAGGCTTTAATGTACCAGGTGGGTTTTTATGACAATCCAGTAGTTTTATGATCACCATTTCTGAACTAGCTTTTTATTCTGCTGCTGGGACACAACAGTGTCTTAACCAGGCCTGTCACTATTAAGACCACAACATCTAATAGATTTCAACAGACACAATCAGAGGCCATTAATTGCTGCTCCTGAGGGACATTTGAAAATCAGGTGATTGTACATTCCCAACTCCTGGCCAGGCAATCCAGCATTGAATAGATTATATTCTTATTCAATTTTTTCTCTATACCTTTGACACATTGAAGTGTGCTATCTGGTGTGATATATGTAAATAAAAACATAGGAATTGCTAGACAAAAAAACAAAAAAAAAAATCACCATGCATCTAGCTTACCTTCTACCATCTTGGTAGTTGCATGATACAATGATAATGGAGTTTTTTTAACTAATCAGAGCAATCAATCAATCTCTATCAACTAGTCTACAGCTCGAATGTTATTAACTGCCTAGCAAGTTGGTGGTAATCCGAACAGTTTGTCTTTCAACTAGCTTCAGTCTTGTAAGGAGTGGAGGATCGGAAGCCTAGAAACAGGATTGTGCTCAAATCAGAGTGGAATCCCAGCATAGTACCCAATGAGGCTGAGGTAGGATCACAGGAAATTGCTGCACTGGACTTGTTTGTTTGTTACTGGTGAGCTGCAGGCACCAGTTAGGGCTTCAGAGACAGCTTGTCTATGATGGTGAGAGAGGCAGAAGAGCGGCTGGCTCAGACAAGGCAGAGGAATTAAGGTGGTTCTGAGGGGTGGTAATAGAGAGAGGTGAACAATGGGTGTCTTTGGTTCACAGTTTTAAATGCAGGGTAGGGAATAGCACCTCTGCTCCTTTCAATTCCACATTCTTTAATTCATTCTCAGGATGTGGGCATCATCAGCAATACTGACATTTACTGCCCATCTCTAGCTGTCTTTGAGAAAGTGGTGGTGGGTCTTCTTTGTGAGCCAGTGCAGGCCACTTGGTGAAGGTGCTCTCACAATGTGATTAGGTAGGAAGTTCCAAGATTTTAACCCAGCAACAATGAATAAACAGCAATACATGTCTAAGACAGGAATTTTTTAAAAAAACTTGCTTTAAAGGATAGCTAGTTAGATTGAATGCAAATCTGGCGATCCTGAATGCAGCAGGCCTGAAGCATGCAGTCGGTGTAAACCAGTTTCCAGTTTGGGTCCTAAAACAAGCATTTCAGCCCTTAATGATATTCAAGGTGGGGGACAAGGCATGTTTTAGATACCCCTTGGTAGGTTCTAGAGTATCTAACCAAAATGTCTTTCACCATGCCTCTGTAATATTCAGGAAGGTTAGACACCTAAATTAGAGCTATGCACCCAGTTTTCATCTGTCAAGCAGTGGGTACCAATCATGGATTCAGAGTCAGCTCGCCTAACCTGGGGGGAGATGGGCACAAGATTGGCTGGCTCAGACAAGACAGAGGAAATAAGGCGAGTGTGGACGGTGGTAGGCATAACGTGATCCAGTTTCTAGGCCAGGGTGTTTCTTTGTGTAGTCCTAGGATTTCTGCAGCTCTTCAGCTTGTCCACCTGAACTTTAGTGAGAGAACCCCTGCCACTGCACATATTCAACCTCTCCATGTCCTGCATCAATGTATTTGGTCTTTGTGTTGTTGTCTGTGTGCGTGGCCTGGGTTAAAAAAAGGAGGAAGGAGGTGATATTGAGCTGAATTCTAGTACAAGGAGTGGCAGAAAATTAGACAGGTGATCTACATACTGCACAGGAGCTGAGTTGAAAGTGCATGTCTGAGGGCTGGGGCTGTAATAGAAGAACCTACAACATTGGTCTAAATTTCTTCGAGCGGTTTGTTCCCAGTGTGGGAGCTGGAACTATTCCCTTTGCTTTTTTTTTCCCTCTGCCTAACCTAATGCATTTCTACTTTAGAATAGTCTCTTTACAAGTCCCACATTAGCATCAAAAAAAATCTTAAAAGCCATATTAGGTTCTCTCTACTACAAAGGCAAATAGCTTGGCAACTCTTGGGTTTTATTGAAGTCAGCTGCACATTGCAGAGTCCCACGGTGATATAGAAATCCAGGAGTGGCTATGCACCCCCTGTTTAAAGATGGAGTTAAGCATTCCAGAAAATCTTCCTAGAAAGTGTTTGGCAGTTTGTTTTTTTTCATTTGATGCGATGGCCCAACTCAACTCATGGACATAGAGGCCCACTGCTTACGCATTATATCACTGCAAAAGCAGCTGGTGTGCAGCTCACCACCCTTTGAGCAACAGTTAACAAGACCTTTTAATTCTTCTGGCACATAAAAGCATGACACAGAAGAAACAAATCCTGCTTTGGTGATTGTATCCTTTAACTGGTCTGAATACTAGGTCATAATAGTCAAATCAGAAGCAAACAGGAAGGGGCTAAGTGGGTGGTGCTCTTGCCTCAGAGTCAAAAGTTTGTCAGTTCAAGCCATACACTAGAACACAGAACCCAGGATGGCACATCAGTGCAGTTGTGAGGGGCTTTAACATTTTCAGAGTTGCTGGACGAGACATTACAAAAATCTTAAAAATCCCATAAGACCATTCGACGAAGAACAGAGAGTTCTTCTATTGTCTCAGCCAATGTTCCTCCCTCAAACAAAGCACAGACAGATTCCTTCAACATTTGTCTGATTACTGTTTGTGGGAATTGCTGCTACAGAGCAGCTCATTTGTTTATCTACATGTGTTTCAAAGGTAACTCAATGCAATAATTCTTACTATTATTAATCTTTGAGGCGTGTTCCATGCTGACAGGACTGGCATTTACCTCCCATCCTTAAATGCCATAAGCTTGTGGTGGTCCTCCTTCTTGAACTGCTGCAATCTTAGTGGTTTGTGTTACTACTTGATTGAATTCATTCATTTATCCTTTTTGTTATTTACTTTTTTTTGCATTTTGGGGTTTGTTTGTGTTTCCATGACTTTTCTGGGAGCTTATCATTCATTTTAAACACCTGAAATGTTAGGATGGGAATTCCTCTGGACTCTGAGGATGGTGAGGAGGTTTTATTGGAACAGAAGCAGGGTGTCTGTACTAGCTTGCCAGTCACCAAGTGTATGCTGCTGCAGACCTCAGCAGAGATATTTAAACAAGCCCAGGAAGAAGTGCCTTCACGTCACCAGGAAGGTCCTTTTCCAGCTCAGGGTAGAGCGCTGGGATTACATGCAAGCAGAAAAATATTCCGGCAAGATTTGAGGCAACGAACAGCAGTATGCCATTTATCCCCTCGAGCCTGAAATATCAGCCTAACTGATATGCTCACGTCCTGGAGCTGAGTGCAACTCAGAAGTAAGATTGCCACCAACTGACACAAGTTGAATGATAATGTTACTTTCAAGATCGTACTAACTCAATTCCCCTTCAAAAAAACCCCTTGATGTTGCCATCACTGGCGACCACTCACCTTGACACCAACGTTGGTATTGTGCAGATCAACACGTGCTCGTAAATCTTTGTTGGATTTCTTTTGTCCCATAAACTCCTTGACGAACTTGTTGCTGTACTTGAGGTTGTCCCCGCAGCCTCCCCACTGCCACGCTTCCCGGTTTTCTAAGTCAGGAGCTTCGTCACAGGTACATCGCTCCATCCGCCCAGCACTGCAAGCCTTGGCCAGGGCATGAGTCAATCCAGCGGAAGAGATGGCATACAGGAAAGCAGTCTCTTTAAAACCTGTGGGCGAAACAAAATTAATGAGTTTTTCTTGGCATAAAGTACAGGACTGAGGGTTTAAAACATAATGATAGAAGACAAAGAAAATCAAGAATGCTTGATTCAGCCTTGGTGTTTTAAAGCCAGAATTTTATAGGCGGAAAGGAAGATTGAGGGAAGTGAAGAGTTCTGGGAAAGAGCAAGTTTGAATTTCAAATGCCATGAATCTTCATTCACCTGGGTGTATATGTGCATAGATCATTGAAGGTGGCAGGACAGGTGGAGAGGGCAGTTAATAAAGTATATAGTATCCTGGGCTTTATTAATAGGGAGAAGGGAGATTATGTTGAATTTATATAAGACACTCGTTTGACCTCAGCTGGAATATTGTTTACAGCTCTGGGTGCCGCATTATAGGAAGCATTGGAAAGAGTGCAGAAGAGGTTTACAAGATTGGTTCCGGGGTTGAGAAACTTCAGCTATGAGGGTAGATTGGAGAGGTTGAGACTGTTCTCCTTGGAGAGAAGGCGGCTAAGAGGAGATTTGATAGAGATGTGAAAAATCATGAGGGGGTTGTGCAGAGTAGATAGGGAGAAGCTGTTCCAGCTTGTAAAAGGATCAAGAACGAGAGGGCACAGGTTTAAAGTGATTTGCGAAAGAAGCAAATGTGACGAGAGAAAAAGTTGTTTCACACAACAGGTGGTTCGGGTCTGGAATGCACTGCCTGGAAGTGTGGTGGAGGCAGGTTCAACTGAAGCATTCAAGAGGGCATTAGATGATTATTTGAATAGAAACAATGTGCAGGGCTACAGGGGAAAGGCAGGGCAGTGGCACTAGGTCATAATGCTCATTTGGAGAGCGGGTGTAGACATGATGGGCAGAATGGCCTCCTTCTGTGCCATTAAAATTCTATGATTCTGTGATTTCAAAAGGTGAGAATGAAGACTATGGAACACATGAGGAACTAGGTGACAATACTGAACAAATGCTGCACTGCCAGAGGTGTTCAATGGAGATATTCAATTGAATCCCCCTTTACCCTTTTAAGTGGATGTAAAAACTCCCCGGACAATATTTTGAAGAAGAGCAGAGGAGTTGACCCAGTGTTCTGACCAATATTTATTCCTCAACCATCGTCACCAAAGCAGATTATCCGATTGCTGTTCGTGGCAATTTGCTGTATGCAAATTGACTGCCAAATATCCTACACCTGTAACATCCTGAGATCATGTCAGAAGGGACCATAAGTTTATTGTAGATGGGAACCTGAGTGACTATGTACAATAGAGTTTCCAAATGGTGCGGATTCCCACATGTTCAATGTTACAGGTCTCAGCTGTGCTTCCAAGGGTGTGAGCAGAACCTAGACACAGGCTCTACCCAAACAGTGAAAAATGCCTGTGGTGGAATCACTGCAGGATACAGTTGGCCACCATCTGGCAGCCTGTTTCCCAGTGGCATTGGCAACACATCACTCATTTTAATGTAGACACTGCTTAAAGGGGAACAATTCACTTTCTTCTGTTATTGAACAACTCACGTGTATCTCAATATCAGTTCCTGGGCATGAACATTATTTAAATGAGCAAGTGATTAGATACGTTTCTTCCAGAAAACTACATTTTGCAAGACAGTATATGAATAATTTGAGACATGATATCTGTTAAGTATAGCATGTGTATAAGGAACATGTGACTCTGAACCTATGGAGCCTCCAGCTCCAATGCCCCTGGACTGTCACACTGAACTGGTTGCCTCCCCATACAGCATGATCAGCACCCTGCTGCCAGTAATTATTGGTGCCCTGGGAGATATCGCCCTTAATAGGGCCTTCATAATATTTAAACTGGCTGCCCACCTCCATTCAGTGGATAGTCAATCCTTGCCTGGTCCCACACTTCTCCGGCAGCAGGATTACAGGGGGAGCTGTCAAGAAGCAGCTCCTTGCTATTTTATCGAGCCCCACCCCTGCCTCCCAGCCCAGGACCTTGGGGCAGGGAAAATCCTAGCATGGCAATAGGCCACAACCTCACCCCCTTCTCTGACAAATTTAAGTTAGCCTGACCCTGGATAAGAAAGGATCATCCAGGATCAAGAGACTAACAGAGAGTGAGCACAAAGCCTACCCGATTGACTATAGAATGGGATACAAGATCCTGACTGAAGGAAATAGCACAGTCATGGAAGACCTGGAGGAGAGGCTAAAGATTATGGAGGCTGTGAGTCAGGAAGCCTATGAAGAGTGGGGTTAATGGAGGCCAGGATTTAGTGCAGGGTAGGTGGGATACCAGTTGCAGAGTTCTGGACAAGTTGAAGACAAATATAGCTTAAATCAAGGATACGGGTAAAAGCCAGAAACAGCAGGAAAGAGATGAGGTCAAAGGCCAGACATAAGGGACATCTGCAGGAATCAGTTAGTATCCTCGATCATTGCTTGAGTCTAAGAGAGCGATTAATTCCAACTTTTCTAAATTACAAGTTTGTCCTGGCTCGAGAATGAATAGAATAGTTCTAGGGATGAGGGACTTCAGTTACGTGGATAAATTGCAGAAACTGGGATTGTTCTCCTTACAGAAGGTTAAGAGGAGATTTGATAAAGTTGTTCAAAATCATGAATCGTCTAAACAGAGTGCATAGAAGGAAACAGTTCTCATTGGTTGAAGGAACAATAACCAGAGGACACAGATTTAAAGTGATTGACAAAAGAGCCAAGGGTGTGTAAGGAAAAGTGAGTGGTGGAGATCTGCCCGAGAGAGTGTGATGGAGACAGATTTAATCATGGCTTTCAAAAGGAAATTGGATAAACACCTGAAGGGAAAACATTAGTAGGATCATAGAGAAAAAGCCAGGGGGTGGGACTAACTAAACTGCACTTGCAGAGATCTAGCACAAATTCAATGGGCTGAATGCCCTCCTTCTGTGCTGTGAATATTCTATGATCCTTCACAGGTAGGTTCCCAAGGTAAGAGGGCAGCTTGTACCAGCCATTCAGCCCAGGCAAGTCCCTCTCAGGGAGTTCCCCAAGATACAAGGAACTGTGGACAAGTTTTAAAGGAAGAATTCACCCTGGTTTACACAACTGGGAATCTGTGCACAGGTAGGGATAAAACAAACAGCAGCCCTTTAACTATGGTAATTCATTGAGTGGAGGGAGAGATTGATAGAGGTAGTTAAATGAATGGCGTAATTAGTTACAACTTTCACCTCTGAGATCTAGGTTTAATGCAGCCCAAACTGATGGGTTGAAAGTCTCCTCTCTTGTCCCACCACATCCCCCACTCTCTCCCTCTTTTGGTTTATAAGGGATCATGGGCAGTTTCCAGACCAGTTGCTGGTGGGCATGAGTCCACAGCAACAAATTATTCATCAATCATTGCAAAAATTCCACTAAGTTGGCAGCCTTACTAAGTGAGGCCCCAAGAGATAGCTGTGCGGGAAATCGAAATGCCACAATGGTGCAGCAAGCATTGCTCCTCTGAGGTTTGAGAAGAGGCACACGGATGGGGCACTGTGGAACCATCTTGGCTCTGCCTTTATATAACTCAGTCTGGGAAAGTGGTGCCCAAAGGGAGACCTATGCCCTCCCTCCTTTTGTTTCTTCTGTGTACATCATTTGTTGAAGCTTTCCAAAAATATTATAAGATTAATGAGTAACTAACTGTCAAAACATAGAACCAACAGAAAATGGGGAGCCCAAGAGCGCAGTGTCCTTGATGTTCCCAGTTCTATATGACAAAAATTGTCTTGTCAACCGCACCATATCCTTGTACAAGGATACAAATCCTTAAACAAGCCTTAAAAGAGAGAGGGATGGAAATTTGACTCTGTAATGCCTGGGTTTTTGGTGTCGCGGGTGCTATCTTATATCCAAAATGGCATGCTCAGTATGCACACACACGTCTGGCCATTTTGGTAAGGGACAACCAAAAGGTGCATTTACCCATGACAAAAGCATGCTTTAGTCCAATAACATATGCAAATAAGGAACCTTAAGTCTGCTTTTGCTCCCTCATGAAACTTTGGATTGCCTAAGGCAGCCAGTACCAGAGCCAAGTGCCTCTGGTAAAGCCAGCACTAAGCAACACAGGATTCAAAAAGTAAGTACTCACCTTAACCACTGCTCCTGATTCCAACCATCAGGCCCACCCTGATCTCCTGGGCACTGGACCCCACTACCCTGGTTACATTCCGATCTCCAAGCCCCAAACCAATTGCACACCAAGGCCCAGCCATTCCTCCACCATACCCCTGCATACCATCCCCCATAATCACTTACTTGAACTTAGGCACACAAGCCTCTGAGGAATCCTGCCAATGTGGCATCTACATGATAATAATCGAGGTCCACGGCTGAAAATGCCACCCTCCTCGGGCTTTTCCATTCGAACATCGTTTATTTGCACGTTGTGGGCGAGGTGCCCCAAAATGATCGCTGCCGAATTTTTGGGCCGCAACGTTTAAGGGAACAGTGTAAAAACTTTTTAGCTAACCTGTGCTGTACCTGCCCAAGTCCTCAGTTCTCACATTGAATTATATCAGAGCAGAACACTGCGGACACTGCATTCCCTCACTACTGAAATTCCTCATTTGAGGAGAAAATCCCCCTTCACGCCCAAACAAAAAAAAAAATGCTGTATAACAATTACTGTCAACCATCTTACTGCTTGAACAATTAACATCTTCCCCACTGTTTTACCAGAGGTACTGATCCATTTAAAATACACAGCTTAATGCATCTGCTAGAATGCTGGAGCCAGATACTGGACATCATAACCATTATTTAATTTGATATTTGATTTTGGACAAGTCACAAGTTGTGGTGAGAGATTCTTTTATTCTTTGCACATGCTTTATTAAAGAGAAAGCAAAGTGTGCACAATTTAATTTTTAATTAGATGATATTGCATATGTGGAGTTTATCTGAAGTGTACAGCTTGCAGGAGTCATAGGCTCATAAATCAGCACGCTGCATGCCAGATGTGCTGTAATAAACCCATAACCTTTTCACTGGCAAAGCAATTGAAAATGGAAAAAATAATTACAGTCAAATGTACTTGTCCTCTTGGACTAAAAATGCTATTTTAATTTCTCATATTAAAAAAAAAAGAAAAGTCAAGTTTAATCGTCGTCTAGATGGAAGAAACAGTTGAGGTCTGCCCCTTAGCCTCCTGATTATGGGTTCAAGTACCAAGGCTGCCTGATGCACTAATCTGCCAGTCAATTCCCATCTGGAAGTCTTCATCTGACTTTTTCCTCCGTCTGCCTTTTTCGGGAACCTCTGGTCACAATGAGCTTTACAAGTATCGACATGAAGAAATTCACCGCCTCAGTCTGATCTGTTTTGTTCTTTCCCCCCCTTTCATTTATTCCTGTGATGTGGGTGTTGTTGGCAGGGCCAGCATTTATTGCCCTGCACTAGTTGACCCGAGTTGGTGGTGATGGGCCACCTTTTGAATATTCACAGTGTAATGGTTTGATACAAAAGAGTGGCTTGCTAGATCATTTCAGAGGTAAAAGAGGCATGGGACTGGAGTCACATATCGAGCAGACCAGATAAGCACAGCAGGCATTCTTCCTTAAAATACATTAGTGAACCGTTGAGTTTTTACAAAAGTTAACAGCTACGTGATCACTTTTATGAATCAGCTTTTTACTTCCAAAATTTTAAAATTAGTGCAAAGTTCCAAACTGCCATAGTGGAATTTGAGCTACATTCTCTGGGTTAAAGTCCAATACCATAAGCACTCTCGCTGTCAGTCCATGTAAAGTGTGCCTCTTGTCCTTGCAAGTCTTTCATCTGCTGTGCTCATTCCCTGCTCAGTATTAGGGGTACCCTTTTTTCCATTCTCACTTTAGTTTCACTCACTTTGTTTCTCTTTCCTCGGGACTGATAATGCAGTCAAATATGTAGATAATGTGCCAGTGTTTTTGGGCTTAAGGATAATTAGATGTGGATGGCTGATGCCTGCTCCACTCTCCAGGAAAAGCAGGTGAATGCAGTAAGAAACATAGCCCTGTATATCAACTATGCTCATCAAGATCCCACATTTCATCCGAATTAGAGGCTTTCTGAAATGTGACTGAGTACCTTGAGTAATGTTGCAGACAATAAGCCACAGTTCAGTGGAGGCCCACACTACTTAACTCCTGGGTGAAGCTTTCCTTGTTAATCAGGGACCATCACCCTTCATTATTGGCTCTGTTGCCCTGTGCCCTTATGTAGTCAATTGTGTCCCATGGCACTGAAATATAAGCAAAAGTAAATAAAGCACCTTGGATTTCATTGTTGATGCTCTGGCCACAAATCCCTATGGCTCGACCATAAAAATATTTGAATGAGCTGATTTCACATTATTGTGCAAAGTCAGCTTGATTGAGCACTGTTGCCTCAAGTACCTGAGGAGCAGAAATCCTGGTGGCATTATAATGGGTCTGCATTATTCCCAATGTTATCTTTTTTATGCCCTTTCATTCTGCTGCTTTAGTCAATTTATCTTTTTCCTTGTTCTCTTTTTCCTCTCCTCGGTTTGTTCCCTGCTCTCTACATAGATGCACTTCCAAATGCTGATTCCAGTGACAAACATTCTTTTATCTCTCTCATATCTCTAACTTTTTCCTTGCTGTATGTTTTCTATGTAATTATGCCTCCTTCTGTGCCTCCTTTCCTCTCTCAGCCCTTTTACCTATCTATCTATCCCTGTCTGCCACTTACTCCCTCTAGATGATCTTCTTGTTGTAGGTCCCTTTGCCTCTCTCTCCCTTTCTCTTTTGGCCTGTTGGTTCTCTCCCTTTGCCCTTTATTTTCTTTCCACTATCTGTCATTTTCTCTCCCTTTAGATGTACCTCCTTTTCTTCCCTTCTTTCTCTGTACACATCTTTCCCATTCATTGCCTTTGTTCTAAGTTTTGAGATGTACATATCTCTAATGACAACTTTTCCTCCTTCTTTTAGCTAATAGCAGAGAACATTCGACAGGCAGCTCCCTTCCCTATACCAGTTCATATACAGCACAACTTAACTTTAATTGCCACTAAAACCTTTCCTGGTTCCAGAAATGTGACTCAACATCAAATCCAAGAAAAATATCCATTACTCCACCAGTGTGATATTTAATTTCCTACATCATCTACCCTGGACTTTCTCCGAGTAAAACTGCTCAATTTTGAATTGAATTAGAATGCAGCTCAGTGCCATGGACGCATGTCTACAACACACTGGATTGAGCTTACCACGTTTTAAATCATGATCAGCAACCAGTTCTCCAATTCACCCACAATGCTGACCCCAGGGCCATCAATCCCTTGGGAAAGAAATTTTGTTCCGGGTAGCAAGCTGCATATTTTAGGTGTCGTCCCTGATGAAAGCCTTGTCGAAGTGGGTGATGGGTTGTGCAGCCACAAGGGCTGAAGGGGCAGCCAAGTGGCAAATAAAGGTAAAGGCTCTTCTAATTGGCGGAGGCAGTAAATCATTGAGTGAGTGATCAGTCTGTGGAGCAGGCTCCCAGGGAGACGATGGAAGCAGTTTGTATTGATTCATTCAAATAAAAATTCGATGGGGGTTCTTTCAGGAAAGAACACTTTGGGATATAGCACATGAGTCATTTCAGACATGACGTGTGCCAAGTGTAGCGAGCTTGGGAGGAGCAGATGATTTTGACCTATGATTCCCAAAGCTTTCCAACACTGAGGTTTTTCACACCTCATGTCTGGGTCTGTTGTAGACTAATTGATAGAGATTGATTGTCGTGATTAATCAACAACTCCATTAGTATTGCATCGTGCAACCACCAGGATGGCAGGAGGGGAACTTGATGGACCATACAAATTGTTAGATGAATAAAACTATGTTCAACAAAACACAAACTTTTTGTCAAAGGCTCTCTCTCCAAAAGATTTTTTTCTTTATGGAGACTGACTCATAGGTGAGAATGCTACCTTCGAGTCAAGGCTGGCGCTTAAACTGCACTAATATATATCTGAACTATACGGCCCATCATTTTAATAAAAGGGCTTTCAAATAGTGCTTTAGCTGCAGGGTAGCCTGACCCCCCAGTGTCCTCTAGCTTTTTCTTGTTTTAAGCAAGAGAAGATAGGAGAAAATATTCATAAATCTGAGCCAGTTGGCCTGGCTAAAGTCAAAGGGAGAAAACTGAAAGGAGAGTGTGAAGGACAAAGAGATGAGAGAAAAGATGAGTATATATGTCAAATAACAACAGAAAAATGATAGAAATATCATTACATTCTGATTAAATTGCATCTACCATGCCAATTGAAGTGTCTCACCCAAATGTGAACTTGCATTTCTCTTTCAGACTAACCCACGCATTTGTACTGACCTGATCTATAGGGAGTGGGTTGGTCAGAAAGATGGAGGGGCCAGTGGGGGAAACCGGCTATTAGGGATTCCCTTACATGTTCCTGAGTTTAACTCCACAGCGTGTCGCTGATCACACCCCACTCAGGGACCAGACTAATCGACAAGCTCGCCGGAGCAGATCAGTGACAGCCACAGGAGGAGAAAGAAAGTCCACACTTGGGAGGGAGGTCAGCCAGGGTGTGGGGGTAAGGGGACATTGATCACAATGGGGATGTCGATTGAAAGGGTAGGGGTGAGTTGATCAGTTTGGTTTGTTTGGGGATTGTAGCCAGAGCCAGACCCATGGCACCACGGGCAGCTCAGCTGTACAGGTGCGTACAAGAAAGGCTGGAAGAGCCATAGTGATAGGCGATTAGATTGCTAGGGGGACAGACAGGCATTTCAGCGGCCGTAGACATGAATCCAGGATGGTATGTTGCCTCCCTGGTACCAGGGTCAAGGGAGGTCACTGAATGGCTGCACAGGACCCTGAGGGGGAAGGCTGGGTGGTGGGAGGGTGAACAGCCAGCAGTCATAGTCCACATTGATACCAACAACTTAGGTAGAAAGATGGAAGCTCGGTGGGAAATTAGCATTCAGGACCTCAAAATTAGTCATCTCCAGATTACTCCAGGTACCGTGCGCAAGGGAGTACAGAAATAGGCAATTTTAACAGATGAATGTGTGGCTGGAATATGGTGCAGGAGGGAGGGCTTTGATTCTTGGGACACTGGGACCAGCTCTGAGGAAATGGGGCCTGTGCAGGGCGAACGGATTGCACCTAAACAGAGCTGGCACCAATATCCTTGGGAGAAAATTTGTTAGTTTAAACACTTGCCAATAGCACTAAGTTGGCAGGGATGTGGGAACCAGGAGGTCATATCAGAGAGAACTATCTAGGTGCACAAAATACTGGGGGAGACAAATAGCACTAGGGTGGGGAATAGTCAGCAGGGTTTTTCAGTTGGCATGCGGGGGCAGGCCCGACACGCCAATGCGTAAAATGACGCGCGATGTCGGGCATGCATCCCGATGTCATCACGCTGTCTCATTCGGTAAGCACGCGCCGGAGCCGGCTGCGCACCCGCCAATATTTAAACGGCCTATTAAGGAAGTGATTAATGTAATTGTTAACGCTGCCTGCCCAACCTTAAGGTTGGCGGGCAGGCGAAAAGGCCAAGCGGCCTTCGTGTTTTTTAGGAAACCTCATCCACGAGCGGGCTTCCTAAAGCTTTTATTAATAAAATGAAAAATCTTTCCTAACTATAAAAACATGTCCCATCTCATGTGACACAGTCACATTTGGGGACATGTTTAAATAAATTTTTAATCCATATATTTAATAATTTCAATAGTGATTCAATCTCCCTGAGGCAGCCCCAAATCTCCCTCCTCCCCCCGCCCGCACAGGTGGTGCTACGGCTCGCGTATTACGCTGGACGGGCCTTAATTGACCCGCCCACGTAAAATGGTGGTGCGGAGCTGATTGGCTCTGCGACTGCCCCCGCCGAGCCCGCCCACAAGTTATTAGGTGAGTTCGGAGTAAGGTAGAAAGTAATAGAGTCTAAATTAGAGTTACAGCCCATGTATGAACGAGTGGAGTGTGGTAAATAAGATTGGTGAGTTACAGACGCAGATTGGCATCTGGAAAGATGTTATGATGATAAGAGAGACCAGGCTCAAAGAAGGAAGCACTGATATTAAATATTCCTGGATACAAGGTGTTCAAGAAAGGTAGGAAAGGGGAGGGGGGAGTGGTATGGATTAAGGAGAACATTGGAGAGAGAGGATGCCCCAGAGGGGTCAAGAGCAGAATCTATTTGGTTAGAGCTGATGGGTTAAAAAAAAAGGTACAATTGCATTACTCAGCATATTGGCCATCAATTAGTGGGAAAGTTGCAAACTTACAAGGAAACTACAGAGATGTACAGGCATTACAGAGTAAACTATAATGGGTGACTTTAATTATTTGTATATAGACTGAGATAGCAGTAGTGGATAGGGAGAGAGGGGCAAGAGTTCCTACAGTTTTCAGGAAAATGTTTTACAGCAGTATGTTTCCAGTCCAATGAGAAAGGAGGCATTGCTAGACCTGGGGCTGAATAGTAAGCAGGGGGGTTGGCGGGGTGGTGCAGACAGCACACTCCCCACCAGAAGCAATGTTACGTAGAACTGACATGCTCCATGCTGAACCACTACACAGCCATGTAGTGCTGCAGGCAAGCTAAATGAGGGTGAAGTGGGAATTCTGCTCCTAACTAGGGAGGAAACTCTTTCAAGTTACCAACAGTCACAGATTGCAACTCTTTCGAGTACAATCACAGTTCTTGGTTTCCGGTAGTGGGACATGAACCCACAACCCTCTGATTCAAAGGCGAGGGTGCTATGGACTGAGCCACAGCTGACACCTCTCTAACTAGGGAGGAAGTCATGCCTTCTGGAGCTCATGGCTAATTGGATTGACCGGCATCTTCATCACTCCTGGCAGCTCCAAAAGCAAGTCAGAGGCTGCTGCCGGGATTGCAGGAGAAGGAAGAAGGCCTGTGGATCCCCGAAGCAGATGAGTCCAGGGTCTTGTGCAGGGAGAGTTTGGGGAGGCCAGGAGAGTGGTTGGCGGAGGGGTGGGGGTGGTTTAAGGCTCTGGATGGGTAGATGGGATGGGGGAGTGGGGGTTCAATCTTCAGGGGGGGGAGGAGATGCACCCCTACTGGCAAAACGCATTCCCCAAAGATTGAAACCCTCTAATTTCCTCCCTTTTAAAGAACTTTGTTCATTCATAAATAAAGAACTAAAATCAGGCTGCCCATTCCCACCCGACTGCCCAAGCCAAACATTTTATGGCATGGGCAGCATATTAATCGGGATCATTTGGCTTGATAACAAGCCTGATTGACCCTTGGTTACTGATTTAAATATGGCGGGCTGGCTGCCAATTTTGGCATCCATATTATGGCGGTGAGCTCAGGGGTCGGCGGAAAGGTGGTGGGTTGGGTACTCTCCCTATTTTACGTGTCCACTAACTCAAAACATGCCCAGCAGGGGCACATAAATTATAGCCCCTGGTTCTTGGGAATGAGGTGGGCCAAGTGTCAGCAGGGGAACATTTAGTGGACGGTGATCATTGTATCGTTAGGATAAGGTTGGTTATGGAAAAAGACAAGGAACAATCCAGAGTAAGAATAATTAACTGGGGGAAAGCCAACTTCAACGGGGCAAGAATAGGTCTGACCCAGAGAAATTGGAATCCAAGACTCACAGGCAAAACGAACTGAACTGTGGACTGCTTTTAAAGAAGGGATAATTCAAGTACAGTCAGGGTTATTTCCACTAAGGGGAAAAGGTGGGGCAAACAAAACCAGAGCTCCCTGGATAATAAAAGAGTTAGAAATTAAGATAAAGGAGAAAAAGTGTGATGATAACAGATATCAGGTGGATAATACAACCATGGACTGGATTATCTGACCTAGCCTGCAACGGGCATTGTCATGGGCGGGACGGGAAAATTTGGAGACCGGCCAAAAGTCAATTGACTTTTGGCTGCTCTCCTAATTTTCTTATCCCTCGTGACGATGCCCGCCACTGGAAGGCCAAAAAATCCCGTCCCGAAAACTAGGCTAAATGTAGAAGGTTCAGTGGGGAAATTAAAAAGCAAACTAGGAGAAGCAAAGAGGCCATTAGCTAACATAAAAGGGCATCTAAAAGTTTTCAATAGGCATATAAATAATAAAAGGATGGTAAAAGGAGGAGTAGGGCCAATTTGGTACCAAAAAGACATTTACACATAAAGGACATGGCTGAAGTATTAAATGAATACTTTGCATCTGTCCTTACCAAAGGAGATGATGATGTGCAGATCATGGTGAATGAGGAGGATGTACTGGATAGGCTGTCTGTACTTAAAGTTGATAAGGCACAAGGACCAGATGAAATGCATCCAAAGATGCTGGGAAAAAAGGGAGAGTAGAAATTGCAGAGGCACTAGCCATAATTTTCCAGTCTTCCTTAGACTTCAGGGTGTGCCAGAGAACTTGAGAATTCCAAATGTTACACCCTTGTCCAAAAAAAAAAGCTGTAAGGATAAGTCCAGCAACTACAGGCCAGTCAGCTTAAACTCAGCGACGGGAAAACTTCTAGAAACAATAGTTCAGGACAAAATTAACAGTCATTTGGGCAAATGCAGGTTAATTAAGGAAAACCAGCATGGATTTGATAAGGACAAATCTTATTTAACTAATTTGCTTGAGATTTTGATGAGATAACAGAGAGGGTTGATGAAAGTAATGCTGTTGATGTAGCCCACATGGACTGCCAAAGGACATTTGATAAAGTGCCACAAAACAGACTTGTGACCAAATTTAGAGCTCATGGAATAAAAGGGACAGCATGGATACAAATTTATTTCATGACAGGAAACAGAGTAGTGGTTAATAGATGATTTTCAGAATGGAGGAAGGTTTGTAGTGGAGTTCCCCAGGGATCAGTGTTAGGATGCCTGCTCTTCCCGACATATGTTAATGACCTAGACTTTGGGCACCAACTTCAAAATTTGCAATCGATGCAAAACTTAGAAGCATTGTAAGCTGTGAGGAGGATAATGTAGAACTTCAAAAGGACATAGAATGGACGGACAGGTGACAGGTGAAGTTCAATGCAGAGGACTGTGAAACAATTCATTTTGGGAGGAAGAACGCAGACAACATAAAATAAAAGGGTACAATTCTAAAGGGAGTTCAGGAGCAGAGGGACCTGAGTGTACATGTGCATAAATCATTGAAGGTGGCAGGACAGGTTGAGAAAGTGGTTAATAAAGCATGCAGCATCCTAGGCTTAATTAATAGGGGCATAGAGTACAACAGCAAGGAAGTTATCCAAAACTTGTATAAAACACTGGCTTGGCCTCAGCTGGAGTATTGTATCCAATTCTCGGTGCCACACTTTAGGAAAGATGTGAAGGTATTATAGCGAGTGATCAGAGTAGATAGGGAGAAACTGTTCCTGTTGGTGGAAGAATCGAGAACAAGAGGGCACTGGACTCACCTCATGTGATTCCAGACCCACAGCAATGTGGTTGACTCTTAAAATGCCCTAGCAAACCACTCAGTTTCCACTTCCTCAAGGACAATTAGGGATGAGCATAAATGCTGGCCTAGCAGGCGGTGCCCACATCCCGTGAATGGATTAAAAGAAAGATTTAGTCATTCAAGAGGGAATTGGATTATTATCTGAAAAGGTAGAATGCGCAGGGCTCTGGGGAGAAGGCAGGAGGGTGACACGAGCTGATTTGCTCCTTTGAAGGAGAGTCAGCACAGACATGACGGGCTGAGTGACCACCTTCTGTGAGGGGAAAAGGTTGGAGCCCTGAGGGCAAGGAAGGGGAAATTTGATGCCTCGAGTGGAGGAGGGATTAAAAAAAAATCAGGGGCTGATTGTGAGGAGGAGTGAAGGTGGGAGTCCTTGTGATCGGATCATGAGCCTTGGGGAGCGGAGTTGGTGGTGTCCGATTCCCAAGCATACACCTGGATCCAGCAGGTTGGTGTGAAAGCACTTACCTCTGAATCCATTAAGTCTTCGCCTGGAGGAAGCTGCTGTGTTTCTCAAGGGTCAAGAAACATGGACGGCCAAAGTTAAAGTTGAAATGTAAATGATGATGAGACAGTCAGCCTCATTGCCATATTTAAAGTTCCAACCGCCTCTTTGGAGTGGGTTCATCCCCCACATACTTTCCAGCCTCAGTTAAAGTGGAAGACAGGTGGGTTTTGGGTTGGCAAACAGATTTCTGAGACTCAAACATACCCACCTTTCAAAATTATTTCAGCCCTATATTTCAACCTTTTTCCGTTTCTATTCTGTGATATTCAAATGGAAAACTAACTGTCCATTGGAGAGTAGGTTGTCACTTGAGCAAATTGATGTGACAGCACCCCTTCTCCCACATTCTCTCTCAATAATAGACTCAATGTACAACAATTACACAGCAGAAGAGATACAGGATATAGAAACTAGGAGCAGGAGTAGGCCATTTGGCCCTTCGAGCCTGCTCCACCATTCATTATGATCATGACTGATCATCCAACTCAATAGCCTGCTCCCGGTTTCTCCCCATACCCTTTGATCCCTTTCGCCCCAAGAGCTATATCTAACTCCTCCTTGAAAGCATACAATGTTTTCGTCTCAACTACTTTCTGTGGCAACAAATTCCACAGGCTTACCACTCTCTGGGTGAAGAAATTTCTCCTCATATAGAAAACCCCACAATGCAGAAAGAGGCATTACTGACCTCTCCTCAAAAGGCTTGTCCTGTAACGTCCCTCCAGGGTGCAGTTCCACCTCTCAAATCTGAACTGGTACTGACACTCAAGGGCACTCATGCTGATTGCTTCCATTAGGGTCTCTGCCACTCCGGGGTCCCGTCGGCACATCCGCCGCTGTTTCCGTTCCAGCTTCAGACGATCGCAGACCTTGAAGTGGGCCTTCCCGTGAGTCTGTTCTGTTTCTTGGGTCAGAGGCAAGATGGTGAGTGGTTCATTACCAGTTAAACTGTGAAGAAAAGGAGAGGGGAAAAAAAAACATTGAAACTTCAGAGAAAACGCAGGGTTTCCTTAGAGAAAAGAATTTGTTCATATTCCACTCCCCCCCCCTCCCCCCTCCCTCTCCACCATCGCCTGCCCCCCTCCTTCCCCCAATACCCATGACATGCAGGTCTGGTACAGCATAGGCTAGATACAGAGTAAATCTCTCCCTACTTTGTCCCATCAAAACACTTCAAGGCAAGGCTATGGCATGGGTTAGACCTGGATTAAGGCTGCCTTTACAGAATCACAGAGTGCAGAAGAGGCCCTTCGGCCCATGGAGTCTGCACCGACACATTGCATCAAATATTCCCAGGATGATTAGGAACATAAGGGACAGGGGAAGCGCCTCCACTCAATTAGAGCATGGTTAGTCTGTACCTCAACTCCATTTATCCACCTTTAGTAGTGATAGTTTGGCTCAGAAGGTAGTGCTCTGGCAGCAGAGCCAATAGTTTGGAGCTTCAAGATACACTCTACAGCTATGGCCACAGTCAATGCTGATGCTCTGGTGCAGTGCTGCAGTGTTAGAAATACTTACACCACATGGACTGCTGCTCACTGACACTGACACCTTCTCAAGGGCAACAAATACTAGCCTTGACAGTGACGGCCAGATCCCGAGAACAAATTAAAAAGGGTTGTTCTTCGGGTAAGACATTAAAATAAGGCTCTATCTCAGTTCAGGTGGTTAACTGCTACATTTATGTTGCCACAACCCTTTCTAAAAAAAAGAGGGGAGTTGCCCAGTCAACATATCTCAACCGATGTCACTAGACAGAAATGGTCAATCATCTTTTTTTAAAATTTATTCATCACTGCAATCTAACTTTTTTTAATTCATTCACGCGAAGTGGGTATCACTGGCTAGGGCAGCATTTGTTGCCCATCCCTAATTACTTTTGACACAACCAATTTATTTATCCAATGATGTGGGCAGCCAGCATTTATTGCCCATCCCTTGAGGGCATTTAAGAGGCAACCACATTGGCATGGGTCTGGAGTCACATGTAGGCCTGACCAGGTAAGGACAGCAGATTTACATCCCTGAAGGACATTAGTGGACCAGATGGGTTTTTACAACAATGGTTTTCATGGTCATCACTAGACTTTTAATTCCATATTTTTATTGCATTCAAATTCTACCATCTGCCGTGGTGGGATTCGAACCCAGGTCCCCATAGCATTGCACTGGGTAACTGGATTACCAATCTAGTGACACCACCTCCCCACTGATCACTAATCTGATCACTGCCTTTTGGATTTTTCTATGTGTAAAATGGTTGCTGCTTTCACCTGCGTACCAAGGGTGTTTGCACCTCAAATGCATTTCACTGGATATCCCAAAGCAGTTCACAACCAATGAGATACCATGGAAATTGTAAACTCTTTCTCACTGTTTTATTATCTATCAACTTTCTACAGTTCCTCAATATTAGCCAAATATTGAAGCCAAAAGCTTCAGCTGCAGAACCAATTGTTTCCAGCCAAGTCTTGTGAGCTTGGTACCATGCAGCTGGCAGTAGCATCAACTTTCTACGAGTGAAAAACAAACCCGATCTGAGTAGAATTATAAAGTCAAGACACAGAGTTCTGTGGCCAGCACATCAAGAAATAATTTGCAGTTAGTTATCCTGCAAGACAACTCCCCTGATTAGCGGGGCTCCGCTGTTCCAAAATGGATGCCGATTTTGCCTATACGTTAACAATAATGGGACTTCAAAAAGTACTGCCTGTCTGTAAAGTGCTTTGGAGGTGTTATAATTATTATGGGCCACATCACATCATATGGAAAACAGATCACTGAAATCTAACTTTTTTATTCATTCACAGGATGTGGGCATCAATGGCTAGGACATCATTTGTTGCCCATCCCTAATTGTTTTTGACACTACCAATGCACAGCGGCAGCAAGTGTGTACCACCTACAAGATGCACTGCAGCAACTCATCAAGGCTCCTTCGACAGTACCTTCCAAACCTGCAACCTCCACCAACTATAAGGACAAGGCTAACGGATGCATGGGAATGCCATACACCATCCTGTCTTGGAACTATATCATAGTGAAGGAACTATCACTAAGTCTAAGCCCTGGAACTCTCTTTCTAAAAGTACTGTGGGTGTACCTACACCACATGTTCCAGTACAGCTACACTGGCATCTACCCAGCAATGTGAAAATTGCCTAGGTACGTCCTGAAAATGCAGGACAAATTGAACCCAGCCAATTATCACCCCATCAGTCAAACCTCAATCGTCAGTAAAGTGATGGAGGTGGCCATCAACAGTGCTATCAAGCGGCACTTGCTTAGCAATAATCTGCTCACTGATGCTCAGTTTGGGTTCCACCAGGGTCACTCAGCTTTTGACCTCATTACAGCCTTGGTTCAAACATGGACAAATTAGCTGAACTCCGAGGTGAGGTGAGAGTGACTGCCCTTGAAATCAAGGCAGCATTTGACCGAGTGTGGCATCAAGGAGCCCTAGCAAAACTGGAGTCAATGGGAATCAGGGGGAAAATTCTCCACTGGTTGGAGTCGTACCTAGCTCAAAGGAAAATGATTGAGGTTGTGGGAGGTCAATCATCTCAGTTCCAGGACATCACTGCACGAGTTCCTCAGGTTAGTGTCCTCACCCCAACCATCTTCAGCTGCTTCATCAATGACCTTCCTTCTATCATTCCCTTAGAAGTGGGGATGTTCACTGATGATTGCACAATGTTCAGCACCATTTGCGGCTCTTCAGCTACTGAAGCAGTCCGTGTTCATATTCAGCAAGACCCGGACAATATTCAGGCAATGACTAGCAGCACTGATTATGTACCTACATTACATGGACTGCAGCGGTTTAAGAAGGCAGCTCATCACCACCTTCTCAAGGGCAAATGGCAATAAATAAATAAAGGGCAATAAATGCTGGCCTAGCCAGTAACACCCACATCCCATGAATGAATAAAAAAAAAAAAAAAATCCTGACTTGTGTCTTGTTGATGGTGGCCAGGCTTTGGGGAGTCAGGAGGTGAGTAACTCACCACAGAATTCCCAGTGTATGACCTGCTCTTGTAGCCACAGTGTTTACATGGCTGCTTCAGTGCAGTTTCTGGCCAATGGTAACCCCCAGGATTTTGATAACAGAATGGCAATGTTTTGTCTTAATGGAAATGGAGGGGGTGTAGGCTAGCAATTTTACAAGGCAGAGGGGTCACCATGTTGCCTAACATGTTCATACAATCATACCTTGTGGGCTGCAGGATGGGAGTGGACTAAAGTTCAGGATTCTAAAATCCAAACCTGTTTGCCAACACTCAGGGGTTGAATTTCTGCCAGGGTTTTCAGCAGATGATCTGCAAAAAAATCCCAGAGAAACGGCAGAAACACCATTTCATCAAGGTTTCCATGGACTTCCAATTAAGTTATGTCAGTCAATGGGGGGAATCTCCATAGAAATTCACACACGGTGAAGTTATTATAGCAGCCAATCAAGTTTAGGTTAGATGATTTGAAGAAAGGATAAGGAAAACAGAAGGTGACTCTGCCTCAAATCATTAACTATCCCAAGGGTTCAAAGCCATGTCTCCATCTGGGGACAGACAGAGCAGAAAAGAACCAGACTCTGTCCCCATCCATGCTTCATTTACTGGTCTCAGTTGGAGCATATGCTACAATTGCCTTCTGGGTCCTTGGGGTGGGAGGGCTGGGGGAGAATTGTCTGTTTTCCTGCTGCCGATGATCACTGCTAGAAACTTACAAGAATAGATACCAGATAAGGGCATGTTCAGTCTTGGCTTCCACTTCCTTCATAGCTGAATAGACAACTGACATTGACTGTCAAACACACTCATCAACAATGGCCCATGGGTAAAAACTACACCGTAGTAATGGAACCAACACCTTTACGAGTTTGCAAAAGCTGGACTAAAGTACCCAGTAAGAGCAATGGAAAGAGACCGACAGGAGTATGGAGGGACAGCTGGTTTACTTGGTACACTATCTGGCTGAGGAAGAAGTGCTTTGCAAAGTAAGTTTGCAGCCTGACTGCAGCCAAAGAAAATCTGCACCAACTTAAGCAACATAGTCGGGGGTGGATAGTGGCATAGTGGTCATGTTGCTGGGCTAGTAATCCAAATGCTCATTGGGCACTGGTTCAAATCCCACAATAGCAGCTGGCTGAATTTAACTTCAATTAATAAATCAGGAATTGAGAGCTAGTCTTAGTAATGATAACCATAAAACTATCATTGGTTCTTGTAAAAAACCATCACTAATGTCCTTTAGGGAAGGGAAATCTGCCATCCTTACCCAGTTTGGCCTACATGTGACACCTAACTGCCCTCTGAAATGGCAGAGCAAGCTAAACAGTTCAAGGGCACTTAGTGATGGGCAACAAATGCTGGCCTTGTAGGTGATGCCCACATCCCATGAAAAAAAAGTCAAAATCACAAGAGTCCCACTCCAGAGACTTGAGCACATAATCCAAGCTGACATTCCAGCACAGTACTGAGGGAGTTCTGCACTATTGGACCTGTTGTCATTCGAATGAAAGATTACACTTAAGCCCCATCAGTTCTCCCTAGTGGGTGTCAAAGAAGAGCAGTGGTGTTTGCCCTTGTGTCCTGGCCAATTATTATCCCTCAGCCAACATCACTGTAGTAATTGTTGTTTTATATAATGTACCTTTAAGAGTAATACTTGCCAAGGAAGATCACATGATCTGTACTGACCAATAGGAGAGTAGTGCAGGCTACCTCAGCAGTCAGTGCAGAGATGGAATTGGAATTGAAAGCACACATGTAGTTGCTGCTGAGTATATTGTAAATAATCTTAATGTTTCCACCAAAGAAGTGTCTGCAGATCAACTCTATCACTAATAGAGCCACCCTACAACAAACTGGCAACGAGGATAAAAAAAGAATTGAACAGAAGAAATCAAGTTAAAAAGAAAGGAAGATATACTGTCGCTTTACATTAAAGAAAAAACAGACCAAAATCCAGCCGACTGAGAAATCTCCAGGAGCACTCCCGACATTTAAAAACAATACCAAAATTGCAAGACCCCTGAGTGAGAGTCCACAAAACGGGTGAGCAAAACAAAAAGAGAATCTGCACTTAAATTGTAAAATAGGCAGCAGCCCCACAAGCTCAATAGGATAGAGAAACTGACACACAGCTTGCAAGTTAAAAAAAAAGCAGCAATCAAAGCAGAAAGGCAGTGCTGCAGTTTTACATTTTTAAAAAGCCCGCAGGATCACCCAGAAAAGGGAGAAGAAATCACTGTTGATTTTTTTTCCCCAGACAGGGACAAAGTTTTACAAAGTTAAAAGAAGGCCCACGATCACGGGGTTCCCGCCAAAACTCAAAAAGCACCTGAAACACAGCACAGATAAGCCAACAGCTGCAGATTTAGCCCGAATAAAAACAAAACGGCAATACATTTAAAGTGGTAAATATAAGAAAAATGGCTATGGACAGAAAATTAGAAGAGACCCCAGCGAGAGAGCAACTCTGCAGAAAGGAATAAGAGACCCCAGAGAGAGGGCAACACCGCTGAAGGCAGCAAGAATCCCAGAAGAGGGCAATTCTGAGGAAGGGAACAAGAGACCGCAGAGAGAGGGCAACTCCACCAAGGGCAACAGGAGTCCCCAGAGGGAGGGCAACAAGAAACTAAACAGTTGAAAGAACAGTTGATTGCCCTTCAAGATCAAATGTAAAAGAAACATGTAACCATTCAGCAACATGAAGAAATGAAGGCTGTCTCAAACAGTAGAATGGAAGCACAGCAGAGGAATCAGGGGAAGCCCTGGTAATCAGAAAGGGCTCACTAGAAGCCCTGGGGGTCGTGTATTGCTGGACACAGCCAGAGACAGGAGTTTGTATAAACTTCATGGCAGTGCCAACTCAGTGCCTAGCAAAGAGCTGAAGAATCAGCTAAATGAAGCCAAAGAGGCTTTGGAAGCAAAAGCTTTTAGGCTTTGGGGGAGGCGGTGGCATAGTTGTATTGTCACTAGACAAGTATTCTAGAGACCCAGGGTAATGCTCTGGGGACCTGGGTTCAAATCCCACCACAGCAGATGGTGAAATTTGAATTCAATAAAAATTATAAGTCTGATGATGACCATGAAACCATTGCCAATTGTCGCAAAAACCCATCTAGTTCACTAATGTCCTTTAGGGGAGGAAATCTGCCATCCTTACCTGGTCCGGCCTACATGTGACTCCAGACCCACAGCAATGTAGTTGACTCTTAAATGTCCTCTGAAAAAAGGGCAATTGGGGATGGCAATAAATGCTGGCCTAGGCAGCAATGCCCATATCCCATGAACAAATTTTTTTAAAGTCACAGAATTTCCCAAGAAGCAGACAGATAATGAAATTTAGGGAGACTTAGCCACTGAGCTCAGACAAGTTGAGCTTGCATCTGAGAGAAGCCTGACCAATAGTGAAGTCAAAAAGAAGGCCAAGATTAAAGCCCTGTGCTAGAATGAAGGCAGCACATAGAAAGAAGATGTAGAAAGATACAGGGCTTCCAGCTGGTTTCGGAGAAAGTGAGAGTCATAAGAGAGGCACCTAAGCCAAAGAATGCCTCAGAGCTCAAAACATTCCTCGGAATGATCAACCATTATGGGCAGTTCTTACCCAATTTGTCTACAGTGCTGTCCCTCTGCATTCTCACTAAAAAAGAACCAACGTTGGTCTTGGGAGGCACCCCAGAAAGAAGCTTTCACAAAGGTGAAACAATTGTTACATTTGTCCAATCTATTAATGCATAATGACCAGATGAAAGAGTTGATGCTGACATGTGATGCACCTCCCTATGGAGTGGGAGCAGTGCTCTCTCATCGGATGGATGACGGCATGGAACGGACAATAGGTTACATAGCAAGATCACCCACCACACTGGAAAAGGGATACTCACAGATGGAAAAAGAAGGCCTGTCCATCATCTTCGGTGTCAAGAAATTTCACCATTTTCGGCAGCCATTTTACAATCGTTTCAGACCACAAACCATTGCTAGGATTATTTAGTGAGGACAAGGCTATACTACAAATAGCCTCAGTAAGAATAAAATGATGGGCTTTAATTCTGGCAGCATACAAATACACTTTCGTACATAGGCTTGGCAATCAAATCACAAACGCCCATGCCCTTAGTTGTCTGCATTTACAAGAAACTGCTGAGCATCAGAGACTGGACCCAATCGAGACCCAGTCCAATCTCAAGTATGAGATCAAGTGCTACATGGTTGGTCACAGAAGCCCGTATCTGACTAAATGAAAACGTACTTCAACAGAAGACATGAAATAACCAGCCAGGATGGATCTTATTGTGGGGACCATGAATGATAGTTCCTCCTAAGGGAAGGGAGCCACTTTAAATTGAACTACACAGTGCCCATCCAGGAATTTCCCAAATGAAGACCATAGCACGCAGCTATCTATGGTAGCCTGGGATGGATGGCGAAATAGAGCCTTTAGTAAAGCACTGTGTGCAATGTCAGCAACTGCAAAAGTTGCTAGTGACAGCTCTATTACACCCATGGGAGTGACTGTGGTAAACCCTGGGTGCGGTTACACATTGACTACGTTGGACTTTTCCTGAGAACAATGTTTCTGCTCATTGTTGATGCCCATTCAAAATGGTTGGGTGTATATGAGGTGAAGTCACTAACGTCGGCCACTACAATTGAGAAACTATGTCAGAGTTTTGCCATTCACGGACTACCAGAAGTAGTTGTTTCTGATAAGAGCACGGCATTTACTGAGTTTCAATGGTTTATCAGCCTCAACAGTATCACTCATGTAAAAACTGCACCGTACCACCCTTCTTCAAATGGACTGGCCGAAAGTATGGTTCAAACATTCAAGGCAGGCATGAGAAAGCTAACTGGCGATTCCTTGACAACCAAGCTAGCACACTTTCTTTTTCATTACATGACTCGTACAACAACAGCTGTCACACCTGCGGACGATCTCAGGACAAGATTGAGCTTAATAATGCTGAATTTAAAGGGGAAGATGGAAAGGAGTCAGGGACGCCAGACAACTAGACACACTGGCATAGCCGTGAGAGGAAATTTACCGTAGGAGAGCCGGTATACATGAAGAACTCCGGGGAAGGACCAAAGTGGTTACCGGGTGAAATAAGTGCAGTGACTGGATCTCTATCTCACCATGTGAAGGTGGAAGGCCAGATCATCCGTATACGTGTGGACCATTTGAGAAGAGAGAGATAAATCATCAAGATTTGGTTCCATCAGTGATCATGACCTGGTCTGCGTTTCCTGTTGCGGATCCTGAACCCAAGACTGGCATGTCTGATGTTCCTGTAAGAGTTGAGGATACAGAACGGCAGGTGCCCACTGAAGCACCTGATGTTCAGGCAACTCCAGGAAAGGAAGTTCCTGACAAGGAATCTGAAGCTGTGGAGCTGTGACGTTCCACATGTACCAGGAAACCTCCTGAAAGACTGAACTTGTAAATTCCTTACCCAGTGCAAATATTATGTTGTCTTGAAAAATATGTACTTGTAAATATAATTTGTATAGCCGAGTTAAGGGGGTGGGGGGGGGAAATGTAGTAATTATGGTTTTATTTAACATGTGTAATGTATCTTTAAGAATAATACTTGTTAAGGAAGATCACATGATCTGTAGTAACCAATAGGAGGGTATCGCAGGCTACCTCAGCAGTCAGTGCAGAGATGGAGTTGGAGTTGAAAGCACACATGTAGTTGCTGCTGAGTATATTGCTAATAAACTTAGGTTTCCACCCACCCAGGAAGTGTCTGCGGATTAACTATCACTAATAGCACAACTCGGCTACCCTATAACAATCACCAAAACAGATTATCCGGTCATTATCTCATTGCTGTTTGTGGGACCTTGCTTTGGGCAAATTGGCAGCTGTGTTTCATACATTACAATAGTAGCTACATTTCAAAAATACTTCATTGGCTGTAAACCTATCTGGGATGTCCTGAGATTAGTTTTTTCTTATCTTTCCAACACTCCTTTCTCGTTTATGCCAATATTTTCAATAATGCATCTCAAAGGCCATGAAAAATCTTTGAATGAAACAATTAGGGCAAGATTAGAATCCCATTCATTACTTATATGTAAATATCAATAATAGCACATGGGCAACAGAACGAAGAGACCTTTGTCCAATTATTATGGGCTGGATAGGAATACAAGTTCTAAAAGTAGAAGATGATTATCTAATCAAATTCATCACCAGTTCCTCTTGTCCTAGACAGACTTTATGGTTCAGTTCCTGTTACCTCCCTTATTGATTTTGGAAAAGACTGTGTTTAAACCAAAGGTTTAAATTCCAAACTCTTCAAATCAAATATATAAACAAATATCTTTTGTTTGGAGAATAACTCCGAGGGTTGCTGCATCGCAGGGTGATGGGACACTGTTCTGTGCCTCTGATTCCCAACACGATGAGCCGCTGATTTGAAACATGCTGCTGTGAGCAGTTGCCAAGTGGAATCCACAACAACAGCTTAGGTTTCTATGGCAGGGCCCCTCTTGCTGAAAGATGTCTCAAAGCGTTTACAGAGCAGAGCACTAAAAGTAGACAGCGAGGAAGGGGAGAAGAAGACCGAGAAATGAATTAAAGGGGCAGAGCCAATACAAGTATCCTGCCTTTGAGATGGCTCTCTAACAGATGTGGCAAGGTGCAATAGCAACATATCCAACTGGAATTTCCATGAGAATTCTTCGGATTGTCCCTATTAACTTCAGCGGAAAAAATTGCAGAAATTGCAGTGAGAAAATAAAAGTGTGTGAATGCCCATTTACACATCTCGCTACTTTCCACTGTGGTCAAAACAGACAACTGAGAATTCCCCTAACCTGTTCCCCATAGAAATATAGAAATTCTACCCACTCTAACTTTTCTTCTCAAGGTTAGACACAGAATTGTACTCATGGGCAGTCATGCACTCAGAAACAGAACTGGGACAAACCTTGACCAACTTTGCACTGGGCCTGAAGTTATACTGCAGTGGGTGCAAGCCTGAATTGCCGTGATACAACTTTTCAGCTGGAGGCTTGACCAATTGAATGCCAGTACACATGAAAGCCAAATGAGGATCAGCCCCCACATTAATGTAGCCACCTTTGGGTCAATTTACACTATTAGAGCAGAATCTTGTGCCCTTCCCTGTGGTGAGTTTGGAGGCGGGGGCCATTTAGCTGGGTGGGAGTACAGCAGGTGGGGGCCAAATTGACTTCCCCTCTCCACCCCAATTAAGTCCGTGGTGAGAAGGCCTGTGGATGGCCTCCTGCCCTGCCACCAATTCAGGTCCATAAGGGCTGCAACTTTCTGCCGGTGGTATTAACCCAGTAGCAGGTGTGGAGCTTACTACGTGGGGAGTACAGCAAGCAGACCGTGCGGGCTCATGGGGGAGTGGGAGGATGGGACAGGCAGGAGTGGAGGGGGGGGGGGGGTCCCTCATTCAAAGGCCTGGTTGACAAAGCCGGCATCAGGACAGGCTGGGCCCACGAAAGCCAATCCCTGTGCCTTTGTTGCTGACCCCTTTCCCCACCACTCCTCTGCAACTCCCACCCCGTGAGTCCCCTTCCCGCCATCGCTCATCTGTGCCTGGGTCCATCCTCAATCCGAGGCCTCGAATGGGTGTAGTACTGGCAACAGCCACTGTGTCCCCAGCAGCGCTGCTGAGTACAGAACAGCTGCCGGCCTTTGATTGGCCTGCATCTCTTGGTGGGCAGGACTTCCGCCCTTGGGGTCCTTGATCGACCACTGGCCTGGCCTGATTGGCACAAGATGCAGCAAGCTTTCCTGAAAAGAGAGGACATGGAAATCTCGCAGGCTCTTTGGCCAGCAGCCAAGTCCCCTGTCACTTTCACAAGGCTCTGTCCCACTTTGCATCAGCACAAAAGCATTAGCCCAACTGCATCTCGAATTTCCTTAGGTATGACTGCTATATCAGCAGCATAAATCTCTCGTACAATCAACATACTCAGTTAATAGAAACATCGCACTTTTTGGGATATTTGAACCTCAAGGACTGGAATTCTCTGGTAAAGCCTGCATTTCTAAATAGTGGTATTCTCTCATTAATAAATGAAATTGAAAGGTTGCACAGCATTGTTTCAAGAATTCTCTTAAACCATTAAATGATGAGCTGTGGGGAAAGTAATATTATAAACACATCAAATCAGTTTTGTTTTGCCTATTCTGCCTCAACAATACCCCTTAGCTCCAGCAACCACAGGAGCCCTGTGTCCCAATCCTAAACACAAGCATGTGTCTTCACTTCCTGCACCAGTTAAATACAGCCGTTTTTACAAATTTAGTCTGTTAGGTGAGGGAGAGAGAGAAAGAGAGAGAGAAGGGAAGAAAGAGGCGAAAATGACAAGGAGAAAGAAGATGCTCTCAGAACAAAGGAGATAGAGGACAAATATCCTAGGCCACTGGGTGGTGGGAACGAAAGTAGAGAGTCCAGTATAATAGTGGAGAGCCAGGCCTGGGGGTTTCCCAGAGGCGGGCTGCGATTGGATGCTTGCACCAAGGAGGCAGGTAGCCAATTTCCATAATTAAAAACCCCATTAAAGTCTATTTTATGGGGCAGTCAGCATTTTGCTGATGGCGGGATGGCCCCATTCCACTTGATGAGCGGGCCAGCTTTATGCAACAGCCCAAGGGACCATCAGAGAGGATGCATTAGAGACAACGCACACGAGACAGAGAGCATGAGCGTGCGAAAGAGAGCATACGCACGCGGGGGTTAGAGAGAGATAGACAGAGAGAGAGGGAGAGACAGGGGAAGAGAGAGGGAGGGGGAGAGCCAGAGAGAGAGAGGGAGGGGGAGAGCCAGAGAGAGAGAGAGAGAGGGAGGGGGAGAGCCAGAGAGAGAGAGAGAGAGAGAGAGGGAGGGGGAGAGCCAGAAAGAGAGAGAGAGAGGGAGAGGGAGAGCCAGAGAGAGAGAGAGGGAGGGGGAGAGCCAGAGGGAGAGAGAGGGAGGGGGAGAGCCAGAGAGAGAGAGAGGGAGGGGGAGAGCCAGAGAGAGAGAGAGAGAGGGAGGGGGAGAGCCAGAGAGAGAGAGAGGGAGGGGGAGAGCCAGAGAGAGAGAGAGAGAGAGGGAGGGGGAGAGCCAGAGAGAGAGAGAGAGGGAGGGGGAGAGCCAGAGAGAGAGAGGGAGGGGGAGAGCCAGAGAGAGAGAGAGGGAGGGGGAGAGCCAGAGAGAGAGAGAGAGAGAGGGAGGGGGAGAGCCAGAGAGAGAGAGGGAGGGGGAGAGCCAGAGAGAGAGAGGGAGGGGGAGAGCCAGAGAGAGAGGGGGAGAGCCAGAGAGAGGGAGGGGGAGAGCCAGAGAGAGAGAGGGAGGGGGAGAGCCAGAGAGAGAGAGAGGGAGGGGGAGAGCCAGAGAGAGAGAGAGGGTGGGGGGAGCCAGAGAGAGAGAGAGGGTGGGGGGAGCCAGAGAGAGAGAGGGAGGGGGAGAGCCAGAGAGAGAGAGAGGGAGGGGGAGAGCCAGAGAGAGGGAGGGGGAGAGCCAGAGAGAGAGGGGGAGGGGGAGAGCCAGAGAGAGGGAGGGGGAGGGGGAGAGCCAGAGAGAGAGGGGGAGGGGGAGAGCCAGAGAGAGAGGGGGAGGGGGAGAGCCAGAGAGAGAGGGGGAGGGGGAGAGCCAGAGAGAGAGGGGGAGGGGGAGAGCCAGAGAGGGGGAGGGGGAGAGCCAGAGAGAGAGAGGGGGAGAGCCAGAGAGAGGGCGCGCGCGGGGCGGAGAGAGAGAGCGCGAGGGCACGTGGGGCAGAGAGAGAGAGCGCGACGGCACGTGGGGCAGAGAGAGAGAGCGCGAGGGCACGCGGGGCAGAGAGAGAGAGCGCAAGGGCATATGGGGCAGAGAGAGAGAGCGCGAGGGCATATGGGGCAGAGAGAGAGAGCGCGAGGGCACGCGGGGCAGAGAGAGAGAGCGCGAGGGCACATGGGGCAGAGAGAGAGAGCATGAGGGCACGCGGGGCAGAGAGAGAGCGTGAGGGCACATGGGGCAGAGAGAGAGAGCGCGAGGGCACGCGGGGCAGAGAGAGAGAGCGCGAGGGCACGCGGGGCAGAGAGCGAGGGCACGCGGGGCAGAGAGAGCGAGGGCACGCGGGGCAGAGAGAGAGCGCGAGGGCACATGGGGCACAGAGAGAGAGCGCGAGGGCACGCAGGGCAGAGAGAGCGCGAGGGCACGCGGGGCAGAGAAAGAGAGAGCGCGAGGGCACATGGGGCAGAGAGAGAGCGCGAGGGCATATGGGGCAGAGAGAGAGAGCGCGAGGGCACGCAGGGCAGAGAGAGCGCGAGGGCACATGGGGCAGAGAAAGAGAGAGCGCGAGGGCACATGGGGCAGAGAGAGTGCGTGAGGGCACGCGGGGCAGAGAGAGAGCGCAAGGGCACGCGGGGCAGAGAGAGAGAGTGCGAGGGCACGCGGGGCAGAGAGAGAGAGAGCGCGCGGGCACATGGGGCAGAGAGAGAGAGCATGAGGGCACGCGGGGCAGAGAGAGAGAGAGCGCGAGGGCACATGGGGCAGAGAGAGAGAGCGCGAGGGCACGCGGGGCAGAGAGAGAGAGCGCGAGGGCACGCGGGGCAGAGAGAGCGAGGGCACGCGGGGCAGAGAGAGAGAGCCCGAGGGCACGTGGGGCAGAGAGGGAGAGCGCGAGGGCACGCGGGGCAGAGAGAGAGAGCGCGAGGGCACGCAGGGCAGAGAGAGCGCGAGGGCACGCGGGGCAGAGAAAGAGAGAGCGCGAGGGCACGCGGGGCAGAGAAAGAGAGAGCGCGAGGGCACATGGGGCAGAGAGAGAGAGCGTGAGGGCACGCGGGGCAGAGAGAGAGAGAGAGCGCGAGGGCACGCGGGGCAGAGAGAGAGCGCGAGGGCACGCGGGGCAGAGAGAGAGAGAGAGAGAGTGAGCACGCTAAGAGCAGACAGAGACAGAGAGCACACGCGAGCAGGGCAGAGAGAGAGAGAGACAGAGAGAGCGCATACGGGGCAGAGAGAGTGCACGCGGGGCAGAGAGAGAGAGACAGAGCACGCGCGGTGCAGAGTGAGAGAGAGCGTGAGCATGAGCAGGTCAGGGAGAGAGAGAGCGCATGAGTGCACGTGGGGCAGAGAGAGAGAGCGTGCGCGGGGCATAGAGAGAGAGTGCGAGCGCGCGCAGGGCAGGGAGAGAGAGAGTGCGAGCGCGTGCGGGGCAGGGAGAGAGAGCGCGTGCGAGCGCGTGCGGGGCAGGGAGAGAGAGCGCGTGCGAGCGCGCGCGGGATAGGGAGAGAGAGCGCGCGCGGGGCAGGGAGAGCGCGTGCGAGCGCGCGCGGGGCAGGGAGAGAGAGCGCGTGCGAGCGCGCACGGGGCAGGGAGAGAGAGCACATGCGAGCGCGCACGGGGCAGGGAGAGAGAGCGCGTGCGAGCGCGCACGGGGCAGGGAGAGAGAGCGCGTGCGAGCGCGCACGGGGCAGGGAGAGAGAGAGAGTGCGAGCGGCAGGGAGAGAGAGTACGAGGGCACACAGGGCAGAGAGATAGAGAGCGTGCACGGAGCAGGGAGAGAGAGAGCGCGTGAGCGCGAGCGGAACAGGGAGAGAGCACGGGGCAGGGAGAGAGAGAGTGTGAGCGTGACAGGGAGAGAGCGCGGGAGTGTGAGAGATCTCTTTATCCCAGATGTATCATTTAAATTTGAACCCAGGTCAATGAGAGGAATGAACACGCTTTTAACCCATAATGTATTTTCATCCCATCAGTCTAGTCTGGAGTTGGATACAGATCAAGGAGGTGAAAGGGCAGCATTCTAATATAGACTGCCTTCCAGTCTCCATCAGAGAGAGTCCCAGAGATACTCTAACCTAGCCCATTACCCTTCAGAATAAGCCTTGATGACATCATTACCTTATGACATTATTGGCTTAGTTTAAGGCAATAGACCATTTTTGACAGCTCTCCTCATTGCAGGTTGGCACCGGCCCATCTCATTTTATTTTTATAAGGAAGCATTATAGCTACAGCTGCTTTACTGAAGCATTTTTCCAGTCCCTGGTTTCACTTAACTGTTGGTGCTCTCTTGATGGAGAAATTATCCCACGCATGGTATGATCTAGAGTGCTCCATGCCATCATACTCCAATAATGGCACATTCAACTTGACCCAGTCAAGGCTCTAGAACCCATCCAACCAACACTAAGAAATTAGAAGAGGCTTGTTACATTGTATATTATTTGTAAAGAAATAGAAACTAATAGTTATAAGAATGTATATTTGGGGTGCTACACTTTACTGCAGTCATGTGCCGAGCAACAATGTATCAGTCTAACATGGATATCGATAAGAAATACACTCAATGAAGTTTGAATCTACAGTGTGATTTTTTCTAACTTCTGGGAACAAGGCTATACTGCTGCGTAGCCAGACTTCACGCGGAGCACTTGTGCAGTTGCAGTCATGGCCAGTAACACTACTGCCCTTGAAGGGAGCAACCAAGATGATTCCAGGCATCAGTTGAGGGCATCTTGAGGAAAGTGGCTTTACCTATTTGCAGAAAAAGGGACTTTTGAGGTGCCCTGATTTTTTTTTTTAAAATGAAGAAAACTGACAAAATGGACCAAAATAAATTGTTCACTGTGGTGAAGTTCACAAATCCCATAGAGCACAAGTTAAACATGAGTAAATGAGGAGTAAGAGGTGTTGTCAGGGCAAACAATGGGTGAATTAAGTTGCGGAATATATGGATGGATAGCCACTGTGCAAAGACAGTACAAGTGGGTTCAAGAGACAATCAGGCGGTGGTCTGGGAAAGAGATGTAGGATATGCTCCGAAGGCTGATAAGTGGGAGTGAGGGATATTGACTCAACCCCATCTATCTATATTTTGCACAGTGCTGGTAAATCAAGATGGATTCGGGGAGTGAGGTAAATGGAGGGAGAGAGATAAAGACAAACAATAACACACATACTGAGACATAGCGAAAGAGGAGGACAGGCAGAGAACAAGAAAACTGAAACACAAGGAGAAAGAGAAGGAGGCAGACTGAGGGGCTCTTTGTGTTTTGATGGGTGCTTGATGCATAAAGGGCACTGAGAACCTGGATCCAGATACATGAAACATTTGCGTAATTCTCCAGTCACCCTGCCTTTTTGCTGAAAAGGAGCTGGAAGGGAGATCCCATTAAAAAGAGTTAGACCTCTTTTTGGGTAAAGAAATTTCTTCTGATGATAGTGAGAAGTTAAACCCTGCTTTCCACTGCAACTTCAGTGATGTTATGATAGTGGAGCACAAACTCTGAGACACAGAAAGAATGACAAACAGACCTATAGATGGAGACACATTGAGACAGGGAAAGACAGTGATAGAGAGAGAATGGCAAACATAGAGAGAGCCAGACAAAGTGAAAGAGACAAATATACTGAGTAGCACATTGAACAGAGAAAAAGACAGAGGGACAATGACAGGTATTTGGACAGAGGCAGATAGACAGACAGAGCTCCACTCCCTCTTGTCTTGGAGGAATAAACCATGTTGTAGTCACATGGACTGGATTTCCAATTACAATAATTGCACCTTACAAAAAAAACAGTTTACACAACAATTATTGAGGAAACTGGAGCAGTTTATACACAGTCAGGGAACGTGATGAGTAACCTCCACCATCCCTGCCAGGCGTAAAGTTTATTTTGAAAGGCATGAGCTGTATAGCACCCTCTTGTGATCATCCCTGAGCACTGCACCACAGTTTAAAAAGCAACACTAAACCAGCCACACACAAATCAAAAAGAAAAGGGCTTATCCATCTGACCAATATTGTATACAGTTTTTCAACAGATAATATCACAGCTGCTTTGTACATGTACAGCAGTTGATAGTGGGACACACTGAGCGTTTAAACACAGAGTGAAGGGTTCTAAATTTCATTTCCAGATAAAGGCAGTGCCCCAAACTTCCTCAGACCGAATCCTCCAGGATCATTTTTCTGGATCCTGAACTCTTAATTCCTTCTAAAGGTCTGTGTTTATTGCCAATCCCTATTTATTCCAAGAGACGGTGGTGGGCCATGGCTCTTGAATTACATATCAGCCAGACTGGATAATGATGGAAGATTTCTTTCTTTAGAGTTCATTAGAGAACCAATTGTTTTTTTTAAAAATGACAGTCCGACAGCCTCATGGTCATTTTTACTGATACCAGCTTTTTATTTCCAGATTTACTTGCATGGAATTCAAATTCTTAATTTAGTTGGAATTGAAGTCATGTTCTCTGTACTATTAATCCAATCTGGATTGCTATACGTGACACAAACACTAAGGCAGGACTGACCCTGACCTTTGCCCACATAAAACAAGAAACATGGCTGCGGCTTTGGGCTGACCCAGGAGGGGAGAACTCTCCACCACTATGAGCAAACACACCTTGAAAAGGGCTTGTACAGGTCTCACCAAACAAAGTAGTGCACAAGTACAATACATCTTGAATACACAACAGTAATGAAGCAAGGCCGGGGTGAAGAGCAAACACTGCCACCTCTGTTGGGGCAAGCCTGAAACAGAAACAGCTTGCACTTATTTTAGTGCCTTTCATAACATTAGGTGACCTCAAATATATCTTAGAACAAATGAAGTCTAGTCATTGATGTAAAAATAAGAAATACAGCAGCCAATTTGTGCATTTCTCTGCTCTTTTTCAATTGGTGTCATGGAATGTTTTATATCTGCCTGAGAGAACAGGTTTAAAGTTTCATCCAAAAGATTGCATCCCCAACAGTGTAGCACTCCCTCGGCACTACACTGAGGAATCAGTCTGGATTATTTGCTAGAGTTGTTGTCATGGTATTGAACCCACATTCTTCTCCTGCAGAGGTCACTGAGCCAAGTGCTGACATTTGAAAGCTTCATCTTGTTAGTTTATCAATAAACGTAACATGTTCTTACTACTCTTATAACAGCAAAGTAACCATTGAGAGGTAGAGTAGGGTTTTGTGCTAATTGTTCCACCCACTTAAACTATGCCATCATGAGGAAACAATGGACAGGTTATGCATTCCCACTATGCCATCTGAGGAAACAATGGACAGGTTATGCATTCCCACTATGCCATCTGAGGAAACAATGGACAGGTTTTGCATTCCCACTATAGATAAGAATAGAAAAAGTGGTCCTTTTGAAGGCTATCTAGCCGTCTTACCATCTGAGTGTTCAGTTCCTTTTCTGGCAGCCTTGGCTCAGTTGGTAGCACTCTTGCCTGAGTTACAAGGTTTCAGGTTTCAAGTCCGACTCCAGAGCTTGCGCACAAAATTCAAGGCTGATGCTCCAGTGCAATACTGAGGGGATGCTGCACTGTCAGAGGTGCCCTCTTTCGGATGAGGTGTTAAACTGAGGCCCCATCCAAATGTTTGGGTGGATGTATAAGAACGCATGGTATTATTTTAGAAGAACAGGGCAGTAAACCCTGGTGGCCTGGCCAACATTTATCCGTCCATCAACATAATTAAAAACAGATTATTTGGTCATTATTACATTTGCTGTGTGTATATTGGCTGCTGTATTTCCTACATTACAACAGTGACAGCACTTCAAAAAATTGACTGCAAAACACTTTGAGATGTCCAGTGGTCATGAAAAGTGCTTTTTAAATGCAAGTTTTTTTTCTTTTCACTCCAGTCAGGAGGTGTCAATGGAGACAACAGATGCCTTCTTAGAGCTAATGGGTAAATGCACTTCCTGGAATAATTTTGAACCATATAGGAATTAAATGTTTGTTGTTATAAGGGATAATGTAGTCAAAAGAATGTAGATGTAGTAAATGAATGAGAGTTTTTTTTTAAATCTGCAATAGTCACTTGGAACTTTATTTAATCTCAGCATGGGTCCTGAGGTCTGCCCATGATGGATACTGGGGTGATACATGGTAGTTTTAAGGGCAATGGGTGGTGCCATGGGTTGGCGTGATTTTTTTTATTCATTCATGGGATGTGGGCAATTGCTGGCTCAGCCAGCATTTATTTCCCATTCCTAATTACCCTTGTTCAGGGGGCATTTAAGAGTCAACCACATTGCTGGGGTCTGGAGTCACATGTAGGTCAGACCAGGTAAGGACAGCAGATTTCCTTCCTGAAAGGACATGAGTGAACCAGGTGGGTTTTTACGACAATCAGCAATGGTTTCATCATCAGATTTGTAATTCCAGACTTTTATTCAATTCACATTTCACCATCTGCCATGGTGGAATTTGAACCTTGGTCCCCAGGGCATTACCCTGGGTCTCTAGATTACTAGTCAGTGACAATACTATGCCACTGCTTCCCCTATGAGTTGGCATAGGGGCTATAAAGGGCCACTGGGGCTAGGTAAAGGGGTATAGGTTGGCATGGATGGGACAATGTGGGAGTTGTGTGCAGGGGATGAGGATGTGAGAGGGGTGAGGGCTGTTTTATGTCTTTTTTTTCAAAAAAATGTTCAATATGGGTCAGTGCATAAAGGCAGGCCTTCCACCCAGCCTGCCTCCGCACCCAGTATCTTCCACACACGTTCCAGAGTTGTCTGGCCTGACTCCCAAGGAACCCCGCCACCCTGGAACGAAACCGACCTTCCGGGCCACTTTCTCCCGGGTTGGGTTTATGGAACCAGGAAATGTCCTAACATTATCCTCACAATCCAGGAGTGAAAATCAGGCCACAGTCACACCTGCAACTGCACACCTCTACCATCTAATGGAGTGTCAAAGCCTCATACTCACACCTACAGCATTACTAATGCAATCTGGGGCAGATTCCCTCTACCATAACAATGCCACAGGAGATGTTCTAATAAAGAGAAACACAGCCAGTCAACTAAATACTGCTCTCATGCATCTTCTGGCAGCTGGGCACCTTGTGGTATTGGCAGAGGCCTCCTGGAGGGTTTACTGCCCATAATTGTGGCCAGTAAGGTGCACGGTGTAAGGGAATGATGGCATGGTATTGCCTTCTCCATAAATAGGGCAAGGGGTGAAAGGTTATGGGGGGGTAGGCAGGAGTGTGGGGTTGAGGTTACATTCAGATCAGCCATGATCTTATTGAACGATGGAGCAGGCTCGAG
The DNA here is from genome assembly GCF_964194155.1 of Cetorhinus maximus. Classification (NCBI taxonomy): domain Eukaryota; kingdom Metazoa; phylum Chordata; class Chondrichthyes; order Lamniformes; family Cetorhinidae; genus Cetorhinus; species Cetorhinus maximus. The sequence goes on along the minus strand of NC_135882.1, from coordinate 135,577,378 downwards.
AGGCCAAGTGGCCTACTCCTGCTCCTTATTCGTATGTTCGTATGTAATAGAGAAGGACCCTGGCAGGTCTTGACCGTCAGGCCAGAGATGGGGCCTTGCAATGGGCTTGTGCAGTTCCCACTCCCGATGGGTATCCAGTGACACCTCCTGGATAGTGCAAGTGTGTAAGCATCTGGTGAGAACCAGTATGCAAGTCTGTCCATGGCTGTGCTTCTTATTATTTACCTCCGCATTTTTGTCAGGTCCTTTGCTCAATATTCAATTCCTCATGAACTGTTCTTTAAAAATAGCCAGAGGCTTATTCAGTGAATGATCTACAGTTTGTAGCACTGGGCCATTCAGACCAGGAAGGTTAGATTCCCCAGCCCCACCCCACAAACATCTGCACTGTGCTACTTGATCTCGGGTGGGCACGTCAGTTGCATTGCTATCATTTTCCTCAGTCTAACGGAGCTGCAGAAGTACACAGTTAGCCTGGGACTTCTTGCGTGAGGTACCAGGACTAAGTGACCATTCAGCCTGCACCCCAGCGACAGTCAGCACCCTCACAAAGCTAGAAAAGAAATCAAACGAGAAAAGAGCATCATGGAGAAAGAATCATGTTTCTCTTCACTCTGTTTTTTAGTGTCAAGTAGTTTACCAGTCTCAATATGATAGAGACTCCCAGATCAGATGCAGCACAGGTTAATTCAGAATAAAGCTCCTTCTACAGTGTCCATTAAACGCTCACTTGGCAGGTAATGCCTAGGTTAGGCACAAAATGATGCTTCCTTTACAATGTTCCATCAAGTACTCCTAGGCCATATGCAGCATGGGTTAGATATAAAGTTCTCTCTACACTGTCCCTTCAAATACTTCCTGGCCAGGTACATCATGGGTTAGATCATGTAAAAGTTCCCTCTACACTGTCCCATTAATTATGCCTTGTAGAAAGTATGAATGTTAATTATTATTGCTGTCCCCAGCTGTAACTCTTACACTTGTGTATATAAAGTTCCCTTGTGATTCCCTCATTTGCAAAACTGCTGCTACTTATGTGATAACTTCATCTCAAGATAGCGCTGACACGAAGGTATTTAAATTACCATAATTTATTATGTAAGTTTGAAGAGAAAGCTCAAAAATATAAGTTGAGATGATTCAGATGCAAACTGTGGCTATACATCATATAGTGAAGAACAAATTTCAGCGTCCATTATGAGCAACTAGGAAATGGACATCTGCTTTGAGATGTCTTCTACTAGCTAAGGTCAATGACATCAATTAGAAGGAAGACCATAAGACGTAGGAGCAGAAGTAGGCCATTCGGTCCATCAAGTCTGCTCTGCCATTCAGCGACATCACGGCTGATCTGATAATCCTCAACTCCACTTTCCTGCCTTTTCCCCCACAACCCTTGATTCCCTTACTGATTAAAAATCTGTCTATCTCAGCGTTGAATATACTTAACGACCCAGCCTCTACAGCCCTCTGCGGTAGAGTTTCACTACCCTCTGAGAGAAGAAATTCCTCCTCATCTCTGTCTTAAATGGGTACCCCCTTACTCTAAGATTATGCTCTCTGGCCCTAGACTCTCCCACAAGGGAAAACAGCCTCTCAACATCTACCCTGTCAAGCCTCCTAAGAATCTTATATATTTCAATAAGGTCGCCTCTCATTCTTCTAAACTCCAATGAGTACAGGCCCAACCTACTCAACCTCTTCTCATACAAAAATCCCTCCATTCCTGGCATCAATCTAGTGAATCTTCTCTGGACTGCCTCCAATGCCAGTATATCTTTTCCTAGATAAGGGGATCAAAACTGTTCACAGTATTCTAGGTGTGGTCTAACTAGTGCCTTGTATAATTTAGCAAGACTTCCCTATTTTTATACTCCATTCCCATTGAAATAAAGGCCAACATTCCATTTGCCTTATCTATTACTTGCTGAATTTGTATGCTAGCTTTTTGGGATTCATGCACAAGGATTTCCAAATCCCTATGTGCTATAGCTTTCTGCAGTCTTTCTCCATGTAAATAATATTCAGCTCCTCCATTCTTCCTGCCAAAATGCATAACCTAACATTTTCCCATATTATATTCCATCTGCCAAGTTTTTGCCCACTCACTTAACCTGTCTATATCCCTCTGTAGACTCCTTATGTCAACCTCACCGCTTGCCTTCCCACCCATTTTTGTGTCATAGAAACTAAGAGCAGGAGTAAGCCATTCGGCCCTTCGAGCCTGCTCCGCCATTCATTATGATTATGGCTGATCATTCAACTCAATAGCCTGCTCCCACTTTCTCCCCATACCCTTTGATCCCTTTCGCCCCAGGAGCTATATCTAACTCCTTCTTGAAAGCATACAATGTTTTGGTCTCAACTACTTTCTGTGGTAACAAATTCCACAGGCTCACCACTTTTTGGGTGAAGAAATTTCTCCTCATCTCAGTCCTAAATGGTCTACCCCATATCCTCAGACTGTGATCCCTGGTTCTGGACTCCCCCACCATCGGGAACATCCTTCCTGCATCTACCCTGTCTACCCCTGTTAGAATTTTATAGGTTTCTGTGAGATGGCCCCTCATTCTTCTGAACTCCAGCAAATATAATCCTAATCGACTCAATCTCTCCTCATACGTCAGTCCCGCCATCCCAGGAATTAGCCGGGTAAACCTTTGCTGCGCTCCCTCTATAGCAAGAACATCCTTCCTCAGATAAAGGAGACCAAAACTGCCCACAATATTCCAGGTGTGGTCTCACCAAGGCCCTGTACAATTACAGCAAGACATCCCTGTTCCTGTACTCGAATCCTCTGGCTATGAAGGCCAACATACCATTTGCCTTCTTTACTGCCTGCTGCACCTGCATGCTTACCTTCAGCAACTGGTGTACAAGGACACCCAGGTCTGGTTGCACATTCCCTTCTCTCAATTTATAGCCATTCAGATAATAATCTGCCTTCCTGTTTTTGCAACCAAAATGGATAACCTCACATTTATCCACATTATACTGCATCTGTCATGCATTTGCCCACTCACTCAGCTTGTCCAAATCACACTGAAGCATCCCTGCATCCTCCTCACAGCTCACCCTTCCCCTCATCAACTCTACTCGTTACATCCTCGAAAAATTCCAGTAGATTTGTCAAGCGTGATTTCCTTTTCATAAATCCATGCTGACTCTGTCCGATTCTGCCACTGTTTTCCACATTCTGTCATCTTGGTGATAGTACATTTACTTCCCTCATCCAAGTCTTTATATATATTGTAAATAATTGTGGCCCCAGCACTGATCCCTGTGGCACTCCACTAGTTACAGGTTGCCATCCTGAAAATGCCCCCCTTATCCCTACTCTCTGTCTTCTGTTAGTTAGCTAATCCTCTGTCCATGCTAATACACTACCCCCAACACCATGGGCTCATCTTATTAAGTAACCTTATGTGCGGTACCTTATTGAAAGCCTTTTGGAAATCCAAATATATTACATCTACTGGTTCCCCTTTATCTATCCTGCTTGTTACCTCCTCAAAGAATTCTAATAAATTTGTCAGGCATGATTTCCCCTTCATGAAACCATGCTGACTCTGCTTTATAATATTACGCATTTCTAAATGCTCTGCTATTACATTCTTACAATAGACTAACATTTTCCCAATGACGGATGTTAAGCTAACTGGCCTATAGCTACCTGTTTTTTGTCTCCCTCCCTTTTTGAATAAGGGTGTTACATTGGCAGTTTTCCAATCTTCTGGGACTTATCCAAAAGCTAAGGATTCTTGGGAGATTACTACCAGTGCATCCACTATCTCTGTAGGGGACTTCAGTCTTTTGCTACATTAGTTTCCCTAGTACTTTTTCTCTAGTGATAGTTATTGTATTTATTTCCTCCCCCCCCCCCGCCCTTTTGCCCCTTGATTATTTAGTATTTTTGGAATGCTATTAGTGTCTTCTACTCTGAAGACTGATGCAAAGTATTTATTCAACTCCTCTGTCATTTCTTGGTTCCCCATAAAAACCTAAGAGGTCTATGTTCACTTTGGCCTCTCTCTTCCTTTTTATATATTTAAAGAAGCTCCTACTGTCAGTTTTTATATTACTTGCTGGTTTACCCTCAAAGTTTGTTTTATCCCTCTTTTTTTTGGTCATCTTTTGTTGGCTTTTAAAACATTCCCAATCCTCTGGCTTACCAGTAACCTTTATCACATTGTATGTTTTTTTTCTTTCAATTTGATACTGTCCTTAACTTCCTTGGTTAACCATGGTTGGTTTATCCCCTTCTTAGAATCCTCTGGGATATATCTTTGTTGTGAATCATGAACTATTTTCTTAAAGAGCTGCCATTGTTCATCAATCATCTTTTCTGCTAAACTCCTTTCCCAATCCACTCCAACCAACTCTGCCCTCATTCCTTTGTAATTACCCATATTTAAATTCAGTACAGTTGTTTCTGACCTAAGTTTCTCACTCTCAAACTAAATTCTACCATGTTATGGTTACTGTTTCCTAGGGGATCTTTTACTCTGAGAGCACTTATTAAAACTGCCTCATTATACATTACCAGATCTGAAATAGCCTGCTCCCTGGGTGGATCCAGAACATATTGATCTAGAAAACTGTCCCAAATATACTATGAATTCTTGCTCATGGCTGCCTCTGCCAATTTGATTTTCCCAATCTATATGAAGATTAAAGTTATCCATGATTAATGTACTGCGTTTTTTATATGCCCTCATTATCTCCTGATTTATTCTCTGTCCTACAGTGTAGCTACTGTTAGAGGGCCTATAGATTACTCCCACCAGTGTCTTCTTCCCCTTGTTATTTCTTACATCCACCCATATGGATTCCACATCTTCCGATCCAAGATCATTTCTTGCTGTCATAGTTGTTCCATCTCGAACTAACAAAGCTACCTCACCACCATTTCCTTCCTGCCTGTCCTTTCGAAAAGTCACATACCCCTAAATATTTAGTTCCCAGCTTTGATCTTCTTGCAACCACATCTCCATAATGGCTATAAGATCATACTCATTAACCTCTATTTCATTTATTTTGTTCCGAATATTGCATGCATTTAAGTAAAGAGCCATTAATGTTGCCTTTCTGCCATTTTTACTCTCTTTGACCCTATTTGTTGCTTTTATTTTTTATGTCCATACACTCTGTCCCTTCCTGTCACACTCTGGGTATTATTACCTAAATAGTGGCCCTGCAAGGCTGCCATACCCTTTTGCTTTGTAAGCCTACATATCCCCTTTCCAGAATCCTCCCCCCGCTATTTAGTTTAAAGCCCTCTCTAAAGCCCTAGTTATTCGGTTTGCCAGGACACTGGTCCCCGCACGGTTCAAGTGAAGCCTGTCCCACCAGAACAGCTCCTTTCTACCCCAGTACTGGGGCAAGTGCCCCATGAACTGAAACCCATTCCTCCCACACCAATCTTTGAGCCACAGATTTAACTCCTTGACTTTATTTACCCTGTGCCAGTTTGCCCGTGGCTCAAGTAATAATCCTGAGATTATTATCTTGGAGGTTCTGCTTTTTAATTTAGCTCCAACTGTTTAAATTATTTCAGTAGAACCTCCTTTCTAGTCCTATCAATGGCGTTGGTACCAACATGGACGACGACAACTGGATCCCTCCACTCCTGCTCCAAGTTCTTCTCCAGCCCCGCGGAGATGTCCTTAACCCTGGCACTGGACAGGCAACACAGCCTTTGGGACTCTCACTCATGGCTGCAGAGAACAGTATCTATCCCCCTAATTATACTGTCCCCTACCACTACTACGTTCCGATTTCCTACCACCACTTGAATGGCCCCCTGTGCCACAGTGCCATGGTCAGTTCACTCATCCTCCCTGCAGTCCCCACTCTCGTCCACTCAGCTTGCAAGAACCTCGTAATTGTTGGACAGTTGCAGGGGCCGAGGCTCCTTGAACACTACCCCCTGGGTCCCCATACCTGCTTCACCTGCAGTCACGCCCTCCTGTCCCTAATCACAGACCAAATTTGAATTACCTAATCTGAGGGGTATGACCGCCTTGTGGAGCAGTGTCCGGGTAACTTTCCCCCTCCCTGATGTGGCACAGTGTCTGCAGCTCAGACTCCAGCTCTTTAACTCGGATCCGAAATTCTTCAAACTGCAAACAGTTTGAACAGATGTGTTCACTCTGGATCACCTTGGTGTCCAGCAGCTCCCATATGCTGCAGCAGCAACACATCACCTGTCCTTACATTGCTATTGTACTTTATTTAATTACTTAATTAATTACTTAATTAATCCCTGCTCTTTACACTTGAAGAATCTCTGCTCTTTACACATTATTGTAATTTTTATATATGCCAGTATCAATCTTATACTTAACAAGCTATTTTTAAGAAAAAGAGAAAAAAAGAAAAAAATGACCAGAGACCTAAACACAAACTAAAGACTTTACTTTTACTTTGCAGACTAGAAATACTCACCAATCCTACTCACCAAACAGATGCTCTCCAAGTTCTTTAATGGTCTCTCGCCTCTCTCTCTGTGCTCTTTAATGGTCTCTCACTCTTCTCGCACTCTTTCACTGTTAAAGGCCACACTGCTCCTCTTGCACTCTCACTGTTAATGGCCCCACTGCTTCTCAGCCTGTCTTATATTCCAAACAGAGTATTCCTAACCCATCCATGGCAGCAGTCACTAACTCTCTTTCCTTAGAGACTGCCTCTTGCTATGGTCAAAAGCCTTGCAGACTTACATGAGGGAAGACTGAAAAGTGCCAAGAATATAATTGCAAATCCAAGCCAGACAGGATGTAAGTGAAGAACCAGATTAAAGAAAGTTCACCAGTTCTCCTGGTAGGGGCTTGAGAATCAGGCTAATGACTGTTCTACATAAAAAATGCCTTTTGTTACATAAACAACCCACAGTGAGGGTAAGTCTATTACAGACTGACAAATATAAACATTGGCTGTAGAAAACTGCAACCTGCTGAATGTAATGCAAGATGATAGTTCAAGAGAGTCAAATATCTTGCTTTGGGCAGGCTGCAATGGAAGAAATTGATTGCCTGATGTGCCACTAGGCACAGAAGGAAAACTAACAAAGTTTCCACTAACTCAGCAGAACTGAGCTTAAACCCAAAACCTTCTTGATCTTTATCCTGTAGCTCTCCACACCCGCTGCATGTACCTGATGAGCCAGAATTCTTTCATATCAAATAAAATGATAAATCAAAAGTAAGAAAAGTCTACATGAGTCAACTGAAGCCTCTGGCACACCAACACTTGCATTATTGCATCCTTCTGAAAGTTCTTATTGGCATTATCATCTCCATGATCCTGACAGATTATTCTAAACATCTATCGCTGTTGAGAAAAGCAGCTTCTAAATATGGTAGAGGAGTGAATATGACCCTGGTCGACAACCATGAGCTCAAATCCTACCACAGCTGGTTGTCAATAATTCAAGTAATTTACGGGTTGGCACCAGGAAAAAAAAACTAACCATGAAAGCTCCCATATTATTGTAAAAACCCAATTGGTTCATGAATGCCCTTCAGGGAAGGGAACCTGCCACTCCTACCTGGTATGAACCAAATGTGGCTTCAGTCACACATTATGGCTTTTCATGCCCTATGAAGTGGCCCAGCAAGCTATTCAATTGTAAAAACCATTGCTAATTGACAAAGAACACCATCATTACCTTTGGAGACCAACTAGAGATGGACAATAGATGTGCCCTTTCCACGCATTCCAGAAGTAAATAAAAAATCTGCTTTACTTTTTCCCATTCCTACTATCCTGGTTCCCTCTGGGGCAATCTACTCTTTGTGCCTCAGTGTAATCTTATTTTGTCATTTTTGTCATTGTAATCTGCAGAGTTTAAGTTTCTTCAATCTTCTGTCCTATCCTCTTCAGTCAGTATGGCTGCCTTTCTCTAGACCCAGACCAATACCTAGAGCTCTTTTGTAGAACAGAGGACAGTATTCCAGTAGGGGAAATTTTTCAATTTGGTACTCCCAGAAAGATACCTCAGTCATTGGGAGTGAATACTGAAAATCTGTGCATATGCTGTGTCAGGAGATTAAACACAGTATACACCTGAATTTCTCATGTGCTCCCAGTGAGAGAGGCTCTTTAATGAGAGGGCAAAGTCAGAAAAATTACCCCTCAGGTGTGGTCTTCAATACTACTTGCCACAGAAAAATCAGTAAAACTTCTACACTTTGGGTAATTTTCATGTTTGGGGAGGTGGGTGGGAGTCAGTGCGAGTGAAGAATGGAAAATCAAGGAGGGACATCAGCTTGCTAGATTTGTGGCACTTCCCATTTATTTTACTGGAAAATTGAGACTAACCCCTTCCCACATGATTAGGAGCAGAGGAACTGAACTCTGTGCTAGATTCTCCAATTTATTATTCCTCTCAAGGGGTGCTGCTTACCAGCCTTGTAGTTCTTGGTGAATCTACCCTTGTATGTCAACATTGAGGTTTGGCACCACTGGCTAAGCTTCCAGTACAGGCAAGTGGGCTGAACAGAGACAGATGCCAATCTTGTTGACTGAGGTCAGTAGAATTGGCAGATCCTGCCTGTGGCCAGTCTGCAGTGCACTCTGGGTTAATCACTGTCTCCAGCTCAACTCCTGTGGAGTTTCACCACACAGAAGGCAAGGGATGCCTAGTTGCATTGCGTAACTTAAAAAGATGAGGGAGGCAGTTTTCAGAGCATTTGTTAATGGAGATCCATTGCATACTCAAAATTACTCTTTTGGTCAATATATGTGAGTATATTGTTCAGGTACTGGACAAACAATGCAGAGGTTTCATAATATCCATCAGGGAAGGAGATTTGCCACCACTATCTGGTCCAGCCTACATGTAACTCCAGTGCTATGGTTGACTATTAATGTCTCTGAGCAACTAGGTATTGGCAATAAATGTGGCCTTGCTAGCATTGGTCACATCCCGGGAGAAAATTTAAAAAGAAATCAAAGACTCCCAGTACAATCAGAGTCTGCATATGATGAACCAAAACACACGTACAGTGTTAGTGGGATTCTTCTTGGCTTTTTAATATTCAACCCTACATGCTCCCTACAGACTCCATAAATGGGCCTGAATCTTCCATGTAGTGACAATCACTGTCAGATTGCCGCTTCACTCCTACTTTTCTGCCTCACGATGGAGCTCCACATTTCTAGATGAGCCCTCCGATCCTGGCTTCTTCAGGAATGCAAGAGTGATCTTCCATTGAACTGCTTCCTCGTAGCACTGGATCATCAGGGGAAGACAAACCACACGCCCTTTTTACAGCATTAGCTGCCGTATTCTGGTGAGTGTTCACTAACACACTGAAAAGCTTTGGGGACAGCCTTTCAGCATGTTAATGAAAGAGTATATGGAGTAAGTGAATAGGCAAGTAGGCAGGGTGGCAGTCGGGTTGGGTTGTCAGGTTGGGTTGAGGGGTAGTTGGGAGTGTCAGTTAGACTAGGATTTTTCAGTCTAATGCTTCCTGGGTAACTATTCAGGTAAGTACGTTGGAACTGTCTGAAGTCTCCGACTCAGAGTTAGAATTTTTTTGAGGGTCCCGGGGAGCAGGGGAATTCCGGAGACCAGAAGACCTGGATCATAATCTCCTATGCTGATCAATTATTTACCACAGCCTCAAAATGGTGGGGTGATACTTGTCTTTGAGGATTTCAAGAAATGGGCAATAGAATGAAAATTGGAGTGCTGCTGATTCACCAATGCTCATTTTGACCTATTGCTGAAAATCAACCTGAGGCAGCCTTTGTTTCCATCTAGAATATACAGGCTTTGGAAACCACAACTTGCTGTCACCTCTCTCATGTTGTCCCACCTTCACTCCTGTTCCTTTCAATCTTGGAGCCCAGGTCTTGCACTCTGATTTTTGTCCCTACACTCAATTTCTTAATGAACAGACTCCCCTTAATTCAACATTAATTGCCGATCTTGCTAATTGGTCATGAGAGGTGCTGGTACAGAAAATGTTATGTAGTAGAGAAAACTCTCAGAATGGGGCTAAGATACAGAGTAAACATGTCCCTTTAGTGTATGTAATACTGGCCTGGTCCTGCTTGATACTGAAACTGGGTGGGTAAAGTGGGAAAATAAGTGACTCCACACTCCCAGTCAGAGTGGGTTGCAGAGAACGGGGGTTCATGATGAGACTATAACATCACAGCCCAAGCTCATCAGCCTGTGTTCCCTATGAGTGCTGCTTTGTAATTTAAGTACTGAATTGGGGAATCACCCTTACATCCAGTTATTCAAAACTAGTGTTTCCCACTAGTAATGCAACATAATGGTCATTCTTTATGTATATGCCTAGGCTTATTCATAGGATATTTGTTGGTTGGCGAGATCAAAATTCCCTCACTTCTCACCCATATAAGAGGGTCATGTGCTCAAGTTCCACTCCAGAGACTTAGGCACACAAACCTAGTCCGATATTCCAGTGTGAAGTGAGTGCTGCACTGTTGAAGGTGCTGTCTTTTGGGCGAGACATCAAACCGAGGCTCTGTATACCCTCTCAGGTGAATGTAAAAGATCATATGGCGTAAGGGGAGCTCCAACATCTTTTGGGGATTTGCCTTCCAGCAGGAATCACTGATGAAAAGTGATAACTTTGACTGCTATCATTTTCCTATTCCCTACTGCAGGATTGCAATAGCCAATCACAGCAGCCCAAATACCAGCTCAGCCTGGGTCCTCCCAGGGCCACATACATCAAGTGTCAGTTGCAGCTGCAGTTGACTGGTAGCCTCTTGCCTCCTCGTCAAAAGGTTATGGGTTTAAGTCCCATTCTGAAAACTTGAGAGCACAAAGTCGAGTCTGACATTCCATTACAGAGGGAGTGCTGCACTGTCAGAGGTGCCCTCTCAGCTGTACATAAAAGATCCCACTGCACTATATGAATGAGAGCAGGGGGAGTCCTTCCTCAAGTTAAAGGCAATATTTATCTCTCCACCAACATCGTGAAAATAAAACAGATCATCTGATCGTTTCTCATTGATGTTTCCTTTGTTCAAATTGGTCACTGCGTTTCCTACATCACAACAGTGACTGCACTTCAAAAGTACTTCATTACCTGGAAAGAGCTTTGGGTTGTCCTGAGGGAGTATACTATGCTTTATAAATGTGAGTATTCCTATCTAAACATGAGAGCCACATTATTGTTTGAGGTGCAATTCTTTAGCGTGTAGGCAACATAACCATTTCATGGTTTAAAAAATTCCCAGGACATCACAAAGAAATGCAAAAAAAAATCTCAAAGTTCTGGTCAATATTTCTCTCAATCAATACAACACAAAAAACTAATCATTCATCTCAACAGTTTTATTTTGGGGGTACTTCATGCAGTGTGCTAAATGGCTGCCATGTTTGACTACATTACAACAGTCAGTTGCATCTCAGCATAATTAGTTGTGAAGTGTTTTGAGAGATATCCAAGTGACCTGAAATGGCACTATAGAAATGTAATTTTTTTTTAAATTCACCTAGACAGTGCATTTACCTATTGAGCACTGGGAATTAGTGTCAAGAAAAATGGTCTTAGGTTATAGAAAAAAAAAGATATTATTCTCTCTCCCCCACCCCAATCTTCTTCCACATGCATCCAATTTGCAGTAACTGAAGCTACCAGCCAAAAGCAGCAAGGCTTGGGTTTGAGAATGAAGTCAGAAACACATTGGAATGATCTGCACTGTGCTGATACAACTAACATCAGTCTCAGGCAGGCCAGGCTTACAGCCAGAAACTCATTGGCTCAGGTTCCCAGTAGAGCACAGGGTCAAGCCAACAGCACGCTAACAGGTGATTGCCGAGCCCCAGCACTGCGCACAGTGCAGCTTTCTATCCAAATACAGTTTCGAAAAATATTCTACTAAAACTTACCCCCGCAACCACTCACCCATCAGGTTCCACTAGAACAGTCACTTCACGGTCATTGACTGCAGGTGTTAAATGTGTCATTTTCTACCCCCTCTCCCAACCCTCCGCCTACCGTTTCCGCCCTCCTGAATGTGTTGATTCCTGCTGGCATCACAATCCCATAACAGCCCTTTAACCAAATGGTTATTCTGGATTTGAGAGGGAGTGATTGCAAGTTGCTGGTCCTGAGGGGCGGAATTGGGGAGTGGTGGAAGTGGGGGAGGGTGGTCGAGTGTGGAGATACTAATGCCAGCATTCTGTCACCAGAACACTTCATATACCACTGTTTAATATTTGGGGCAAACAAGGTTGGTCATATTACATACAGCAAGATCCCACGAACAGCAATGAGTTGAAAGTTAATCTGTTTTTGGTAGTATTGGTTGAAGTAAGTATGTTGGTCTGGGACACCAGGACAACTCCCTGCTCTTCTCTTTAAGATCCACCTGAACTGGCAAACAAGAACCCAGTTTAACGTTTCACCTGAGGTATGGCACCTCCGACAGTGTAGCACCTCTTCAGCAATCTAGGTTGTGTGCTTAATTCCTGGATTAGGCCTTGAACTCAAGTTTTCAGACACAAAGAGAGAGGGTAGTACCAACTAAACCTCGAAATTGGTGTCAGTGGAGCTCAGCTAGGTATGAGAAAAATCATCTTGCATTTCTGCTCCAGATTGCTATCCAAAAGGCCCTGCTGGAATGTAAATTTATGTAGAATTGGGTGGGGACAAGCTAGGGTATTGCTCAGCTTGGTTTAATTCATGCTGCTTTTTCTGCTTGAGTCAAAAAATTTGAGTTCAAGGTCTGAAGATAATTGAAGAGACTTGGGGCATGACTCATGGCAATGTCAAAATAGGGGAGGGGATCTTTACCATGAGCTAAGCATGCCAAACACTCTTGCTCATCTATAATTATTTAGTGATCAGGAATAAAATGGGGACAAAAAAAAAATCAAGTCACTTTCAGATGGCAACAGATATTCAAATCTTCTCCCTCATGACCATTGCTAATCTGACAGGATTGCTTGTTTCAATACAATGTTCCATTTATCAAAGACACATGTTCACAACAAAACAATGGCAAAGCACAGTTTGATAGCATGTGGCAACAGGGAAAGGAGAGTGGGAGACGTGCATCCAAGTGGACACACTCAGGAACCTGTCAACTGAGTGCCAGGTATTCTCCAATAAGGAGGGAGAGGGAAAGGAGATTTGAAAATAACCCATCGCTCCTTCCTAGGGGTTAGCCTTTCACGATGCTGAAAATTGGGCCAAATGTGCTAATCCTTGGAGCAACAGGGGAATAGATCATTTCCCTGTATTCTCAGATCAATAATTTGAGAAGCAGAAAGCTCAAAATAAAGATGCACTTTGAAACCGTCGTTATATCTCTCAGTTAAATTCTTGATCTTAGTTTTAGTAAGGTCTCATTTACAAATTAAGCCTGTCTTCAGTTCAAATCCCCCCATGGTCTTGCTCACCAACTCCCCTCTCCCCGGCCGTAATCTCCCCCAACCTTGAACTTTGCATTCCTCTAATTCTGGTTTCTTGAGCAGCCCTCACTTCCTTCGCCTCAGCATTGGCAGCTGTACCTTCAGACGTCTAGGCATCAATCTGTGGAATTTCCTCCCTAAAGCGTCCTGTCTACCTCTCCAGCTATCTCTCCTCCTTTAAGAAGTTCCTGAAAGCCTATCTATTTGGCTAAGATTTAGGTTACCTGTCCAATATCTCCTTACATGGGTTGGTGTCTAGTTCTGTCTGTTTTGTTTTATCCTTTCAAGGTAATGTGGGCATCACTGGCAAGGCCAGTTTATCCAACCCTAATTGCCCTTGAACTGAGTAGCTTGCTTGGCCATTTCAGAGGGCACTTAAGAATCAACCACACTGCTGTGGGTCTGGAGTCACATGTAGGCCAGGGTAAGGATGGTAGATTTCCTTTTCTGAAGGGCTTTTTTTTTTACAACAATCATTGATAGTTTCTTGGTCATCATTACTGAGACTTGCTTTATATTCCAGGTTTTATTAGCTGAATTCAAATTCCACAACTGCCACGGTGGGATTGAACATATGTCCCCAGAGTATTAGCCTGGCCCTTAGATTACTAGTCTAGTGATATTACCACAACACCACCATCTCCCCATGATTACACTCCTATGAAGCACCTTGACCATTTTACTACAGTAAAGATTCTATATAAATGCACGTTGTTTTGCTGCAACAATTGGACTCCGCACCACTGAGTCAAAGAGGTGAATCAGCCAGGGAGGGAGTCCTGCTGTTGGAATGTACACGGACATATGAGGGTAGATGTCAGGGTCTGCATGGAATTGGGTATGGCTAGCAAAAGTACAAGTCTGTTGCTACTCACTGTTATTGGTCACAAATGCAAAACTGCCTATCAGTCCACTCTCAATCATCAGTAAAGTAATGGAACGGGTCATCAACAGTGCTATCAAGCAGCACTTGCTTAGCAATAACCTACTCACTGATGCCCAGTTTGGGTTCCACCAGGACCACTCAGCTCCTGACCTCATTACAGCCTTGGTTCAAACATGGACAAACATGAACTCCTGAGGTGAGGCAAGAGTGACTGCCCTTGACATCAAGGTAGCATTTGACCGAGTGTGGCATCAAAGAGCCCTAGCAAAGCAGAAGTCAATGGGAATCAGGGGGAAAACGCTCCGCTGGTTGGAGTCATACCTAGCACAAAGGAAGATGGTTGTGCTTGTTGGAGGTCAGTCATCTCAGCTCCAGGACATCACTGCAGGTGTTCCTCAGGGTAGTGTCCTCGGCCCAACCATCTTCAGCTACTTCATCAATGACCTTCCTTCCATCTATAAGGTCAGAAGTGGGGATGTTCGCTGATGATTGCACAATGTTCAGCACCATCCGTGACTCCTCAGATACTGAAGCAGTCCATGTCCAAATGCAGCAAGACCTGGATAATATCCAGGCTTGGGCTGACAAGTGGCAAGTAACATTCACAACACACAAGTGTCAGGCAATGACCATCTCTAACAAGAGAGAATCCAACCATCGCCCCTCGATGTTCAATGGCATTACCATCACTGAATCCCCCACTATCAACATCCTGGAGGTTACCATTGACCAGAAACTGAACTGGACTAGCCATATAAATACTGTGCTACAAAAGCAGGTCAGAGGCTAGGAATTGTGCAATGAGTAACTCACCTCCTGACTCTCCAAAGCCTGTCCACCATCTACAAGGCACAAGTCAGGAATGTAATAAAATACTCCCCACTTGCCTGGTTGAGTGCAGCTCCCACAACACCGTCCAGAGTAAAGCAGCCCGCTTGATGGCACCACATCCACAAACATTCACTCCCTCCACCACGGACGCACAGTAGCAGCAGTGTGTACCATCAACAAGATGCACTGCAGGAATTCACCAAGGCTCCTTCGACAACACCTTCCAAACCCACGACCACTACCATCTAGAAGGACAAGGGCAGCAGATAGATGGGAACACCACCACTTGGAAGTTCCCCTCCAAGTCACTCACCATCCTGACTTGGAAATATATCGCTGTTCTTTCAGTGTAGCTGGATCAAAATCCTGGAACTCCCTTCCTAAAAGCACTGTGGGTGTACCTATACAACAAGGACTGCAGCAGTTCAAGAAGGCAGCTCACCACCACCTTCTCAAGGGCAACTATGGATGGGCAATAAATGCTGGCCCAGTGAATGATTTTTTAAAAAAATGAGGTTTTGGGGAGGGCAGCACTGGTAAGCCTGGTCACCAACATGATTTAACAAGGGAGAAGGAAAGTAGTGGGGTGGTGGGGGTCAAGTGCTACAATAAAATTTCATCAATCCACCACTCCGTGGCATATAGTCAGTGCCCAATACATTGAGTCATGTCAGGTCAAAGCAGATCATTTGAAAAACAATTTTCTCCCCAATTACGCACTGGCCCTAGCTTTAACTTTGATGAAGACTTCCTGTACATGACTTTATCTCAATGCCCTTCACAGTGAGGAAGTTTAGTCCAGCCCCATCTTAGCAGTTGTTTGGAAAGATTAGAACTGTCCTTCTTCCTCACCCAGCTTTCAGAAGAAAACCAAATGTAGAACCGGGTAACAATGACAGCATCCTGAATTTGGTATCCACCCTATAGTCACAGGAATTGTTCAGCTAAGGGAGAACAGGCAAGATGAAGATTGGCATGAGTACAAACTTCAGATAACTACCTCGCTGCACTGCTAAAGTTACAGCCTCCCCTTCCCAAAATTTCCGGTGAGTACATCCACCTGTGGAATCCTAGGATCCTACATAATTCCTGAGCTTCTTCCCAAACTGATGAATTAGGAGTGGGAAAGCTGGGGTTGGCAGGTGGAGGGGGATGTGAGGGTTGGAGGGGCTGAGGTGGAAATATTGTGGTGAGAGACACCACTGAATAAATGCCAGCTCCTCAAAGATCTATGATCATTCATGGTGGAATACAGAACCATCTTTCAAATATTCTGTAGGAAGCTATTTTTGTATTATGTTGTGGAAAGGGAGTATTGACCTGAACCTTTACACAGCATCAATTGTTGCTGCAGCTGGAAATCAAAGCCACCAGCCTAAATAGTGTACATGATATGTGTGTCTCTCTCTGCATGTACTGCTGTGCGTGTGTGTGTGAGAGAGACAGTATGTCCCTGTGTGTGTCTTTCTCTTCATGTCATGT
Organism: Cetorhinus maximus; assembly: GCF_964194155.1. Taxonomy (NCBI): domain Eukaryota; kingdom Metazoa; phylum Chordata; class Chondrichthyes; order Lamniformes; family Cetorhinidae; genus Cetorhinus; species Cetorhinus maximus. The sequence goes on along the minus strand of NC_135882.1, from coordinate 135,560,774 downwards.
GTGTATGAGTGTGCATGTGTGAATGAACCTGTGTGTATGAGCATATCTCTGTGTGTTCTGTGTGCCTGTCTCTCTTTCTCTGCATGTCACATGTGTATGAGTGTGTCTGTGTGTGAGAGGGAGAGAGAACATGCCCCTCTGTGTGTGAGCATGTATCTCTATGCATTTTGCTCTGTGTGTCAATGTATCTTGTTGTGTGCCAATGTATCTATGTGTGTGCAGCCTCTACGTGGGTGTTTTTTCTATTTATTTGCATTAGAAAGGATTCCTTGGGATGGGAGCAGGAGTGCTCTCATGGGCATTCCCTGCCAAGGGTACCCACAATCGCATGGCATCCCACAATTCCAACCTGCCACACATCCTCTGCTGCCTCCTCCTCCTCCTCCTCAGCCACCAACTCAGAGTTTGGTCAGCGGTTGGGACAAGCCTATTGAAAAAGAAATCCAAGCCTTCATATCAGCAAGTAGAAGCTGAAACCAATGGCCCAATTCTACAAACAAAAAATTATCCTTTATTTTATTAAAACAAAGATAGCAGGAGATTCAAAGTTACATCAGCGACCCTGAGAGAAGGGGCTTAGACAGAAAAATCAAAATAGCTGCTCCTCACCCAGTGAGACTTGTTGGAATATGTGTTGAAATACAGGACAAGGACAAGGGCAGTGCAATGTGCAATGACCACCCCATGGTTGAACAAATCCATTGTCAAGGGTCCCATATGAAGAATGGCCAGTTGGAGAAGATGTACATGAGCACTGGTGTTCCTCGAACAATGCCCCAGGACAAGTTGCAATCTTATATTGAAATATAAATATGAAAAGCAACTTATCTGGAAGACTTCCTGCTAAATAATGTTACACAAGCAGCTTACTGATACCTAACGATGAGGGAAAACGATGAACTCAGCCCTGCAAATGGTAAACCCATGATGTGGTTAGGTAATGAGTGTTTAGACAAAGATGGTCTGCTGGTCTCTGCTGAAGGTGCATCTCACTTGGGATTGGTGGTGTGATTGTCCTTAGAAAAGAAAGGCTTTCATTTGTATAGCGCCTTTCATGGCCTCCCAATGCACTTTACAGCCAATAAAGTACTTTTGAAGTGTATTCACTTTGTATTGTAAGAAATGGACAGCCACTTAATGCACATCAAGTTCCTACAAACAGCAGAGAGATAAGTTATCAGATTAATCTGTTTTAGATGTTGTGAGAGCAATAAACATGAGCCGGGACATGAGAACTCTCCTGCTCTTACAGTGCTATGCGATCTTTTACATCCATCCGAGTGCAGACTGCATTAACATCTCATATGGAAGACAGCACCTCAGGCAGGGCAACACTTCCTTAGTACTGCACCCAAGTGTCAGCCTGAATTTTGAACTCGGGTCTCTGTTAGGATTTGAACTCTTCTGACTCAGATGAGTGTAATGCCTTCTCTCGTGGATAAAAGAAAAGTCCCATGTCACGATTGGCAGATGGAACAGGGAGTTTTCTCCCCAGTGCAAGATTCATTCTTCAACCAACATCACCAGAACAGATTATTTGGTCATCATCACATTGCTGCTTGTGGGATCTTGTTTGCATAAAATTGGCTATTGTGTTTCCTTTTTTAGAACAGTTACCAAACTTCAAAAAGCACTTTATTGGGTATGAAGAGCTTTGGGGACATTGAGGTTGTGAAAGGCATGAATTTCTTTAAATGAGACATTGCCAACAGTGAGTAAGGCTGATTTCAGCCCTAATGCTTGTAAATTAGCATTCAGATAAAAATTACCTATTTACTTCCATGGAACTTAGCATAGACAGCAGAAGCTGGGAGTCATAGCTTCGATCTACCCCAATGAATGGGTGCTTGGAGGACCAAAAAATTGGCACCGTGCATTATGGAAATCAAAGGGGGGAAAAGAGTGAGAGAGTGGGTTATGAGCTGGGAAAATGACCAACATCTGGCACAGAAACTGAATGGATTTGTAAGCTGCAGTGAGTGAGAACGGACAGCATTTTTGAAATATCCCTATTATACGAGAGAGAGAGAGAGAGAGAGAGAGGAGGTCTTTTGCCACGTGTGGAGCAGATTTATAGAGAGCTCCTGGCAGAGCATGCCATTAGACCTCAAGGGTCCTGCTGAGAGGAGGGGAGAGGCAGATTCAGGGGTGGGGTCTGCAAAACATGGCAAAGACTTCAATCAGTCCTTAGATCTGAGCTTTAGGACTTGGTAATGGGCAAAGCAGCGATGAAGGGAGTAAAGGATTCTTCCCACCCCAAAGTGAAGACCCATGTTGCATGGGCCACCCTGGGAGGAAGAGACAACAACCACCCATCTCCTATGGTGTAGATTCATAACAATGAAGATTCCTTTGATTAATCGTTAAGGGAGCAAAGCTTGATTATTTAAAGGGGAACCGTCTCAGTAAAGAACAATAACATGAATATTTAGTCTGGTCAGTTTATACCACAGCAGGGAGATTTAAATTGCCTATTTCTAGAAAAAGTTTTTTTTAAATAACTCGTGGTTTTAACAAGAGTAACAGTTTACCAGTGTCTTCCACTAGGTTAACAATGGTACCAACACATATCTGGAAATGACAGTGATATTAATAAAGGTGATGAATGGTGATGGTTTGATGGGAGGCGATGATTTATCTCCAATTCAATTTACTTTGTGATATTACTGGATGAAGATTAATGGTCCCAGGATATACTTGTCTAATTTCGCAAAGATGTTAACGCATTTAAGATTCCCACCTGTGCTAAAATAACAGAGCAGACTGTCAACACAAACTTCCTTTTCAGCCTCTGACCCTTTAGACAGGGATGGCCGAGAGAGAGATGTGTCCGAACTGGGTGCGAAAATGAAGACATTACAATTAGGGAACGTCCCTAAACTATTATCTTCTAAAACAAAAAGTGTGTCCGTCCACTAATTTCACCAACTGTAAATTTTGGGCATCAAGGTAATCAACAAAAAAAAAATCACATAACAAGCCTGGATGAACAATGACCTTTCTGCAAAGGGGCCGCTCTGTTTTGTAAGGCAACTAACTGGTGTCTTCATATCGCAGAGAGGCTGGCAAAACGGGGACATTGTACCTTTAAAACAGGTGCTCCTTGCATATTAGGATGCACTATATCCGAAGCCCAAGTTTATCGGAGAGCACCTTTAAGTTCTGTCTTTCAAATTGTTCAACATTAGGCTGAGTTGTTTTTGCCTCTATATTTCGCGGCAGTTTAGAGACGTTTCCTAATGGGAAAATCATCTCATTTTGCGAAGGCAGAGTGCCTGGATTAAACTTGGATTAAGAGATGAGAGGTCTGGAAAAAAAACAATCATATCCGTCCAATTTTATTTACTTATTGCAAAAATAATGTTATCTAAACAAATAAAAACATGACAGAACCCTTCGGGTCATAAGAAGGTCAATTTCCAACTTCACCCATTCCGCTTAATTTGTTAATGTTTATACGGGGTGGAAAGGATTTTTTAGACCGCTAATTTTGATTATCTTAATTGTTTTCGCATCTGAAATATTGAGAAGATTATGGAGTGCACCTTTTTCCATTTTAATTTGTTACTTGTTCCCTCATGTTGATCTCAGTCTCACTTCACACCCTGATAAACACGAGGCCAGTGGACTCTGACGGTTGGAAGATTCCCTGGGATTCAATCCCCGATATTTTCCCCTTTTATTTTTGATTCCACAGGGGTTTTTTTTTCATAAAACAGCATGTGCTGGCCAGTGTTATTATAGCTGGCAACTGTAAAAGCAGCCTCCAAAATACAAGTGAATCTGGTGGTCCCACTAAAAGGGGAGGAAGGTCTCTGGAAAAAGAGACTGTCTACATAACTCGAAGCTGTAAAAAGATGAGTTCCAGACTCGGAGTCTAACTCAGAGTTTGATATAAACCGCGATCTAGTATTTCACTTACACACACAATTCTGCCCTCCCAACTCGTGGTTTACTATTCCCATGTTTAATAGGTTAAGCATGTGTGTGGGGGGGGGACGGCAAAAAATAAATAAAAATATAAGTCAGCAAGTGTTAAGTAGTAGCTGACTTATATATACACAGGAGCAATAAGTCACAGCAAAGTGCAAACCTTCTCTCCCCACCCCCTGCACATTACACTGTCTTCTCGTACAGCAGTGCACTTTACAATACAGATCACTGCACTAAGCGATGAGATGTGGTATAACACAGAGACACAAACAGTGGGAGAGAGTGGCGTTTGCCTGGAATCACGAAACAATCATTTTTTTCAAAACAAAATGAATCAAATTTAAATGTGTAAGCGATCCGCCCAAGAGAGATCATTCGAGAGCATTCGGGGTAGAAGAAATCTTAAAATCAGAATTGCACACAGCAACCTGCAGCTGAGAGCTCTGTGGAGATCTGCTTCAATATCTCAGAGGCAGAGAGGCGCACCCACCTCATTGAAAAACTCGCTATATACATTTGCTTATGGTCACATAAAAAAAACCAAAAAGCACACACAAAACATTGACATTAAAAATTCTGGGGACGTTTGAAACAAATGCTGTTTTGAGAGCGCTTTAAAAACTGTGAAAGTTTTGGGGGAAAAAAAGTTTTGGAAGTTTGAAAAGAGTTGAGGAAAGTTTGAAAAACAGTTTTGAAACCAGTGAGAAAAAAGAAAACGTTTTGAAAGTTTGATAAGAAGCTTTAAAAGTTTTCAGGACGTACCCGAAATAGGCAGTGGTGTTGCCGATGGTCAGAAAGACTGTAACAGCGAAGAGTTGCCATCCCAGAGAGCAGTGTCCATCCAGCATTTTGCTGTACCGGCTCGAAAGCTGACCATCTCGTTTCGCATTGAGGTTAGTTTCTGGTGAGTTTCGCGATCGCGGCGCCTTCTTATAGAGCAGCCGAATTGAGCCCCAGAGCCAGGCGCAGGCGCGCTGGCCGGTCCGCCTCCCCACTCAGCCAGCAAGCACCACAACAAGCAGAGCACGGGTAGGGTGGAGCTGGATTCAGAGGGAGGGAGGGGATACTGGGGGGAGTTGTATAGCGGCTGACAGCGAGATAGAGAGGGAGGGAGCTGCAAACAGGTTGGCATCCGACACACAAGAGACAGACAGAAAGAGGGAGATGCAGCGGGCTGGAATCAGAATGAGACAGAGGTTTCTGGAGTGAGAGATAGAGAGGGAGAGCTGGAATTACCGAAAGAGGGTGAGAAACACACGGAAAGGAAGAGGTGGAAATATGCAGAGATGGGGTTAGAAAGAGGGAGGGAGAGAAAGCTGGGATGAGACAGAGTTCATTCCAATTAAACAAGGAGTGCAGAATTAGACAGAGGAAAGACACAGGGGGAATTAGACTAAGAGTGAGTGGGAATTAGACAGAGTGAGAGAACGAGAATTAGACTGAGTAAGGGAGTAGGAATTAGACTCAGAGTGAGAGAGTGGGAATTAGATAGAGAGTGAGAGCTGGATTAGATTGATAGTGAGAGAATGGGAATTAGACAGAGCAAGAGAGTGGGAATTTGAGAATGAGGGCTGGATTAGACTGAGTGGGAGAGTGGACATTAAAGTGAGAGTGGCATTTAGACTGATAGTGTGAGAGTGGGAAATAGACTGAGAGGGAGAGTGGGAATTAGACTGAGAGGGATAGAGTGGTAATTAGAATGAGAGTGAGTGGGAATTAGTCTGAGGTGGAAAGAGCTGGTGTTACAGTGAGAAGGGAGAGCAGGGATGACACTGCAGATGGAGAGCTGGAATTAAAGAGAGGTGGAATTGGGCTGAAAGCTTGAGAGAGAGAGTGAATTAGACTGACAGAGCAAGAGTGAGAATGAGACCAAAAGAGAGAGCTGGAATTAGACAGAGAGTAGGAAATATGCTGAAAGGGAGAGAGCAAGAACTCGCCTGAGAGTGAGAGAGCGTGAGAATTAGACCAAGAGAGCAAGAGCAGGAATGAGTCTGAGTGAAAGAGTTTGAATTACAGTCAGAGAGGGAGAGCTGGGATTAGGCTGAGAGGAAGAGAGATTGGGAATTTGACCGGGAGAGAGATAATGGCAGTTTAATTGAGAAGGGGAAAGAGTGAGAATTCAACTGACTGAGAGAGAGAGAGTAGGAATTAGACTGAGGGAGAGAGTTCTTGAATTGGACTGACAGAGAGAGAGCTGGAATTACAGTCAAAGGGAGAGAGAGAGCTGGAATTAGACAGAGAGGGACAGAGCAGGAATTGGCTGCGAGTGAGAGAGAGCAGGAATTAGACTGAGGGAGAGTTCTTGAATTAGACAGAGAGAGAGAGTTGAAATTACAGGCAGTGGGAGAGAGCTACAATTAGACAGAGTGAGGGAGCATGGGAATTAGACTGAATGGGAAGGAGAGCAGGAATTAGACTGAGAGGGCGAGAGTGGGAGTTAGACAGAGAGGGTGAGGGAACAGGTATTAGACCAAGAGGGAGAGAGAGCTGGAAGTAAACTGAGGGAGAGAGAAAGCTGGATTTAGACTGAAAAAGAGAGAGAAAGAGAGCAGGAATTAGACTGAGAGAGAGCTGGGATTGGACTGAGAGAGAGCTGGAAGTAGACTGAGAGGGAGCAAGAGCTGGATTTAGACTGAAAGAGAGAGAGAGCTGGAATTACACTGAGAAGGAGAGAGTGGCAATTAGATTGAGAGGGAAAGAGTGGGTATTAGACTCAGATGTGTTACAATCCAGTTAGAGATCTTTAACTTCTTTTAAAACTTGTTTAAAGTAGACAAGGCTTGAAATCTCAGTTACCCACTAAAGGAATAAAACCGCAAGATTCCATGGTTTTTAACAAAACAAAATAAATTTTACCATACAAAGTCAGCAAAAGTAAAACAATCTAACATTCAAAATTAATATGAGGTAAATATTAATTAAAAGGCAAACTTTGGTTCAACACAACTGCACATTAAATGGTAGATGCAACCAAGACAGATCCCATGGATTTCTCAGAAACCTACCCAGACATTAACGATCACCGTAAGTCCAAAAGTCTTGTTCACTCTGTCTCTCTCATGAGGGATTTTGAACTCTTCACTTTTGAAGATCTAGCCTCTGAATTACCTCAAAAGCCACTTTGACTTGGACTGCCTCAATGACCACTCACCTCCTGATGGTTCAATCTCTTCTCCGGAGACTGCATTCCATGGGATTCACAAAGCTGTTCTCCCACCTCTAAATAGTGGCTCACTGCCAACTCTTTTGTATACTGTTAGCTTCACTAAGCTGGCATTGCTCCTGGCTTCTTCTGAGCTGGAATTGTCTCAAGCATGGAACCACCACACCTTCTCAGCTCCTCAGGATGTCTCTGAGCCCTAACTGACTGGAGTCTGCTAACAGCTCCCAGAGATTATCTGTGAGTTGCAAACCACATGAGGTTCAAACTACAACCAACACCCTCTCCCAGCAGACACACAAATAAATTGAAACCTTCTTAAGCTCCACCCATCCCCATGATGATGTAGCCTTTCAAGACCCACTGAATGTTTTTAAAGTAATTTAGCTCTAACTCCCAAAACAAAACATCTCTTTCGACTGCACTTATTTGCAAGCAGTTTGGCATCACACCTCCAGCTCTAAGGCTAGGTAAGCCCACCTGCTCTTTCAGGATTTTACCTATCTAGCTGGAAAACCCTTAAATCAACATTGCCTCAAACATTTAAGTGTAATAGACTCCAAGCTGCTTTAGTTGTATTTATGCCTTTTTCTACAGTTAAACTTTAAACTTCCCAGAAGTAAAAATTATCAACAAAATATTAGCATTAACCACGAACTAGATAATCATCACAGGTGGAGCTGGAACTAGACAGAAGGAGAGGGAGAGAGATGGAATTAGACTGAGAAGAAGAGAGAGAGAGAGACAGCTAGTATTAGATTGAAAAGAAGTGTGTGGGAATTTAACCGAGAGAGTGAGAGAGCTGGAACTGGACTGACAGAGACAGATAGCTGGAATTAGACAGAGAGAGAGCAGAATTTAGGCTGAGGGAGAGTGAGCAGGGATCAGGTTAAGAGGGAGAGAGAGCTGGAATTAGACAGTGAGAGAGAACTGGAATTGCACTGAGATGGAGCTATAGCTGGAATAGAGACAGAGTGAGAGAAAGAGCTGGAATTTAACCGAGAGAGGGAGCAGAAATTAGCCTAAAAGGGAGAGAACTGGAATTAAATTGAAAGAGAGAGAGAGAGTTGGAATTAGTGAGAGGGAGAGAGAGCTGAGATTAGACTGAGAGGGAGAGAGAGAGAGGTCAGATTAGAGTGAGAGAGAGTGAGTTTGGATTAGACTGAGAGGGAGAGAGAGCTGGGATTACAGTGAGAGAGAGAGAGCTAGGATTAGAGTGATAGAGAGAGAGAGCTGGGATTAGACAAAGAGATCTGGAATAGAGTGAGAGTGACAGAGAGAGCTGGAATTAGAGAGAGAGAGAGAGCTGGAATTAAACTGAGAGGGAGAGAGAGCTTGGATTAGAGTGAGGGAGAGTGAGCTGGGATTAGACTGAGAGGGAGGGGGAGCTGGAATTAGACAGAGGGAGAGAGAACTGGGATTACAGTGTGAGAGAGAGAGAGCTAGGATTAGAGTCATAGAGAGAGAGAGCTGGGATTAGACAGAGAGGGCTGGAATTAGAGTGAGAGAGACAGAGAGAGAGCTGGAATTAAACTGAGAGAGAGAGAGCTGGGATTAGAGTGAGAGGGAGAGAGCTGGGGTTAGAGTGAGAGGCAGAGAGCTGGAATTAGAGTGAAAGGGAGCGAGAGCTGGGATTAGAGTGAGAGGGAGTGAAGGCTGAGATCAAAGTGTGAGGGACAGAATGAGAGAGAGAAAGAGCTGGGATAAATGAGAGGGAGAGAGCTGGAATTAGAGTGAAAGAGAGGGAGAGAGAGAGCTGGAATTAGAGTGAGAGAGGGAGCTGGGATAAATGAGAGAGAGAGCTGGAATTAGAGGGAGTGAGCTGAGATTAGAGAGAGAGAGAGCTAGGATTAGTGAGAGAGACAGGGAGCTGGGGTTAGACAGAGAGAGAGAGAGCTGAGATAAGAGACAGAGGGAGAGAGAGCTGGAATTAGAGCTCGAGAGAGAGCGGGGATTAGAAGGAGATAGAGGGAGATCTGGAAGTAGAGTGAGAGGGAGCAAAGGCTGAGATCAGAGTAAGAGGGAGAGAGAGATGGAATTAGAATGAGAGAGAGAGTGAGCTGAGATTAGGGAGTGAGAGAGAGCTGGGATTAGAGTGAGTGGGAGCAAAGGCTGAGATCAGAGTGACAGGGAGAGAGAGCTGGAATTAGAGTGAGAGAGAGAGAGAGCTGAGATCAGAGTGAGAGGGAGAGAGAGCTGGAATTAGGGTGAGAGGGAGAGTGATCTGAGAATAGAGTGAGAGGGAGAAGGATCTGAGATTAGAGGGAGAGGGAGCTGAGATTAGAGGGAGAGGGAGAGTGAGCTGGAATTAGAGGGAGAGGGAGAGGGAGCTGAGATTAGAGGGAGAGGGAGAGTGAGCTGGAATTAGAGTGAGAGAGAGAGTGAGCTGAGATTAGAGAGAGAGAGAGCTGGGATTAGTGAGAGAGAGCTGGGATTAGAGTGAGAGAGATAGGGAGCTGGGGTTAGACAGAGAGAGCTGAGATAAGAGTGAGAGGGAGAGAGCTGGGATTAGAGTGAGAGAGAGATAGAGAGATCTGGGATTAGACTGAGAGAGAGAGCTGAATTAGAGTGAGAGGGAGAGAGCTAGTATAAGACTGAGAGAGAGAGGGAGAGAGATCTGGAATTAGAGTTAGAGGGAGAGAGAATTGAGATTAGAGAGAGAGAGAGAGCTGGGATTAGATTGAGAGAGAACTGGGATTAGAATGAGAAAGAGAGAGAACTGAGATCAGAGTGAGAGGGAGAGAGAGTTGGAATTAGAGTGTGTGAGAGAGAGAGAACTAGGATTAGACTGAGAGACAGAGCTGGGATTAGAGGGAGAGAGAGAGAGCTGGAATTAGAGTGAGAGAGAGAGCTGGAATTAGAGTGAGAGGGAGAGAGCTAGGATTAAAGTGAGAGGAAAAGAGAGCTGGAATTAGAGTAAGAGGGACAGAGAGCTGAGGTCACAGTGAGAGGGAGAGAGTGAGCTAGAATTAGAGTCAGAGAGAGACCAGGGATTAGAGTGAGAGGGAGTGAGACCTGAGATCAGAGTGACAGGGAGAGAGAACTGAGATTAGAGTGAGAGAGAGAGAGCTGGGATTAGAGTGAGAGGGTGAGAGAGCTAAAATTAGAGTGAGAGAGAGAGAGCTGGGGTTAGACTGAGAGAGAGAGAGCTGAGATAAGAGTGAGAGGGAGAGTGAACTGAGATTAGAGTGAGAGAGAGAGAGCTGGGATTAGAGTGAGAGGGTGAGAGAGCTAAAATTAGAGTGAGAGAGAGAGAGCTGGGGTTAGAGTGAGAGGGAGAGATCTGCAATTAGAGAGACAGGGAGAGAGAACTGGAATTTGAGTGAGAGAGAGTGAGAGAGACCTGGGGTTAGACTGAGAGAAAGAGAGAGAGCTGAGATAAGAGTGAGAGGGGGAGGGAGCTGGGATTAGTGTGAGAGGGAAAGAAATCTGAGATTAGAGTGAGAGAGAGAAGAGCTTGGATAAGACAGAGAGAGAGCTGGAATTAGAGTGAGAGAGAGAGAGAATTGGGATTTGAGTGAGAGGGAGAGAGAGCTGGATTAGACTGAGACAGACAGATCTGAGATAAGAGTGAAAGGGAGAGAGCTGGAAGTAGACTGAGAGAGACAGAGAGCTGGAATTAGAGTGAGAGAGGAGCTGAGTTTAGAGTGAGAGGGAGGGAGAGCTGGGATTAGATTGAGAGGGAGAATTGAGATCAGAGAGGGAGAGAACTGGAATTAGAGTGAGAGAGGGAGAGAGAGCTGGAATTAGAGTGAGAGAGAGGAGCTGAGATTAGAGTGAGAGGGAGAGGAGCTGAGATTAGAGAGAAAGGGAGAGGGAGCTGGAATTAGATTGAGAGAGATGGGTTTAAACTGAGAGGGGGAAAGCTCAAAATAGACTAAGTGGTGCAGATAGCTGGAATTAGATTGAGAGAGAAAGCATGATTTAGATTGAGGGAGGCGGAGCCGCAATTAGACTGAGAGGGTGAGAGCTGTTATTAGAGTGACGGTGAGAGCAAGTTAGAATTAGAGTGAGTGAGAAAGAAAAAGAATTGGGGTGAGATTGAGGAATGGTGCTTGAATTAGACTGAGATTGAGAGAAATCTGCAATTAGGTAAGCAAGCATGAAGACAGCAGCTGGTCACTGAACGTGAGCTTGAGAATTTGGTGAGAGGGAATTCGGTGCAGTGAGGGAGGAGGTGCTGTTCATGTAAATAGCTGCCTTAACTTTGAGTTTAAAAGAGCGGTGAGAGCAATGGACCAGTTTAAAAGAGCTAGGGAGCTCCACCCAGAGACTGTCTGCATTCTGAGAAAAGTTCAAAGTGTGATATCGCAGGGAAACAGGTTAAGTGATTGATTGGTGAGTATTTTGCTCATTTATCTTTCAATACGCAGGCAATTTAGGTTTTATCAATAGTGGTAAGGTTTACTAGCTGTCATAAAGCTTACTCAGAGCAATAGGGCCTAGGTTTCTTTAGAGTAAAGGGTTAATAGTTATGTTATATAGACAATGATGTTAATCATGATGTAAGCATGACATCAGGGTCAGATGACCAAGAGGCTCAAAGAGAGCAAAACACAATCTCTCTCAGTCTAATTCCAGCTATCTGCACCATTTAATCTATTTTGAGCTTTCCCCCTCTCAATCTAAACCTGCTCTCTCTCGCTCAATCTAATTGTCCAGAAAATAAAGTACTTACCATGAGATTTTGGATGTAAATAGTTCTAAATAAATAGTTTCAAGAAAAACAAAATGCTGACTATATCCAAGTCACTCATGGAATAAACCTCATCAAAACATGGTGGCAGCACTGGTGGCCGCAGTTTAAGAAACTGAGACTACAGATTGGTAACTTACAGGTGAACACCTTCGAACACCTTGACTTTGCAATCAAGAAGAATAAAAACAAAATGTACCTTGTTAGGAGACAGTGAAGCATTCACAATATCGGCAGCCATTGAAAGCCACTACCCTTTCCACAGTCCTTCCAAAGCATCAAGGATCCACAGCAAGAACAACGATGGGAGCTCTGGAGGCAACAGTTTGAAAGGTACCGAACAGCTTCAGTCTTACAAGAAAAGGCACAAAAACACAAGGTCTGTACATGATTGGGGCCATAGCTGATAATGTCCTGGCAAGACAAGGAGTCAAAGAGACCTTGGCATCCTACGAGGCAGTTTAGAGGGTCTTCAATAATTGCTTCAGTCCGAAGAAGAATCTGGCCATTGAGGGGGCGAGATTAAACCAAAGGAGCCAAAGGCCGGTTGAATCCATTGATTAATTTATTAACAACTTGTATCGACTGGCCTGTAGGTGGGGCTATGGAGCTTTAAAACATGAGTTGGTTCGCGACCATATCATATTTGGTGTACTCAATGATACACTATTGGACTTTTTTCAAACGAAAGAGGATTTAACGTTAGATAAAGCGGAACAGTTTGCATGGCAAGTGGAGCTGCAATAGCAGAATCAGGATGTCAAGGCTCGGGAGGGGTCGATCCAGTATCTAGGCCCAAAGTTGGGAGCCCCGCCCACAAAAATAGCCCACAAAAACAGCCCAGTATAATCCACCGAAGGGGCAGGAAGAATCCTTCTGCCTATTTTAAAATGCTGCGGATGCAGCGCCAAAAAGCAGCATCACCACGAAGGATGCCCAGCAGGGGGAGCTGACTGCCTGCTCTGTGGCAAGACAGGACATTTTAAACAATTCTGCAGGTCTAAAGCACAATCTAAAGGAAGAAAGCTGGAACAAGCTTCCAACCATTTTGAAGTCCAGGAAATTGGAAACATAGTATTTCAACCTAACGATTTCCTAGGAGAAATCAAAGATCCTAATAAGCAGTTCTGGCCTTTAGAGCTGAAGTGCAAAGATACAGAACAGAATTTAAACTGGACACTGGGGCTTGGGTCACAGTCTTATCAGACAAATTGGACTAGCTTCAGGACTAGCTTAAGGAAGTAGAAACCCAGCTATCTAAAATTAAGCTACAGGGGCCAAGAGGCACAGACCTCAAAGTGAAGGGTCAGTTCACTACAACCCTTAGGCGTGCAGATAAAGAATTTAACAAAACTCTTTATATCTTACAGAACCATCAAGTTTCTCTGCTTAGCAAGGCAGCCTATTTAGGACTTGGTCAACAACAAAAGGTTGATGAGGTAACAATAGCGGACAGCAGAGCAATATTCAGGGATGAGTTTCCAAACTTGTCCTGAGGACTGGGAAAGCTAAAAACTGCAGCTGAAATTAAAGTTGACTCATTACACAGTTAGCTGATCTTTATTGCAGAAACACCATCCAGTGGATCACAGGAGTATATTGCAGATCTTTCACTTCTCTTTGCAGGCAAGCTAGACAAGCTGGAAACAGGATGCACTAATAAAGATGGTGACCATCCGTTAGAGCAGCTTCTAGACTTTAGTTGGCTCTTTTGGGACAGAGTTCAAGAGCAGGAAACCACCACAGAGTCAGATGATCTGTTGGAAGAGGAGGTTCTAGATCTTACTACGCTCTTTGACATGACTGTCAACGCTTGTGAAGTCTTTAAGATAAAAACAAAATACTGCGGATGCTGGAAATCTGATACAAAAATAAATTGCTGGAAAAACTCAGCAGGTCTGACAGCATCTGTGGAGAGAAAGACAGAGTTAACATTTCGAGTCCATATGACTCTTCTTCAGAACAGATGCTGTCAGACCTGCCGAGTTTTTCCAGCAATTTTTGTTTTTGCTTGTGAAGTCTTTGTTGTCTCTTTTGAGGTGAATTATCATTTCGCTGAAGAAGGTAATAAAGAGGTGAATTTGTCTGCTTATTCCACTGAGCCCAGCGATAGCATCAACAATTGCAAACGGCCAACAGAAAGGTATCCATATAGAATGAGATGCTTAACTCCATGTTGGATCAAACCCATGGTGAACGTTGAGAACTTATTAATTTGTACAAATGTAAGCTGAAGCTTCTTTCAGTAAAGAAGCAGAGGCCCAAAGCACAGAACTTCTACAGCTGAAGAATACTACGTAGAAACTTCCTATGGATCCTGGTCTGGAGGTTTATTCCATTGTTGATGATGGTGCAGACCTACTTTTTCATACAGGCCCCAAGATTCCATTGTCTGCAGTGGGAGCAGCCTCATGCTGAAGCAAGTGTGGAAATGATACCATTACCCTACAGGAATTGAAATTCCTACCCTAAGAGTAGTAGGGAAGTTCTCCTTTTCTTGTATCCTGCAGTGTCTTCTTTTAGTCTATCAGATTCATTCATGTCTCAGTTTTGAATACTTCTCTTGTTGTCACAGTGAATGATACAGCTGCAAAGTTCTTCATAGGAGACAAAGGTGCTTCATTTTGTCAAGCCGGTGCTTTCACCTGTCCCAGTATGTAACACAGGAGAATGTTGCAGTGAGAATGTCAGTTTGTTGTCTTCCTGATTGTTTGAGTCCTGAAGGTTTCTCTCTTCAATCAGATTTTCCTTGATTGGTTTTCACTGCCTTTTCATTCAGGTCATCATAAGAGTCACAGCCCGGGAGCTAGCTGCCTTGAGAAGCTGTTATCCCACTCCATCAATGTGTTTGCCTTCCAAGGATAAGACAAAGGAAGACATGCACCCCACACATCCTGCAAGAGAGCCGAGGACACTGTTGAGGATTCATGCCCTTGGCGGCTGACTTTGAGGAGTTTGGAGGTAGTAGTTGGATGGAAACAGTAAACAGTACATGATGTCAACAGATGATGGGAATGTAATGTAAATAGTTTAACAAAACAATTTAACTGTTTGAGATTGTACTTGGGGAGAGATATAGTGTAAAAGGTTAATGGCTATGTTAATTAGGCAATGATGTTTATGATGATGTAAGCATGTCATCAGGGTCAGATGACCAAAAGGCCCCAAGAGAGCAAGATACGGAACAGTCTGTGTCCAGAGAACAATGTACTTACCATGAGGTCTTGGATGTAAATAGTTCTAGATAAATAGTTTCAAGAAAACTAAATGCTGACTATCTCCAAGTCACTCTTAGAGTAAATGAAACCTCATCAAAACAATTTTTAGCCTCCAGTTTATAATATAGAGCCTGTAAAGTAAAGTTAAGGCATGGCAGGACGGCCTGGCTGTGTAGAATGCCCATCCTGTAGCATGTGGAAAGTTGTGGATGCTTCCTGTGGCCTGGACGACCACATGTGCAGTAAGTGTCACCAACTGCAGAAACTTGAGCTCTAGATTTTGGAACTCGAGCAATGGCTGGAGTCACTGTGACACATCCATGAGGCTGAGAACTATGTATGTAGAACATTTAGGGAGGTGATCACACCACAGGTGAAAAGAGTACAGGCTGAGGGGAAATGGGTGTCCACCAGACAGTCCAGGAGGACCAGGCAGGTAATGCAGAAGTCCCCTGAGACCATCTCACTCTCTAACTACTTTTCTGTTTTGGACACTGGTTCCTTAGAGGAGTGCAGCCAGAGCCAAGTCTTTGGCACCACAGATAGATCAGCTGCATAGGTGGGGAGGAAGAAGAGCGGAAGAGCAATGGTTGTAGGGGATTCAATAGTTAGGGGAACAAACAGGCATTTCTGCGGCCATTGACATGACTCCAGGATGGCATGTTGCCTCCCTGGCACCAGCGTCAAGGATGTCACTGAGTGGCTGCAAGGCATTCTTATGGGGGAGGGTGAACAGCCAGTGGTCCACATTGGTACCAACGACATAGATAGAAAATGAAAGCCGATTTGAGAGAGCTAGGGAGAGATTAAAAAGCAGGACTTCAAAGGCATTAATGTCAGGATTACTCCCAGTTTCATGTGCTCACTAATGTCAGGATTACTCCCAGTGCCACGTGCTAGTGAGTACAGATATAGGAAGATAGAGCAAATGAACATGTGGCTGGAGAGACGGTGCAGGAGGGAGGGCTTTAGATTTCTGAGGCACTGGGACCGGTTCTGGAGCAAGTGGGACCTGTACAAGCAGATAGGTTACACCTAAGTAGGACCTGAACAAGTATTCTCACTGGGAGATTTGCTAATGCTGTTGGACAGGGTTTAAATTAACTTGGCAGGGGAATGAGAACCTGAGAGGGAATTCAGATGGGAGAGAAACAAAGCTAGTAATGGTGTGAAAAAAAGTAGTAAGTGAAATAGGAAAGCAGCAGAAACAAAGACCAGCATCATATAGGGTCAAAACACAGAAAAAGGCAAAATTAAAGGCACTCTAAATTAAAGGCATTCACAACAAGATAGTTGAATTAATGGCACAAATAGAAGTAAACAATTATGATTTAATTGCCATTACAGAGATATGGCTGAAGGATGACCAAGGCTGGGAACTAAATGTTCAAGGGTATTCAACATTTAGGAAGGACAGGCAAAAGGAAAATGTGGTGGGGTAGTGCTGGTAATAAAGGATGAATTCAGTACATTAGCGAGAGAGGACCTTAGATCGGAAGATCAAGAGATATAATCAGTTCGGGTGGAGCTAAGAAACAGCAAGGGGCAGCAAACATTGATGGGAGTTATTTATAGGCTACCAAACAGCAGTGGTAATGTAGAGCATGGTATAACTCAGGAAATTAGAGGTGTATGTAACAAGGATAATACACTAATAATGGGTGACTTCTATCTACATTTAGACTGAATAAATCTAATGAGTACTAATGCTGTGGAGAACAAATTCCTGGAATGTGTAGATAGTTTTCGAGAACAGTTTGTTGAGGAACTAACTAGGGAATGAGCTATTTTAGATCTACTATTGTGCAATGAGAAAGGCCTAATTAATAATTTTGTTGTACAGGAACCTTTAGAAAAGGGTGGCCATAATATGATAGAACTTTACATTAAATTTGAAAGTATAGTTCAATTCAAAACTTGGGTCATAAATTTAAACAAAGGAAACTATGAAGGTATGAGGAACAAGTTGGCTGTGGTAGATTGGGAAACTACCTTAAAAGCTATGATGGTCAACAGGTGATAGCTAGCATTAATAGAATTAATACAAGGTTTGCAACAAATACACATTCCTTCAAGGCACAAAAACACTAAGGAAAAGACGATCCAACTGTGGCTAACAACAGAAGTCAAAGATTGCTTAAACCAAACAAAGAGGCTTTGGCAACATTGCCAAAAAAATAGTAAGCCTGAGGATTGGGAGCTTTTTGAATTCAGCAAAGGAGGACCAATAAACTGATAAAGCAAGAGAAAATAAAATGAGAGTACTCTAGTAAGAAACATAAAAAAGGACTGTAAAAGTCTCTATAGGTATGTAAAAAGGAGATTGGCAAAAACAGATATGTGGGCCCATTACGGGCAGAGACAGAAGAATTTATAATGAGGAATAAGAAAATGGCAGAGAAACTAAAGAAATACTCTGTGTCTGTTTTCATGGAGGAAGGTACAAAAAACTGCCCAGGAATACAAGAGAACCGAGGGACTACTGGGAATGAGCAACTGGAAGAAATAGTATTAGTGAAAATCTAGTACTGGAGAAATTAATGGGACTGAAAGTTGATAAATCCCTGGACCTGATAATCTACATCCCAGAGCGTTGAGAGAGGTGGCTACAGAGATAGTGGATGCATTGGTGGTTATCTTCCAAAATTCTATAGATTCTGGAATGGTTCCTGCAGATTGTAAGATTGCAAATGTAACCCCACTGTTTAAGAAAGGAAGGAGAGAGAAAACAGGAACTACAGGCCTGTTAGCATGACATCAGTAGTAGGGAAAACGTTAGAATCTATTGTAAATGATGTGATAACTGAACATTTAAAAAATAATTAGGTAAGATTAGACAGCCAACATGGATTCATGAAAGAAAAAACATGATTGACAAACTTGGAGTTTTTTGAGGATTTAACTAGCAGAATAGATAAGGGAACCAGTGGATATGGTGTATTTGGATTTTCAGAAGGCTTTCGATAGGGTCCCACACAATAGGCTAGTAAACAAAATTAGAGCACATGGGAATGGGGGTAATATGGGTTGAAAATTGGCTAATGGATAGAAAACAGATAGTAGGAATAGGCTATGGCTAGTGGGGTATTGCAAGGATCAGTGCTTGGGCCCTAGCTATTCACAATTTATAGCAATGATTTAGATATAGGGACCAAATGTAATATTTCCAAGTTCGCTGATGACACAAAACTGGTTGCGAATGTGAGTCATAAGAAGGATGATTTCAAGGAGATTTAGGCAGGCTTAGTTAGTGGGCAAGAACATGGCAGATGGATATAATGTGAAAAAATGTGAAGTTATCCACTTTGGTAGGAAAAACTGCAGAATAGGTTTTAAATGGTGAGAGATTGGGAAGTGTTGATGTCCAAAGGGGCCTGGGTGTCCTTGTTCATAAGAAACTGAAAGTTAACATGCATGTTCAGCAAGCAATTAGGAAGGCAAATGGTATGTTGGTCTTTATTACAAGAGGATTTAAGTACAGGAGTAAAGGTATCTTGCTGCGGTTGTGTAGAGCCTTGGTGAGACCGCACCTGGAGTATTGTTTTGGTCTCCTTACCTACGGAAGGATATATTTGCCAAAGAGGGAGTACAACGAAGGTTCACCAGGCTGATTCCTGGGATAGTGAGATTGTCCTATCAGGAGGGATTGAGGAGACCAAGCTTGTATTCTCTAGAATTTAGAAGAATGCAGGGCGATCTCATTGAAACATACAAAATTCTTACAGGGTTCAACAAAGTAGATGCAGGATGAATATTTCCCCTGGCTGAGGAGTCTAGAACCATGGGACACAGTCTCAGGATAAGGGGCAGGCCATTTAGGACTGAGATGAGGAGGGATTTCTTTATTCAGAGGGTGGTAAATCTTTGGAATTCTCTATTCCAGAGGGCTGTGGAGTCACTGAGTATGTTTAAAGCACTGATTGATAGATTTCTAGATAGTAAAGATATTAAGGGGTTTGGGGATAGTGCAGGAAAATGATGTTGAGGTAGAAGATCAGCCATGATCTATTTGAATGATGGAACATACTTGAGGGGCCGAATGGCTTCTCCAGCTCTTATTTCCCAGACTGGGAGGGAGAGAGAGCTGGAATTAGAGTGAGAGTGAAAGACTGCAGAAATTAAACTGGGAGAGAGAGAGCTGGGATTAGACTGAGAGAGAGAGCCAGGATTAGACTGAGTGGGAAAGAGGGCTGGAATTAGAGTGAGAAGGATAGAGAGCTAGAAATAGAGTGAGGGAGAGCTGGAATTATACTGAGGGGGAAAGAGCTGAGGGAGAGAGATGGAATTGAACTGAGAGAGAGAGCAGGGATTAGAGTGAGAGAGCTGAGATCAGAGTGAGAGGGAGAGAGAGCTGGGATTACAGTGAGAGGGAGAGAGCGGGAATTAGAGTGAGTGGGAGAGAGCTAGGATTAGACTGAGAGAGAGCTGGAATTAGTGAGAGGAAGAGAGCGGGAATTAGAGTGGGTGGGAGAGAGCTGGGATTAGACTGAGGGAGAGCTGGAATTAGAGTCAAAGGGAAGGAACGGGAATTAGAGTGAGCGGGAGAGAGAGCTGGGATTCGAGTGAGAAGGAGAGAGAGCAGGAATTAGACTGAGGGAGAAAGATGAATTAGATTGAGAGGGGGATGCTGGATTAGTATTGGCAGAAGGCTGATGAAATAAGAGGTTGATGGAATAAGAGATACACGGAGTACTGAATCAGACAGAGAGCTGGAATTAGATTGAGAGATAGAGAGAGAGAGAAAGAGAGTTGTAATCAGAAAGCGAGAGCTGGAATTAAACAAAATTGGAATTTGAAAAGAAAAGGCAATTACTGAAATCTGAAAGAGAAGTAGCGATGGTTAGAACCAGACAGAGAGACAGATACTGATTGCTTGAATCAGACAGAGAGTCAGAGACTGATTACTGGAATTAGACAGAGTACAAATACTAATTATTGGAATCAGACTGACAGTGGTCAATCACTTGGATCAGACAGGGACGAAGAGGTCAGTGGCAACATAAAATAAAGTGAATCAATAGTATAGGAGAGAATTTATTTTTTTTATTCATTCATGTGTTGTAGGCTTCACTAGCATTTATTACCCATCCCTTGTTGCCCTTGAGAAGGTGGTGGTGAGCTGCCTTCTTGAACCACTGCAGTTCATGTGGCATAGGTACACCCAAAGTGCTGTTAGGAAGGGAGTTCCAGGATTTTGACTCAGCGACAGTGAAGGAATGGCGATATAATTCCAAGTCAGGAAGGTGAGTGATTTGCAGGGGAACTTCCAGGTGGTGGTGTTCCCATCTATTTGCTGCCCTTGTCCTTCTAGATGGTAATGGTCGTGGGTTTGGAAGGTGCTGTTGAAAGCGTCTTAGTGTATTCCTGCAATGCATCTTGTAGCTGGTACACACTGCTGCTATTGTGTTTCAGTGGTGCAGGTAGTGAATGTCTGTGTATGTGGTGCCAATCAAGTGGGTTGCTTTGCCCTGGATGGTGTCAAGCTTCTTGAGTGTTGTGGGAGCTGCACTCATCCAGGCAAGTGGGAAGTATTCCATCACACTCCTGATTTATGCCTTGTAGATGGTGGACAGGCTTTGGGGAGTCAGGGGGTGGGTTACTCATCACACGATTCCTAACCTCTGACCTGCACTTGTAGCCACAGTATTTATATGGCTAGTCCAGTTCAGCTTCTGGACAATGGTAACCCCCAGCATGTTGATAGTGGGGGATTCAGTGATGGTAATGCTATTGAACATCAAGGGGCGATGGTTGGATTCACTCGTGTTGGAGATGGTCATTGCCTGGCACTTGCATGGCGCTAATGTTACTTGCCACTTGTCAACCCAAGCCTGGATATTGTCCAGGTCTTGCTGCATTTGGACATGGACTGCTTCAATATCTGAGGAGTCACAAATAGTGCTGAACATCATGCAATCATCAGCGAAAATTCCCACTTCTGACCTTATGATGGAAGGATGATCATTGATGAAGCAGCTGAAGATGGTTGGACCGAGGACACTACCCTGAGAAACTCCAGCGGTATGTCCTGGAGCTGAGATGACTGACCTCCAACAACCACAACCACCTTCCTTTGTGCTAGGTATGACTTCAACCAGTGGAGAGTTTTCCCCCGATTCCCATTGACTCCAGTTTTGCTAGGGCTCCTTGATGCCGCACTCTGTTAAATGCGGCCTTGATGTCAGGGGCAGTCACTCTCACCTCACCTCGGGAGTTCAACTGTTTTGTCCATGTTTGAACCAAGGCTGTAATGAGGTCAGGAGCTGAGTGGACTTGGTGGAACCCAAACTGGGCGTCAGTGAGCAGGTTATTGCTAAGCAAGTGGTGCTTGATAGCACTGTTGATGACCCTTTCCATTACTTTACTGATAATGGAGAGTAGACTGATGGGGCGGTAATTGGCTGGGTTGGATTTGTCCTGCTTTTTGTGTACCGGACATATCTGGGGAATTTTGCACATAGCTGGGTAGATGCCAGTGCTATAGCTGTACTAAAACAGCTTGGCTAGGGGTGCAGCAAGTTCTGGAGCACAAGTCTTCAGTACTATTGCTGGAATATTGTCAGGGGCCATAGCCTTTGCAGTATCCAGTGCCTTCAGCCATTTCTTGATATCACGTGGACTGAAATGAATTGGCTGAAGACTGTCATCTGTGATGCTGGGGACCTCTGGAGGAGGCCGAGATGGATCATCCACTCAGCACTTCTGGCCGAAGATTGTAGCAAATGCTTCAGCCTTATCTTTGGAATTGATGTGCTGAGCTCCTCCATCATTGAGGTTGGGGATGTTTGTGGAGCCTCCTCCTCCAGTGAGTTTTTTAATTGTCCACCACCATTCATGACTGGATATGGCAGGACTGCATAGCTTAGATCTTATCCGTTGGTTGTGTGATCACTTAGCTCTGTCTATCACTTGCTGCTTAAACTGTTTGGCACGCAAGTAGTCCTGTGTTATAGCTTCACCAGATTGACACCTCATTTTTAGGTATGCCTCATGCTGCTCCTGGCATGCCCTCCTGCACTCTTCATTGAACCAGAGTTGATCCCCTGGCTTGATGGTAATGGTAGAGTGGGGGACATGCCGAGCCATGAGGCTACAGATTGTGGTTATATACAGTTCTGCTGCTGCTGATGGCCCACAGCACCTCATGGATGCCCAGTCTTGAGTTGCTGGATCTGTTCGAAATCTATTCCATTTAGCATGGTGGTAGTGCCACGAAACAGGATGGAAGGTATCCTCAATGTGAAGGCGGGACTTCGTCTCCACAATGACTGTGCTGTGGTCACTCCCACAGATACTGTCATGGGCAGATGCATCTGCGGCGGGCAGATTAGTGAGGTGGGAGGCAGGGAGGGTGGTATGTGGTAATCAGCAGGAGGTTTTATTGCCTATGTTTGACCTGATGCCATGAGACTTCAGGGAGTCTGGAGTCAATGCTGCGGACTCCCCACTGTATACCACTGTGCCGCCAGCTTTGCTGGGCCTGTCCTGCCGGTGGGGCAGGACATTCCCAGGGATGGAGATGGTGGTGTCTGGGATATGATCTGTAAGGTATGATTCCGTGAGGATGCCTATGTCAGGCTGTTGCTTGACTAGTCTGTGTAACAGCTCTCCAAATTTTGGCACTAGCCCCCAGATGTTGGTAAGGAGGTCTTTACAGAGTCGACAGGGCTGAGATTGCCATTCTTGTTTCCAGTGCCTAGGTCGATGCCAGGTAGTCTGTCAGGTTTCATTACTTTTTTGTGACTTTGTAGCGGTTTGTTACAACTGAGTGGCTTGCTAGGCAATTTCAGAGGGCATTTAAGAGCCAACCAAGGAGAGACCGTGGTATAGAATGAATTAAGCAACATGGGATAGAATGACAAAAGATACACTAAAGAAATAGATTGAACTGGGAATGGAAGTGTGGAATGCCATATAGGAAAGAATGGAATAGAATGAATGAGAAAGTATCGGTTAAAGTGAATGACAACATAGGACAGAGTAAACCCAAGAACACAAGAATTATGAACAGAAGTAGACCATATGGCCCATCGAGCTTGTTCCGCCATTCAATACAATCATGGCTGACCTTGGACTTAAACTACTTTCCTGCCTATTCCCCATATCCCTTGATTCCCTGAGAGATGAAAAAATTTGTCTATTTCAGCCTTAACTGTGTTCAATGATGGAGCATCCACAACCCTCTGGGGTCGAGAATTTCAAAGGTTCAAAACCCATTGAAAGAAGTATTTCCTCCTCATGTTGATCCTAAATGATTGTTCCCTTCTCCTGAGACTGTGCCTCCATGTTATAGATTCCCCAACCAGCAGAAACAATCTCTCAGCGCCTACCCTATCAAGCTCTTTCAGATTCTTGTATATTTCAATGATATCACCTCTCATTGTTCTAACCTCCAGAGACTCTGAAGAGGAGTCATACGGACTCAAAACATTAACTCTGTTTCTCTCTCCACAGATGCTGCCAGACCTGCTGAATTTTTCCAGAATTTTCTGTTTTTATTTCAGATTTCCAGCATCCGCAGTATTTTGCTTTTATCCAGAGAATATAAGCCCAGTTTACTCAGCCTATCATCATAGGACAGCCCCTCACCCCAAGGACAAATTTACTATACATTCACAGTACCACCTTCAATTCTTAAATATGGAGACCAAAACGGCACATGATATTCCAGCTGTGGTCTCACCAAAGCCCTAAACAATTGTAGCAAGACTTCTTTATTCCTATATTCCAATTCCCTTGGAATAAAGGCCAACGTTCCATTTGCCTTCATAATTACTTACTGTACCTACATGCTAACGTTCAGCACCCTTTGTACGAGCACACCCAAATCTCGCTGAATATCAATTTTTACAAGTTTCATCCCTTTTAAAAAATATTCTGTTTTTCTATTCTTTGGCCAAAGTGGATAACTTCATACTTCCCCATAATTATACTTATTATACTCCATTTGCCATCTTGTTGCCCAATCACAACTTGTCTATGTCTCTTTGCTGCCTCTCTGTGGCCCCCCCATAGCTTACCTTTGTACTTGGCTTTGTATCATCTAAAAACTTAGATACATTACTCTCTGTCTCTTATCTAAGTAATTAATATAGATTGTAAATAACTGAGCCTCAGCACTGATCCTTGTGGCACTCCACTAGTCACTACCAACTTGAAAATGCCCCACTTATGCCTACTCTTTGCCTCCTGTCCATTAACCAATCTTCTATCCATGCTAATATATTACCCCCAACTCCATGAGTCCTATTATATGCGTGGCACCTTATCAAATGCCTCTTCGAAATCCAAGTATACATGTACTGGTTCCCCTTCACCTACCCTACAAATTGCATCTTTAAAAAACTCTGATAAATTTGTCAAACAGGATTTCTTTTTGTAGAGCCATGTTGACTTTTTCTAATCATACAATACTTTCCTAACTTCATTGTTCGGACTCCCTTAATAATAGATTCCAGCAATAACTCAATTGGCATGGATGGAATGAATTCAAGAACGGGATATATTATCAACGAATCAAAGCATGCCATAGAATGACAATTTTGGATAGAATAATTGAAGTGAATGAGAAAGTAAGTGGTAGAGATTGAGAGAGAGCACAGGATAATGAATGTGAGGCCATAGGAACAAGTGAATGAGAAAGTATGAAATAGAGTAAATGAGATAGCACGTCACAAACTCTGTTCCCTAGTTACCAATTCCATCCACCATCCTAACCACTGTTTCAGGTTGAATCAGACTGTTTGCAATCCTGGTGTCATATATGATCCTGAGCTGAGTTTCCAACTCCCTATCCTCTCCATCATCAAGACTGCTTACTTCCACCTGTGTAATATTGCACATTTTCTCCCCTGCCTCAGCTTATCTGCTGCTGGAACCCACATCCACAATAGCACTTTAAAGTAGGTCAGGACACAGGGATAATTCCCCTGCTCTTCTTCAAAATAGTGTCACGGGATCTTTTACATCCGCCCAAGGAGGCAGATGGACCCTCAGTTTAATATTTCACCCAAAAGACAGCACTTCTGATAGTTCAACACTGCACTGGAGTTTCAACCTTAATTTTTATCCCCAAGCCCTGGATTGGGGTTTGAACCCAGAACCTTTCAACTTAGAGGTGAAAATTGCTACCAACTGAGCCACAGCTGACACAGAAAGCTGTTGTCTCCAGACATGAGTGCAAATCCAATGCTCACCTTGCATAAACTTAAGCTCATCCAAAACTGCTGCTCATATCCTGACTTGCACCAAGTCACCCCTGTGCTCACTAATCTACATTGGTTTCTTGTCCAGCCACACTACAATTTTAAAATTCTCATTCTTGTGTTCAAATTCCTCCACAACCTTACCTCTGTAATCTCCTCCAGCTGCACAACCATCTGCGAACTCTGCATTTCTGCAATTCTGGCCTCTTGTGCATCCCTGATTTCTCTGGACCCTACTTTGACTTCCATGTATTCAGCTGCCATATCTAGGTGCCAAGCTCTGAAATTTCCTCCTTAGGCCACTCCATCTGTCTGCCTCTTTCTCTCCTTTTGAAATGCTCTTCAAAGCATACCACTTTGATTTTGCTATTAGTCACCATCTCCTTACAGGGCTTGGTGTTACAGCTTGTCTGATAACTGTCCTGTAAAACATCTTGGGAAGTTTTAAAGTGCTACTACAATAGATCAATAGAGAGATAAATCTGAAATGTTGAGCTATTTTTATAATTCCATTACGTAAGTAGATTTGTATTAATAAAATGATTAAAATGGCTTAAGTGATGGGGGATTGGTTAAAGGACAGTCTTGGAAGGTTTGTTCAGAATGATACAGGGAGAGAGATAATTGGTAAGAGTGGAGCTGGAGTCAAGCAAGCTGAAAGCACAATATCAGCAGCCCCGTCTGCCCTCTCAGGTGGATGCAAAGGATCCCTTGGCACTATTTGAAGAAGATGGAAGGAAATACAAGTTGTTGTTGAGTGACGGAAAGAGCGCTGGACAAAATAAATGAGAGAGCCACTGTTAAAATGAACGAAGAAAAATGAAATTTGTATTTTATATAGCCTCCTTAAGAGCTCAGGACATCTGAAAGTGTTTTACAGTCTACTGAAGTTATTTTGAAGTGTAATCACTGTTGCAAAGTAGGAAAAGTAGTGGCTGATTTGCAAATAGCAAGGTCCTACTAACAACAGAGAAACAAATGACCAGATAATCTATTTTTAATAATGTAAGTTGCGGGATAGCTGCTGGCTAGGAATCCTTCCCTCTTCTTCAAATAGTGCCAAGGGATCCTTTGCATCCACCTGAGAGGGCAGACAGGGCTGCTGATATTGTGCTTTCAGCTTGCTTGACTCCAGCTCCACTCTTACCAATTATCTCTCTCCCTGTATAATTCTGAACAAACCATCCATGACTGTCCTTTAACCAATCCCCCATCACTTAAGCCATTTTAGCCATTTTATTAATACAAATCCACTTATGCAATGAAATTATAAAAATAGCTCAACATTTCAGATTTATCTCTCTATCGACCTATTATAATGATTTCTAGAGCTAATTATTCCAACAACAACTTATATTTATATAGCGCCTTTAACAGAATATAACATCCCAAGGCACTTTACAGGAGCATTATAAAATGAAGAATGACACCGCGCCACATAAGGAGATACTAGGTCAGATGACTAAAAGCTTAGTCAAGGAGATAGACTTTAAGGAGTGTCTTAAAGGAGGTATAGAGGCTGAGAAGTGTCAGGAGGGAATTCCAGAGGTAGGTAACTGAAGGCACAGCCACCATGGTGGAGTGGTTAAAATCCGGAATGCACAAGAAGTCAGATATGAGGAGCCTAGATATCCCAGGGGGTTGTGGGGCTGGAGGAGATTACAGAGATAGAGAGAGGCAAAGCCAAGGAGAAATATGAAAACAAGGATGGGAGTATACCATATATGTATATCTGTTGAAGCTTCTGTGCATTCTGGGGATATTTACTTTCTGTGTCCCTTATAAGTAAAATGGAGGTTTTCTTGCATAAAATATATAATTTTTTTACAAATATCATGTCCTCTATTGAATTCCAATGTTAAAATGTCTACATTATCTTGTTATATTTCCTTGTGACACCAGTAGATGGTGCTCTAATAGGACATCACAATCTGAAGATTTACTGAACAGCACCTCATCTTCCGACTAGGCACTTTACAGCCTTCCGGACTGAATATTGAGTTCAACAATTTTAGATCATGAACTCTCTCCTCCATCCTCACCCCCTTTCTGATCCCCCTTTTTTTCCAATAATTTATACAGATTTTTCTTTTCCCACCTATTTCCATTATTTTTAAATGTATTTCCATCCATTGTTTTATCTCTACCTTTTTGCCTATTTCGATCCCTTCCCCCCACCCCACCTCCACTAGGGCTATCTGTACCTTGCTCGTCCTGCTTTCTACCCTTAATGTCACCTATTATCACATTCCTTAGATAATATCACCACCTTCAACACCTCTTTGTCCCTTTGTCTATGACATCTTTTGGTTATCTTCACCTATCACTGGCCCTCTATCCAGCTCTACCTGTCCCACCCCACCTTAAACCAGCTTATATTTCACCTCTTTTCTATTTCTCCTTAGTTCTGTTGAAGAGTCATATGGACTCGAAACGTTAACTGTGTTCCTCTCCGCAGATGCTGTCAGACCTGCTGAGTTTTTCCAGGTATTTTTGTTTTTGCTGAAAATTTACTTGCTGGCTGTAAGATTACCATCTATTACAGTTTTCAGTTTTACTCTAATACTATGAGGTTTTTTTAAACTTGAATGTATTTTAGAAAGACATTTGCTATAAAAATTAGTGCCTCACTGCCTTGCTGACCCTGGCTCCAGAACACTATGTCCTGGCCCGTAGGCTACATCCCACTTCAGGCCACAATGAGGCCAAACTGGGCCAATATCTACTGCTCTGGGTTGGCCACAGAGCCAGCACCACTGATATTCAATAAAAATTCTCACCTGCCTTCTGGATCTATTTAAAATGTTGGTCTCATTCTCCAAAACTCTCAGCCCTGGTCCCCTGGCTCTATTCAAAGTCAAGCTGATCTAGTGCCTGCATTACTGCCCCCCACACCTACTCCCAACCCTGGCTCCTGTCCTTGTTCCAGACCCCTCCATGTGAGCTCCATTCCCCCAGGCTCATTGCTCTTCGCTGCTGCCTGTGAGTGTTGTCTGCCAAATGGCTGCATACCACCCATTGACTCACCATGAACCAGGCCACTGGTTATCAGCCAATATATATTTATTTCTTGCATCTAGCATGCATCCTTTGAATTTCAGACGTTAGACCTCAGACAGATGCCAGGATTCCAAACAGAAAAAAGAGACAGCCAGTCATTTCCTGCTGCTTTCCTGATCTTCTAAACCTGGTCTCTCTACAGTTACAGGAGCAAGAGATTTGCAAGCAGCTGCCAATCTATAGAAACCTCCTTCAACAGTTGAACTCTAATTGATCTATGCCGATATCTATTTAGGCTACTTCTCCATAGGGCGCACCTGGTCAGCAGTCTTAATAAGAAGACTGAGTTCAGTGGAGCTCCAACTTGGCAGCTAATTGTCAGCATGATGCTTGATGAGAGATCAGCTTGTTCATCTCTAAGGTATCCCCTCTAAGAGCCATTGGGGTGGATTTTCCGCAAAGCTGAATTTGCGCCGCTGGCCAATCACCCAAATTTCACATCAGGAGCAGAGTTCATCCTGAGGACCAGGCCTTGTTAACACTGGGATTCCAGACTGAGGCCGTAATATAGGACAACTCAGGCGGCCTTGGTGCCAGTAGATCGGTAGGGGAATGTCTCCCCACCGCCCCAGTCTCTAGGAGGTGGGGAGGGGCCAGAGAGGGGGAAATGATGCATGTTGGTAATGGTCTGAAAACAGTTTGAATGGGAATGGCACACGTTCATTCCAAAATATGGCAATTGAATGCCTCTGTACAGTATCAGACACAAATTTCTGCCTAACACAGGAACAGGAGTAAGCCTTTCAGTCTCCTTAGTGCCTGATTAAGGAGAGGGGTGGCATTCTGGATGCCCAACAGCAGTCTCAGGTTGGAACATTGTTGCATAGCAGCAGTGGGAACAGGGTGGTAAATCATTGCCACCACTGCCCCCACTGAAGTCATTGCCACACCCCGCCCCCCACCCCCCCACCCCACCCCCCCCGTCCTTGATTCAAGACTGCCACCCTGTGACTGCCAGAGGGAGGCCTGAAAATTCAATGTATTTTAAGCTAGAGTAGTAACATTCCAAGTGTGAGGAACATGTTTGATTTTACATGTAAAAAGCTGAATTCCCATGGGATGTTACTTGGATCAACACCTGCTTTTACTTTTTCCAGGTTGTTCGAAGTTTGTGTTTGGAATGAAAATGAGATTGCCTGGGGCAGAAGAGAAATTTCCAGATTAGTAGCAGGCTCCCAAACCATTGACAGCGACCCCTTCTAATTGAACTTCATCTCATTAATTGTTTTCACCATTTGTTTCCTAATTCTCGCCCTACCTCTGCTGACTTGGGCTAACATGCAGAGACACAAGCCTCTCTTTTTAGTGGTTATTGTGTGTGAGCCTAATTAGTTTGTGTTACCTCAGTGCTAGAGCCAGAGGAACTGGAAGTCAAGATGTTGTCAGCCCATCACTAATCCATGTATCCTTTCAGTGGGACTGCACCCTTGCCTATGTCGGATCAATAATGTACCCTTAAATGATGGCAGGATATCGAGCCACGAGTATCATAAATAACCAGGTCTGACCTTATCACCACTATTTCATTATTATTTCAGTTTCTCAAATTGGGGAGGACTGGGTCAGGTACTTAATCTACGAAAGGGTAGGAATAGGCTAAATGTTAGCCAGTTCTTTTCCCAAGAGAATAATTGTGTGGTGTCTGCTATCTCTCCACACGCCTCAAAAAGAAGCAACACTGGTTCTTGGCTGGGCCACAGATGTGCCAAATATAAGGTAAGTAGATTAAGAGTTAACATACGTACGGTCAGTGTGATTTCCTGGACAAGTTTCGATCAACTGAGGAGGTTGGAAAGGAATTTCTGAAATTTTTTCCTCATATTGACATAGGATTTTCTTTCCCTCAAGAGATTACATGGCTTTTGCAGGGGGGAGGCAAGAGAAATAAGGGGAGGGGGTGGGGAAGTATCTAATCATGATGCTCCAGCTATTGAGTGTGGGGCAGGCTTGATAGACCAGCCGGTCTTTTCCTGCATATTATTTTTGTAAGTTTGTATCACTGGTTACCTGTCCACATGCACTTTCTTGCATAACTTACCAGATGACAGTCAGGATCATCAACATTACAACTAACTCCCTCCCTTGCCCAAAGCCTTTAGCAACATTCTGCCTATGACTGATACAGATCAGGAGTCAAACCTGGTCTGGTCTGTGCCTCTGTACGACAACAAACCTGACCTTCATGTGAGCTCTCCTCAGCTTTTAAAATCTCAGTCTGGTTCCCCGTCTCTCCAAAGTGCCTTGTATCTTAGCAATCCTCTCCCAGCACTTACACTTACCTGGCTGGGACATGGTAGTGGGATTGAAGACTTTGTTTGGCCCCTTTAAGGAGGTGCAGAAGAGGAGAATGCTCCAAAAAACAAAGCTGCCCCCCTCCCCCGCCGCATCAGCAAATTTGTGTATGAGGATCCCATTGTGCCTTATTTTTCATAGACTGCATCTGCGTGTTTTGTTGTGTTATGATGATCTAAAGGCACCAATCACTCATCAGAGATTGGGTAAATACGTTGTGGGTTCATTTATTAAGACTGAGCACATGAGAGCAGATATACATGGATGGAAAGCTTGAACACATCAGCAGCAGAGCTGTGTGTATGTGTGTGCGCCCTGCTCAAAAGCAAAAGTGAAACTATGCCTGGATCTCATGACACACTTTCCTTCTAGTGATGTCATGCTGCTATCCCTTAAAGGCATATTACAACATGTGTTTCCTTTTATCTGAATGTGAAGGAGAGTCATTGAATAACTCCAAATTCCCAGCCTGAGGAGGAAGGCAGTAAATTAACTTGGATATGAATATTAGCATTATAGAATTTTACAGCATAGGAAGAAGCAATTTGGTCCAATGTGTATGTGCCGGCTCTTTGGCTCTCTTATCATCCAATTAATCCCTCTTCCCTACTCTTTCCCCATTGCTGGACAATTTCTTCCCTTTTCAAGTAAAGGACAATTTCATTTTGAAAGTTATTATTGAATCTGCTTCCGCTATCCTTTCATGCAGTACATCCAATTGCAACTGGCTGTGTAAAACAATTTCTCCTGGTCTCCACCCTATGTTTTTTTTTTTGCTAATTATCTTAAATCTGTATCCTCTGAGTACAGGACCTCCTGCCAGTGGAAACAGTTTCTCACCAGCTACGCATTCAAAGCTTCATAAATTTAAACAACTCTATTAAGTCTGCCCTTAACTTTCTCTGCTCTAAGGAAATCAATTGCAGCTTCTCAAGTCTCTCCACATAATTGAAGTCCCTCATCCTTAGCATTTGTTCAGCAATATACTCTGCACCCTCTTCAAGGACTTGGCATCTTCCAAAATGTGATGCTCAGAATTGGACCCAGCTGAGGTCTAAACATTGATTTATAAATGTTTGGCACAACTTCCCTGCTTAGGTAGGATTGCCTTGCAGACTGGGACCTGAGCAGCACATGTGGCATAAAAGAAAGAGTGAACATGGAAGGCAGACTTAAAGGGCTGGGGTGGCCAAGGTTGAAAGCAGATGAGGAGTCAAGTGAGGGCAGTAATGGTTGGGATTCCAGTTAGATGCTCCTCTTCAGATTCTTGTTCAGTATGTTGGGGTTTACTTCCTCTATGAAAACAGCAGGTGACATGAACATGAGTAAATGAGCACATTTATCCATATGTCGAACTGGTGTCATTACACTTTCCCTTGTCCAGTGCTGCCAGTGCAGAGTAATACTCATTGTTGCTTGCCTTTGTTTTCTTCTCAAGTCTTTCAAGTCATTGAGGGGAAGATGGTGGTGTAATGGTAATGATACTGGACTAGTAATCCAGAGGCCCAGGCTAATGTTTTGGGGCCATGGGTTCAAATCCCACTACAGCAGCTGGTGAAATTTAAATTCAATAAATTAATCTGGAGTTGAAATTTATCAGTAATGGTGACCATGCAACTATCATTAATTATTGAAAAAACCCACTAGTGGTTCACTAATGTCCGCTCTACCATCCTTATCTGGTCTGGCCAACATGTGACTCCAGACCCAGAGCAATGTAGTTGACTCTTAATTGCCCGATGAAATGGCCTAGCAAGCCACTCAGTTCAAGGGCAATTTGAGTTGGGCCAGTGATGCACACATCCCATGAAAGGATGAAGAAAAAAAAATACAGACATGGTCACTGCCCCTGTTTAATGCTTGAGAGTTGTCTTTCACGACCAATAATTGGCCATCTTTCAATATAAAAGAACTTTGTTAGTTTGTCCAGATAATGAAAGAGGTTCTCCCCAAAGCTTATTGACTCCTTCTCCTTCAGAACTGTGCACTGTGCTGCTTTGTACAGTTTGGTTTCTCATTAGCTGTTCTTTAATAGTTTGCTCCTTTTCCTCATTTCTTTTCACTCAGATTCCAGCCTGCAGCCTTCTTTACGGCAAGGCCAGGATTTATTGCCCATCCCTAATTCCCCTTGAGTAGATGGCGTGAGCTGCATACTTGAATTTCTGCAGGCCATCTGGTGTAGATACATCCACAGTGCAGTATGGAAGGAAGCTCCAGATTTTTTGACCCAGCAACAGTGAAGGAATGGTGATATAGTTCCAAGTCAGCATGGTCTGTGGCTTGGAGGAGAGCTTGCAGGTGGTGGTGTTCCCATGTATTCGCAGCCCTTGTCCTTCTAGGTGGTAGAGGTCACGAATTTGGAGGAGGAGCCTTGGTGAGTTCCCACACCGGTTCCACACTAATATTGTTGACTCTTAACTGCTCTTGGGAATATGCTAGAAAGACGCTTAGTTGTATCCACGGATAAGAGTGAATCAGCTCAAAAAGACCCACCATCACCTTCTCAAGGTCAACGAAAGATGGCAATAAATGCCAACCTTTGAAGGAATGCCCATATGCCAAAAACAAATTTTAACAAAATAGCAATGTTTTATTTTCTCCCTAAAGTTAGCCTAAAGTCTCTGAAGCCACTACCTTCTGACTCACTGCTAGCAACATTGGCAGCTGAATCAGGTTAAGATACAGCTTGCCAGCAAGCTGCTGTGCTCAAAAGTTGAATAGGTTGGACAATCTGTGTCACAGTGCTGCAGCTGTATCTCCAACTGACACTCTGCTTTGAGCACAGCTAGGGATGTGGGATCAGTAAATCAATTGCTATATGTAGCTCAATACATCAGAATCAGAAGGTTGTAGGTTCAAGTCTTTCTCCAGTGAGCTGAGAATGTTATCTAGGATAGTACCATTTGAATGTGTTGTCTTCTGGGTGAGAGCTTAAACTAGACCTCAATCTTTGCTTTTCGGTAGATCCAAAAGAACCCTAGCACTCTTTGGTGTCGAGTTCTCTCAGCACCCTGGCCCAACGTTTAACCCTCCACCAATGCCTTCTGTTATCTGGTCATTTATTGGCCACTGCTGTTTCTGGGCCCTTGCGATGTGAAATTTAACTGTGATGTCTTCTACATTCGACAGAGCATATAAACAGAATCTTGTGCCCTCCCAATGGAAAGTTTGGTGGTGAGGGATATTTAATCAGATGGGAGGGTGGCGGTTGGTGATCCCACCAGCTTCGCACCTCCACCCCAATTAAGTCTGGAGCGAGAAGGCCTGTGGACAGCCTTCCCACCCCGTTGCCACTTGAGGCCTTATGTGGGCAATTAATTAGCATTGAATTACCTAAAAGTCATCTGACATAATTAATGCCCACTTAAGGACTTCAGCCACCGGTAGTACCCCAGCAGTGGACAGGGGGCTCACCATATGAGAATCTTCACAATCAAAGCCTGGCATGTTTACTTGCGGCTCTAAGAGGGGGTCCCTCGTTGAAAGGCACAGTGTCTGATCTGCCTTGAAAGCCAACCCCCTGCATTTGCTTCCAACCCTCCCAAACCCCTCAACTGCTAACCACCCACCATGTTACACCTGTCCGCCATCACTCACCTGTGCCTGGGTACCCCCTTGATCCGAGGTCTAGGGCATGCATAATACTGACAGCAGCTACTGCCTCTCCGGTGGTGCTATTGAGTTCAGAGGAACTGGTAGCCTCTGATTGACTAGTAACTTCCAGTGGGCAGGACTTCCGCCCCCTCAGGAATCCTTGATACCGGGAGAAGGCCACTGCTGGCCTGTTAAATTTTGAATGACAGAGGATGTGGCAGACCTTCTTTAAAAGAGGTTGGCGCTTCAGCCGGGCAGTCTAGACCCCTGTCTTCTGCACAAGGTTCCGCCCCATACTCCAAAAGTCCTTAATTAGTGATAAAGCACTTTGGAAAGTTCTAACACCATGATAGGTGCATAAAAATGCAAATCCTTCTTTCATAAATATGTACATTTTGTGCATCCTTAGTTTTGTGGGGTTGCCAAGCAACAAATGTCTTAAACAACATCTTTTGCGCCAGCGCCTAGCCTGGTGGTGGAGTGACTGTATGAGTGCACCTGTCAGCATATAACATTATTCATAATTTTAAATAATAACACAACATTCATCTAATAAAGAATCCTGTAGTATTCTCAACCAATCTTGAGTGTAAAATGGAAAACATGCAGCAGGCTTGGGTGATGTCATGAGTCAGAACTCTATCCAGTCACTGTTAGGGTGGAATGGAATAAAATTCCTCTCTCTCTTTAACAGCTTTAAACTGTTGAACAAGTATAGCTGTACTTCTGCACAATTCCTTATGGTCTGGAGCCTAACTTACAAAACTGCCTCTATTTCAGTGCTGCTGGTCCCACTGCATCAACCCATAAAATTGTTTGGGCTAGGCAACTGAGTTATGTATTAGTACAGTAAAGGGTGACTTTATGACATTGGACATAGCGTAGGAGGAGGTTAACCTCAACAATGTGTCTTCCATGGTTCAGTGGTAGCACTCTCACCTCTGAGTCAGAAAAGTATGGGATCAAGTGAGACTTGAACACAAAATTGAGGCTGACATTCCAGTTTGGCCCAGTCTGTGCTCTCAGATAGACATAAAAAAATCCCGTGTCAATATTTTAAAGCAGAGATAGGGAAGTGCCCTAGTCAACACTTATCCCCCAACCAACATCTGAAATAGATTACTGATTGTTTATCTCTGCTCTTTGTGGGATCTTGCTATGCAGAAATTAGCTGTTACATTTCCTACATTACATTTTATAGGCTGTAAATGTAAAGTGTTTTGGAACGTCCTGGGTAAAGAATAGCCCAATATAAGTGCAAGTACTTCCTTTCTCTGGAAGTTCTGGATACTATTGTTGGATGCCAAAAATAGGAAATGCTCCAGACCTGAGTTTAATGCTGCTCACTTTGATGAGCACAAGTATATAGGCCACCAATTATCAAGGAAGTAATAATGCAGTGGTTATGTTACTGTACTCATATTCCAGAGGCCTGGGATAAAAATCCAGAGAACCGTAGCAGTTTGACACTTTAATTTCAGTTTTGAAACATCTGAAAATAAAAAAACCCAACATCAGTAAAAGTGACAATGGCCAGGATTTTCTGGCCCCATCATGGTTGGACCCGCTGCGGGAGATTCGATGGCCTAACCAAAAGCCCATTGACTTTCGGCGGGACTAGATGATCCTGCTGGCAGGCGGGGCCAGAAAATCCCGCCCTATCAATCTGTCAGCTTGTTATAAACCTGTCCTCCTTACCCAGTCTGAGAATTCTGACCCAATACTGGGGAGGTGGTAGTGCAGTGGTACTGTCACTGAACTGGTAATCCAGGGATCTAGGGTAGTGCTCTGGGGTTCTGAGTTCAAATCCCACCACAGCAGATGGTGGAATTTGAATTCAATAAAAATCTGGAATTCAAAGTCTAATGATGACCATGAAACAGTTGTCATAAAAACCCATCTGGTTCACTGATGTCTTTTAGGGAAGGAAATCTGCTGCCCTCACCTGGTCTGGCCTACATGTGACTCCAGACTCACAGAAATATGGTTGACTCTTAAAAATGCCCCCTCAACAAGGGCAATAAATGCTGGCCTAGTCAGCGATGCCGAATCCCATGAACGAATAAGAAAAACATGGCTGAAACCAATATCAGCAGTTTGCCTTCTCAAGGATAACTCAGGATTGGCAACAAATGCCAACTTTGTGACTGACGCCCACACACAAGATCATTAGATTATGAAAAATTTGGCATTAAATTAAGGGCCAATTTATATATTATTTCCCCCTGTGGACACATTGTTCATCCTTTATGTTAGCACCATGGACTGGTTCTCCAAAGTTTTTTGAAAGCTGTTTCCTGAAGACATGATGAAACTTGTTCATTTGCAGTGCAGTTTCTTAAAGTTCAAGGATGTGATGACTCGCAGATGATGTCAAGGTCCTAGTGCTTGAGCGCTCCACATGATCTGAACACCTGGATGTAGTTGCTGACTCAAATGTATTACACCTTGAAGTGGTAGGGCATGT
Source organism: Cetorhinus maximus (assembly GCF_964194155.1). NCBI lineage: Eukaryota > Metazoa > Chordata > Chondrichthyes > Lamniformes > Cetorhinidae > Cetorhinus > Cetorhinus maximus. The sequence goes on along the minus strand of NC_135882.1, from coordinate 135,524,149 downwards.
GCTTATTTAAAGAACCTTAAAGTTTATCAAGTCCATGCTGTTGTAATATGCCTTTAAGGAATAGCAGCATGCCTTTCACTAGAAAGAAAGTATGTCATGCGATTCTGTTTTAGTTTCACCTTTGCTTTCAGCAGAGCACACAGCAGTCAGCTTTGCTGCTGGCATCTTGAAGCTTTATACCTTTGCAGATCTGTTCTCATGTGCTAGTCTTAGTAAATGAACACACAGCGTGTTTATCCAATCTCTAATGAGTGAGTGGTGTCTTCATATCATTATAAAAATATGACACATGCCTTCCACAGACAATATATGATCCTTTCTGATTTGAACTACATCCTATGCATTTAATCTCATTAGGAAAAATTCTTAAAGTTTCTGCTTCAGGTGAGGTGTTAAATTGAGGCCCTATTTATCTGTTTGAAGTGTAGAGCAAAGAGTTAATGGTTATGTTAATTAGACAATGCTGTTAATGATGATGTAAGCATAATATCAATAGTCAGGTGACCAAGAAGCTCCAAGAGAACATGACACAGAAAAGTTGTAAGTAGTGCTAAATAAAGTTTCAAGAAAAATTGTATACTGAGTATCTGCAAGTCACTCGTAGAGTAAGTGAAACCTCATCAAAACATAAAGATCCCGAGGCTCTATTTGAAAATGTGGTGCAAAGTACTTGCATATGGCAAAAAAAATATGATGCCACAATAACTAAGGTTGAAGTTCAAAGAGATTTATGGGTCCTGGTAGATCCCACACTCAATAAGTCACTGTAGAGGAACAATCAACAAGGCAAAGGCAAGTCATTGACCTGAAACGTTAACTCTGTTTCTCTCACCTCAGATGCTGTCTGACTTGTTGAGTATTTCCAACATTTTCTGTTTTTATTAAAGCCAAATCAAATGTTGATCAATATAACAAAAGCAGTTGAGTGTAGGTCAGAGGCCATGTTGAAACTGTTGCGTGTTCTGGACAGATGACACATTGAGTACTGCACTCACTTTGGGTTACTGAACTGCAAGGGAGATTTTAAAGTTTTGGAGGCAGTTCAGAGAAGGACCAGATGGCTGATCTCTAGGTTTAGAGCACTGAATTATGTGGAAAAACAGGAGGAAGTTGGTATGGAACTGAGACAGGACCTTGTATAGAGGCATGTAAGCTCATAATTGATTTGAAAAGATACATCTGGAACACTACTTCAAACTAAATTTATTACATTTAGGACTGATGTCAAGAGGTTCTTCATATTAACAGAGAACAAAGCAAGGATGGGATTCCTGGGTAGAAGGGCGACCTGAGATGAGTCTAATCAAAATAAAGTCTTGCATTTAGTGTATTTCATAACCTCAAGACATGTCAAAGAACTTTACTACCAACTTAGAACTTTTGAAGTATAGTCACCAATATAATGCAAGAAATATGGCAAATAATGTGCACACAGCAAGGTTCCTCAAACAGCAATGGCCAGATGATTAGTTGTTTAGTGATGTTGGGTGAATAATAGATTTTGGCCAGGATCCTGTGGTAAACACTCCTGCTCTTCTCAACCAGTGCCATTGGATCTTTTACATTCACCTGAAAGGGCAGAATCAGACTAATGTAATTTGTTATCTGAACAGCAATTCTATTGATACAGCACTTTCTCATTATTGCACTGGAATATCAACCTAGATTATATGCTCATGTTTATAGAATGGAATTTGAACCCACAACCTTCTGACTCAGAGGTAAGAATGCTACTACTGAGCCAAGACAGACTGACTGACTGCCTGTCTGTCTGTCTGTCTATCTAGCTAATGGCTGCAATGCTTGCCTATTTAACAACATTTTGTTGTGCAAATTTACTGATGTTATACCGTCAGGAGTCACAAAAAAGTGTGTTGTGGGTCTATGCCTCTTGTGCATGACATCTCATTAGGAAAGTGAAATTGTTGAAACTTTGTTTAAAAGCATTGTGAGACATTTTTAAGAGGCAAAATAAAGACAGTTCATAAATACAAGTCTTTTTTAAAAAAAAAACCAAGAAAATCTCTGGAACATGCATCAAGTCCCACTTCCCTACACTACACATTGGTAAATTGACCTCCTCATCGAAACATTTCTACAGACAAAATATGCCAGGAACCCTAATGTTTCATAACCATACAGTGATTTGCACAGATAGGGTGAGCTCTCTGTAACAAACTCATGGCTTTTTCAAGGAATGAAAGACAATTCCTTAGTAGACCGAGTCATGTCTCTCTCTCTCTCTGCCTCTTTCACCCTCTATAAAGCACTTTGGGACATTGTGAAAATGTGAAGTGCACTGTGCAAGTCTTTAGTCATTTATTTATTTTCTCCCAAACTATGAGCTCCTTCTCCACCCTCTTAATTCCATGGACTAGTGCTTACCATGGAGGTGTGTATGGATAACTGGAAAGGAAGAATAACTGAAAACTGACGCAACAGCTAAAACATTTAGAACGAAAATACTCAGGAAAATAAATGGAATCATATCTGGGCAAGTGTTGGAAACAACTACTCCAAACACAAAAAACAACAAACATATTGTACTACAGCCTTGCAGAATGGTTTCTATAAAGATTAGATCATCTCATGAATGCTGGAGCTAAACGAAGGAAGGAAACTCATTAATTCATTTGCTACGCAAGTGACTCACTTAGCTCCCCATTTGCTGAATGCCATTTATGAAATAAACAGCATCTCTATTCCTTGAACTTCCACAGCATCACGGGATTTATTTACTCAATACAATTCCAGTGACCTTGGTGTTGAAATCATGTTGCAATGTTAGTCATGAGTGTGTTAAAGTGCGATTATCACATGCCCCTCCCTTCACCAGTTTAACAAGGGATTTAAATAAACAAATTGAAATGGCAGGCAGAGGGGAATTTTACATGAATGTGTTAATGTATCCATTGCTAAAATTGCAAAGTTTGAATTAAAAAAATAAGCAGGTTGAAATTAATCTCCAGGTATGCAGGATGGAAGAGCGAAAACATTATACAAGTGGGTTAGACATTAGACAAGAATAAAGATTAAGAATGGGAATGAAAAGTGTAAGGATGGGTACAGATGGAGATGATCAAATCTCATGTGAGGCATGGTGACCTTGAGCTGTTAGGAATTACAGTAGGGCCCTTGTCAAAATAAATAATAAGTGGGATATGGGGTTGTAGGGGTCTTTGATGGCTTGTTTAATTTTGCTATAGGGAAAGAGGTGGAGTAAAACTGTTGAAACATTTCCTCAGGAGATTAAATGGACAACAGAGTTCTTGATAGTGTGCAGGCATCGTACTTCAGAAATAAGGCCAAGGGCTTGAAGAAGAGGCACTATACCAAAATTTAAGGGATGATGGACTTCTGTTATGAGGGGAGTCAAGAGAAGCTGTGACTATTCACTTTATAAAGGTAATGGGGAGGTTTAATGGAGGCGATCCAAATGACGAGAAATCTTTTGATAGAATAGACAGGGAGAAACTATTTCCACTGGCAGGAGCATCAGTAAACGAAGAACACCGACTCACGATAATTGTCAAAAAAACCAGGGAGGAGATGAGGAGACATTTTCTTACACAGTGAGTTGTTATAATATGGAATGGTCATGAAAACTGCCCATTCTGCCTCAGATTATCCTGGAAAGGTAAGGTGTCTGAAAAATTTGAGCAACAGGTGAAGCTAACCGTTTCACTTTTCAGTAGCAACACGAGTGGTATTCTCCACTAACAGGATGCTGTCGTCAAGCCAAAAAGACATTCTGCTCACCACACAAACATGTAATGTGGGATATGAATTTCAGTGCCAGTGTGATGCTAGGTATGTAGGCTGTACGTCCCAGTGACTGATGGATTGTATCAACAACATGTCCCTTTGGCTGTTCGCAACAGGCAAACTATTGAGCATACTGAACCAGCCCATGCTTGTAAAACTCAAAATATAGTGTGCAACATTAGATGTGATTCTGCAATTAGACTGCACTTAGTAAACAATCTCGATTGGGCTAAGAATTACACTAACAACCAGTTTAAGATTATCAGTCAGACCCGCAGCGTGGCTCTTACACATGTTAGAAGCTACATATATTCACACACAGGGCCCTGTCTTTTGCAAACAAAAGAACATGTCCATGCATTGTGCCTTTCTCAACTAAACAAAAGTTTTAGGGACATCCATTCCCTGGTTCATTCCACATGGCAATGTCTTGACCAATCAGAGTCAACTAGCCTGGTTTGAATTTAAACAAAAGCTTGGCAGTTAACTGGTCCCTGGTGCATTCTCTATGGCAATGCCTCTACCAATCATATTCCGCTTGCCAACCAATCAGCACCCAGTTCTCAAGCAGTATAAATTGTTGTTCCCTTTGAAATGTGGCATTTTTGCATCTGTCCTGATGGGTGCAAAATGAAAAGCTTCAACAACATGTCTCTTTTTTCAGCAACCTGGAATGTACTCTCTAGAAGGGTTGGTGGAAGCAATGCTAAAGCAAAATTAGCTTGCAAATGGGAACTTTCTTGGAAAGGAAACATTTGCAGAACTATGCGCAAATAGTGGGTGAGTGGGACTAACTGGATAGCTCTTTCAAAGCTGGCTCAGGCATGATGGACTGAATGGCCTCAGCTGTACTGTAATATATTGTACATCTGTATCTGCATTTCTTCTTCTAAAGCTGCAATGGCCATTCAGGAGAACTCCCAAGGAAAGTCCCAGTACTGGAGACATGTCTCTGAACAATAATCTTGGACCTCTTGGCTGGGCTTTACTGTGACACTAGCAGGGACCCGTAAAATATTTGCCATGCAATTAGTGGCCCAAATCTTCTGATCAGTGTTGGAACTGTTGCGTCCTATGCTAATCAGTCAGAAAACTGTGCACTTCCCTGGTTACGTTTAAAAGCATCCGACTTCTGATGCAGCATTCTGAAGAACTTGCTCAGCGCAGAGATCCATGCAGAGGCCTGTGAAGACAATCAGCGCAGAAGACAAGCCCCTTTTTATGGCACTATTGCCATATCATAAGTTTAAATTTCTGATGCAAATGTTAGTGAATGGGTGAATGGATGAGTGGATGAATGAATGAATGGATAGGATGTTAGGGTGGGTAGGTGGGTGAGGTAAGTGGGTAGGTGGGTGAGGAAATTGGGTAGTATAGGTGAGATAAGTGGATAGGGTGGGAAGTGGGTCGGTTGGTAGATTGATAGGGAGGAAGATGGGTGAGGTTGTAGATGAGGAGGGTGGCAGGTGAGTAGTATGGTAGGCGGGTAGGGTGGCAGGCAGGTAGGGTGGCAGGTGAGTAAGGGGACAGGTGGATAGAGTGGCAGGTTAGTAGGGTAGCAAGTGGAAAATGGGGAGATGGATTGGGGGTTTGTCGGGCCAGATCTGGAGGGCTAGTTGTGTTGTGGGGTAGTCAGGTCTGGTCAGCGAGTCAGTGGGGGTAGTCGGTGACAGGGGGTCGAAGAGGAGTCGTGGAGGTCAGTTTTTTAAAAATTCTTTTTATTCATTCATGGGATGTGGGCTTCGCTGGCTGGGCCAGCATTTATTGCCCATCCCTAATTGCCCTTGAGAAGGTGGTGGTGAGCTGCCTTCTTGAACCAGTGCAGTCCATGTGGTGTAGGTACACCCACAATGCTGTTAGGAAGGGAGTTCCAGGATTTTGACCCAGCAACAGTGAAGGAACAGCGATATATTTCCAAGTCAGGATGGTGAGTGACTTGGAGGGGAACCTCCAGGTATGGTGTTCCCATCTATCTGTTGCCCTTCTTCTAGGTAGTAGTGGTCATGTGTTTGGAAGGTGCTGTCGAAGGAGCCTTGGTGAATTCATGCCACACAAGTGTCAGGCAATGACGATCTCCAACAGGAGAGAATCCAACCATCACCCCTTAATGTTCAATGGCATTGCCATCACTGAATCCCCACTATCAACATTCTGGGGATTACCATTGACCAGAAACTGAACTGGACCAGTGATATATATACTGTGGCTACAAGAACAGGTCAGGGGCTAGAAATCATGTGACAAGTAACTCATCTCCTGACTCCCCAAAGCCTATCCACCATCTACAAGGCACAAGTCAGGAGTGTGATGGAATACTCCCCACTTGCCTGGATGAGTGCAGCTCCCACAACACTGAAGAAGCTGGATACCATCCAGAACAAAGCAGCCCACTCGACTGGCACCACATCCACAAACATTCACTCCCTCCACCACCGACACGGTGGTGAGCGATGGGGGACGTGGGGTGGGGGGGGTGTCAGTATGAGTGATTGTTGCTGGGGTTGGGGGTATGGTCAGTTGTGTAGTTACCCAGGAGTTAGATTAGGATTTTACTGACAAACATTTCCTGGGTAACTATCCTGGTAAGTACATTGGAACTGTCCAAAGTCTGCGACTCTAATTTAGAGTCAGAGACATTTTCGGAGGGTCCCAGGGAGCACCACAGCTGCCCATCAGAAGTTCAAACTTCACAAGCAATTCCCATGAATATCAGCCTGTCAGGACTTCTATGTTGTCCTGATGTGCATCTTGGCTCTAACAACCCAGAGACTAGAAGGGCTGGGCCAGTATCTTCGTTGCAACGGTATCTCTTTAAGTCCCCATCCCATATCATTCCATTCTTCCCATGCCACCCCTCTCATGCCATACACAACCCATTCCTTTCATTCCTCTCACATCATCCCGTCCCATCCACCACAACCCTCATTCCATACCTCTCATGAATTTCCCCTATGTTGTCTCCCCCCCCATGCCATTCACACCTCATCCCCTCCCATGCTGTCCCTCTCCAATACATCCGCCACCCACCCCCCTCCCCACCCCCCACCCCTTGTGGAGTGCTTTATGTTTTGTGAAGCCATTCTGCAATACTCTATTGTTCTGCACCTGTGTGATGACAGTTTAATGTAATATTCAGATACTGAGTAGTTAGACCCACCACCCACCAATTTTTAAATTCTTTCACAGGGTAGGCATCGCTGGCTTGGCCAGCATTTTTATTGCCCATCCCTAATTGTCCCTGACAAGGTGGTGGTGAGCCACCATCTTGAAACGCTGCAGTCCGTACCAAGTAAAACCTCCAACAGATGTACTCTTTAAACTGACCAATCAAAACAACCCAGACAGACAAAATCTGCATATCATTGTTATTATAGATTCTCCCTCCTCCCATAGCCTCCATGTCACCCACCCTCCCCATCCCCTCATCACCTACTCAATCAGTTCATGTGTCTGATCCTTTCTTTAAGGTAACAAGGGTCTACCCTAACAAGACCTGAGCAACTGAATTCTCCACTTTATGTCACTCCTCTGATCTTGGATTTTAGTTCCTTAATGGAGTAAGCAGCCATCTACCTAGTTATACTAGGATTTCAAATAGTGATGCAATGATGGATCGGTATAAAGTAAATGAGTGGTGGAAACTGCTGGGGTAGTGGGTTTAATTCTGTACATATGGTCACAGCTAACTACATATTCATAGAATGGAGTCCCTTTCTGTATATGGAGGAAGGGTGCATCTTAATGCCCTATATTGTCAGAATTTATAATCAAACAGTAAAATAAATCTCATGCTGCTGGTTGTTTCCCATGTGGAAATTTGGTGGTATGGACAAACAAAGCATCTCTGAGGTAAAAACAGAAAATGCTGGAAATGCTCAGCAGGTCTGACATGACCAGTGGAGAGTGAAAAACAAAGATAATGTTGACTTTTCGTCATCCATGACTTACATTATAGTGCAGGTTGTGCGATTTGTCAGATATCTCCTGCTATTCTTTAGCAGGTCTAAAGATTAATAGCCAGTTTTCCATTACAGCCACAGTATGCTAACCACAAGATGTACTGCAGCGAGTTGCCAAGGCTTCTTTAGCAGCACCTCCCAAACTCGCAACCTTTGCCACTCGGTTGGACCTGGGTATCAGGGTGTATGAGAAACCCATCACTGGCTAGGAAGTGACAGGTTTCCTTCCCCAAATGACATCAGCAAACTAGTCGGGTTCAAAGGTGAGCCTCCAGGAGTGGCCAAACTTTCTGAGCCTTAGTGCCATATACAATAATCTTAATTCAGAAGCCGCAAGAAACAGACAACCTGTTTACATATTCAATATGATTGCTCGATTCAATTAAACTCCACCTTAATGAAACTATTAGAATAGTAATATCCCTTAAGTCAGATGATAATTACAATTATCAGGGCTAATCACTGCTAGAGGTAGAGGCCTTGTGAGTCTCCATCCTGGAGATAGGTCTTTTGAAAATCAGGGAACAACAGAGACTGCACGTTGGAGGGTCAATAGTGAGTGGTGAGTTAGGGAGCCGGAGGTGCTGCTCCAAACTGACGCTGATTGGGTCACATGGCCTTAAGTCAGACCAATTGGAAATTACGTTAAAAGAAACTGACCAATGTTAAACTGTATTCGTTTTTTCTAACCTGTCAAGTTGCCGACGGAACATGTGACCAGTGTGCCATTGGGAAAGAGGCATTGCAAATGTAAAAAGACTCTTGAATGCTATTGACTGCCTCAATGACTACCCACCTCAGCCACAGGGGTTTCAGACTTCACTCCCATTCCGTCCCTGTAAAGATGGCAGATAGCAGGAAGACTTCAGAACAGTCAACCCAACGGCAATTTCCGCTATTTTTCTAGACGCCAATCCCACCTCCACAAGGATGGGCAAGTTCCACCTGAATTGCATGATTTATCAAACTAAGAAATCGTTGAGTTTGTAGACCTTTGAATGTTCAGAAAGATTGTCTGAACTATCTGATTTGACTGAGGTGATTAGAACAACCAGGATATATAGGAAGGATGTGATTGCACTGGAGAGGGTGCAGAGGAGGTTTACCAGGATGCTGCCTGGGCTGGAGGGTCTGAGCTATGAGGAAAGATTGGATAGGTTGGGGCTGTTTTCCTTGGAGCAACAAAGGTTGAGAGGGGACCTGATAGAGGTGCATAAGATTATGAGGGGCATAGATAGGGTGGATAGGAAGGCACCTTCTCTATTAGTAGAGGGGTCAATAACCAGGGGGCATAGATTTAAGGTAAGAGGTAAAATACTAAGAGGGGAGTTAAGGAGAAATGTTTTCACCCATAGGGTTTTTGGAGTCCGGAACTCACTGCCTGAAAGGTGGTTGAATCAGAAACTCTCATAACATTTAAGAATTATTTAGAGATTCACTTGCGTTGCCATAGCCTCCAGGGCTATGGGCCAAGCGCTTGAAATTGGGATTAGTGCAGTCAGATCTTTGTTGACTGGCAAGGACACGACGGGCTGAAGGCTTCACTCTTTGCTGTAGACATCTAGGCGTCTATGAGTCTATGACAATGTACCTCACTTATGAAATTTAAAAAGAATTCTGAAATTTGTCTTTCAACAGTTTCAGGCGGAGAAATCTTTTGCTTCTGTCACTGAATCCGCCGGGAGACGAACTTTATTTGTAAAATAGCCGCATGCGGCTCACGAGCCACGGATCAGCTGCCATTGCTCTACACTGATTCTCAGGCTATTCAACTGCGGAGGTACAACAGTGGTGCCCAATCCCATCCTCACCCACACAGTCTTTTCAGCCAGAATCACTGGATGGCGATAAAGAGTGTGGACATCAACTGCTCTTTTTCTCCCCTCCGCGGGGGATGCAAAGGCTCAAATGCAGTATCTCTCCATAGCTTTCCAAGCTGAAATAAGCTAACTCAGCAGAAGTTGGGAAAATTGATTTAATTGAATGAGAATATCAGCTCTACAGCATTCTTTCTTCATGAGCTCATTCAATCACAAGCTGCAGTGGAATAGCAGGACATTGCTGAAAACCCTGGGGGTTGTCTTTTTTAAAAAAAGTTTTCAGAACTTACAATGGTTTATGTTTTGGAGCAGTTCTTGTGTATTGGGGAATGTCAGGACAGTCACCTCTGCTCCTAACTTGATTTGACATTTTTACAGACTATCCATCAGGGGGGTCTGAATAGTGATCAGGAGTGCGAACTCCAGCTGCTTTTGTTCTGCTGCTTAACTCTGGCACACTGAAACCAATTGCAGCCTCCCTCTTACTGTCAAGACTGAGGATAGCTCAATCAGAAAGAAAGAAATACTTGCATCTATATAGTGCCTTTCACAATTTCAGGATGCCCCAAAGCGCTTGACAGCCAATGAAGTGCTTTTGAAGTCAGGTCCCTGTTGTAATGCAGGTGCGTGCCTGACCTGATCGGGCGCAAAATCGCGCGAGATGACGTCGGATGAGCGTCGCACTCGCGCGATATTTTGCTCGCGCACGCAAAAGACGGAAGTGCGCCCGGCAGCAATTAAGAGGGTAATTAAGCCCATTAACGGCGCAATTGTCTGCGATTTGTCATGGCCCGTCCAACTTCACGGCTGGTGGACGGGCCAATCAGCCAGGCGGTCTTTACATTTCTCATCCGACCTCGTCCAAGGGTGGGATGAAATCTCCGTCATAAAATAAAATAAAACTAAATATCTGCGGATAGCATTTTTATGAGGTTTGCTTTCAGATGCTTGATTGTGATTCATTGAGATTTTTTTTGCAGCTTTTTACACCTTTATTTAATTATTTGCAGGCTTATAGGTCCCTTAGGCAGCTGTCTGCCTTGAGAGCTCCCTCACAGTGCTCAGCCATGTGCCTGCAGTGACGTCATCACTGTTCCCACCACCAACTCCCCCCCCAACCCCACAGAAGCGCTGAGCTTTTCAGCACGCATCTCTTGCTGGCTGTCCATTAATTGGCCAGCCAGCATGAAATTGTGGTCGGGGGCTGATCGCTGTCAGCAGTCCATTTCACCCGGGCCTACTGATCTTACATTCCCGCCAAGGGTAAAATTCAGGCCACAGTTGCTAATTTGCACATGCACAGCAAGTTTCCATAGCCTGTAATGAAGTAATGATCTAATCATCTGTTTCAGATGTTGGTTGAGGGATAAACATTGACCAAACCATCAGCAGAACTGCTCATCTTCAAAGTAGCATCAGAGGACCATCCTCCAAAGATCCCCAGCATCACAGATGCCAGTTTTCAGTTAATTTGATTCACTCGACGTAATATTAAGAAACAGCTGAAGGCACTGGATATTGCAAAGTCTATGGGCCCTGACAATATTCCGGCAATAGTACTGAAGACTTGTGCTCCAGAGCTTGCCATGCCCCTAGCCAAGCTGCTCCAGTACAGCTACAACACTAGCATCTACCTGGCTATGTGGAAAATTGTCCAGGTATGTCCTGTACACAAAAAGCAGAACAGATCCAACACGGCCAATTACAGCCCCATCAGATTATTCTTGATCATTAGAAAAATAATGGAAGGGATCATCAACGGCGCTATCAAGCACCACTTGCTTAGCAATAACCTGCTCACTCATGCTCAATTTGGTCACTCAGCATTACAGCCTTGGTTCAAACATGGACAAAAGAGCTGAACTCCAGAGGTAATGTGAGAGCGAATGCCCTTGACATCAAGACAACATTTGACCGAGTGTGGCATCAAAGAGCCCTAGCGAAACTGGAGTCAATGGGAATCAGGGGGCAAACTCTATGCTGTTGGAGTCATGCCTGGCACAAGGAGGATGGTTGCTGGAGGTCAATCATCTCAATTCCAGGGCATCACTGCAGGAGTTCCTCAGGATAGTGTCCACAACCATCTTCAGCTGCTTCATCTATGGCCTTCCTTCCATTATAGAGTCAGAAGTGGGGTTGTTTTCTGATGATTGCACAAAGTTCAGCACCATTTGTGACTCCTCAGATACTGAAGCAGTCCATGTCCAAATGCAGCAAGACCTGGACAATATCTAGGTTTGAGCTGACAAGTGGCAAGTAACATTTGCGCCACACAAGTGCCAGGCAATGACCATCTCCAACAAGAGAGAATCCAGTCATCACACCTTGATGTTCGATGGCTTTACCATTGCTGAATTCCCCACTATCAACATCCTGGGAGTTATCATTGACCAGAAATTGAACTGGACTAGCCATATAAATACTGTGGCTACAAGAGCAGGTCAGAGTCTAGGAATCCTGTGGAGAGTAATTCACCTCCTGACTCCCCAAAGCCTGTCCACCATCTACAAAGCACAAATCAGGAATGTGATGGAATATTCCCCACTTGCCTGGATGAGTGCAGCTCCAACAACACTCAAGAAGCTTGACAACATCCAGGACAAAGCAGCCCACTTACTTGACACCCCATCCACAAACATTCACTCCCTCCACCACCGATGCACAGTGGAAGCAATGAGTACCATCTACAAGATGCACTGCAGGAACTCACCAACACTCCTTCGACAGCACCTTCCAAACCCACAACCACTACCATCTAGAAGGACAAGGGCAGCAGACTCATGGGACCACCACCACCTGAAAGTTCCCCTCCAAGCCACTGACTATCCTGACTTCGAAGTATATCGCCGTTTCTTCACTGTCACTGAGTCAAAATCCAGAACTCCCTCCCTAATGGCACTGTGGGTGTACCTACAGCACATGGACTGCAGCAGTTCAAGATGGCAGCTCACCACCACCTTCTCAAGGGCAATAAATGCTGGCCTAGCCAGTGATGCCCAGATCCCAGGAATGAGTAAAAAAAGGGATCCACTACATCCATCCAGGAAGACAGACAGGACTTCAGTTTACCAGCTAATCAGGAGATGCACCTCCAACTGCACAGCACTCTCTGACTTGCACTGAAGTGTCAGCATTGATTTTGTGCTCAAGGCTATATGGTGGGATTTGAACCCACAAACATGTAATATAGAGACAAGAATGCTACCACTGAGCCACAGCCAGACCCACAACCATGTAATATAGAGACAAGAATGCTACTACTGAACCACAGCCAGACCCACAACCATATAATATAGAGACAAGAATGCTACCACTGATCTACAGCCAGACCCACAACCATGTAATATAGAGACAAGAATGCTACCACTGAACCACACCCAACAGCCTAGAACTGTAAGTGGGGTCTACTATTTCTTACCTACATGGTACATGAGCTTACTTTATAAAACAATTTAAATCTGTGGGAGCATCAGTAGGTTCTTAGTCCTCTTAGCATTTCATTCCAAGAACTTACAACACTTTGAGTATTTAGGTATTTCAGGCCAAATGATGAAAGAAGGACTCTGACCATCTTCTCAAGGATAACTAGAGATGGGTGGACAAGAAATGCCAGTGACACCCACATCCCAAGAATGAATGAAAAAGGTAATAAAAATAGAAGAAGAATCTGAAGAAGAGTCATACGGATTTGAAACGTTAACTCTGTTTTTCTCTCCACAGATGCTGTTAGAGCTGTTGAGTTCTTCCAGTATTTTCTGTTTTTGTTTCAGATTACCAGCACCGCAATATTTTGCTTTTATAATAAAAATAGAAGTTGGTTGTCAGCTTTGTTTAAAATTTACACTCAATCTGCAAACCGCACATTAAACAAAACAGAACAATTTTCGATATGTTAGCTGCAGTCCATATTGTAATTCACCCTATGGTCATTTGGGGGTTAGTCTTGTGGCACAGTAATAGCATCCCTACTGCTGAGCCAGAAGCTCAAGGTTCAAGTCCCATGTTGAGACTTGATGGCCAAGAAAGATACATTAATAATATGGCCAAACAGATTGAGTGTCAACTTGTGAATCCTTCCAAACTATGGCTACAGCAGAGATTCCAGGTCAGCCACCTACAGAAAGCAATGGCAAACTACTGTAGTACCTTGCCAAGCATAACCATAGAAGTCCATGGTCACCATGCCTCATAGGGCATGGCACCTGGACAGAGAGTGAGTTAGATAGGGCAATATGAAGCATTTGAGGCTGCAGGTACAGCAGTGTAGCTCAGCTGACTTATTGGGAAAAGAAACTTGTATTTATATAGCACCTCATTACATCCAAAGAACGTTACAAATGACTTACAGTTAAGTTTTATAGCATAATCAATTGAGCAGCCATTTTGCAGACAGAAAGATCCCACAAATAACCTTAACAGCTAGCACTTTTAAAGGGGAAAACATCCTATGGTGCTTTGCGAGCCCATAATCAGACAGAAAAATTAGCACCAAGACAAAGAGGACATTAGGCTGGTGTCCAAAAGCTCGGTCAAAGAGATAGGGTTTAAGACAAGTCTCAAAGGAGGAGAGAGAAATGGTGATGTTTAGGGAGGTATTCCATAGGACCTATATGCCTGAAGGCATTGCCACCAATGGTGGGGCACAAGGAGTGGAAAATGCGCAAGTGGTCAGAGTTGGAGGAATGCAGAGTTCCCATGGCGATGTAGTGCTGGAGGAGGTTACAGAGATAGAAAGAGTCATGAGATGAATGATCAGTTCACCTCGGTAACAATTAAGGGAGGAATGCTGGCCAGAAAACTTGGAGAACTCACTAAAATAGAGGTGGCTGAAACTAATATGACATTTCACCCAGACTTCCCGCTGCACCTCCAGTGGTAGATGGGGTGGAAACTGGAAAAAATGCTATGTGTTGATTTTTGCCATTTTTTTCAGTAGGGGGTTTTCCACTGATGTTATGTTGGGAAATTGAGGAGCCTTCATAGGAGTTTTATTCTGTGATCTCTAATGTAACCACAGCATCAATCAGGACAAATGCGAAACTCTAGCTGATGATTGATGCAAATGGCGACACGAGCTGTGGGCAGGAATTTGCTGCCACAATGACATGTGGTTTCAAAATCTTCAAAGCACATGCCAGCCCTGCAAACAAGATGTCAGCAGAGATCATCCCATACCAGCAGCAAGGGACAGCTTCATGTGCAGCATTTGTGGCAGAATTTGCTTTTCTAGAATTGGATTGTTCTGCCAATAAAATAAGTGCAGCAGATGATCTCACCTGAGCTCAATAAAGCTCTGAGACTGCAGTGGAGATGGTGTAGTGGGAATGTCATTGGACTAGTAACCCAACAACCCGGGCTATGGCTGGGGTCACAGGTTCAAATCCCACCATAGCAGCTGTGGTGGACTTTAAATACAATTACTGAATCTAGAAATAAAAGCTAATCTTGGTAATAGTGACCATGAAACCATTGCTGATTGTCTTAAAAAACCCATCTAATGCCCCTTTAGCAAAGGAAATCTGCTATCCTTACCTGGTCTGTCCCACATGTGACTCCTGATCCAAAGCAATGTGGTTGACTCTTAACTGACCTCTGAAATGGCCTAGTAAGTCACTCAGTTTTAGCAAACTGCTACAAAGCCTAAAAGGAATGGAATCAGATGGACCTAGGCACTGAAATGATAACAGCAAACCCAGCTCTGTCGATCCTGCAAAGTGGTCCTTACTAACATTTGGGGCTTGTGTTAAAATTGGGAGAGTTGTCCCACAGACCAGTCAAGCAACAGCTTGAGATAGTCATACTCATTGAATCTTACCTTACAGACAATGTCCCAGACACCACCATCACCATACCTGGGTAGGTTCTTTCCCACCTACAGGACAGACCCAGCAGAGGTGGCAGCACAGTGGTATACAGTCAGGAGGGAGTTGCAGCCTCGGAGTCCTTAATGTTGACTCTGGATCACATGAGGCCTCTTGGCATCAGGTGAAACATAAGCAAGGAATTCTCCTGCTGATTACCACCAATCCCTCTTCCCTCTCCCCCACCCAGCTAATGAATCAGTACTTCTCCATGTTGAACACCAATTGGACGAAGCATTAAGGATGGCAAGGATACAGAATGTACTCTGAGTGGGGGGGCTGCAATGTTCATCACTGAACTGGCTGAGTCCCAAAGGACATAACTGCTAGACTGGGTCTGAAGCAGGTGGTGAGAGAAGCAACAAGAGGGAAAAACCTACTTGACCTCATCCTCATATATAAAAACAAAAAGCTAAAAGCTACTGCGGATGCTGGAAATCCAAAACAAAAACAGAATTACCTGGAAAAACTCAGCAGGTCTGGCAGCATCGGCGGAGAAGAAATCAGTTAACGTTTCGAGCCTTCATGGCCCTTCGGCAGAACTGGAGCATAGTTAGAAGAAGGGAGATATATAAATTGGTTTAAGGTGGGTGGGGGGGGGAGACACATTGAGGGTGTGGTGTGGTGATTGTGGAGATGAGCAGATAATCAAAAGATGTCACAGACAAAAGGGTCAAAGAGGTGTCGAAGGTGGTGGTCTTTGTCTGAGAAAAGTGCTAATCAAGAATGGAAGACAGGATATTCAAAGTACAGCTCTAGTGGGGGTGGGGTGGAAAGACTAAAGGTTTTAGTTTTAGATTTAAAAATAATGGAAATAGGTGGGGAAAGAAGAATCTATATAAATTATTGAAAAAAAAGCGGGGGGGGGAAAGAAACGGGGTGGGGATGGGGGGAGGGGGAGTTTAAGATCTAAAGTTGTTGAATTCAATATTCAGCCCGGAGGGCTGTAAAGTGCCTAGTCGGAAGATGAGGTGCTGTTCCTCCAGTTTGCGTTGGGCTTCACTGGAACAATGCAGCAAGCCAAGGACAGACATGTTGGCAAGAGAACAGGGTGGAGTGTTAAAATGGCAAGCGACAGGGAGGTTTGGGTCTTTCTTGCGGACAGACCGCAGGTGTTCCGCAAAACGGAACCTCACCATTTCTACCTGTCACAGGTACATCTGTCCATGACAGCATTGGTAGGTGCGACCACTGCACAGTCCTTGTGGAGATGAAGCCCCGTCTTCACCTTGAGGGTACATTCAACTGTGTTGTGTAGCACTACCATCGTGCTAAATGGGATAGATTTCAAGCAAATCTAGCAACTCAAAACTTGGTATTCATGCAGTGCTGTGGGCCATTAGCCCCAGAATTGTACTCAACCACAATCTGTAAACTCATGGCTTGGCATATCCTCCACTCTACCATCACCATCAAGCCAGGTGATCAACCCTGGTTCAATGAAGAGTGCAGGAGGGCATGCCAGGAACAGCACCAGGCATACCTAAAAATGAGCTTGGTGCTGGAATTATATAAATTGGGACAACCACTCTGAGGGTAATAAATCACGCATCACTTACATACAAAACACACTGATCAGTGGCAGTAAGACAATATGTAAATTCCGTCCATGTTACAACATCCTGGGGGTTACCATTGACCAGAACCTGAGCTGAAACAACCATATAAATACTGTGGCTCCAAGAACAGATCAGAGGCTGGGAATTTTTGTGACAAATAACTCACCTCCTGACTCCCCAAAGCCTGTCCAAGGCACAAGTCAGGAGTCTGATGGAATACGCCCCACTTGCCTGGATGAGTGCAGCTCCAACAACACTCAAGAAGCTCGACACCATCCAAGACAAAGCAGCCCACTTGATTGGCACCTCATCCACCACCACCACCACATTCACTCCCTCCACCATCAATGCCCAGAGGCAGCAGTGTGTACCATCTACAAGATGCACTACAGCAACTTACCAAGGTTCTTTTAACAGCACCTTCAAACCCTGCAACCTCTACCACCCAGAAGGACAAGGGCAGCAGATGTATGGGAACAACACCACCTGCAAGTTCGTCTCTGAGCCACACACCATCCTGACTTGGAACTATATCACTGTTCCTTCACAGACCTTCCTAGCTGCACTGTGGGTGTTCCTACATCACAGGGGCTGCAGCGATTCAAGGCAGCTCACCACCACCTTCTCAAGGGCAATTTTGGACAGGCAATAAATGCTGGCTTAGCCAGTGATGCCCACATCCTCTGAAATAATAAATTTTTAAACAATTGCCATCATCTATTGTAGTTGGAAGGATGTCAATCACTGGAACCAGTGAAACAGGCAGGCAACAATTGCATTTAACATAGAGTGACCAGCCTGACAGTGCAGTACTACCTCAGTATTACCCTGTGTTGTTGACCGAGATCAGGTGTTCAAATCTGAGAGTGGAGTTTGAACCAACAAACCTCCATATTTAGAGATGAGGGTCCAAGACATGGTACTTAAAGCTCTGATTGAATTATCATCTCTCAGCTACACATTTTTCAGTACCGATGGATGCTATGTTTATTTTAATCAGCTCATTTATTATAAATATTCCATTAAAATAATGAACAATAGCTGCTGAATGTGTAATATTTTCTTAAACCGATATTTACTCTTTGCTAAATTAGATATTCCAAATCACTGGGATACTATGAAAGTTCTACATCTGATTCAGCCTTTCTGAGCTAACAAACACCCAGCAGCATTCCCACGTCCGATTTGTAAACAGTGACACCTGTTGGAATATTGATGTTTGCAAATGTGACTGAAGACATCATCAAGCTAATGGATCAGATAAACACTGTAATATACAGTGTTCACAGCTTTTCTTCACATATACACATGGTCTGCTGTTCTCTGCAATATGTACAGAGTTTGCTATTCTCAGTAATGTACACAGGGTCAGCTATTCCCTTTTATACATACAAGGTCTGCTATCCTCGATAATATATGAAGGGCCTCTGATTTTTGCAATATACAAAGAGTCTGCTGTTCACTATAACATGCATAGGATCTGCTATTATCAATAATATATATAGGGTATGTTATTCTCTATAATAAATGCAGGACCTGCTAATTGCTATAATTTACATAGGGTGTGCTAAACTCCATAATATACACAAGGTCTGTTACTCTCTATATAACAAACACAGGGTCTGCTAATCTTTATAATATACACTTGATCTGTTATTCTCTATAACATATACAGGTCACTTATTCTCCGTAATATATGTAGGGCTGAATTTTATTTCCGGGGGCCCGGTCTCAAAGCCAAGCTGAATTCTGGGTCAGGAACCCAGAAGTGGCCGTGGTAGGACACTGGAGAAGATTTTTGAGGAGCCCTCTCTGGAAGACATGTCCAATTAAGGAAGACGGGCGAGCTTCAGAGCCAGGAAGGCCAATGGGAGGAACAAAGGCTATGGGAAGATGATAGCACCACTGGGAGAGGTGGGCACCCTCTTTGAAGGTGGGGGCGCTGAGGGCACCTCAAGGTGAAGGTGCCGTAAATGCTACAAAACATACTGTGGCCGTCATTGCGGAGGGAGAGTCTCTTCACAGGATGGCCTGTGGCCTTTGCTGTGGCCCTCAGAGCCCCGCACTTTCATGCTCAGCTGCCTTACGGGTCATACCTCTGACCCGTCACTCCGGCATGCCACCAGGAGGCTGCCACCTAAGTGTTCCAGCCACTTTTGGGGGGGCCTGTCCGAGTGTGGAAAATCCAGAAGGCATGCGAAGAGTGCCGTTAATTGGCATTTTGATTGGCCACTAGTGGGTAGCTGCCAATCCCTGAAGACTGCTCTCAGAAAATAGGCCAGAGAAAGGAACATTCCTACAGACTGGCACACCAGCTGGTAGCAGAAAGTTCCAGCATGCCCGCCTCAAACTCACCCCCACTTCTGGATGACAATTCAGCCCATAGGGTCTGTCATTATCCAAAGCACACAGAAGATTCTCTGTAATATATACAGGATCTGTTATTTGCCCTATTATATGCAGGAACTATTCTCTATAATATACACCAGGTCTCTATTCTCAAGAATGCATGACCGCTGCTATATTACTGCCACAAATGATGCAAGATTCATGCCTTGGAACGAAAGCAGCGATGCCTGAAACAGGGGGCTGATTATACACCGAGGGTGGCCTCCCCACACCCCACCCTCTGCTTGGCAGCTTTAATTATTCATCAATGGCTGTTTAATTGGTATGAGGCGGGACTCTCCTCTGTCTCCAGGAGGATGTTGTGCCTCGTAGAGTTGCCAGTTAATCGGAGGCCGGCAGCTCTGCATTACACCAGTATCAATGACCACTGTCGGTATTGTAGGAGGCCTGGGATTTAGAGAAACTGTGGATGCCCCCAAACCCAAATAGGCTGGGAACTCTCCGGGGCCTGTGAGCCTGGTCCCAGTGAGGTCGGTGGGGGAGACATATTGGACAAGGCAGGCAGGGAGGGTGGATGCGGGGAGGCAAAACCACGTGGAGGAGGGGCTCCAATTGGCACAGGGGGCCCAGGATGGTGGCACCCTCCACCGTTCACAGGGTTAAACCTGATGGGCTACATGCTGGGCGAATGCATTCTGTGCTACCCATTAAATTGAAGTGGTGGGCAGGATGAGGCCCTTATTTGGGCACTTGAGGGCCTCAAATGGGCCATGGGCAGCAGCCCACACGATGCCTCTCCCACCACCTGTAAAATTATGGTGGGGTTGGGGGCAGGTGGTGGTCTTGCCGCCGTTGGCACATTGTCCGGGTTTACGGGTCCACCCACCTGTTGCTCCACCTGCAGGTGGCCTTTAAAATTCAGCTCTCGATATTCATGGCCATTCAGGTATAGCCACTCAGCCCCTTGTGCATGTTCCAAAGTTCAGGTAGATTATGGCTGATATGTGCTCCAACTCCATTTGCTCCATCTTAAACGTACACTCCCTCCACCACTCACAGTGGCAGCAGTGTGTGCCATCTACAAGGTGTACTACAGCAACTCACCAAGACTACTTCAACAACACCTTCTAAACCTGGGACCTTTACCGCCTAGAAGGACAAGGGCAGCAGGCACATGGGAACATCACCACCTGCAAGTTACCCTCCAAGCCACACACCACCCTGACTTGGAATCATATTGTTGTTCCTTCATTGTCGCTGGGGCAAAATCCTAGAACTCCCTTCCTAACAGCACTGTGGGTGTACCTACACCGCATGGATTGCAGCAGTTCAAGAAGGCAGCTCACCACCACTTTCTCAAGGGCAATTGTAGGGAGATGGTGACATAGGAAGGGATTCTCCGGCCCCGCCCACCACCGGGATCGTCCGGTCCCGCTGAAAATCATTGGACTTTTGGCTGGGCTGCTGAATCTCCTGCGGCAGGTCCCACCATGACGATGCCGGAAAATCCCGACCATAGTGGCAATGTCACTGAACTAGTAATCCAGAAGTCTAGGGGAATGCTCTGGGTACAGGGGTTCAAATCCCACTACGGCAGCTGGTGGGATTTAAATTCAGTTAATGACTCTGAAACATACAACTGGCCTCAGTAATGATGACCATCCTTGTAAAAAAACCCATCTGGTTCACTAATGTCCTTTAGAGAAGGGAATCTGCCATCCTTATCTGGCCTGGACTACATGTGACTCCAGATCCACAGCAATGTGGTTGACTCATAACTGCTCTCTGAAATGGCCAAGCAAGCCACTCAGTTCAAGGGCAATTAGGGATTGGCAATAAATGCTTGGCCTAGCCAGTGATGCCCACACCCCATGAAAGAATAAAAGAAATCCTTGATACCCTTTGTAACAAAAAATTATCAACCTCAGTCCTGAAACTCCAATTGACCCAGTGTGCGCAGCCTTTGGAGGAAGAGAGTTCCAAGTTTGCACTGTCATTTATGTGAGTAAATGCTTCCCAATTCTCTCTGAAATTATTCAGTTCTAATTTTAAGATTATGCTCTTTTGTTCTGGATTTCCCCTGCCAGAGGAAATAACTTCTCTACATCTACCTTAAGACTTTGTGACTCTGGGTGAAAGTGTTCTGAGTGAGCCAAGCTGACAATTATCTGGAAGGTGCTAATGTGCTGAAAAGCTTGTCAGCTCACAGCTGCTGCTGACTTTAACTGACTTCAGGCCATGAACTGATGCTGTTGAGTGCACCGGGACCATGGAACAGGACTAATTGGGAAAAATGTTATCCTTGGAGCAGGATTATACATCGAGGGATGTTTTTCCTGGACGCTGCAGTTGACATATTGAGTGTGAATGGGAAGTGATGTGCTTGATGGGAATGTTATGGTTAGGTCAGGTTGTATGTGGGGTTAAACGGACACTTGAAGTCATTCTCTGAGCACATTACAGGTGTCCTGCCTTTCAATTTAGCAATGTCACAGATCAAGCAGCAAGCTCCCTTGCTTGCATCCAACCTCCCCTTTGTCAGCTATAGCTCAGTTGGTAGCACTCTCACTTCTGAATCAGAAGGTTGTGGATTCAATTTCCCTTGAGCACAATATTGAGAAGCAGTACTGAGGGAGTGCAGCACTGTCAAAGCTGCTGCCTTTTCGATGCATTGTTAGGGTGAGGTTCCATCCACCCTATCAATTGGTTGTAAAAGACCAATTGGCACTATTTTGAAGAAAGGCAGGGGAATTCTTCGACAAGATTTATCCCTCAACGAGCATCTCTAAAAGCAGGTCATCTGGCTATTATCACATTATCTTTTGTGTAGCTTGCTGAGCACAAACTTACTGATTTATTTCCTACATTACAATAATGCCTTCATTTCAAAAGTACATCATTGGTTGTAATGTGCTGAGGTCAGGAAAGGGGCTATTTAAGTGCAAGTTTTCTTCTTCCATCCATTGAAAGAGAATCCTAGTACCCAGAATACTCCGGAACACAAGAACATAAGAGATAGGAGCAGGAGTGTACCCTACGGCCCATCGAGTCTGCTCCATCATACAATATGATCCTGGCTGATCTTGGACTTCAGCTCCATTTTTCTGCCCAGTCCCCATATCCCTTGTCTCCCCAGGCGACCAAATATCTGCCTATCTCAGCCTTAAATAAATTCAATGGAGGAAGTTCTGCAAACATCTGAGATAGAAAATTTCAAGGATTCACAACCCTTTAAGTGAAGAAATTTCTCCTCCTCTCAGCCCTAAACGATAAGCCCCTTATCCTGAGACTGTGCCAATGAGGTAATTCAATCAGAATTCCATATCAGGAGAGAGACTAAATGAAGATACTTTGTTAAGATCCTCTAAGGCATTGTCATCATCAGGACCTTGTCCATTAAGAAGTCTCAGCGTCGCAATTCCTTCTAAAAAGAAATCAAGACTTCTCTTCTACATCTGAATGAAACAGAAGAGGAAACCCTTGGGCTTGACCCCTGGTCTGTGCTAAGCTATCTGATCTCAGCCAAGTCATTGCTAGGGATGTAGCAACTAGTCTCAGTGGCTTCAGGATTGGAAAATCAGTCAGGGTTTTATTCAAGGTCACTATCCTTTGAACTCCAAATGGGAAACTGATGATGTTGGGTGAGAAAAGGACTGCTGTCTGCTTCAATGACCCTCCTAAACTCATCTGCTGACGCCCACTACCTCACCTCAGATGAGATGCGCCTTGACCACAGAACCTCATCTCAACATAAGGCACTATATTCAGGGTTGGATGAGAGAGAGTGTGGGGCAAGGGTGGGTAGTAAAGAGGTTTTTTTCTTGAGTTTCCAGGATAACATACCAAATAGGGAATACAAAGGAATGCTAGGGAATACACAATAAACGGGAGGATATTGGGAGGGGTACAGGAAGTGAGACACCTTGGTGTGCATGCCCACAGGCCCTGAAGATGGCAGTACAGGTGAATAAGGTGGTAAAGAAGGTATATGGAATGCTTTCTTTTATTGGATGTGGTATATAATACAAAAGCAGGGATGATGTAACTGTATAAAACACTGGTTAGGCCACAGCTGGAATTTTGTGTACCGTTCTGGTCACCACATAACAGGAAGGACATAATTGCTCTGGAAAGAGTGCAGAGGAGATTTACAAGGATATTGTCAGGGCTCGAAAATTGCAGCTATGAGGAAAGATTGGATAGGCCAGGGTTGTTTTCTTTAGAACAAAGGAAGCTGAGGGGTGGGGTCTAGATAGAGTAGACAGGAATGCTCTGTTTCTCCGAGCGGAGAGGTCAATTACTGGGGGTACAGATTTAAGGTCATTGGTAGAAGGAGTAAAGGGCACATGAGGAAAAACTTCTTCACCCAGATGGTGGTGGGTGTCTTGAATTCGCTGTCTGGTTTGGTAAAAAGTATCTGGACCTGTTCCTGAAGCGCTGTAACCTGCAAAGCTATGGATCAGGTGCTGGAAGGTGGGATTAGAATGGGCGGCTATGTTTTTTTTTCAGCCAGCACAGACATGATGGGCTGAATGGCCTCTTTCTGTGCCGTAACTTTTCTTTGATTCTCTTGATTCTAAATGCCAAACAAGCTCAGATCTATTACTCTATTTTCAATTCTTTTTCTCTCTGCCTGAATACAGTAAATGCCTCGGGTAAAGTGAGTATTACAAACACATGCTTAAAATCTCACAAAGCCTGGGATGCTTGCTAATGGGTTCTGTCAACAGTTTTGCACCAAGCAAGTGAGTAGCAACAGAATAGGTTGATTCTGCCTGAACGTCCAGTTCGCTGCACCTGTTCTCTCCAAGCAGCAAAAGCTTTTCTGTGTGAAGCTTCTGCCACCTTGTGGCCAGAATTGGCATTTTATGAGACCACTTCCATTGACAAGAATATTCACTGTGAGGCTCTGCAAAAGTCTGATATTCTCTTCTTGTCAGACCAAGTCCAAGACGAGTCAAGAGTGTTGGACTTCACTTTCTGTTTGGCATCTTACAACTGACTTCCCTTCCCTCTGGGACTTCCTTCCTAGGTACCTCTGCTTTGTTACTATCTTTCCTGCTTGCCAAAATCTTTTAGAAACTTTTCTCTGACTTCAATAGACTTCCCACGTTTAAGTGCAGTTTATAAATTGGAAATGTAATAGGAGCACAAAAAGAGATAGGCCCCGGTTTTAAGGGCAGGGTAGTTTAAACTCAGTTGCTGCTGTTGCTGGTCCAGGTCTCATTTAAACCCTGCCAGCCCCATTTCCTGTCCAGTTGCAAATTCCTTGCCAAGTTTCTTCTCCGTAAACACCTCAATATATTTTCATGTTTATAAACTTGTATTGCTATAAGCTATGACTCTTTCCCCCGTTTCTGCCAGGTCGCACCAGAATGTGTCTGAATCTGTGCAAGTTTTGTCACTATTTGTCTAACATGGTGAACGCGGCATTCATTCTCCCGGTCTCTACTCTCTTTGGGCCCCGGCCACTCCCCACATTTCCTCCTGCTTTAGTCCTAATGTGACCCCACTTGACCGCGTAGCTCCTGTCCCCAGTGCCTGCCCTTCACCACCATGAGAGCCGGGGATCGGAATGTAGAGACAGAATTTGTAGTGATTGAGGAGGATGATGAGCCTCCTCTGAGTAGAGAAACTGCCCAAGTGTTGGGCGTGCCACACATCAGCTTGAAAGTGAATTGTGTGAAATCCTATGTGAAGCTTAGAGTGCGAGGTTAACCATTGACGAGAATGTGAAACCTGTAAAAAAAACATAAATAGCTGGAAAAACTCAGCAGGTCTGACAGCATCTGCGGGGAGGAACACAGTTAATGTTTTGAGTCCATATGACTCTTCATCAGAAGAATATGTGAAACCTGTAGTTCAGCCTACACCTGTTTTCTGGTGCGACCTGACCTGGCAGAAAGGGGGGAAAGATTAATAACAAGCTTATTAACATGGTCTGAGAGGGAAGATTGAGGCAAAGATCGAGGAATTGATCAACCAAGACATCCTAGAGCCAGTTGAAGGACCAACACCATGGGTGAGCCCTGTTGTCGTGCCTAAACTGGATGGTGACAGCAGACCCTGTGTTGATCTGTATCGTGTGAATGAAGCATGTGAGAGAACGTCACCCAATTCCCACTGTGGACAAAGTCTTTCAAGAGCTGTCAACAAGCAAGGTATTCTCCAAATTAGACTTAAAGTGAGGATACCACCAGCTGGATTCAAGGAAGATGACAACTTTTGTCACTCATTGTGGACTTTACTGATACAAGAGTTTGCTATCTGGCATCAATGCAGCAACCAGAGATTTACCAACACCAATTCTACAACATGATACAAAGGATCTCAGGAATAGCTAATATCTCAGGTGATATCATTATTCATGGAACCAATAGAGAGGGGAACCTAGCGAGAGGCTGAGATTTATATTGGTTAGATTGCAGTCAGCAGGACTTAGGGTAAATGCAGACAAGTGCTTGCTGGGCATGACAAAGTTCACGTTCATGGGGCATAAACTCCCGAGCAGAGGAATCAATCCAACCAAAGACAAAATTGAAGCAATAGCAGAGGCACATGTGCCCACAAAATGCAAGCGAAGTGAGAGGTTTTCTGTGACTTGTGAGCTACTTTGTTATCCTGGCTGATCCACTGAAAAGAAAGAATGCATGGTTCAGATTTGATGAAGAACAGGAAGCTTCCTTCAAAGCTTTGAAAAACAGCTTGATTGGTGCTCAGACCATGGTATACTATGATCCAAATGCCCCACTGAAAATCATAGCAGAAGCTAGTCTAGAGAGAACTAGGAGCAGCTCTGGAGCAAATGCATGCTGAAGGCCCGAGAATCATTGCCCATATGAGCAGGTCTCTGACAGATGCGGAGAGGGGATATTCTGAGATGGAGAAACAGACGTGGTGGCCCCACCCACTGGCTGCAAAGTCAGGTCCGCCTCTGCTGGACCTGGAAGCCATGATACTACTTTGCTGTGTTCAGAAAATTAATGGTTGGTCTTTGGTCCCAGAACACCATGGGGAGTGGTCGCCAATGCTGGGACTGCAGTCCTTGAATATCAATGGAGTCCCAATGTGCAGGTAAGTGGGGCGGGCTCACCAGGGTCAGTCAGGAAGGCTCCTGTCTCTGTTGGATAGAGAGGCCCGGGGAGGTAATTTTACAGCAATGGTGGCCCTTGTCTCTGGGGTGACCCTACGTGGGGCAAAGAGCGTCCAATCATGAGGGACCCTTCCAGAGCCATGGTACCCTTGTCACATGGCATGGGCTGCCTCTGCCACCAGTAAAGTTCCAGCGGTGGAGGGAAGTGGCCCTTTGTAGCCATTAATTGGCCACTTAAGGGCCTTAGTTGGTCCAAGGACAGGTGGGAAAGCCACCATTTACCCCACCACTGGTAAAATATCAGCGGAGGTAGGAAGGCAATGGGAATCCCACAATCCCAACAGATTTTACGCAAGCCCCCACTTGCCAGCATCCCAGAGACTTGGGGGAGGGGGCGCAAATGCAATTCTGGCCATGGTATCATCTTCCAAATGTCCACCGGTGACACCCTGTGCTATTTATCTCAATGACCTCACTGACTCTGTATTTTGCCAGACTGCCCAGTCTTAGTTGTGTCACAAATTCCTCCAGTTGGGTAGACATCATCTTCAGCTCCCACCATCCATTCTGTACTCTTACCATTGATGCCATTCCATTTCTTGATGGCTATCCTTGATCAAATCAGACTGTCCTGAGCCTCAGTGCTCTATTTGAATCCCAGCTGAGCTCCTGGTCCATTCTCCGTCCATCACAATGATCTTTGCAACCATGTCTGCTATTGTCCCTGCCTCAGCACATTTGCTGCCAAAATTGTCAAACATGTCTTTGTTACACCCACTCTCCAATACGCTAGCACTCCCCTGTCCGGTTTCCTATCCTCCAGGTTCCTTAATCTTCAGTTCATTCAAAACTCTGCAGCAGATATCCGATCCTACAGCATGTCCTGTGCACTCATCACCGCTGTTGTTGGTGAGCCAGTGTTGGCACCCTTCCCTGCTGAACCTGAAATTCATGCGTTCCAGCCACAATCAAGTGATGTGAGCACATAATATAGACTGACACTTCAGTACAGTACTGAGGGAGTGCTGCACTCTCTTGGTTGCCACCTTCACAATGAGATGTTAAACTGAGGACCCATCTGCCCTCCCTGGGGGTGGCAGACACAAAAGATCCTATGGTACTATTTTGAAGAGAAACAGGGAATCCTAGTCAGTATTTATCCCTCAACCAGCATCACTGAAAACAGATTATCTGATCATTACCTCATTGCTGTTTGTGGAACTTCATTGAGTGAAAATTGGCTGCTGCATTTCTTACATTACTACAGTGACTTCAGAAAGTAATTTATTGTTTGTTAATCGCTTTGGGGTGTCCTGAAGTCATGAAAGGTGCCATAAATTTATTTTTATTTACATTGGACCTGAGTCCTTGAAAGCTTCAAACTTTAAATTTTCGTCCTGATGTTCAATTCCATCTAAGGCCTTGTTGTTTGATACTTTGTAAAAATAGGTTCTAGAAGTGGGTGTGGAGAGTTGGCTGCCGAATTTGGGTAATATATTTTCATATTATGTAAGTCCATGTTATATTTCCTGCCCTGTCTGTCACTGTCTCCCAGCAGGAATGGTCTGCAGTGACCTTGATGTGACCCCAACCCCCCCCCAACCGCCCCTGTTCTACTACCTCAAGTTTGGGGCATGGTTTGAAAGCTGTCACCTGTCTTTGTGTTTTATTTAAAAGCAGGGAAAAAAGCATCGCACCTTGTTGGTGAGTCAGACGGATGATGTCATTTCCACAAATTAAACCAGGGGAAGTGATATAATTCTAATAAGAGCAGCACTTGGGGCTTATAAATTACAGCTGTTCGCATGTGTGTGAATGTATGTGTTTTTTTCAATCCTTTCATGGGATGTGAGTGCCATTAACAAGGCCAACATTTATTGTCTATCCCTAATTGCACATGAGAAATGGTGTGAGCTGCCTTCTTGAACTGTTGAGGACCCTGTGGTGTAGGTACACCCACAGTGCTGTTAGGGAGGGAGTTTCAGGACTTTGACCATGAAGGAATGGCAATATAGTTCCAAGTCAGGATAGTGTGTGGCTTGGAGGGGAACTTGCAGGTGGTAGTGTTCCCATGTGTCTGCTGCCCTTGCCTTTCTAAGTAATAGAGGTTTGAAAGATCCTGTTGAAGGAGCCTTGGTGAGTTGCTGCAGTGCACAACTGGATGGTACACACTGCTGCTATTGTGCGTCAGTTTTGGAGGGAGTGAACGTTTAAGGTGGTAGATGGGGTGTCAATCAAGTGGGCTGCTTTGTCTTGGATGGTGTCAAGCTTCTTGAGTGCTGTTGGAGTTGCGCTCATCCAGGCAAGTGGAGGGCATTCCGTCACACTCCTGACTTGTGCCTTGTAGATGGTGGACAGGCTTTGGGGAGTCAGGAGATGATGCATCTCAGCATCTTCTTGGTACAAATAAAAGCCACTGCAAAATAACCATTCCAAACCAAAGCTATAAATCAAATCATGCCATTTTGCATATAAACATAAACTACTCACCCTTATGCATTCCTTTAGTGCCTGCCTTCCTGGTCTAGTGCTCCTCCAGAGTGCTACCCCTGTGGTTAGAGCATGGTTGGTGGAAGGTTGCTGACTTTCAGTAGAGAAGCCTGCAGATGGCCTTGTAGGACAGCCTAGAAGATGTGGCTGTAGATTCTAGCATCTTGGTATGGGCAGCAGCAGTCAGTCCTGACTGGTGAATAGCAAGGGCACTGGCAGATAGGCCAGGCTTGTAGGACCAATACTGTGATGCTGTCCTCCTGAAGAAGGACAGCAGATTTATGCTTCATGGAGCCACTGCCACTGAGATGGTGCCTTAGCATCCTAGTGATCTGTTGGAGGACAGATTGTTGGACCTTAGTAGAGACCAGTAAAGTGGTAGTTGTTTTTTAGAATCCAAAAACCCAGGAGTTTACTAAAAGAATGAAGCCACAAGGTTCACTGTTTAAATCAAAAGAGTCTTACTATCCAAAAATCAAACACCATTAATACTACTAACTAACTACTAACTGCTCCATCTTAAATATCCAGTTATGGTAAAAAAAATTAAAAGTATAATAAACACAGTTACTTCCACTCTAAATCAAACATCTTAACTCCACTTTCCTTTTACACTTATTTGACTTATACCCCTAATAAGCTCAAGTCAGATACTTATCAGAAATTGGAAGATTAATCACTTGGTCTGAGTACTGTTTCAAAGTTTCATATAAAGGCTGAGATTTCTTGGGCATTCTGCTTATTTCCAGTGACTTTGTCTCTTCAAATTTCCTTCAACTGCTCTATAGTTGCAAACTCCCTATTCAACATACATCTTTAGCATCTTAAGCACAGCCACCTTAATTCAGAACTCCCCTGATTCTAATATTCTATAACTCTCTGGAGTCATGTATCTAAAGCTCTCTCTTTCTTATCAGCTTGGCTATCCCAGAAATTCAACTCACTGTTAATAGAGTCCCTCAGTTAATATGACTTTTTACTCTTGTAGCCAACACATAGAATTTCAGCTGAATTTTACTGAAAGAAATGTTCCTTGTAGCCAGCTTGTTCTAAACTCAAACTCAAAACTAACCTGTTTGAACACAGTACCATACAATCTACTCCCCCTATAATTAACATGTTGACCCTTTTTTCTATTGTTTATCCCCTGGGCAACTTGGTCACATGATCATTTACTGGAAGCAAAGTGCTTTACCAGAAACCATATCCTAGAGAAAGCTAGTCCTTAAAGAGACCATCACCAACACAAAATGAAGTCTGTTTTCTACCCGAAAGCACATAGACCATCACACTGCAAACCATTTCATATACAGTGATCCACAGCCATGATGGCAGCAGTCTGAATTTACATGGCAGCAAGCTGACCTTCCATGTAAGCAATCTGAGCTCCCACTGCAGCACTCAAATATCAGCTTGCTTCTCCTTGTGCTGCAATAGGAGCTGCAACATCAGCCACCAGATGCTGCTGCATGGCTGAGTTGACAAGTCTGCTAGTGGAGTTGGCCACCATTTCCACATTGGAAATGATGGGCTTCAAGCTCTAAGCAAAGCTTTGTGCCAGATTGGTGCAAGCTCCTCCTTCTTGACATTGCACACAGCATTTGTGGAAGGCCTGCCAATGCATAAACATTTCAGTGTGCAAACCCATTAGCCTTCTTCTGTAACCTACCTCATAGAAGCCTTCATCTAAGTTCTCTGCAGCAGAACTCGTGTGCGACCTCACCCTCCAGCGAGCTGGCGCCCATGCTTTCCTTGCTCCCTACCCTGGCTGCAGGACACTTCTGCCTGGTGTCTCACCACATGGATATTTTGCCTCTAAGCTATTCTCTAATTACACCATTACTCTAGTGCCAGTATTTGAGCTGATGGCTGCCAGTATTAAACCAAGTGATGGTGTTTCTTCATCATCATCAATGTCTTGTTGCTCTTCTACTTGTTGCTGCTCCACCACTACCTGGCCAGGTGGCAGTTGTCGGATATCTGGAAGGATAAAGACATAAGGGTAGGGTTGTGGTGAGGAGTGGAGAGAAGCAAGCTTTGTATGCTTACTCTATCTATAACTTTTAACGCAGAAGTGATGGTAGGATGAGGGGGAAGTGGGATGCAAAAAGGAGGCTTTGGCACAAGGATGCTGTCATGGTCAGCTGTGGTTCAGTTGGTAGCAGTCTTACCTCTGAGTCACAAGGTTCAGGGTTTAAGTCCCACTCCAGGGCTTAAGTGCAAAAATCAAGTGCAGTAGTGAGGGAGTGCCACACTGTTGGAGGTGCTGTCTTTCAGGTGCGATGTCAAACTGAGGCCAATTCTGCCTGCTTTGGTGGATGTGAAAGATCCCATGCTACTGTTTTG
Source organism: Cetorhinus maximus (assembly GCF_964194155.1). Lineage (NCBI taxonomy): Eukaryota > Metazoa > Chordata > Chondrichthyes > Lamniformes > Cetorhinidae > Cetorhinus > Cetorhinus maximus. The sequence goes on along the minus strand of NC_135882.1, from coordinate 135,492,907 downwards.
AAGAAGAGCAGGGGCCCTATTCCTGGTGTCCTGGCCAATATTTATCCTTCAATCAACATCACAAAAACAGATTACCTGGTCATTATCACATTGCTGTTTGTGGGAAGTTGTTGTACAGATATTGGCTGTTGCATTTCCTACATTACACTTCTAAAGTAATTCATTGGCTGCAGAGTACTTTGAGGCATCCAGTGATCGTGTAAAGCACTAAATAAATGCAAGTCTTTCTTTTTTTTAATATTCCAGCCAGTACTCTCAACCCTCTCACCAACTTTAAGCAACGTAAGCTAGCTTTAACTTGTGATGTTTGTAAAAGGGCGTTTTAGTTAAAAAGAATTGTTACATAGAACCTGCCAGTAGGGTGTGCCAAGTCCAGATGTATTGCCGTCTGGTGGGGAATAAAGAATAAAGGAAACTTCTTTTCATACAAAAAAATTGGAGTTCTGAAGCATATAGCTGCGTGTGTATTCTTAATTGTTAAGAAGTGACAAAACACTTCAAATGGTGACGAGGATGGGATCATCTTTATTAGAGACTTTTGAACCAGCTACTACGGACTTTGTAGTTTATGTTGAGCAAATGGAACAGTTTTTCATTGCGAATGAGATTGAAGAGGAAAAGCAGGCCTCAGTGTTTCTTACAGTTAACAGAATGAAAAATTTCACTTTACTGCGAAATCTCATTGCTCCTGACAAGCCAGCAGATAAAAGCTTTAAAGAGCTTGTGGACGTTTAGAAAAAGCTCTGCAATCCAAGACCAGCAATTATTGCCAAGGGATTCAAGTTTCACAGAAGTGAACAGCATGGCTGAGTTGAGAAAATTAGTGGAACAGTGTGACTTTAAAGGTTACCTGAAAGAAGCATTGTGCGATCGCTTGGTTTGTGGACTAAGAAATGAAAGAATTCAGCGTAGGTTCTTAGTGGAGCAAGAGTTGACACTGAAGAAAGTGAGATTGTGCAAAGCATAGAAATGGCAGAAAAACAAGATGGAGATTTGAAAGCGCATTCCAACAATGCCAAAGTTAAAATAGTAAAGTCAGGGTATACTCACTTTCAAACATGTTACCGCTGTAATGGAATAGGGCATAATGCAGAATCCTGTAAGTGGAAAACCACCATTTGTCGCAACTGTGGGAAAAAAAAGGACACATACAGCGTGCATGTAGATCAAAGGCTGATCACAGTAAAGCAGCACCGTCAAGAAAAGGGCATCAAGAGGAGCACACAGACAAGTCACACTTGAAAACAAACAGGCAGTTTAAAAAGACACATTACTTGGAAACAAAATACAAAAGTAATGCGAGTCCAGATGAGACAGAAAATGAAACTAACAGTGACAATGCAGAAGAGCAATTGTATTGCATTCAGTCTGATCTGAAACTAGATGAAGCACTAAAAGTTGGCATTGTCTTAAATGATAAAATGGTTGAAATGGGGGTTGACTCTGGAGCATCTGTTTCTATTGCTTCAGAGAAGACATGGGAGAAAATTTTCAAGAAATGTCCATTGGAGAAAATCCTCCTTCAGCTTAGCACCTACACTGGTGAGCCTGTGAATATACTTGGAAAAATGCCCATTCAAGCTAAATATTGAGATCAAATAGCAAGGTTGCCACTTATCATTGTGAAAGGGGATCGTCCATTGCTTATGGGCAGAATCTGACTAAAAGAAATTCAGCTGGACTGGAATAAAATAAATAAAGTGCATTGTAACCGCACGTTGCAGACATTGTTAGACAAGCATACTGATGTCTTCAAAGAAGGTCTTGGAGTTATTAAAGACATTAAAGCCAAACTTGCTGTGAAGGCTGAAGCTTCTCCAAACCACATTCAGTTCCCTACTCAATGCGACAGAAAATCGAGCAAGAGCTAGAACAACTTGAAAACTTTCAGATAATTGAGCAAGTTGATTAAAGTTGATTATGCAGAATGGGCAGCTCCAATAGTCCCAGTAGCGAAGGATGACAGATCTATCAGAATATGTGGTGGCTACAAAATCACCATTAATCCTTTCCTGGAAGCGCATCAGTACCCACTACCGAAAATTGAGGACCTGTTCGTTGCTCTGAGTGGAGGTGAATTATTCGCAAAGCTTGACCTATCACAGGAATTTTTGCAAATTCAGCTGAGTGAAGATTCCAGGAAGTATACAACCATCAGCACACAGAGAGGTCTATATCAATACAAACGACTACCATTTGGAATCATGTCATCAGCAGCCTTATTCCAGCCGGCCATGGACTAAATACTGCAGGGCCTCCCTGGTGTAATCTGCTTCCAAGCCGACATGCTCATCAGCGGGAAAAACCTCCCAACTCATTTAGAAAACCTGGGCAATGTCCTGCATAGATTGGAAAAATACAGCATCTGCTGTAAGAAATCCAAATGCTCATTCCTGAAGCCCTCAACGGAGTGCTTGGGACATGTGATCGACAAAACTGGCCACTCAACCTCAGCCAGAAAGGTGGAGGCAGTGGTGAATACACCACAGCCTAAAAATGTTAAGGAGCTTCGTTTGTTTTTGGGACTTGTGAATTACTACAGCAAGTGCATTTCCAGTTTGGCTACCAAGGCAACACCACTGAATAATCTGCTGAAGAAGAATGCAAAATGGGATTGGTCACAAGCCTGTCAGGAAAGCTTCAAGGGACTCAAGCAGGAGCTCACTTTTGCTAAAGTCCTGGCACATTTCAATGAAAAGTTACCAGTCAGCCTGGCTTGTGATGCATCTGGATATGGTGTTGGAGCTGTCATCTCCCACGCATTTCCTATTGCATACGCCTCACATACATTGCCCAAGGCAGAACAAAATTATGCCCAAATTGAAAAGGAAGCTCTTGGATTAATCTATGGAGTCAAGAAGTTCCACCAATATTTGTATGGGCATACATTCACATTAATTACAGACCACAAGCCTTTGGCCTGGTTGCTTAGCCCAAAGTCACAAACCCTGATACTTGCTGCTGCACACCTACAGAGGTGGTCACTGATCTTATCTGTTTACTAGTATGAAATTACATTTTGTTCTACTGAGAATCATGGAAAAGCGGATGCACCACAGCTCTACAGCCTGAAGTGAAGTCACTGCTTTCGATGTGAACCAGATAGACATGTTACCTGTTAAAGTGGATCAAATTCGACTTGAAACGCAGAGGGATGCCGTGCTCTCCAAAGTTTGCCTGTACACACAGAAGGGTTGGTATGTACCTCAAGAAGTGACTACTGAGCTTAACCCTTACTACATGCGTAGATTTGAGCTGACTCTGCAAGACGGTTGTCTGTTATGGGGAATCAGAGATTTTATTCCTCCAAAATTCCAAACACGAGTGTTAGAAGAACTTCACCTCAGTCACATGGGAATCGTCCAAATGAAACCATTAGCTCATCTACATGTATGGTGGCCACACCTGGATAAAGACATCGAACGCATGGTCAGTGATTGCCTTCCATGCCAAGAAATGAAGTCTTCTCCTGTCCCTGCCCCATTACATCCATGGGCTTGGCCTGACTACCCATGGCAGAGACTTCATGTGGAATTTGTCGGACCACTTCTCGGACATACATTCCTGATTTTGGTGGATGCCTGCACAAAGTGGCCTCGTTATTCCCATGATGTCGACTACTTCAGCAAAGACCATTGATGCTCTCCGGAATGTGTTCACTCCTTTTGGATTGCCAGAGCAGATTGTGTCTGACAATGACACACAGTTCACATCATGTGAATTTCAAACATTCCTGAAAAACATGGGATCAAGCAGATTCTCATCTCGCCTTACCACCCATCCTCAAATGGTGAAGCTTTGTCCAGACATTCAAATTGGCCATATTGAAGGGGAGGACGCATGCAGATTGGAAGTTGAAGCTGAAGAACTTTTTGATGATGTATCGTAACGCTCCACATTCAACAACAGGCTGAGCTGATGTTTGGAAGATGACTGCATACCAGAATGGATTTGTTGTGTCCAGATTTGAAAGGAAAGATTGGTTCAAGGCAACTTGATCAGAAAAGGTCACATGACACAAGTAAACCAGCTCATGAGTTTAATCTGAATTAGTCTGGTTGGATCCGAAATTACTGTGGAACACCAAAGTGACTCCTGGGAAGAATCATCAAGTGTCGAAGACCACTGGCCTATGATGTTGAATCTTCCTGTGGAACTGGCAGAGACACACTGACCAGATTTGAGAAGCCAATTCCAAGGAACCAAATTTCCAGGGATCTCCAGCCACAGTGGAAGATTTCTGGGAAACATCTACTCCAGTTGGTGAAACCTGATTTGTTTCAACTGACAAACCTGTAGCACCTGTAGCTGCAACTGTTGAATCTGAACAGAAACAAGTGGAACAGCAGAACCTTCCATTTCTAAGCAAACAAACAGATACCTAAGGCAACGGTCCTCTTCAGACCAAAGCGAATTTGCGAACCATCTGACCAATTTGTTCCTGGATAAAGGGGGAGGAGATGTGATGTTTGTGTGTAATGTTTATGCTTCTTTGTAGAAGGACCTTTTAGTTAAAAAGAATTGTTATATAGAACCTGCCAGTAGGGTATGCTAAGTCCAGGATGCATTGCCCTCTTTGTGGAGAATGAAGAATAAAGGAATCTTCTTTTCTTCATACAAAAATTTGGAGCTCTGAAGCAGATAGTTGTGTGAGTATTCTTAATTGTTAAGAAGTGACAAAACACTTCATAACTTATACTAGCCTCTCACAATTTTGGGACCTCTGCTCAGATGTGCACTCCAGAGCGTGATTAGCCTTTCCATGCAACAATCATGGTAATAAGCAGTCAGCACAAAGTCGGTGGGCACGGGGTAAGCATGATCGAAGCTGTCCAATTTTGCTGCCAAGGGCTTTAGTGTGGGATTGAAACCACATATAAATTGGACCAGATAAGGACAGTGGGTTTTCTTCCTTAAAGTGAACTAGTTGTCTTCCGATACCTTCTGATATGGTCACTTTTACTGTTACCAGCATTTTATTTTTAGATTGGTGAAATCTATATGCTACTTCTCAAACTCTAACGATGGGATTTGAACTCACAATCTCTGAATTGTATGTTAAATGCAGGACTAATGTGTGTGACCAGTTTGTTTTCATTTCTGGATATTTTAATTCAAATTTTTAAGCTGCCACAATTTGATGTGGATTTGAATTTGCATTCTCCTGGATAACTAGTCCAGCTCTATAATTGCTTCACTGCCTTACCCTTCAGACTTCAGAGGGAAAATGAGCATTTTTGTGGAATGTGAACCACTCGGAGATGTTTTTGACAGATGGGATTAAGCAATATGTAAATGCAAAAATGTTGTTTTGTCTTCCCAGTGTTAAAGGGCTTTGCACTCGTACAGTCTCCTTCTGCTTTCTGAATCCCGAGCCAACCCTACCCCCACTTTCCAATACCATTACCCAATACTTGGGCTGGTTTGCAAGTGTTTTACCTAAAGTTGTTTCAGCTTTTTCTTGTACAAACTATTTTTCCAGGTAAGAGAGGTTATTGTCTGAAGTTTGGTTTGTGAATTCTGTGCCAAGTTTTCCCAGACTCCTAGCCAAAAGCAATAGGATCAAGCGTATCAAATCACTTATTCTGTTTGACAGCACATGTTTGAAGTATATATAAAAAAAAACACTTTCTTTGTTCAGATCTCACCGGAGGCCACCTCACAACCCAATGGTAAGATGTGCTGCCAAGGCTCCAGCTACACGTGGTGCTTACACATAACACTTGAGCCACCCCTGGGAGTTTAGTCGCCCTTCCTTGGGGCCATGGGGACGGGGCTGGTTCTTGGAAGGGTCGCATGCAGTGCGAAGAACAATAACCGGCCTTCTGGCGGTGCGTGGAGTATTATTGTGCTGACCTCGTTTGACAAGAGGACGCATTGTCACAAGCACACTGTGGAAACCCGAGGAGAGGAGGGTGGGGGTGGGGTCTAGGGTCAATGCAGTTACAGTGCAGGTGGCTGGGTTCCTTCCTCACGGGTTGTTTTCCTGTTTAACAATGTACCTTTGCTCTAGTTTAAGTCAACTCCATTTCTTTATTTCTTGCTGCAGCCCTCTCTTGTTCATTCCAAGATTCCAGGGGCAGAATTTTTAGGTTGGCGGGCGGGCCCACGCCTGACCTGATTGGACGTGAAATCACGCGAGATGACATTGGGCGAGTGTCCTGACCTCACCCTGCGCTGACGCGATATTTCAGTCGGTGGTTACGTGCAAAAGTCTGAAGCGCACCCGCCGACAATTAAGAGGCCCAATTAGTGCAATTGAAGTCGCAATTGTCTCAGATTTTTCGTGGTCCGTCCGACCAACCGGTTAGTGGATGGGCGAATCGGCCAGGCGGACTTTGCGTTTTTCATGAAACCTCATCCAAGGACGGGATGAGGTTACCGTTAATAAATTTTTTAAAATTAAAATCTATGGACAGCATTTTTATCATGTATATGTTCAGGTGACTGATTGTGATTGGTGGACATATTTTTCCTGATTTAAACAATTTTATTTCATTGTTTTCAAGTCTTCAGCTCTGTCAGGCAGCTCTCTGCCTTCAGGGAGCTTACATTCAGCGCTCGCCCTTGCCCGCGCTCACATCAGTGCCTGCCCACACCCCTGCAGCGCTGAGCATTTCAGTGAGTGCTTCACGCTGGCTGGCCGTTAATTGGCCAGCCAGTGTGAAATCGTGGTTGGGGGCCGATCGCAATCGGCAGTCTGCTCCCTGGCCAATCCCAGGCCCACCGATCGTGCCCGCCAGCCTAAAGATTCTGCCCCAAAAGGTAGGGATGTTAAGGCCATTCAGCCTATAGGGCCTGCTCCGCCATTCTATTAGATCATAATGACCTGCACCTCAACTTCAATTAACCCGCCTTTGCTCCATATCCCCTTGATACTTTGATCTAATAAAAATATATCTACATTATTATTTCTGTTTAGGTAAAATTTCAGAAAGGAAGGATTTTCCTCAGAGGTTAAACCAGATTTATAGACATTAACAAGATGAGCTGGAGCAGAGGCTGAAGTCTTTGTTAACAGAAGCCTGGCCATGAGGCAGGCATCAATCTCTCACTGAATGTCAGGAGGTATAAGAAGATTCTGAGAGGCATGTGATTTACGATTATACCAAATCCCGTATCTCCAGAGAATTGAGCACATAATCTAAGTTAGAACAATAGTGCAGGACTGTCTTTCATATAAGATGTTAAAACAAGGCTCCATATGCCACTTTAGGTGGACATAAATGACGAAGAGCAGGGGAGTTATCCCTCATGACCTGGCCAGATTTTATCCCTCAAACACCATTAAGGGAGGGGTTTTCTGCACCCGCCCGCCACCATGATCTTCCGGTCCCACCGTAAGCCAATGGACTTCTGGCTGGGGTGGCACCTCGCCTGCGGCAGGTCCCGCCCGTGACGGGGCCGGAAAATCCCGGCCTAAAACAGGTTGGGCCTGAATTTCCTCGGAGTGGCAATCAGCATCAGATTGCCACTCTGCTCCTAGTTTTTTTACTTAAAATTTTTTTCCTAGCCTATCTCACCCGGCCTTCTGATTCAGGCTGGGTGAGATCCAAGCAGCGCAGCACATCCCCGGGGGCCTAGCCTTGAAGGGTAGTTCTGTCAAAAGGAAGAATGCCGCACCCCCTTTTTGTGGCATGAGCTGCTGTAAACCAGCTAAGTGAAAGGTCCATTGAAGTTTAAAGTTCCGAGACAGGCCAGGGAGAAGGTAAGTGTATAAGATAAGTGGGTAAGGGTTTGGGGGGCGGGGGGCAGTGGTCGGAGGTCACGGGAGTCCAGAGGGTCCGGAAGAGGCGAGGTCTAAGGCTGGTGGGGGTTGGAGGTCCTGGAGGGCGGGGATGGTCGGAGGTGGGGGAGTCAGAAGTCTGGGGTCGGATGCCTGGGGGTCAGAGGTGCGGAGTCAGTGGTCGGAGGTCCAAGAGTCAGTAGTCAGGGTTGTCTGAGTTCGGGGGTCGAGGTCGAAGGTCGGATCAGAACTCGGTGGGAGGGTGGTGTCGGGCCTCAGGGCAGATGGGTGTCAGGTCTCAGAGGGGTATCTGGCATTGGGGTGGAGTACTGGGCCTCAGGAGGCATGAGGGTTTGCTGTTGGTCTTCAGTCAGGGAGAGCCTGGGGGAAGGGGGGCAGGTTTGGGCTTGGGAATGTGGGGAAGCCTCTCCTTGGGAGTGGGGGGAATCCATGGGTTGGGGAGTTCCTGTCGGGGACTTGTAGTCCCTTGGGGATGGGGTAGTCCTGACGGGGGTGTGGTGGGGGAGTCCCTGGGGGGTCAGGTAGGTGAAAGAGTCATGAGGAGTGTTGGTCTGATTTTGTGCAATAGTTACCCAGGTTTAATACTTCTAACTTTTTCTGGGTAACTACTGGTGTTACCCAGTGGGAACCATATGAAGTTTGCAATTTAATTTGCATTTTCAGATGGTTCCCAGTGCAGGGCAATTGCCCGGGGGAAGTATGCACTCCTGGGGAATTGCCATGAAAATCCTACCTGTGAACCCAGTGCATCTTTGGGGTAACCGCCCCAGTACAACACCCTGGAGCTTGAAAGTTATGGCCCATTATCAGGTTGTTATCCCATTGCAGCATGGGGCACTCTGTTGTGTGCAAATTGGCTGCAGCATGTCCTCCATTGCAGCAGTGACTAATATTGCCAAGTGTTTTATTGGCTGTGATTTTGGATGTCCTGAGCATGTGAGAGGTGTTAAATGAATGCAAGTCTTTTCTTTCTTGCCCTTCCTCTCAGCTCCAGCACTTAAGTCAACATAAATGAGAATAAGTTACTCTTGAAGCTGCACATAGAATAGTCTGGGACTCTTACATCAGCATAATGTGTACATCACCCTGAGACCCTTCAAAGTGATTTTTGCTGCAGTTTACAATATTAATGGTTAATATTCTATAAAAATTGTCACTTTTCTGCTGTTGAGAAGCCAATAATAACGTGAAGAAAGAACTTTGCCATAGATTGCCGCATAAACGTTAACTCACCATATAAGACAACCCCATTTTTCTGACCACAAAAGTCATGTTTTTGCGCATACATGGTGTATAAGTCAATCCCTCTTTTCAGCCATGACATGCTATACTTGCATTCCTGTAAAGAGTTAACATCAGAGGCACCTAATGTTTATGTAACTATGAGCAATGACATATGACTAAGTAACAGAGATGGGAAGGAAGGAAAAGTCTAACCTTGTGCAGTGTTCCAAAGTAGTGCATTGAGTTGTAAATAAATAACACTGCTGAAAAAAAGAGACTTCTTGAAGCTTTTCGCCTTGCACTCGCAAGAATACCAATATATGGGGAAAACAACAATTTATAACGTATGAGAAGAGAGTGCTGATCGGTTGGCAAGTGGACTCTAATTGGTAGAGGCAGTGTCATGGAGAATGCACCAATTGATGGTGACTGGCAGTTAGCTGCAAAGCATTGTTCGAAATTTAAGCCAGGCAGCTTGTCCCTGATTGGTCAAGGCATTGCCTTGAGAAATGAATCAGCAAATGGCTGTCACTTATTTTGTTTAGCTGAAACAGGTACAATGTGTGTCCATGTTCTTTCTGTCTGCAAAGAACTGTGTATTAATGCACCAAACCTATTGGCCCGAGCCATTTGCTCATCACGCAAGCTTGATGCTGAAATAAGATGCATCGAAGGCATCCTGCGGGATAATGGGGGCTATCCTGATCAAGTCATTTCACGTTGTATATCACGCAAACTCATGAACGGGCCTAAGGCCATCACTTTCAACCCTAAAAAGTGCCCAGTCTACCTCAGATTACCCTTTAAGGGCAAGGTATCTCAAAAATTTGAGCAACGATACGAGATATGTTAGGAAGATGGGCCAGAGTTTAAGACACGCTCTCACAGAGTAGACCACACATGGCAAACAATGAAGGGAAGTAAGTCTTCCAAAGAAAGGAATGAAGTATGAAGCTGCTTTCAAGCTAAAAGTCATAACATTTGCTAACTCGTCAAATAACTGCAGCGAGTTAATTGGGTTTGAGTGAAAAACTAGTGCAAGAATGGAAGAAGAAGGAATCCACCCTGAAGAAGATGCCCAAGACTAAATGCACCATGAGAACAGAGACCAGCCACTGGCCTGATCCTGAGAAGCATGTATTGGAATGCATCCACAAAAATTGTCAGAATGGCTACATCATCACCAGAAATGCAATGCATTTTTATGCACTTAAGTGGGCCAAATCAAACCTTGAGTCCAGCAAAGATTTTTGAGCACCAGCTGGTTGGTGTAGCCACTTTATGGAACAAAAATGCCTAGTGTTGCGGCAGAAGTCCAAGGTCACTCAGAGGCTACCAAAATGTCAAAATTTCCAGCTACTCGTCACCAGACAGCATCAAAAACATGAGCACTCATTATGCCACTTCTGCAACATTGATGAAATGCACATGGATTTTGATATGCCCAGCAGCCGAGCTATGGAGTGGAGAGATTCAAAAACCATTCTAGTGAAAACCTTAGGACATGAGAAGACACGATTCATGGTGGTATTAGCCTGCATGACCAACGGAACAAAATTAAACCCTCTGGTAATTTTCAAACATAAAGCCATGCCGAAAACCAAGTTCAATTGTCCTAGATTGCAAAGCCTTTTATGGGAGATAACTTCAACATCCCCACAACCCTTTGTGTGAGAAAATAGCCTGTCCTGACTCTAATTTTGTCCTGGATTTCCTGCTCCTTCCTCCCCTAGCCTTTTGATGCTCCCCATCCTTTAACACAAATTGCTTCTTTCCCAATTGTCACCATCATACTCCTCTTGGTCCTATGCTTTAATAATAGACTGATGAGGTCCTGGTAAAATTGCATGGGATTAGGAATAGGCAGAAGTTGGGCCTTTTCTGACCTTTAATTAGATCCTGGCTGATCTCTCAGCTCTGTTTATTCCCCTTTGATCCACATCCCTTCACTTCCATACCCAACAAAAATCCAACAACCTTGAAAATTTTAATTCTCTCAGTATTCACGGCCCTTTAGTGGAGAGAGTTCCAGATTTCCAAAAATAAACTTGCATTTATGACCTCAGGAGAGTGTTTAACAACAAATGAAATACTTTTGAAATGTGGTTACTGTTGCAGTGTGGGAAATCTGGAGGCTAATTTACACATATAAAGCCTTACAAACAGCAATGTGATAGCAAGCAGATAATCTGTTTGTTTTTGTTGGTGGAGGGATAAATATTTGTCAGGCCATCAGGGAAAACTCCCCTGCTCTTCTTCAGAAAAGTATCATGGGACCTTTCATGTCCACGTGAGAGGGCAGATGAGGCCCCAAAATAACATCTCCAACAATGCAACACAGTCCAGATTTTATGCCCAGGCCTCTGGGATGGCTCAGGAGTGGCCATTAAGAGCAGGATATCAGGGTAATTGTTAAAATAACTGCTAAACTGAGACTCATCTGCCTATCGTAATGCTCAGCTGGATGTAATGACTCCACAGAAGGGCAGGAAATCTTAGGAGTGATTTTTCTTCAATCTACATCAGGAAATAATCAGGTTAACTGGATATTCCAAGGGACATAGCTGTGTGCAAAATGGCTGCCATGATTTTCCTACGTATCTACAACCTCTGTGCGTAGAAGTATAGAAATGCACAGCGCAGGAGCAGACTATTTAGCTCATTGTGCCTGTGCTGGCTCTTGGAAAGAGCAGTCCAGTTGTCCCTCTCCTCCACGCTTCCCCCATTGCCCTGTAATTTCTTTTCCTTTTCAAGTATATATCTAATTCCCTTTTGAAAGTTACTATTAAATCTGCTTCCATCACTCATTCAGATGGCACATTCCAGATCATAAAAACTTAAAAATAATTAATTCTTTGTGAAGCATTTTAAAATGTTTCTAAGTTGCCATATACAGCTTCATTCAATTTAAAGTTTCAGGAAAATTGGTATGACTGGGGATCACCAGTAGGGGGCATCTGAATCCCCAAGATATCAGTGAAATCACACACTAGGGGCAGAATTTTACGCTGATCGAGTGGGCATGCCTGACCCGATGGAGTGTGAAATCGCATGAGATTACGTCAGCGAGTGTCCCTATGTCATCCCGTGCTCACGCGACATTTCGGCCGGTGGGCGCGCTTCCGACTTTTGCGCGCACCCGCCGACAATTAAGAGGGTAATTAAGCCCTTTAATGGAGCAATTGTCTGTCATTTTTACATAGCTGGTCCAACCTTACGGTTGGCGGACGGACGAATCGGACAGGCGGCCTTTGCATTTTTCAACAAATCTTATCCACAGGCGGGATGAGATTTCTCTGATGAAATAAAACATAAATACATTTCTGCGGACAGCATTTTCATAAGCTAAATTTTCAGGTGATTGGTTATGATGTAAAGACACTTTTCTTTAGCTTTTGAAACATTCAGGGAGCTTTCTGTTAGCGCTGGCCTGCATCTGCATTGACATCATCGCCCGCCCTCTTCCCGCCCCCACCCCGGCAACGCCGAGCTTTTCAGCGCGCGTTTCACGCTGGCTGCCCTGTTAATTGGCCAGCCAGCGTGAAATCGTTGTCGGGGGCTGATCGCGGTCGGGGGTCCATTTCCCAGCCGATCCTGGGCCTGTCGGTTGTGCTCACACGCCGAGCTGAAAAATCAGGCCACGTTACGGGGGGGTGGGGATGACATCTATCTCCCAGTTCCATGCATTCACTGAGGTTTAAGTTTCTTCACTCCATTGTCGCTTTGATTTCAAATTTTCCAATCTACCCAACCTCTCCACCCCCACCACAATTATCAAAAGATCATTTCTTGAATCTGACTCATGCCGAAGTGATGCCAAAATCTACATTGGTTTTTACACTGATCTTGCTGACAGGAGCTTACACCCAAATGTGTTGGGAATTGCATCGTCAAATGCCAGAGTGCAAAATCTGGCATCGAACAAGTGGGAATGCTTTTTTTAAAAAACGCTGCCTGAGGCTAGCTGTGGCTCAATAGGCAGCAATCATCCTCTGAATCAGAAGGTCACCACCCACCCCAGAGAGCTGAGCAAATAATCCAGGCTGATAAATCAGTGCAGTACTGAGGGAGTGCTATGATGTAGGTAGTTGCTACTTTGCGGGTGAGACATTGTCTCTGCTCAAGTAAGGTGTCAAGGATCCCACAGCACCGTTCAAAGAGGAGCAGAGCGGTTCTCCCAGGATGTGTCCCAGCCAATATTTGGCCCTCAAATATCACCTGAAATAGATGATTTGACATTTTTTTATTCTGTTTGTAGGAACTTACTGCATACAAATTGGCTGCTGTGTTCCCTATCCACAACTGCCTCTACACTTCAGTAGTATTTAATGACAGTAAAGCACTTTGAGACATCCTGAGGCGATGAAACCTTCTTACGCAACAAGTGGTTGGGATTTGGAATGCACTACATGATAGGGCGGAGGATACACATTCAATAGTAGTTTTCAAAAGGGAATTAGATAAGTACTTGATGGAGAAAAAAAAAGTTGAAGGGAAATTGGGAAAGGGTGTGGGAGGGGGACAAACTGTATTACTCTTCAAAAGAGTAGGCGCAGGCTTGATGGGCTGAATGGCTTCATTCAATGGCTACTATGAAATGTGCAGTATAAATGCAATCTCTTTTTTAACATATGCCATTTTTCTCCTTCAGCCCCTCTTTATCTAATAATACCATGAAAATAAAGTTTGAAGGCACAAAACTATCGATTTTAAGCAAAATATGTTTGAAAGGTGCGCATTTTTCTACATTAAGAACACTATATAAATGCAAATTGTTGTTGCTGTATATGGGCATACAGGATAATTTTGTTATTTTTACATTGTAATGAGGAACTGGATGCTCCTCTGACAGCAAAGCCGTGATTCATGTTTGTTGGGAATTAATAGGTGCTTCCTGCTTCCTGCTAAACCTTGCATAAGGAAGCACCAGGTGCCATTAATAGACTGCTAGAAATCCCTTCATCCTCTGTATTATTGGCATTGATGAGTACCTCAGAACAGATGATACCTTTGTTCCCTGCTTATAGGTTCCAATGTAACATGGTCAAATTTACGGATGATATCAAATGAGATGGGGTGAAGGATTTGTTAGGGGCAGCTCTGAAATTACTGAGTGAGTTGGACAAGGTTAGTAAGTGGTCACAAGAGCGAGATAAAATTCAATGCAATGATAGGTGTAAAGGAAGGAAAAAGAGATGACATGTTCAATGAGGGCGAAATCTCATATCAGTGGCACCGCAAAATGGAAAATAGCAAATCAACAGCCCCTTTTCTACCCCATCCAATTTTCTTTTCTATTCTCTCTGAAAAGTGTCAAAAGAGACAGACACCTAGAAATCTTAGTAAACTCAATGAAGAGCAGTTATCAATGAAGCCAGCAGGATATTGAACTATATAGCACAACAGTAGAGTACTAAACGGAGGAGGTAATAATCAAACTGTACAGGGCTGTATGGGTGCTAATTGGGGTCAGGCCCACTGCTGCTGGGATGAGTTCAGTGGTAGCCACAGGAGCTGCCAGATGCTGAGGCGGGCTGGTTAAAGGCTGTGTCCCAGTTGTAAAAACAGCAGTAAACCAAAAACAGCCCTCACCCTTCACACCTGCTCTCTGCCCATGCCCTTCCTATGCGCCATTCATGCCAACTCATATTGCCTCATGCCCCCCACTCCTGATGGCCCCGCATATAGTCTGCCCCTCTACCCACCCCCATGACTCCTCATATTCCCATGCCAACTTAATGCCAACTCAAACCAGCCCATGACCCCCCACTCATCTCCATAGCCCATAATAGCCCCTGTGCCAACTTGGTTTCAATTCATGCCAACCCACCCCCCAACCACCATTCTTTGCCCTTACACTCTCCATACCAACTCATTCAGTATCCACCATAGGCAGACCTCAGGAGCCCATAGTAAGATGAAATAAAATGATGTTCCAAGTATCTATTGTAGACTTTTGCTTCATATACTTAATCCCTTATATAAACAAACATTTGTATTCATAGCTCCACGTCAAAGACAGCTAGTCTCTTTATAATCACTTGGAGCTGTCAATTGAGCTGTGAGCTCAAAACCCCTCACTGTGATAATGTTAGGTCAGGTTAGGTCAGAGCAGTCAGGCAACACAAAACTATAATGATAATCCGCAGGCTTGTGTCAGAAAACATCCAGCAAAATTGCAAACACCGTTTTTTTTTCAACTGCAGGCTGGCTGTTATTTTCTCCAAAATTTGAAGGGCAGGAGATGAATGCCTTGACAGCTTGACAGTTGCACAGAGCTTATCCCTTTTTTTTAACGCACATTCATATCTACTCTTAACAATCCCAAAGTAGTGCCTGACCTCTCCAAAGATCTGTGGTAGGTTCAGACATTTTCTCCAAATGTCTAAAGCCCGTAAGGTGTGTTTCTGAAACTTTAATGTCCAAAGTTGCTTCTGTTTGAAGCTAGCTGCACTTTTAAATGTGCTGCTGTCTCCGTGAATTGTGAATGTGTGAAATACCTCCCACCTCCAATCACTCCGTCCCCACCGAAAATAGTGTATGCCAGGTTGAGGGTGGGACTCCTAGATTCTGGCCTCCAGCACCATTTTGGCTAAGGCATGCAGCCCTTCTAATTTTATGGAAATTTGTGCCTTAGTCTGGTCCTGGTCACTAAGAAATAAGGGAGATATTGGAGCGCTAGAGACAGAGCAAGGGGAAGTTGCAGACTGACCCCCAGTGACAAG
This sequence comes from Cetorhinus maximus, assembly GCF_964194155.1. Lineage (NCBI taxonomy): Eukaryota > Metazoa > Chordata > Chondrichthyes > Lamniformes > Cetorhinidae > Cetorhinus > Cetorhinus maximus. Next base: position 135,477,211 of record NC_135882.1, on the reverse strand, counting down.
AGTCTGAGGAACGGCTGGAGAGACTTGGGCATTTAAACCTGAATGCATCTGCAAGATGGTCTTGTAGAGGTCTGTAAGTTTTTTTAAATTACAGAGAAAGTTAACCTGGAAATTTACTTTAAGTTAAACTGCAGGAGTAAAGCAAAGAGACAGAAGTTCAAAGTAGTAAAAAGTAATTTTGGCACAAGTATCAGGAAATTCTTCTTCACACGCAGAGGGATCAAGGTGAGCAATGAACCTCCGGTTAGAGCAGTGCAGGTCAAAATCCTGGAATCATTTGCTAAAGTTTAAGTGTTCTCTCTGGATGGATGAATTTAAATGAATCAAATTGCTTTCCACATCTGTGACTGTCTTAAAACTGGTGAACTCTTTGGCAAATATGAAGAGGAACAAAGGAAAATTTCAGGGGCCCCGGCAAGGTTTCTCACCTTGTCCATGAGGGGGTGTTGCAGTTCCACTGATCAACTCAGCCCAGAGGAGACTGCTCAAAAGAGGCTGAGAAAGAGCTTTGATGAGAGCAGAGAGAGAAAGAAGATGGAGGTAGAATTCATTCTGGGAGGAGGGAGGAGATATGTTTCCATTAAAACAAAGGGTTGCTTTTTGTGATTTGAATGCGATATTGATGAATAAAGGATTCAAATGTTATGGTTCCACCTCACAGTTAGAGGTGAAGCTGTTAATGATGTGAGTGCACAATCATTTAACATGCCTGTGCCAAGCTCCTCACTTTGTTATTTTAAATAAATTTATTTCAAATTCAAATTTGATGTAATTACATTAAATTTTTGTGTAGTAATATGATGTGTAATGTACCTTTAAGACAGGTGTTGCAATGTAAGATCTTAATACCCAATAGCAGAGTAGCATGGGCTACCTCTGTGGGAGAGTCTTGTTTTAGACACTGAAGAGTGAAGACAGAGTTTTGAGTTATGAGCACACAAGTGTAGCTGCTGAGTTTTGTTTGTAAATAAACAGCAAGTGTTTATTCTAACAACGATCTACTGATGTTCTCTGTCTCTGTACCAACTCGGTCACCCCAAACCAAGCGCACAACCCGGATCCTTTAGACCCAACAAACCAAGGGCACTGGATCCAACAAACTGGCGATGAGAGTAAAAGCACAAAAAAAAGAGGTAAAAAGCGAGGAAGAACGAAGGAAATCAGAAGAACCGAAATCGGGCCATACCCCGCACAGTAGTTGTAAGTAAAAGAAAATTTCCTTCTTGATCGTCGAGGTAATCCCCTCAGAGCATGCCACAATTTGGAAGAGTGGAGCCTTTCGTTGCTACCTCGCATGACTGGTCTCACTATGTTGAAAGCCTCATGTTCTTCTTCCAGGCAGATGACATTGCAGGGGAGAAGAGGTGCGCGATCCTTTTGTCCATGTGCGTGAGTGAAATATACGGATTAATTCGAAATCTGCTGGTGCCCACTGCCCCAGACTCGAAAAGTTTTGATGACTTAGTCAACCTTGTAAAGAATCATTACCAGCCCAAGTCATCGGTGACAATGCAACGGTTTAAATTTAACTCAGTAAATAGAGCTGCAAGGGGTAGACAATTGCTTGTTATGTGATGAGTCTGAAGCAATTAACTGAATATTGTGAGCTTGGTACATCTATCAATGATATGCTTAGAGATCGTTTGGTGTGCGGTATAAACGGAAATGCAGTTCAGAAGAGATTACTGGCTGAAACAAATTTAGATTTTCACAAGGCATTGGAAATCGCTCTGGCAATGGAAGGTGCAGGGTGAGACTCGAAAGCCATACAGGGAGCGCAAAATGGCGCCATCCTTCATGTTGGATGGAAGCCTCAGCCAAAAAGAGCGCAAAAGTGCAGAGCTTTACTCAGAAGCTGGAAGTAGGCACTGCTAGCAGACAAATTAAAAGGGATAATTTAGCAGCAAAAACATGGCATAATGGTAACAGAGGTGGAAGCAGACAACCTTGTAATGAACTACAGTTTAAAAAGATCAAATGTTTCTTCTGCCATCGAAATGGACATCGCATGAGATATTGTAAAGATAGAATCAGGCAGATTTTCAGATAGAAGCAAAAACTCAATGAGATTAACAGAATTGAAAAGCCAGAAGTAATAGATTCTGATATTTATTTGTTGTATAATTTAAATGTAGGAAGAACAAAACCTATCTATGTAACCATGAGAGTGAATGAGAAGCCCATCAAAGTGGAGGTGGATACCAGAGCAGCCACTACAGTGATTGGTGAGCATACTTTTATATACATGAATCATGGGGAACGTAAACTGAGATTAGAAGAAACGGATGCCACATTAAAAACTTACACGGGAGAAGATATACAGGTCACGGGCATATGTAAAGTCACAGTACATTACGGAGGTCAAACAGTGAAATTATCCTTTATGGCAGTAGCAGGCAAGGGACCTAGTCTCCCCAGACGAAACTGGCTGAAAGAAATTAAATTGGAATGGACTGAAATCTTGTAACTGAGGACAAATGGGCTTTCAGAGATACTACAAAAATATGCCTCAGTTTTCAAGGAAGAACTTGGAAAAATTGAGGGGCTACAAGCAAATATTCATGTAGATCCAGAGGCAACACCAGGACACTTGAAGGCAATATGGGATAAGTTAGACACCGAACTGGACAGATTAGAAAAACCGAGAGTGATACAACCAGTACAATTTTCAGAGTGGGCAGCTCCAATTGTACCTGTTCTCAAACCTGACCAAAGCATTGGAACATGTGGGGACTACAAATTAACAGTCAATAAAGTGGCAAAATTGGATAGACATCCCATACCTAAAATTGAAGAGTTAGACGCTAAACTGGCAAGCGGAACGGTCCACATGCAGTTAGATATGAGTCATGCCTAACAACAATTAGAATTAGAGAAGGGAATTTGTCACCATAAATACACAAAGGGATTGTACCTATACACCCATTTACCTTTGGGTGTATCTTCTGCTTGCGCCATATTCCAAAGAACCCATGGAAAGTTTAATACAGGGACTGCCCCACATTGTAGTTTATTTGGATGATGTTCTCGTGACTGGACTCACTGAAAAGGAACATTTGATGAACTTGGAAGAAGTTTTAAAATGTTTTTTGCAGGTTGGAGTGAGATTGAAAAAGGAAAAGTGCACATTCCAGGCCAAAGAGGTAACTTACCTAGGCCACAAGGTAGATTCATAAGGCCTACGTCCAGTCGAAGAAAAAGTGAAAACCAGTAAAGAAGCCACAGAGCCAAAGAATACGCCTGAACTGAAATCATTCTTCGGGATGATCAATTACTGTTGACGCTTCCTGCCTAATTTGTCAATGGAACTGGCACCACCTGTATTACTTGCTCAAGATAAACAAGAGGTGGCCATGGCAAACACCACAAGAAGAAACTTTCACAAAAGTGAAACAGTTGTTACAATCATCTACACTTCTAGTACATTTTGACCCCAAAAAAGAGTTGATATTAACGTGCGATGTATCACCCTATGGAGTGGGAGCAGTGCTTTCCCATTGAATGGATGATGGATCAGAATGACCTATAGGATATATGTCAAGAACACACAGTGCTGCAGAGAAAAAAAACTCTCAAATTGAAAAAGAAGGCCTGGCAATCATTATCAGTGTTAAGAAGTTTCATCAATATGTACAGGGTCATCATTTTAGCATCATAACAGACCACAAGCCATTACTAGGATTATTCGGTGAAGACAATGCTACACCCCTGATAACCTCAGCAAGAGTAGAAAGATGGGCTTTGATCTTGGCAGCGTATGAGTATACTTTTACTCATAGACCCAGAAGTCAAATTGCAAAAGCAGATGCATTCAGTCATTTACCCTTGCAAGTAAAAGATGAAGATGTTCCAATTCCTGGACTCATCACCAAAATGTGCAAGACAAATTAAAGATTGGACAAGTCGAGGCCCGGTCTTATCCAAAGTGCGAAATCAAGGTCTTCAAGGTTGGTCACAAAAACAATGATCTGATGAAATGAAACCATATTTCCAGAGAAACTGTGAGATAACCAGCCAAGAAAATATTTTATTGTGGGGCGTCCGAGTGGTTGCTCCTTCAAAAGGACGAAAGCCATCGTTATCTTAACTTCACAGTGCATATCCCAGAATTTCCAAAACAAAGGCAATAGCACGTAGCTATATGTGGTGGCCGGAAATGGATGGAGAAACAGAAAGCTTAGATTTAAGTTGTGTGCAGTGTCAACAAGTACAAAAATTACCTGCAACAGCTCCGTTACACATCTGGGAGAGGCCAGGTAGGCCATGGGTACAAGTACATATCGGCTATGTGGGACCTTTTATGGGAACAATGTTTCTACTTATCGTAGACACTCATTCAAAATGGATGGACATATACGAAGTGAGGTCACCCACATCTTCTGCTACAAAAGACAAACTACGACAAAGTTTTGCAATCAATGGACTACCTGAAGTGCTGGTATCAGACAATGGAATATCATTCACGAGTGCTGAATTTAACTGATTTACAAGCCTCAATGGTATTATTCATGTGAAAACATCTCCATACCACACTTCTTCAAATGGACTCACCGAGAGTGCAGTTCAGGCTTTCAAATCTGGCATGAAGAAATTGCCTGGAGATTCTATAGTGACTAAATTAGCACAATTTCTTTTCCATTTTAGAACAACCCCTCATATGACAACATGTGTACATCTGCATAATTGTTGATGAAGTGCCATCTCCAATAGATGCTGAGCCTAATTATGCCAAACGTGCAGGGGGTGGTGGTGGGGGGTGGGGTGGTGTGCAGTAGAATGAAGGCAGGGAAGTCAGAAAATTGGACATGACTGTCACAGTCGGGACAGAATGGTTAATGTAGGAGAGAAAGTATTTGTGAAAAATTTTAGAGAAGGACCAACATGGTTGTTTGGTGAAATAAGTAATTAGACCTCTATCCTACCACGTGAAAGTCGAAGACCGAGTAATAAAGGAGACATGTGGATCACGTAAGAAGAGGAGAAACAAAATACCCACAAGTGTTCAAGACTGAATCAACATCTCCTATTGAAAGAACTCAACCGAGTACAAAAATGACTGTACCTGAAAGAGTCGAAGAAACAGATTTACAGGTATCTACTGAAGAACTAGATGCTCAGACGACTCCAGTAAAGGAGGTTCCAAATCAAACTTCAGAAGCTGTGGAGCTGAGATGTTCTACACACGTAAGGAAACCCCAAGAGAGTCTGATTTATAAATAATTGATCTGTGTAAATAACTTGATATATTGAAAAAAATTGTAAAATGTATTTTTCAGTAAAGGGGAAGGGATGTAGTAATCTGATGTGTAATATACCTTTAAGACAAGTGTTGTAATGTAAGATCACATGATCTTAATACCCCATAGCAGAGTAGCGTGGGCTACCTATGTGGGAGTGCCTTGAGTTAGACACGGATGAGTGAAGGCAGAGTTTTGAATTGTGAGCGCACAAGTGCAGCTGCTGAGTTTAGTTTGTAAATAAACAGCATGGGCAGAATTTTCTGGCTGAAATGCGGGTGGCGGAGCCCGCACGTCAGCGCTGAAAATGCTGCGCGCTGACGTCGTGCGAGCGTCCTGATGACAGTGCGCGGCATCGCGATATTTCGGTCATTGGGCGCACACAGCAGCGGGACGTGTGCCCGCCATTAATTAAAGGCCTCATTAAGGTCCTTAACTTGCCAATTGTCAACGATTTTGAGGAGCCTGTGCGAACTTCGGCTCAGCACATGGGCCCAACGGGCAGGCAGGTAGGAGATTTTTTTACAAACTTCATCCAGTGGCGGGATGAGGTTTGATATCGGGTTTAAAAACGTTTAATATAGTTTTTGTTTAATTCATTAAAATGTCCCATCTCGTGTGATATTTTCACATGAGGGGGACATGTTAATGAATTTTTTATTGCTCTATTTTTTACATTTGCCAGCCTTTCAGCGATCTCCCTGAGGCAGCACTTTGCCTCAGGGAGACATGCGTGAAAGAGCGCACTCTGACAGTTGGGGAATCCCCCCCCCCCCGCCCACACAGGAAGCGCATAGCGCTTCCCGTTGGGCAGCCCGCTGGGTGGGCCTTAATTGGCCCGCCCACTTAAAATGGCGGCGGGGCCCATTTCGGTGGCGGCGATCGGCTGCCCGCCCACCACCGAGCAGATGGGGCCCGCCCGCCCATCAAGGGCAAAATTCTGCCCCATGTGTTTATTCTAACAACCACCTACTGATGTTCTCTGTCTCTGTAGCAACTCGGTCACCCCAAAACAAGCGTGCAACCCGGATCCTTTAGTCCCAACAAACCAAGGGCGCTGGATCCAACAGTTTGTGTGACCTCATCAATGACAGTAGATTCTCCAGGAAATTGTAAAATTAATTGGACATCAATTACAACTATGGACCATATTTCCAATCCTTGTTATTCTTGAGGAAACTAATCTCCTTTATACAGGTTTAATATTTCTTCCTCCCTAGCTTGAAGCTAACTCTAGCCCTATAACTCAGCTCATAACCCCACACGTGCAGCATTCTCCGACCCTACAAACCGGATTATTCCCCTCCTCATTCCTACAATAACATCCAAACCAGACCTCAACTTTCACCCTCATCACTTTGGCATTCAGCCATCATGAACAAACCAACATAAGAAGTAGGAGCAGGAGTGTCCTTTTAGCCTGCCCCACCATGGCTGATCTGACTGTGGTCTCAATGTCACTTTCCTGCCTATCCCCTATATCCTTTGACTCCCTTGTTAGTCAAGAGTCTGTCTACTTCTAGCTTAAAAATATGAAATGCCCTACCTCCACCCCTCCCTGGGAAAGAGAGTTCTAAAGATTCATGACCCTCTGAGAGAAGAAAACTTCTCCTCATCTGCACCTTAAATGGGAAGCACCTTATTTTTAAACTGTGTCCCATAGTTCTGGTCTCTCCCCCAAGGGGAAACATCCTTTCAGCACCACAACCATTGATTTTCTCCAGCTATGAAAGATTCTTCCAAATCTACTTCTTCAACTCAGTGTTTAGTTGCTTTCTCTATCTCATCTGTCAACACCTGCACTCTGTCCTTCGCCCACCATTCTGAAAAGTCGAGACATTTCATCATGTTAAAGATACTATAGTGAAGTGTTTTGTCACTTCTTAACAATTAGGAATACACACACAGCTATCTGCTTCTGAACTCCAACTTCCTGCATGAAAAACAGAAGGTTCCTTTATTCTTTATTCTCCATTCTCCACGAGAGGGCAATACATCTGGGACTTAGCACACCCTACTGGCAGGTTTTATATAACAATTCTTTTTAGCTAAAATGCCCTATTACAAAGAAGCATAAACATTAAATACAGTCATCACATATAGGAGTCACTTTGTCCTTGTGATATTATTTGTTAATTTCTAACTCTTCTAAACTCCAATGGATACAAGCCTAGCCTGTCTGGCCTTTCCTCATAAGATACCCTGCCTATTCCAGGTATTAGTCTCGTAAAGAGTAAGGCATGACTTGATTGAAACATAAAAGATCCCGAGATGTCTTGACAAGGTGGATGTGGAAAGGATGTTTTCTCTTGTGGGAGAATCTAGAACTTTGGTTCACAGTTTAAAAATAAGGGGTCACCCATTTAAGACAGAAATGAGGAGAAATGTTTTCACTCAAAGGGTCGTGAGTCTTTGGAACTCTTCCTCAAAAGGCGGTGGAAGCAGTCTTTGAATATTTTTAAGGCAGAGGTAGATAGATTCTTGATAAGAAAGCGGGCAGAAGGTTTTCGGGGGCAGGCAGGAATGTAGAATTTAGGTTATAATCACACCAGCCATGATCTTATTGAATGGCGGAGCAGGCTCGAGGGGCCGAGTGGCCTACTTCTGCTCCTAACTCCTATGTCCGTATGTTGGTAGGTGGCCATACGCAAAACAGTTCTGAAGAAAGCGCTCCTCCTACATTAACTTTTCAGTGGAGCAATATTTGAGGCAATAACTGTGCGGCTGTCTCTGAGCAATGTCACCTGCTGCAGCCACAACTTGAGCCTCAAATCAAGGTATTGATAACACTGCCTGTGGCCCCTATCAATTCAGGCTGCAGTAGGTGACATCAGCAACATTACATAGAATACTTACATTGTATTACATAGGATTATATAGATTATACAGCACAGAAGCCCTAAAGCAGATAGGGTTAATGGTATGCCAACCAGTTCATATCGTGTTTATGCTCCGCTAAAGCCTTCCCCAATCTTTCTTCATCGAACTCTATCAGTATAATCCCCTATTCCCTTCTCCCTCATATGCTTAACTAGCCTTCACTTAAATGCAACTATTTGCCTCAACTACTCTCTATGGTAGCAAGTTCCACATTCTCACCAATCTCTGGGTAAAACAGTTTCTTCTGAATTCTCTGTTTGATTTCTTATTGACGATTATATATTGATGGCCTCGAGTTTTGTTCTTCCCCACAAGTGGAAAAAGTTTCTCTGTCCAAACCTTTCATAATTTTTTATTCAAGTTCCTTCCTGTTGCCGAGGGTTGGATGCAATGTTGCGCCATTTTAGAAACATCTATTTGTGTTCTCTTTACAAGAGAAAAGAGACCCAGCCTGTTCATTCTTTTCTGATAGGTATAACCTTTAAGTTCTGGTATAATCCTTGTAAATATTTTTTGCACCCTCTCCAATGCCTCTCTATGACAGCCTTCCATCTCACAAAATCATAGCCAAAGTGGTCAGATCTGAGTTAAGCACTGCCAGGTGTGGCTCAGAATCTCCAGTCTGGCATGGCAATCTATGCTGCATTTGCTACAGTGGAAGAAAAGGGCTGAGAAGGTGAATGTTTTGTTGGCCTTTCTTTCCTCTGGGCCCTCTTCTCAGCCAGCTGAGCTTTTTGTTTCTGCTTGCCTCTTCCAACGCCTTTCCAAACAGTCAGCCTCCAGAGGTCACAGCCATCAGCAACTGTCTCCCAGTTGTCTGTGTAAATGTCTGCCATCTTCATATCTCGCTTGCAGGTATCCTCATAAAGGAGGTATGGACACCCAGAAGGTTGTGACCCAGTGGCTAGGTCACTGTATAGAAGGTGTTTAGGTATACGGCCATCATCCTTTGGATGAAGTTGGCTGAACCAGCGCAGCTGTTGTTGGCTTAGCAATGATTGTATGCTGATAGAATTAGCATGCTCTGAGCTGTTGTCCTTGTCCTGCCAAGCTATGTCGAGGATGCCAATGCCTCAAAATCCTTACGGCAGGAGGAATGCCAAAATCTCTTTCCCTATTGATAGAGCAAAGCACAGCGAGAGAGCACTCAGTTTCACCAGCATTGTAGACATCCCCAATGACAAACGTGCCATAGGTAACACGTTGACTCGATGCTCCCTTTCACCTGTCGGGCAACTATATTAATAGAAAGGGATTCTGTGGCATCAACATCTAACTAGTTTATAACCACAGGTAGCACATAATGCAAATCTGTGCCTGCTACCCTGGCTGCAGTCAATGGTCATTTATTCTGTGCCTATTTTTTATGCTGTCTTTGATTATTAGGTTCCAGGCTGTCGACTGGGTGTCCAGGGCTCTGCCTTTCAGCCTTGGCTCATGATTTTTTTTTTCTTTATTCTTCCATTGGATGTGGACATTGCTGGTAAAGCCAGCACTTGTTGCCCATCCCTTATTGCCCTTGAACTGAGTGACATGCTAGGCCATTTCAAAGGGCAGTTAAGAGTCAACCACATTGTTGTTGGTCTGGACTCACATGTAGACAAGACCAGGTAAGGAAGGCAGATTTCTTTCCCTAGTGGGCAATCGATGTTGGTTTCATGGTCGCCATTACTGAGACTAGCTTTCAATTCCAGATTTATTAATTGAATTCAAATTCCACCAATTGCCATGGAGGGATTTGAACCCATGTCCCCAGAGAATTCACCTGGGCCTCTGGAATACTCGTCCGGTGACATTACCACAACACCACCAGGTAGAATTGTCCCAGATTTTCACTAAGTGTGGTAGCGGGCGTGAAAAAAGACATTTTAAATGGCGGCCACAAAGGTGGATTTTCGTGCCCCTTCTCGCCTCATTAATTATGCAGTCATGGAACACACGCCGGATCACTGGCGGCCAGCCTCCGATTTGCCCACCACACCGTTACCACTCCGGGTGCCATATTTAAACTGTAGCCATGCGCACAGTTCTCAATGCTTGCAGCCCAGGACTGCTCCAGTGAAGACATGGCCCCAAAAGCCAAGAAGAGTGCAGCCCCCCGATTCAGTGACGTATCCCTGAGACACCTTCTGGATGCCGTGGAGGCCCGCCATGATGTCCTCTACCCCTGCTCTGGCCACAGGAGGCCCATCAGTCTCACCACTCCAGCTTGGGAGGTGGGGGCAGAGGTGGTCAGTGCCAATGCTGCACACAAGAGGTCAGCCATCCAGTGCAGAGAAAGGGTGAATGGTTTTATCCATGCCACCAGGATAAGTCAGCCATCTCATCAATCTCAACTCACACACTTACAAGCCCATCACACATTCACTGGCATCTCACTCACTGCCAGCTAAAGGGATATAAAACTCACTCTCGCTTGCACACACACTCACAACTCCATCTGGCCTCATCTCCTCTGGAGATCGCCTCCTCATCCCGTCCATGGCTCCACTCAGCACACACATACACACAAGCACACCTGGCATCCTTCTCGTTTGGCTTGGCATGTGCCTAGCTCACACTCTCTCCATCTGTCTTTGCGCACAATCTTGTCCTGCTTAATCAATGGGAGAGGTACCAGACCAGGGGTGGAGTGCCGGACATCAAGGTCCTCCCTCTGTTCGAAGGTCACATCTTGGAACTGACCGGAGAGGATGTGGATTGTTCCTGCAGCAACAGTGAGACTGGCAGCAAGCATCCACATGAGGATCCTGCACCACATTATTCTTTTGTCAGCGCTACTCTGAGTCTACTCTTGTGTGTGTAATACAGCTGCCAAGCACTAATAATCTCCACTTTCTGTCCTAGGCACATCTGCCATGTTGCCCTCAGGCAACCTTGACCCGGACCCCAGAGTTGAGACCACCTCGGATGAGGACCCTGAGCACAGTACCATTTAAGACCCGTCGTGGCGCTCACCCACTCCCTCCACCAGCGCAGTGATACATGCCTTGGTGGGACCTCGCTGTAGAGCAGCCTCAGGATCACAATCTGGTGAGCACAGAAGACAATCTGTTTCACAGCAGGCGGAGGCAGGAATATCCGAGGTAGCAGCACTCGGATGACTGCTGGGGGCAAGGAATCTGGGTGGTCCGAGTCAGATGATGATCCTCTGGACTCGGTCCTCATTCAGTTGTTGGAGCTGGAGAGACAATCACGGGAACATCAGGAAGGGATGCGTGGTGCAATCCTCAGATTGCAAGGGACGATGGAGGAGTCTATCCGCCCTCAGCCTGGAGTGATCACGCCAGGTTGGCCTCCAACCGTCAATGCGAGAGGGGTGCAGGGCAGATCGATCTCATACCAGCTTCCCCTTCCCCTCAAGGAGTCAGCCAGTGGGCCGTAGGGAGGAGGACCAACAGCTCGACACCCCGGAGCCATCCATCCAGGTGACTCTGCGAATGTCCGGCTGATCCAAATCCCCTCTTCCTGTGACCCCCATCATCTCCAGCTCTACAGGCCGAGGAGGGTAAACCTGGCTCACAGCAGGATACCCAAAGCAGGTCGGGCCCTCCATGTCTCAGCCCTCCAGAGGACACCCGCCAAAGTCATCAGAGAAACAGGGCGTAGCAGTTAGCAGGCTGTCTCCACCTCCACTGTGGATGTCGGGGGAGCACCAGGATGTAGTGGCAGGGTTAGGAAGGTTATGACGATGTAGTCGCACCGCGTGGGCACAGGTGTTAAATCACTTGTACATAATGTTTACTATTGTAAATAAACTCCCAAGAATGTCCCCTTGTCTGTGGCTCCTTGTTATGATGAGCAGTGTTTGTGTCACAGCAGGACCACCTTCCCTGTGCAGTGTGTAACCTTTAGAGCGAAGTGATGATGCGGTTTCACACTCACATTGGTGATGCCTGCACCTCGATGGCTCTTGCCAATGTCGTGGGTAGGGTCACAGAGTTCCATCTTTCTCTCTGTGCTCTCAGCACTTTGGAGGTGGGGCTGCCCCCCATCTCTTCAGAGTCAGTGATGGGTGACGGTGTGGTCCTGAAGGAGACTGATGCTGAAGGCTGCCAAAGGATCAGGTGCACTTAAAGTTTCATGGCTCCGTCTCAATGATATAGCTCTGATCACAGAGTGCAAGCGAGTTACCCTCAGCCAGACAGGAGTCAGATATTCACAGAGGCAATGTGAAGATCTATGGAGTGTCCTCACTGCATGTCATCATCGTTCTCCTGGAAGCTAGCGACTGTTGGGGTCTCCACTGTGTCTCCATGACATAAGCCTGAGCACTGAGGGTATGTGTGTGGCCATCAGCCACACAGGAGCTGAACGTTCACAGGTGTAAGGTGAGGATGTCATGATTGTCCTCACTGTATCTCATCATCATCCTCCACAAATCTTGTGGCTATGAGGGCCTCAGGAGCACACCTGCCTCATCTGGCCAGTATGATGGCCTCATTGCTGGCATCCTCGCCTTCAAGGACCTCATCACCGTCATCCCCATCGATGTCCTCCTCATTGGAGTAGACCTGCAGCTCCTCCATCTCCTCCTCAGCCAGCTCCTCTCCCCATAGCAGCGCTGGATTGTGGAGTGTGCAGCAAGCTCTGATGATGCGTGACACCCTCTGGAGACTGTGTTGCAGTGCTTCACCAGCCCTGTCAAGGCACCGGAACCTCATTTTCAATATGCCTATCATTTGCTCCACCAAGGTCTGGGTTGCGGCATGAGCCTCGTTGTACTGTCTCTCTGCTTCAGTCTGAGGCCACCACACGGGTGTCATCAGCCATATCCTCTGTGGGTAGCTTTTGTCCCTGAGAACCCAACCTTGCAGCCTGTGTGAACACTGAAAGATGTCAGGGATCTAGGACCTGCTGAGGATGTAGGAGTCATGGATGCTCCCTCGGATGACCTGTAGGATGCATTTGTGATGGCCGCAGACCAGCTGAACATTCAGCGAATGGAGGCCCTTGCGGTTGAAGTAGTTGACTGCTTGTTGCCATGGAGATCTAAGCGCCATGTGAGTGCAGTCGATGGCCCCCTCCACCTGTAGAAAACCAGAGATCGCCACAAATCCCAGTACTCTTGCTTCCTGGTTTACCTGATTCCAGTCAAAATGCACAAAGTTCTATGCCTTTGCAAAGATGGCATCCATGACCTCCTGGATACACTTGTGGATAGAAGCTTATGAGATCCCGCAAAGGTCACCTACGGTGCTCTGGAAGGAGCCACTGGCATAAAAATTAAGCGTCACTTTCACGGCCACTGGCAGTGGATGCCCTCCATGTCCAAGTGGTGCCAAATCCTGCAGCAGGTGGCATATGTGACCAATCAGTTCCCTAGACATACGCAGTCTTCAGTGACACTGGTTCTCAGTCATCTGCAGGAATAACAAGCGTCGTCTATAGTCCCTGGGTCTAGCGAGGAGTCTAGGAGTGACCGCTCGCTGTGGATCTTGAGTTGCGCGTGCAGGAGGCCCTGCCACATGATGGTGGTGTTCTTCCCATTGGTAAGCCAGGCGTCTCCGCCGCACTCTTCTCCTACTTCTTTGCTCCCTGTAAGCTGTGAGGCATACCGCTAGATCATCAGGCTCCAAGGCCCTGATGTTCTCCTCCGGTAGGATCAAAGAGAGAGACGCAATAGGTGTCGTAAGGAAATCTCTTGGTTAAGTGTCAAGGCCCCTTCATGCATGCCGGAGAGCGCTGGCCACCACTTGGATGGCCAGTGTGTAGTGTGCTTCGTGGCTGTCCAAAACCCCACCCACCCACCTCACTCCACTTGAATGATTGGCAGCAGCTTCAGCCACTGGACTGCATGCTGTGCTCTCAGCTCAGGCACAGGCATTCTCCTAACCTGCACTGCAAGGCTGCATTGTTAGCTTGACCTATAGTGGATACTGGCCCAAACCTTAATAAAGACATTGCAAGGAGCTGTGAGCCCCTCCACAAGTGACTGCTCCATGGACACCTTTCGCAAAGGGATTCTACAGCTTGTCCAGTCGTCCAATTGTTCCGCTGCCCCCTAAAACGCACATTAATTTGCAGTCTGCACCCAAGGGCTGAAACGTTCTGGAGCATTTGGTGGCAATTTCAGGATTTTGAGTTGCTTGAATGGGCAGAAATGCTTCAGAGGGTCGACTCCAAGCCTGTCAATGGAGCTGCAGCTGAACGGTCTCAGTTGTGGAAGAATGCTCACTTTTGACAAGCTTTTCCAAGTGTGTGGCCACTTCCGTCACCCCCCTCCAGCCCCACCCCCAGCAAGTGCTTATGTCCTTCAGCCTGTGTTGCGTGGCCTCCCCACCTCCCTGGCCCCACCTGCACTAGGGCCCTTGCCCCAGCACTGCGCTGAAAGCCAGCCAGGAAAAAGCGGCTTGCCTGTGCCCGCCCCCTGCTCCCCCCCGCCACCATACCCCCGAATATGGGTGACCCTGGCGAGCACTGCGCAAGGTTGTGTGCGCTCACCTCCGAGTTCCCCTCGAAGTTCAGCTTGCCAGGTGCACGCCTTTTAAAGGCAGTCATGAATCACGCTGTTCTGCAGTCACATCGACATAGGAGGTAAATTTGATGTGTGGGGATGATTCTGGTGCGCGGCTCCAGTGATGAGATGCAAATGTATTAAAATTAAGTTCTCGATGTTGGACAGTGGGTAACGCCACTCACCATTGATGGGCAGAGCGGATGATCCCATACTGGTTTCACACCGGAGTAAAACTGATTTCTGGCCTTCTCACCATGTTGTCCGCTCATGTCCACCACCAACAGGAGCAGACGATTCCAGCCAATGTCTGCCCCTAAGGGGAGACATCTCCTCCTGCTAGGAACCTGGGCCCGGCTGCTAAGCTGCCCACAACAATGCCAGGCTGCCACCAGAAACAGCATCGAGCAGACAGTTACTTCCGCTGCTTGTTATAAGGAAATTTGCAGTACATCCTGCATGATTCCACAAGGATTCATGCCTAGACCATGCCATGGTGCATTTCAAGCAATGGTCTAATTCAACGGTGGGTGGTTGGCAGGATCACATTATGACGCATGAGCATAGGCTTCAGGCTTGCACGCACTGACCTGATAATGGGTTGGAGGCACCACATATGATAGTTTCAAATTTTTGATGACATCTCTGTATCAAATTTTGGAGGAGAAGCGAGCCCACAATGCCGCGGGAGAGCCCGTACAGTCGAGGGTCTGCACAATCTGGAAGTCTTGACTCCTTATGAGGAGCAAATGCTGGATCTGCTGGAGCCTGACTCATCCAGGAGTAGGCAATGGCAAAATTGGAGGCCGGCCTGGTTCTCATGACATGGCAAAAGTTTCAGACTGGTTGATAAGAGGAGATGGCTAGTGGTGGTTTAAAGGAGGTTAGAAATTATAGAATGTTTGGTGAATAGGGTTCACACATTGGAACCTTGACAAGCTTCATGATCTGAAGCTACAGATCATCATTCATTGTACCTGTGGAGTTCCTTCACTCATGTCGGACCGTGAAACGGTTTATGTGTGTCATGTGGTAGGGCTGATGTGTCAAGTGATTAGATACAAGACTACCCCCTTACTGATTTCTCTTTGTTATAGGAGGAGCCTCTTAATCGCAAGCTGCACCAGAAGCCATCCAGCAACTTCCTCCTCCTCTGTGGAGGAAGAACCCTCGGAGGGACACATCATCTCTCCCTGCACCCAGCACCATTGCAGCTGTTGGCACTTCGTACAGGGGTAGTGCACAGTCTGGTGAGGGCACTTCAAAGTCGCACATGCACCTGCCAGGGAGTGTGATGGCAGGCCTCGGGCAGTTAGAGGAGCTTCCGGGTTGATCCAGAAGCTGATTCTAAGTCGGATGATGAACCTCTGGAGTCGTACATAAGGTGGCAGGTGCTGGATGTTCAGCGTGAGGTCCATGAAGATTTGGCAGGTATACCAGAGTGTTTGTGTTCTCTGGCCCAGACTGTGAAGGTGTCCATCCAGGCCACGAGTGCTGTAATAACCCACTCTTCGAAGCACCAAGCTTCCTCATGGACAGACTGGTGACTGTCCTGGAGGGGCAGATGCAATTGTCGGGATGCGCTCTGACCTGGGCACCATCGCACTGGCTCTGATCTCAGGGTAAGAGCCAAAGCGACAGGGGAACTGGGCTATAAGCAAAATATTGCGGATGCTGGAAATCTGAAATAAAAACAGAAAATGCTGGAAAAACGCAACAGGTCTGGCAGCATCTGTGAAGAGAGAAACAGAGTTAACATTTCGAATCCGTATGACTTCTTCAGAGCTATAGGGAAGTAGAAATGTGATGGATTTTATACTGTTTAAGGTTGGGTGGAGCAGGTGGGGCAAAATAGGTCAGGGATAGATGGGAACTCAAGAGTGATTGACAAAGATGCCATGGACACAAGACAAAGAGAGTGTTAATGGCAGCGGTAAAGACTAAAGAAGGTGCTGATAGTGGCATAAAGGTAAGAGCAGAATGGTTAACAAGGGTCAGCACTCTGTGAAAGCACAATATAGAAACAAGTGACAGATGGCTCTGTGGGGAGGTGTGGGAGGGGAAAAGAGATAAAGAAAGGATTTAAAAATAATTTTTTTAATGGATAAGTAAATAAAAATAAATAAATAAAGTAAATTTTAATAATTGGATTAAAAAAGGTTAAAGATGGAGGACAGTTCATGGTCTGAAGTTGTTGAACTGGGAGCTTGGTTGCCCACCCAGCTCAGTGGTTGACTGGGTGGACCAACCAGCCCTAGTGGCGGGGGATGAGCAGCAGCTGCCTCCATCTGGAAGTTCCTCTCATGGCAGTTCTGATGGAGGTAGCATCTCCTCCGTCCATCAGCCACCCACACAGATGACCATTGCCACGGAGACCGAAGACTCACATGTCTCAGCAAGAGTCTCCTGGAGTAGCCGGCCACTCAAGGCCACAGCCATACAGAATTCGCCCGCCAAAGTCACTCAGGACAAGGGATGTGGTAGATTAGATGCCTCTCTCCAGTGCAACTGAAAGCAAGTTGGTATCACTGTGCCAGAGCACTTGTAAACATATTAGTAAATATCCACATTAGTCACGAATAGGGGAACAAAGGTGAGGTTATTATTTATTGATGTTATTAAAGCTTGTGGATAAACACAAAACTCACATTCCCTCATGCTGATGTTCTTATTGATTGTTGTGACTGTGTGACTTGTCTGAATGTTGAGGGAAGAAATCAAAGGATGAGGGAGGGCAGGGGGAATCATGTTCTTGTGTGGGGTAAAGGAGAATGTTTGAATTTAAGAGTTACAGAACTCTTTCATTGCAACTGGGAAAAGAAGGGCCAAGATTTCATCAAACCTCTTCTGTGACACTGGCAAAATGTGCTATAGAAATCTTTGCCGTATTAAAGCGTCTCTGGTGTCACACCATCCCCTTGATCATGGCTAGGGCCATCAGCAGAAACATTGCCGTGGTTCCTCGACGTATCCTCGCCACCATCCTCATCTTCCCAGCTCCCATCTGGCCTGTCATCATCCTCCAGGACATCTCTTCTTTGGACAGCAATGTCATGGAGTACACAGCAAACTACGACCATCAGGGACACATGTGATTGGGAGTACTGTGAAGCACCTCCAGATCTGTCCAAGCATTGGGAGTGCATATTTTAGAGACCAATGGTCTGCTCCACTATGGCCCTGCTGCTGGCGTGGCTCTCATTGTACCTCCTCTCTGCATCAGATCTTGGCACCCTCACAGGCGTCATTAGCCATCCTTTGAGAGGATAGCTCTTATCATCCAGTAGCCACCCCTCCAAGGAATCTGGGCCGATGAAAAGGCCTGGAATCTGTGAGCTCTTAAGAATACATGCGTCATGACTGCTACCTAGGTACCTGGTCACACACCAGCTGCATATTGATCGAGTGAAAGCCCTTTCTGTTTATGAAGGTGCGTGGCTGTCCTGCAGGAACCTTAATGGCTATGTGTGTGCAGTCAATTTTTGCACCCTGGAGAAACCTGCAATCTCTGCAAATCATCGGGCTCTATCCATCTGGTTTTGGACATCCTGTGTGTGAAGGAAATGTAATTCCCAGTCCTTCAGAACATTGTATCTGTGAACACCTTGATGCAATGGTGTGCAGTGGGTTGTGTTATCCCCCTGATGTCTCCACAGGCTGTCTGGAATGAGCCTGTTGCAAAGAAGTTCAGCGCCACTGTCACCTTCAATGCAAAAGGCATTGGTGGCCGCAAGGCAATCTCCCCTATGAGTATCTCACAAAGTGATGTCACAGTAGCTATTGAAAGCCTGAGTTTTCTTCTGTACTAAGTCTCGCACAGTTACAGGTAGCTAAATCGCTGCCTGTATGCCCTTGGGGCGGCATAAGGTCTTCTTTGGATTCCTGGGTTCCTCCTGACCATTGGGGTACTGGTAGTAATCTTCCAAGAATCCTTAGATTCTGGAAAGGCCCCAGAGGATTGGAAAACTGCCAGTGTAACACCCTTATTCAAAAAGGGAGGAGACAAAAAAAGGTAACTATAGGCCAGTTAGCTTAACATCTGTCATTAGGAAAATGTTAGAGCCTATTATAAAGGATGTAATAGCAGAGCATTTAGAATTACATAGTCTAATCAAGGAGAGTCAGCATGGCTTCATGAAGGGGAAATCATGCCTGACAAATTTATTAGAATTCTTTGAGGAGGTAACTAGCATGGATAGAGGATTGGCTAACTAACAAAAAACAGAGTTGGGATAAGGGGGCCATTTTCAGGATGGCAACCTGTAACTAGTGGAGTGCCACAGAGATCAGTGCTGGGGCCACAATTATTTACAATATATATTAATGGTTTAGATGAGGGAAGTGAATGTACTATCGCCAAATTTGCAGATGATACATAAGTAAGTGGGAAGGCAAGTGGTGAGGATGACACAAGGAGTCTACAGAGGGATATAAAGAGGTTAAGTGAGTGGGCAAAAAGTGGCAGATGGAATATAATGTGGGAAAATGTGAGGTTATGCACTTTGGCAGGAAGAATAGAGGAGCTGAATATTATTTAAATGGAGAAAGATTGCAGAAGGCTACAGCACCGAGGGATTTGGGAGTCCTGGTACATTAATCCCGAAAAACTAACATATACGTTCAACAGGTAATAGGGAAGGCAAATGGAATGTTGGCCTTTATTTCAAAGGAGTGGAATATAAAAATAGGGAAGTATTGTTAAAGCTGTACAAGGCATTAGTATAGCTAATACCCAGAATACTGTGAACAATTTTGGTCCCCTTATCGAAGGAAAGATATACCGGCATTGGAGGCAGCCCAGAGAAGGTCCCCTAGGTTGATCCCGGGTATGGAGGGATTCTCTTATGAGGAGAGGTTGAGTAGGTTGGGCCTGTACTCATTGGTGTTCAGAAGAATGAGAGGCAACTTTATTGAAACATATAAGATTCTTAGGGGGCTTGACAGGGTAGATGCTGAGAGGTTATTTCCCCTTGTGGGAGAGTCTAGGACCAGAGGACATAATCTCAGAGGGGGTTGCCCATTTAAGACAGGGATGAGGAGGAATTTCTTCTCTCAGAGGGTAGTTAATCCGTGGAATTCTTTACCGCAGAGGGCTGTAGAAGCTGAGTCATTAAGTATATTCAAGGCTGAGATAGTCAGATTTTTAATCAGTAAGGAAATCAAGGGTTATGGAGAAAAGGCAGGTAAGTGGAGTTGAGGATTATCAGATCAGTCATGATCTCATTGAATGGCAGAGCAGACTCGATGGACTGAATGGCCTACTTCTGCTCCTACTTCTTATGGTCTTATGGTCTGGGGCTGCTCTGTCCTCTTCCTGATGAACCACCACATCCTGAGCCTCCCTGTGCTCCCTTCTTCCTCTGAGCATTTTCCTCCTCCTCCTAATCCTTCTTTCCTCCTCACTGGAGGTTGTGTCTCCAACTGAAACCACCATGCCCTTCTATCTCAGAGACTTTTCACTCCTCATGCCTGAGTAACGGACAGGAAAATATTCAATCGAAAGAGCCCTCTGAATCAAGAAAAATTATCCACAGGGTTTCTCTGCCCATTCACATGAGCAGTCTCAGCTGCAGTTTTCAAACCCGCCCAAACAAGCTTGCCCAATACGATAAAACAGATCCCCTACCTGTGGTGATTCTCACCCTGAAGGAGTATTATTGCCTTCTGAACATATTATAGCAGTGAGTCATGTCGTTAATGACCTCAATTGGCTTGTCAATTGAAATTTAGATAACACGGCTTTTTGGCCTGCCTGCATACTGTATTATCGGAAACCAGCATGATGACATCGTAAATGGTGTCTGATGTCATCACATCCCATAATACACTCCACAAAGTGGCAAACGGTCCTGATCTGGTAGCATATTATTCAAGCAGTTGTCTGCAGCATGCTGCATATCTTTACCAACATAAGGGATGAGCCCTTACCTAGGTAGCAACCAATGGAGGACAAGAAGGAACAAAAGCAACACTGAACACCGGTGTCCCAATCCATCAACGCTCTTACAGGACAGCTCAGAGAAGCTTCACAAGGACACTTCAGCTGAACCATCCCTCCCTTCCTCAATATCGCAGCACTTCCACAATCCTTATAACCACTACCTTTACTCCCACCATCCAATTGCCTTCCTTCAGTGTAACCTTATGGGTCTTGACCTAACTTCACTATAAAAATTAACATTAACATCAAATCCAGAGCAATTTTTTTCAAACAATTGAATTTCATCCTTGTTTATTGTTGACAAATAATTTTGAACAATTGTGCAAGTCCCTAACGCCTATTTTCTGTGATTATTTACATCCTACTACTCATAGGAAATGTTTCCTCAATAGGTACAGTTTACGCGGCAGAAGGCTGATAATGACACTTCAGATGGCTGTGTTGGGTGACTGCAAGCAGTTTTGGACCTTGAGGGCCTAGCTGCAGTGGTAGTGATAGGGGATAGTGTATCCCCTAGGGGATAGGCACTGTTCTCTGTAACTTTGACTAGGAGCTCCAAAGGCTGTGTTGCCTTCCCAGTGCAAGGGACATGGCCCAAAACCAGTCCAAAGCTATTCTCTATTCCTGATGGCTTGCTCAATTTTTCCTTTCCCAGGCACGTAACTTCTAATCCCAGGACTGACTTGCACTGTGAAGATTACACTGGAATTCCTTCCATTTAGCCCAAGCAAGGCGAATCTTCCAGCTTCCTTTAACTCCTCACAAATATGATCCCTTCAATGTGAACACAAGCATCCAACCACGTTCTGCGTGGTGAATCATAGGTTCAGCATTTTCTCTGCTTCAGGTGCAAGACTAGCTGCTTCTATCTCCTCTGTCTCTTTCTTTCTCAGATTCTTGCTTACTTACTTGTGTCTGTGAGGTTCAGTGATATCTTAGGAACCCTGCAACCCAATGCTACAATGGCTTTCTATGGGTATTTTCCCTCCCCAAACTTATCTCCACAGCAATGTGAATCACATGGGCTTTATATACAGGTAGAAATGCTAATTAACTATCCTCTAGATGCCCAACTCCATTCTATCTTGGAATTAATAGAGAATATAAAGTATATCTGTTTATAAAACCTGAAATTCCTAACATCTCCCCATGAGACTAAGGGCGGGATTTTCCAGACCCGACACCCCCGGGCATAACCGTGGGCAGGATGGGAAAATCCCAGCCTTTGAGACTAACAGTCAACCCACAGTCAGCACAGAGGTTCTTGCCATTGCCCACAGGTGTGAACATCTTGCAACTTCTCTGCAAGTCTCTTGACTTGGGCCCCTCTTGTCCAATGGCAACCAAGCTACCCAATCTTGTTGTCAAGCAGAATTCAGAGCAGGTCACATGACCATCTTCATTCCTTTATTTTACCTTAAAGGGACAATCCCAAACTATAACAACCTTATAAATTTCGTATGTGTAAAAATCAGCAGAGAAAAAGTACTGGAGAAACTTAAGGGACTAAAATCTGACAAATCCCCAAGACCCAATGGCCAACATCCTAGGATTCTAAAAGGGATAGCTGCAGAGATAGTGGTTGCTCTGGCAATGATTTTCTAAAATTCCCTTGAGTCTGGAACAATCCCAGAAGATTGCAATTTAGCAAATGTAACACTATTCAAGAAAGGAGGGTGAGAAAAAAAAGGAAACTGCGGGTCAATAGGCTGACATCAATCATCACGAAAGTATTGGAATTTATCCCACAGGAAGTCTTAACAATGCACCTAGAAAATCAGAGTAAGACCAGATATAAAATCATAGTATGATCAGACAAAGTCAACATGGTTTTACCAAAGGGAAATCATATTTGATAAATTTATTCAAGTTTTTTTTGGATGTAACTAATTGGGTAGATAAAGGGGAACCTGTAAATGATATATACCTGGATTTACAAAAGGTATTCAATATTGTGCCACACAAAAGGTTAATGCACAAGAGAAGGGCTCATGGAGTTGGGGATAATATATTAGCAAGGATAGAGGGTTGGCTAACAGACAGGAAGCAGAGTAGGATAAATTGGGCATTCTCAAGTTGACAAGGGTGTGACTAGTGGAGTACTGCAAAGATCAGTGCTGGGGAATGACTTAGACAAAGAGACAGAGAGTAGTGTATCTAAGTTTGCTGGTGATACAAAACTAAATGGAAATGTAAGTTGTGAGGAGGACACAGAGAAATACAGACAGGTTAAGTGAGTGGGCAACAAGATGACAGATGGAGTATAATGTGGGGAAGTGTGAGGTTATTCACTTTGGTCACAAGAACAGAAAAACAGAATTTTTTAAAGGCATAAAACTTGTGAATGTTGATGTACAAGATTAAGGAAGTCTTGCTACAATTGTGCAGGGCTTTGGTGAGATCACACCTGGAGTACTGTGTACAGTTTTGGTCTCCATATTTAAGAAAGGAGAAACTTGCATTTGAGGCAATCCAGCAAAGGCTCATTAGGTTGGTCCCTGGGTTGAGAGGATTGTCCTATGATGAGAGGTTGAGTAAATTGGGCCTATATCCTCTGGAGTTTAAAAGAATGAGAGCTGATCCCTTTGAAACATTTGAAATTTTGAAGAGTCTTGATAGGGTAGACACTAAGAGGTTGTTTCCACTGGCTGGGAAATCAAAACACAGGGGCACAGTCCCAGA
Source organism: Cetorhinus maximus (assembly GCF_964194155.1). NCBI lineage: Eukaryota > Metazoa > Chordata > Chondrichthyes > Lamniformes > Cetorhinidae > Cetorhinus > Cetorhinus maximus. Next base: position 135,454,014 of record NC_135882.1, on the reverse strand, counting down.
ATAAGGGATTGATCTTTTAGGACTGAGATTAGGACAAATTTCTTCACTCAAAGATTTGTGAATCTTTGGAATTCCCTAATCCAGAGGTTGTGGGTGCTCCATCATTGACTGTATTTAAGGCTAGGATAGACAAATGTTTGGTCTTACAGGGAATCAAGGGATAGGGGGAGTGGGCAGGAAAGTGGAGTTGAAGTCCAAGATGAGCCAAGATTGTACTGAATGGCAGAACAGGTTCGATGGGCTGTATGGTCTACTCCTGCTCCTGCCTCTTGTGTTCTTGTGCAGATTTCATGATGTCAGCATGGGCTGCAGCAGTTTGGAGTGGCTGGTTATGTGATAACACAAAGGCACTGACAGAATTGGTGGCAGGGGAACCGGCTCTTCTGGCCTTTATTGCAAGGAGAATGGAATATAAAAGTAGTCCTGCTCCACCTGTACAGGGCATTGGTGAGACCGCACTCAAGAGTACTGTGTACAGTTTTGGGCTTCTTACTTACTCCTGACTTGCATTAGAAACAGTTCAGAGAAAGTTCAGTATTGATTCCTGAGAAGCTGCCTTATGAGGAAAGGTTAAGCAGGTTGGGCCTATACTCATTGGAGTTTAGAAGAATGAAAAGTGATCTTATTGAAATCTATAGGATTCTGAGGGGGCTTGATAGGGTAGACTTTGAGAGAACGTTTCCTCTTATGGAGGAATCTAGAACTAGGGGTCACAGTTTCAAAATAAGGGGCCTCCCATTTTAGAGAGATTGGAAGGAATTTCTTCTCTCAGAGGGTTGTTAGCCATCAGAATTCTCTTCCAAGTGAGCAGTGGAGGCTGGATCATTAAATATATTCAAGGATGAGTTAGACAGATTTTTCTTCTACAGGAGATTCAAGGGTGATGGGGGGCAGGTAGGAAAGTGGGGTTAAGGCCACAATCAGATCAGCCATGTTGCTGAATGGAAGAGCATGTTCAATGGGCTGAATGGCCTATTCATTCTCCTATTTCTTATGATTGTATGATCTCCTGAGACTGCACCTTACATTCCTTCTGGCTTGAAACAGAGTGTGGAAGTTTTTTTAAATTCATTCACAGGATGTGGGCTTCGCTGGCTGGGCCAGCATTTACTGCCCATCCCTAGTTGCCCTTGAGAAGGTGGTGATGAGCTGCGTTCTTGAACCGCTGCAGTCCATGTGGTGTAGGTACAACCACAATGCTGTTAGGAAGGGAGTTCCAGGATTTTGACCCAGCGACAGTGAAGGAACGACGATATATTTCCAAGTCAGGATGGTGAGTGGCTTGGAGGGGATCTTCCAGGTGATGGTGTTCCCATGTATCTGCTGCCCTTGTACTTCTAGGTGGTAGTGGTCGTGGGTTTGGAAGGTGCTGTCTAAGGAGCCTTGGTGAATTCCTGCAGTGCATCTTATAGATAGTACACACTGCTGCTACTGTGTGCCAGTGGTGGAGGGAGTGAATGTTTGTGGATGTGGTGCCAATCAAGCGGGCTGCTTTGTCCTGGGTGTTGTCCAGCTTCTTGAGTGTTGTGGGAGCGGCACTCATCTAGGCAAGTGGGTAGTATTCCATCACACTCCTGACTTGTGCCTTGTAGATGGTGGACAGGCTTTGGGGAGTCAGGAGGTGAGTTACTCGTTGCGCAATTCCTAGCCTCTGATCTGCTTTTGCTGTTTGGCACGCAAGCAGTCCTGTTTTTTTATAACTTCACCAGGTTGACACCTCATTTTTAGGTATGCCTGGTGCTGCTCCTGGCATGCCCTCCTGCACTTTTCATTGAATCAGGGTTGATCCCCTGGTTTGATAGTAATGGTAGAGTGGGGGATATGCCGGGCCATGAGGTTACAGATTGTGTTTGAGTACAATTCTGCTGCTGCTGATGGCCCACAGCGCCTCATGGATGCCCAGTCTTGAGTTGCTAGATCTGTTTGAAATCTATACCATTTAGCAAGACGATAGTGCTAATGTGACTGTTTGGATGTTCCTATTAACACTGGACCCTAGAACCAAGGTGGCAACTGCCTGAGTTTGCATGGCAGCAGCTACCATAAAATCTGTCAGCAAAGATTTTATGGTAGCTGCTGCCATGCAGATCTTGGGGGATACCACTGCCATGTTCATGGACTTGAGCATGTTGTGGACAGAATAGTCTGCATGCTCTGTGTGAAGCTCCAGCACAAGTTGGAAATGGACTGTTCCATGCTCTGCCATGTTGTGTACCAGTTGGCTGGCAGGCTGCCTAGTGTACCTAGTGTATGCCCATTAACTTTCTTTGGTAACCTGAGACCTCATTGTCAACATATGAGTCCACTGCAGCAGAGCTGGTATGCAATCTCAGCCTTGGCGAACTGGCACTTATGGCACCCTATCATGATGCCCTGGCTCTGTGCAATTCTATCCAGTGAGTCATCATATAAGGACCTATCCTCTAGCCTCTAGTCTAAAGTATGTGCGGAATCAGTCTCTGAGCTGATGCTTTATAGGATTGGAATAGGTTATGTTGCATCTTCAGGAAGGCTGGTCTCCATTATATGAAATACCAAAGGGCCTTCAACATTTTTAACACCTGAAAGGAAAGAGACAGAGAAGTGTTAGCTTTTAGCGTGAAGGGAGCAATGGGAGATGTGGCTGTTGAAAACAGCTGCATGTTGTCATACCGAATGTGTAGGGTGAGATAGAATTAAAAAAGAAAAATAAAGATACTGTGTGAGGTAATTCTACATTATGTCTCCTTCTGCATTGTCACTTTTCATGGTTATTGCTACCCCCATGCCCATAATGGTCCATATGTTTTCCTCTATAAGGGAGAGGATGTGCAGGTCTCAGCCTTTTCTGGTGGCAGCTTCCTGTCTCAAGTTGTGATCAACCCTCTCCTGTAAGAAAGAAGGTGAGCATGTTAATGACAGTCATGAAGTGTTTGGAAAATGTGCATGTCATGGTAGAATAGTTGGTATGTAATATGTAACATGTGAGCTATGGTGAAGTGAAGGTTGCACTAGTCAGAGTATGTAACTTTGAAGAGGAGGAGGTGTAGTGAAGTATGATACAATGATTGTAAATATGTGAAAGGAAGAGCGGGGGAAGAGAATTTTGTGAGGCGAACAAGATTCTTACTTTACAGCTCTGATGAGGTCATTGAACTCTTTCCATAATTGTAACCATATCCTGGGAGATAAGCTCCTGGCATTGAACTCCTCTGCAATCACTTCCTATTGGTGACAAGCATGTTGTCTGGAAGGCTCTCTGCGAGAGAACAAGTTCACCCTCCACTTAAACACTTTCTAGACTACTGTCTTCTACACGGCATTGGAGAACCTTTATTTTCCAAAAAATATATATTTTATTCTTAAATTTTATCAAAGTACATTATATGCCCATTCAAAGTTGACGTTACATAAAGTGCAAACCAAATAAGTTTCATCTAATGTTCTATGTTACTCACTACTTTTACAATTACAGTTAATATTTACCATACTCATTACATGTCAAACGTACAGCCAGAGGGTTTTTTCAAAATTTCAAGCCCCTGGGGGAATATGGCTGAAGGGCCTTAGATAGTGGCCTTTCCCCACTGCGCCTCTGTGGTGGCTGCCCCAAGCTTTAGTACATCCCTCAGCACGCAAGACTTGGACCTGTGCTAATCTGCAACACTGGGTCATGGATACCTTTTTGCACTGGAAGACCAGCAAGTTCCGGCAGCCAAAAAGCATCTTTCACTGAGTTCCTGGTTCCCTCTTTGGTCTGCCTGAAACGTGCTGGTTTTCCAGTGCAAAGAGTTGTCCTTGACCGAGTATGCAGACTGGCACGTTCCAATGTCCAGGACCACATGCTGAGGGATGCACTAAAGCTTGGGGCAGCTGAGGTGCAATTGGGAAAGATTGCTGTCTAAGGTCTTTCAGTCATAGTACGCTGAGAAGCTGGAAACTTTGTAGAATCCCTCACACTGTATGGCTGATATGGAATGTACCTTGTGAATATCAAGAGTATTGAAAGTGTATTGAGGCACCTCAGAGTGCAATTCAGAGTGCAACTCGGAGTATGAAGAAAAGTCAAATTTTATTGCACTCTCTATTTCAAACAAAATGGTTTGTTGTGTGCTTTTTTGGAAAAAAATCAAAAGTGTTGAAATCGTATCAAGGCACCTCAGATTGGGACATGCAATATGGAGAAAACTTGAATTCTATTGCACTTTCTGTAATATTCAATTTGAAATATTTTGGAAGGTACTTTTACAAATTTCATGAATAAAGTATATTTTGTGGGGAAAAATGGTTGTTCTCCCCAGGCAAAAAAAAAGTTCTCCCAGGACAAGGCTAGCTCTTTGCACTTTGGGTGTGCTGACGTCTGCGATGGCCCCAAATGCAGGATACTCGACTGTAAAAATTGTGATAGTGGGGACTGCGTTCGCGCTCTCCCCTGATTGCAAACCAAAAAAATAGAACTTGACCATCCATTTCTGTTTGTGCAGCATTTGTACTGCATCATCTTTCCCAAATATGCCTTCGCCTAATCATGCACTCTACAAACATCAACTTCGGCTGGGGGTCTTTCACCGAGTTGAATGTCCTCCAGCCACAGTTGATGTTTATCTCGGTGTGCATCCCTGGGAACAGCCCATAGTGCATCATAGAGCTCCTTAGGATGAACCTCAACAAAAACTACAATTTCAATCATTTGGTATGTAAAATGTACATTCCATATCCTTTTTGCCCTCTCCACACCTCTTTCAGTCATCTTCTTAAATTAGGGTTGATTTCCTACTGTCCAGCAACCAGAATGCACCTCCCATTTAAGAGATGTGTCTGTATTCATGTAGCACCAGAGATCCCCGATTTCCAACAGACTGCCCTTCCCCTAACTCAGAGGGGTGTTACATTGGCTGCACATGTAAATCATTTTATTGAGGTCCCAGCGCAAATTTAACATGATGCCCGCGACAATGTATTCAGGCACATGAAGCACGTGGCCTGCTTTCCCCTTGCACATGCATTCTTAGACACAATCAAATTTCTAGACCATATATATTTGCCTGGAATTTACAGCATGCCAGAATAGGAGCTGGTGCCAATGTGTGACCTATCAGCCAGCTATTTATGTAGATACAAATGGGAGACTCTGGCTGCACCTGAAGCCGTCTATCTTTTCGCAGGATGTGAACAACACTAGCAAAGTTGCCATGGTGATCGGCCTTGCTGAACAATTGTTGCTTTATGTAAGTGGTTTGCTAGGCCCGTTCAGACAATTAAGAATCAACCCCATAGAATGGGCCTGTGGTCTGGCCTAAACTGTTGAAGGGCAATCCAGCAGGTCTCATAGGAGTCACTAGAGTAAACAAGACCAAAGTCCATCTGGTTCACCTTCTATCAACTCAGTGATCACATGACACAATGATATTGGAGTTGTTGACTAATCACATCAATCAATCTCTATTAATTAGTGTACAGATCCAAACATAATGTGAGGAAAACCCCAGTAGTGAAAGGTTTTTGGGAACTATAGGTCCAAAATCATCTGGTCTTCCCAAGCACATTGCACTGACCACATGTCATGTCTCAAATTACTCACACTGTGTATCCCAAAATGTTATTTTCTGAAAGAAATCTATCCAATTTGCATTTGAATGTACCAACACTAAATGCTTCCACTTCATGGTCGGGGTTTTTCCTTTGGTGCCAATTTACCAATTATATTGAACTCACCTTCACAATTAACCATGGTGGGATTTGAACTCCCTACCCTGAGGCACTGACTGTTTCGTGTTTTACAGACCACGATTAAGATGACAAAGGACAGAAAACACAGGCTGGGTTTTGTTATGGAGTTGATAATCCTGTTTGTAATCTCCAATTTTCTGATTACAATCTCAGTTTGGGGGCTTTATAACATGATGTCATGTCAAGGGCGTGGGTCAGGCAGAAAGTAAGAGAGAAAATAGGAAGAACACAGTAATATTGTTCCTGAGTCAGCACCCAGGGCGACATTCCAGTGTGGTGCTGAGAGAGTGCTACAGTGGTGGAGTTGTCATCTTTTGGATAAGATGTGAAACTGAGGCTCCGTCCAATCTGTCAGCTGGATGTAAAATATCCCATGATATTGTTTGAAGAGGAGAAGGATAATTATCCCCAGTCTCATGGCTATTATTTTCCCTCAATTACACCACAAAACAAAATGATTATTTATGATTTACCTCATTGCTCTTTGTGGGATCTTATTGTGTGCAAATTTGCTGCCATGTTTCCTTCATCACAAGTGTCTAGACTTCAAAACTTAATTAGCTATGAAGCACTTTGGAATGTCCTAAGGACATGAAAGGTGCTATATAAATGCAAGTTCTTTCATTCATTAAAATGCACAGGGATCAAAGGAGCTTTGTTTGAATGGTGAAAGGCTGTTAGCATTAAGCAGATAATAGCAGAGTATGCAAACCTGTAAAAATGCTAAGAGTTTTAATCATGAGCCAAGCTTGACTTCCTCAAAAGGTTTTTTTTAAATTTTTGAATATTTTCTGGAAGATCCGAAAAGGGGATAAAAAGAGAAGTCAAATTCTCAAACTGCCATGGTAAGATTTGAACTCATGCTCCCTGGATTATGACTGCAGATCTCTGGACCACTAAACTACTGTAGTCTGTACAATATAGCAATCAGGTCATCAGATAATTTTAATTGAGAAAATTTAAATGATGGAATCACAGAATTTTATAGCACAGAAGTAGGTCATTCAGACCAACACACCTGTGCTGGCTCTTTGAAAGGGTTATCCAATTAATCCCATTCTTGGGTAGAATTTTCCCAGCCCAGTGGAAGTGGCATTAGAGTTGGGTTGGGGGCAGGTGGGGGGTGGGTTGGGGGGGGGGATGAAATTAGTAAAAAATGCGTTGGACCACATCCATAATCTTGCCGGCAGCAGCAAGAATCCAATTAAGGCATTGAATGGGCCAATTAATGCTGATTTTAACCATAGCTATGCAATCTTCCAAGCATGCATGCCCATGCACCCCCCCCCCCCCCCAACCAACCCAACCCTACCCTCTGCTGGGTCAACACACCAGCAACTTGGAGCAGGCAGCTGCACAGTGGCAAGTTAGAGGTACGATCGATTTGAAGGATTTTAAATGTGCACCTGCAAAACACATTGTCTTCCTAACTCAGAGGCTTGTTATAGCACCAGGGTCTCCTGGAGGCTGATGCAGTGGCAGCTGCTTACCTGGTGGGGATTGAATCTCTCTTGAGCCCCAGCTGCTTGGGCCTCTTCAGTTTTTTCTTTCTTTATTCTTTCATGGGATGTGGGTGTCACTGGCAAGGCTGTTAAGAGGGCTGTTAAGAGTCAACTACATTACTGTGGATATGGAATCACATGTAGGTTGGACAAGGGAGATTTCCTTCCCAGGAGGAGATTAGTAAACCAGATGGGTTAATAATGACAGTTTCATGGTCACCAGATTAATTAGTTGAATTTAACTTCCACCAACTGCCATGGTGGGATTTGAACCCATGTCTCCAGAGCACTATCTTGGGCCTCTGGATTCCTAGTCCGGTGATATTACTACTATGCCACCATCTCCCCTTAAGATTATGCTCACAGACAGTGAAGGCTGCCAGCCATCCTAACAATGGTCTGTGATATGCCATACACCTGCCTCCTGAACCCGCTCATTGTCTCTAATTGGATGGCAGAGGCAGCCCTATCTCTGTTAATTGGCTGTCTCCCATAAGATTTCTCCTGTGGGTGCTCTGCTACAACAAGTGGGGTCCAGACCTGGAAATGGTACCAATGTTCAAAATTTTCTAAGTGCACATGGTTCTGGCCTTGCACTTTTTCCATAGCCCTGCAAATTTCTTGTCGTCAAGTACATATCCAATTCCCTTTTCAAAGTTACTGCTGTATTGAATCTGCTTCTACCAGCAATGCATTCCAGATCACAACTCGCTGTGTAAAACAATTTCTCCAGATCTTTTACCAATTGTCTTAAAATGAAGAAGATGCAATTTATGGGATAAATACTCCCATTGCCCCTGTTAATTGTTCTTTGCAATTCCAGGCATGAGCTGCACAGCCCTCAGAGAAGTGATGTAAATGCTTTTTCATGCTAGTTTTTTTTCGTAGGGCATTTGCTGCTCTTTTTCTGAAGTTACAATGTATGAGCAGTAGGTTCCCTGAGAAAATCCACTCTCTTATACATTGTTATTAAATATTTTGTGAGAACTTTAGGAATTCCTACATCCACATTTATAACGGCAAATGCCCATATAAACCTGTGACACTGTAATTGCTTCATCCTGCCAGTGCAAACACTGCGGTGCCATCACTAACAAGTGGGTACAATTACAGCATGAGAGGCTTAATAGACAGTGCCTATTATTAATGTGGATAAAGGAATTAATAATAGCTAATAATTAATATATTTTTTGAATATACAAAAACATGGGGGGCAATAACTCCCTGGTGCATTCACCATTTCAATGTCTCAACTAATCAGAGCTGATTTGCCAACCAATCAGCACCCCTTTTAGCAGGCAGTATAAATTGTTGTTCCCTCTGAGATTTGGTATTCTTGCAAATCTGTCCTGATGAGTGCAAGATGAAACGCTTCAACAGCATGTCTCTTTTTTCAGCAATACTCATGTTCTGTACTACCAAACGACTATTAATAATAGAAATATAAATTTGATGATAGAACATCAAAATGGCTATAAAATGGGGACTGGATTACATCTGCATGTCCTGGTTTCATTATCCCTTCAATTTGACTCCACTTAATCTGAAGACTGCTTTGCTTTGAGGCAGTGTGTTGTACCATGGGAGGTCAACTAATATTTGACATATTTCCTGGTGAGGTGCATATATACATGCTATTAATACCTTAAGACGAAAATTCATGTTTCCTACATTTTGGAATTTTAAAAGAGCTGGTAAAAGAGCAGTGTATTAAATCAACTTAAGGACTGCTACCCAGAGGAGTAAAATATACAAGGTTACAGGGTCATAAAACACTCCCGTTTTTCCAAGCACAAATACATTCGCCTATGTTCACTCCCCTTTCCCACTCGGCAAAATCCATCAAATTTACCCTAATACAGTTCAAGCTGGTAGTAGCCCAGGACAGGCTGTAATGAGTCTTAAGGTATTTCTTCCCAGCTAGTTGTCTGGGATAACGAGCTTTCTCTTGATTGACAGTTGCTGACTGTACAATCATCCTGCTCCCTGTGGCAATGAATCCTGATTGGACACCCTTCGTCAACTCTCCTTTTTTTGAGTTAATATTTTGCTCTGGCATAATTTTGTCCCTATTGTTGTATTCCGTGCTTTGCGAATCACTGCCTATCTAGAATTTATTTTCATGTTGAATGGGATTTATTGAGCGATCACGAAAAGGAGACAGAGGGAAAAAAAATCATTAGCTCCGGTTCAAAGATCTTTTATTTAAAGAAGATTTAAAAAGCTGACTAGTTATGGAAATGAGTCTGTTTGGATATTACCTGGTTCTGCTGAACGTGAAGCAAGTCATGGCAAGTTACCCAGTTTGGTGGTAAGTTGAGAAAAGTTTCTCAACAGTTTTGTTTAAAACAAAGCTTTTACTTTGGGGTGTATAACTCACTAATTTCCTTCCTTGTAGATTTTTTTTGCTGGGCAGTGCTAATGTTTTATATATATTTATAATATATATATACACAGAAGGGGAGCGCGCGCTCGTTCTTTAATTCTCAGCATCCTCCAGTTATTTTGCTTACAGGAACAGTATCAGGTGTTTGAACCGCACAGCCCACTCTTAAATGCGAAGTAAGAGAGGGAAGAGGAGCGGAGGAGGCGGTAGACTCTGACACTTGATGCTTAAGGAGTTACTATTTCTTGTGTGTGTATGTATCTGTATATGTGTGTGTGTGTGTGTGTTGGTTTGTCAGTTGTTAGAACTATTTGCTTGGAGCCAAAAGAAAGTCAGGTAAGTTCAGACCTGACGCCGAGCTGAACTGAACGCTAAGGAAACGGAAGAGAGCTGGGCAGGGCTGGGCAGCAAACCCCGCAGTGACTTCAAATACATTGAGCGGTGCTGTGACGCCGGCTTGGCTCTCTGCAGATATCATAGATTGATAAATATATCGATTACACTTGGCTGGAAAGACAATGTGGAGTGATGCTGGGATCGTTCCGTGTCGAAAGATCCCCCCCAGAGCATAGAAAAAATGCGCCCGTTATAAAGAAGGGAATTCGGGGCTGAGACTGTTTTGACCTGGGCTTGAACATTGGGTTTGAAGACGGTCGTGAGTGTGAGCAGGTGTTTAAAGACGGGGTTTGGAGCCAAACGCGCAGTGTATGTATCTCCCTCTTACACACACACTCACTGCCTAGATGGTCACATATTCTCAATGCAGGTACATTTCCGTGTTTAATTCTCTCGGTTTTCCTGCTACATTTAATTTTTCTTTCATACTATCGATATTTTCTCGCTAGATCTGTGTAGTTCTGTCTACGTGTGTGTTTTGTCCATTTCTCCGAGATATAAAGCGAGAGGAGAATAGAGTTTAGCACCAAGTTTTCCATCACATCCGACAATTTCTCTCCGTCCTTCTCACTTTCTCTATATCCATCTCTCCCTCAGTTGTCTGGGATTTTATTTGATCTCCCCCAACCCTATTTTCTATTTACCCTCTGTATGGCTATTTTTTCATTCCTCCTCGTCGCTCAATCGCTGACTTTTCGTTGATCTATATGCTTGTTATCTTTTTTCTACATTGATTTCACGCGCTCTCTCTAGTTTCACGCTGTCTGTTTTCCCGGATCTGTGTTGGTTCCTCCTTTTACAATTTGCGGTGCACCCTGTCTATTTAGGTTGCCACCTGATCCTGCCCGGACAGAGGTATTGAATTGTCATTGTAACGGGCATAGCGAAAAGCTGACCTTCAACGCAGTGAGAAACGAGCTAACTCCTCTCAACTGGAGAGAAGGGAAGACAGCGAAAGAATGAAAGAAAGAGTAAGAGTGAGACTGAGATATAGAGAGAATGAGAGAGAGAGAGAGACATGCACAGAGATTGGAGAGTCACAAGGCGAAAGGATGAATCACAGATATGGAGATACAGAAAGAGACACGCACAGAGATATCGAGAGACAGTGAGGGTGGGGTACACAGAGATACCGAAAGACATGAGAAGAGAGAGGGGAGAGATGTGAGTATCGCACGCACATGCTAACACACCTACCGAAACCCAGACACAGTCACACAGGTAGATAAACATCAGGTGTACAGGAAGACAGTCAGAAACACATCTAATACATCTGCCTAAACCCACATATCTTTGCAGGTACAGACAATTTTATTTGTACCCAGACATGCACAGCCACACTCCGGAGAACTGAACTCTGAACCATGTGTCTAAACTCAGATGTACAGAACGTGCACACATCCACAAACACACAGAAACATATGAGTGATGTTTCAATTTTACAGATGAGGATCAGACTCATAAAGAGTACTGCTTTCACTTTTGGGCACTTGACCCCAGGAAGGATATAACACAAGAAGCCTTGGAGCGAGTACAATGCAGGTTCATAAAAAATATTTTTAAAAAGCTTAAATTTCATAAAGTCACATTAGTGTATTCTCTTGAGTTTAGATGATTGAGGGGCGATTTAACCGGGATGTTTGAAATGATACAAGGATTCAATAGGGTAGATAGAAGCTATTTTCTCTGGTGGGGGGAATCCAGAATAAAGTAGACAGACTTTTAACGTTGGAGCTATGCCGTTTAGGCACAGAATTAGGTCACCCTTTTCTCACAAAGGGTAGTGAAAATTTGGAACTCCCACTTCCAAAAGGCTGTGGATGCTGGGGGCCAGCTTTGAAGACTGAGATCAGTAGATTTTTGTTGGGCAATGGTATCAAGAGATATGGAATAAAGGTGTTTAAATTGAGTTGAGGTACAGATCAGTCATAATCTAATGGAATAGAGGACCAGGTACAAGAAGCTGAATGGTCTAGTCTTATTCCTCTGCAACATATTGCAATGGAAAATGCAAAGTGAGCATAATTTAATTAACCTTCCATAGTGCAGCTCACTTTAAGTGCAATGGTGTGCTGCCTTACAAAACCAGGAACACTGAAACACAATGACCCTGTAATTCTCTGGCTTATCACTCCTATCCCAACATAACTTTGCCATGTAAATGACAGTGCAAAGAAATGTCTGTTCTCAGCTGCTGATATTATTGCTAGAGGGTTTACAGGGTGCACAGTAAGTAATCATAGGGATATTCTGGCTTTGACATTCCATGTTTCTGGAAAATTTCTCTTTAATCACCTTTAAGGTTTAAGGAGGAAACTTGAATCATAGGAGAGAAGTATGATGGAGGGAAGATGTGTATAAGGTTAATGTTATAATAGTACTAGTTGGCTTCCTGTGGTATTGTTTCTGGAAAGCTGGGGGCAAGTTTTGTAACAGGCAGAGTGAGATTATCCAATCCGAATGGAGAATGTATTATTGTTAATTATTTCAATTCAAATGATGATTTTAAAAAAGGGGAAATGAATATACCATACAGTAAATGGTAAAGAGAAATTGAAATTAAATAAATATAATTGAAAATTGAGATGAAATCATGCATTAAATGTTCTCTATTATTATACAAATTTAGGAATGTGGAATAGGATATAAATGAAAAAATTTGAAATCTATATAATTAGGCATTTTAATATATTTACACATATATACTAGCAGCTCCTCATGCTATGTCAGGGGATATACTGTCTTACAACAATAGGAAGCTGTGACATGTCACATATGATGTGCAACCTGGACCATTGATTCACAGTGACTGAATGGCAAAATACAAAATATCCCAGTATGTGTGATACTTCCTGTTACTTTAGGAATCAAATTCCATTGCTCAGGCCAGTATTCTGTGAAAACTATATATGAGTAACCTTTTTTTTCCACATACAATCTTTTACTTATATGTGTTTAATGTTTATCCTAGTTTTGTGGCAAGATGATTTGCAAAGTGTACAAGATTGGAGATGAATACCGGAAAACAGCACAGGGGCAGTGAGGGATTAGCAACTTTGTAATTTGGTACAACAAAGGTGGGGTCGTTGAATTTTGTATTACTGGGGTTGAGGTTGTCTGGTTTGGCAGAATGGAGAGTAATCCTGCAGGTTGACACAAGTGTAGGGACAACCTAGGGTTTGGCAGAACCAAGGGTAGGAATTTGGGTTTGATTGACTGGTGGATTCTTAGCTTTTGTCAACAGTTGGGAGGAGCAGGGTGTGGATCTGACAACATGGCTTTGCAAGATTCAAAGAGATTTCTGCGGACACTGACTGAAATGTTTTGGTTTCTGGAAAATAAGTAATTACTGTTTTCCTCCAAAAAATAAATGTTCAGGCTGCATAAATAAACATACAGATTGCAGTCTGTTTCTGCCCCTCCAAAACAGTAAATAAACACTGCACTGTAGAATCACTTATTCCTAGAATTTTGCAGCACACTGGGCCCATTTGGCCCATTGTGCCTTTGCTAGCTCTCTGATGGACATATGGTTGTTTTCCTCTGCTCACTGCTCATACCCTATAAGTAATTATTTTACAGATACCTGTCCACTTCTTTTTTAAAAGCTCCTTGTCAATCACTTGAGGCTTTGCACATGGTTTCTCATCTCCCTCTTTCTCTCCTCTTACGCTTTCTCACTCTTCTGCTCTTCTCCTCTCAACTCTTCTGTTTGCTTCTTGCTGTCTTTCTTTCTTTTCTGATAGAGATGTGGTGTGGCAAGAAAAGAAACCACCAGACTACTGTTGGTGCTGCATTTGTGGCAAAGATTATGAGGAAAATGTGGCTCACAGCATTTCACTTTCTTTCCATTCCCCCAATCACTATTTTGTTCCCACAGCCCTCACCTCCATTGGACAGCACTGTACCTTTTCACCTTCCTATTACTAATTCCCCAACCTGGCACTTCCTTTACTCCTATTACTACCTCTACATCTTTCCCTTTGAAAGACCTGCGCTCCACTTGTATGCTCCCCTACCTCTTAAACCATTGTGCCCTTATACCATTCAATGACAGTCATTCTCCCCACAAGAGGCCATTAACCCCCATTTCTGCTCAACCCCCTCATACCCTCCTGTTTCATTCGGAAAGAAAGCAAAATAGTAGGGCAAGGTCTCCTTAATTAAGAAAGGATATAATTATATTCAAAGCAGTTCAGGGAAGGTTCACTTGACTGATTCCTGGGATGAAGGGGTTATCTTATGAGGAAAAGTTGGACAGATTGGGCCTGTATCCACTGGCATTTAGAAGAATGAAAGGCGATTTTATTGAAACATAAAAGATTCTGAGGGGACGTGACAGGGTGGATTCTGAGAGGATATTTCACCTTGTGGGGGAGTCTTTACCTAGGGGACATAGTTTAAAATTGGGAGGTCTCCCATTTAAGACTGAAGTGAGGAGAATTTTTTTTCTCTCAGAGGGTCGTTGGTCTGTGGAATTCACTTCCCCAGAGAACTGTGCAGGCTGGGTCATTGAATATATTCAAGACCGAGTTGGAAGGAGTTTCGATCAACAAGGGAGTCAAATGTTATGGGGAGTCTGGGGGGGTGCAGACAGGAAAGTGGAGTTGAGGCCACAATCAGATCAGTCATGATCTTATCAAATGGCTGAGCAGGCTTGAAGAGCCAAATGGCTTATTACTGCTCCTAATTCTTGTGTTCTTGTGACTGCATTCAACTTCTCCCAGAAGAAACAAACTTCAATGAAATACAAACCTAACTCTAGTGTCAGAATATTGAGCTCGGCAGACGGGCACGCCCGAATCAGCCGAGCGTAAAATGACGCGTGATGACGTTGGGCGAGCATCCCAATGTCATCGTGTAGTTTCACGATGGGAATTCGAACATCAGCTAGTGTCCTGGGGCACAGTGGTGAGGGCACTTCACAGTCATTGGAATAGCTGGCAGAGACAGAGAGTGCCCATGGCACCAGCAGTCGGAGGACTGCAGGGGACCTGGCACATGCTCAGTCGGTGTCTGATGATGTGCCTCTGGAGTCATCCGTGACGCAGCAGGGGCAGGAAATGCGGCCGGGTGTGCGGGAGCATCTCAGGGAGCTACATGAGGCTATACTTGGCTTGGTGTCTGTGGTGGAGGAGTCTACGCGGACGATCGCCAAAGCAATGAGCCACATGTCCGAGCGCCATGTGTCCTCCATGGAGAAAGTGGTGACTCTCGTGGAGAGGCTACTCCAGGAGACCCGTCAGGGCTTCCTGGGGATGCGCTCTGACCAGCAAGCCCTCACATCGGCATTGACCACAGCTGGTCATTGCCAATGTGGGAAATGGTCTGGGCATCAAGTTTCCCAGCTCGATGCCCATCCATCGATGGTGAGCAGGGAGGTCTGAAGCGACCTCATGTCCGCGCAGCAGCTGCCTGTTGTCTCTGCGAGCACCTCTCAGGGCTCTCTGGATGAGGGCAACAGCTCCTCCGCCCCTCTCCCAGTGACCGTTGCATCTGATGAGGCTGCGAATACTGGGGAGCTGCCAGCTGTGGAACTGGCAGCTCCCTCCCAGGCGGGGCCGGCACAGGCTCCACGGGCCAGAGGACACCTGCCAAGATCATCGAGGCCAACAGGACAGCAAGGTCAGCAGGCTGTCTCAGATGACACTCCAAGTGATGGGGCAGCACCCAGACATAGCATCTGGAAACAAAAACAGAAGGCACCTTAGACACACCACGGGTTTTTCACTGGTGCTTTTGTGTTGGCCGGAGATGAGGTCCTCATGATTTGTTCTGATTTGTAACACAATTGTCTTTGTTTTTTTGCATAAGTTTGTTTGCTTGACATATTAAATTCAGATATGTCACCATGACCAAGGGTACCTCTTTTCTTCTGCATGTGGATGGTTTCCAAAAATGTAGTGAGTGCTTTGTTGGACATTTAGCTTTATTAACAAGGCCCTTATTTAGTGTTCCTAACCTGGCAGATTTTGCACTTAGGTGTCGAGTATGGAGCCTACAGCCCAGGCTTGTCCTGGAGATCCATCTGTGGTGTGCTAGCTGAAGGTTCATTGGACTAAAGCCTCCCAGGTGTCCCTGCCTCCCTGCAGTATGCCCAAGTCAGCATCTACCCCTTCAGCATTTCCCTGTACATGCTCATCCTTGGACTCGCTGCTGGACTCATCGTGTGCTGCCGCAGCCATTGCGTTGATGTCTTCATCATCCACTGCGCCCCCTCTTTCCAGCACAAGATTGTGCAGAGTGCAGCATGCTACCACTATCACTGAGACATGATCTGGGGAGTACTGGAGTGCGCCCCCTGAGCGGTCCAGGCATCGGAAGCACATCTTGAGAAGACCGATGGCTCTCTCCACCACAGCCCTTGTGGAGGAGTGGCTCCTACCGCTGCTTAGCTTCTGTTCTTGGATGGCAGAGAGGCATCTTGAGCCACCTTCTGAGAGATCTCAGGCCCAATCATCTGACAAATATAGTTGACTGTCTCCCTTGAGAGATGGAGCCTCCTTCGACACTGCACCTCAGACCTATTGAGGTAGCTGCTTCGCCACCTGTATACCCTGGCGGCAGGATACTGGCATCTTCTGCGGCCCCTTCCGCTTTGGTTCACCTCTTGGCCCTGTGTCCCTTGCACCTGCGCCTGTCCTCCCAAAGGTGCCTCCCCTGGAGGTTGAATGTGCACTCCTGGCCTCCTCTCCCTTCTAGCCCTCCCTTCCTGCTGAGAGGAGCTGCCTCCAGTGCACAGTTCAACTTCCATCCCCAGGCTAAGGGAAGGTTTCCTGAAATCTGCAAGCCCAAAAAAGATTTCCCACTGCAGTGTGCTGACCTGAATGTTAAGAGTCCATAAAAAGCAGCTGGTATGTGTTTTGAAGTAATGCAGATCACACAGGCAATATCAGTAACTCTGAAAAATGAATACTTGACAATGCACACTCGTGACCCCATTGAGGCCTCTTATCCACCCATGGATGAGGTTTATACAAATGTGTCCTACCCACCTGCCTGTGCGCCGACCTGAAGCTTGCATGGGCGCCGAAAAATCAGTGTCAATTGGTGAGTCAAGGGCCTTAAGTGGCTCGATAATTAATGGCGGGCGCAGATCGGACATCATTGCGTGCCCACCCAACGAAATATCGCGATGGCGCGCAGTGATGTTGGGACGCTTGCCCGATATCACCATGCATCATTTTACGCGCGGACATGTGGGGCCCACCCCTGCACACCAACGGGAAAATTCTGCCCTATGTGTCTTCTTTCTATCACAGAGTTTAGTCTCGGCCTCCTTTTTGACTTCACTGCCAGCCAGACTTCTGTCAGATGCAAAATCAACTTGTCTTATTTCAGTAGTTGAGCTATCCATGACTGCATTATCTACTCGCACCTTGGAAAGTTCTTCGACTTTTTCTTTCAAAGCCTCTTTATCTTCATTTAGCTGTTTCTTCAGCTCTCCTGTCTTCTTATATCTGTTGGCTTCCCCCTGTAAACTTGAATATCGCTGCATCTTCTCTGCCAACTGGTTCTTCAGTTTATTCAGGGTGATGTTAAATTCTTCCTGTTTCTCTTTGTAATTTTCCAGAGGTACAAAATTTGCCCTGAGAGATCCTTGTAGTGTGTGAAGGTCTTTCAACAGGTTTTCCTTTTCTTTGCAAAGCTCACTTGCTTCATCTTGAACTCTGTCATTCAGCAGAGTTTCTTTAGTTTTATCCTGCTGTTTTCCCATGCTGTTGTTTAAGACAGTCTCCATTTCTTCAGGTTGCTGAATGTTTACACATTCCTTTTTGATCCTGTTGCAGTCCTTGGAATTTCCAGGCACTTTCGGAAGTACTTTGCCTTGTTCCTTTTTCAGCTCAGGAACTCTTCCAGCTTCTTTTGAAATCTCACTGGCCAAGCAAGGTTAATTTCCCTCAACCAACTTCGCCTAGAAGGCTTGGCCCTCTACCTTCTGATACCATCATGGGTAGTTGTGTCGATTGGTGTCTATAATGAACAGTTACTCTGGTGATACCTTTTATCTGGATTTCTTCACCTGTGTACATTTTCAACTTGGCAGATGTTTGTTTCAAATTTAATTGTTGATCACCTTTATTTAAATATCTGAAAGTGTGTTCTCCTTTTACAATGGTAGAAGCCCCCGTGTCCACTTCCATTTTTAAGGGTTTACCATTCACTTGCAATGTGACAATACTTGGCTCTGTCTTCCCAACTTTCATGTTGAATAATGGATAAATGTCAGAACAGGTTGTTTCTGGCTTTTCCACACCATATACTTCATTGGACTTTGTTTGTTGCCTGGAAGCATGTTTAAATCTCGCTTTGCAATGTTTCAGTATGTGTCCACTTCTGTGACAAAAATAACACTCTACCTTTTTAAATTGCCAGTTGTTTGGAGAATGATTGTTTCCATGTTGATAAAAATTAGTTTTCGATTTTGCTGCTAACCTGTTTCCTCTCATTTTTTGGTTAGCAGGGGCTGTTTCCCACTTTGGCGGAGTCCCGGCTTTTTGAGCCACTTTTGGCTGACTGTTCCCACCCAACTAGGAGAACAGTGCCATTTTGTGCCCCTTGAATCACTTGTGAGTCCCTTACAGCGCTTTCCATCGCAAGCGCTATTTCTAACGCTTTCTTAAAATCCAGATCCGCTTCAGCCAGCGATCTTTGCTGAATAGCATCCTCCTGCACACCACATACCAAACGATCCCAACAAAATCATGGGGGAGGAAAAAAGGAGAGCAATTCTCCTGTGTATTTGTGGGAGCAAGACCTACAATTTAATTCAAAACTTGATGGCCCCAGTATCCTAGATTCAAAGACTTTTGAGCATTTCATTCAGGGTTCACTGAAATCACAATATTACGTTAGTTGTTTTAATTTCACCACATCGGTAGCAATGGTCTCTCCTGGGGCTATATTCTGTAAATTGAACCTGAACCTCTGCATTGTGACCGAGGGCTTGGGTTGAAAATGTCCCATAACGAATTCTACTAATTCACTGAAAGTCTTTGAATCTGGGATACTGGGGCCGAATTAAATTGTTGGTCTTGCTTCCACAAATACTCAGGAGAATCACTCTCTTTCCCTCCCCCATGATTTTGTTGGCTTGAAAGAAGATTGCAAGACAGTCTATATATTGAGATGAGTCATCTGTGACTGGTTCAAAGAGATCGATTCCGCCAAACTGTGGATCTCGGATGAGTATATCTTCTTTTCTTTTAAATGAAATTAGATACTCACAATCGCTGGGTGAGGTACAGCACCGGATCTGATTTATCCTCGACACCAGTTTATTACAGAGTTGATTTTCCAGGCAACTTTACTTGGTGGACACAGTTAATTTTATTTACAAGATAGCAGCAGCAACTACACATGTGCATCAAACTCTATAACTAAAGATAAAAACAAAAAGCTAAAAGTTCTGCCGAAGGGTCGTGAAGACTCGAAACGTTAACTGATTTCTTCTCCACCGATGCTGCCAGACCTGCTGAGTTTTTCCAGGTAATTCTGTTTTTGTTCTATAACTAAAGAATCTCGTAGAGGTTCCCTGCACTGTTAACCCATTGGTTTACACAGATCATGTGATTTTACAACACAGGATTATTCTTAAAGTCTTATGTTTATCAGAACTATAATTACAACACTTCCCTTCCCTCAAGGATATTATGCTTCAGTTATACAGGGCATTGGTGATACTGCACCTCGAATACTGTGTGCAGCCTATTTAAGAAAGGATGTAAATGCATTGGAGGCAGTTCAAAGGATGTTTACTAGATCAATACCTGGAATGAATGGGTTGTCTTATGAGGAAAAGTTGGACAGACTGGGCTTGTTTCCACTGGAGTTTAGAAGAGTGAGGGGAGATTTGATTGAAGTATACAAGATCCTGAACGGCCTTGACAAGGTGGATGTTGAAAGGATGTTTCCTCTTGTGGGCGAGTCTAGAACTAGGGGGCACTGTTTTAAAATTAGCCGTTTTAGGACAGAGATGAGGGAAAGTTTTTCTCTGAGGGTTTTGTGACTTTGGAACTCTCTGCCTCAGAAGGTGGTGGAGGCGGGGTCATTGAATATTTTTAAGGCAGAAGTAGATAGATTCTTGTTAGGCAAGGGAATCAAAGGTTATCGGGGTTAGATGGGAACGTGGAAGTTGAAACACAAAAAGATCAGCCATGATCTCATTGAATGGCAGAGCAGGCTCGAGGGGCCAAATGGTCTACTCCTGTTCCTACTTCTTATGTTCTTATTCTCAGATAAAGTCCATCTCACTTTCAAATTTGCCATCATCACATTGCCCCTCAAAAAATCTGCCTTTGACCACTCTGTCCTTGACGACTACCACCTCTTCTCACATTTCCACAGATGTTGCCATACCTGCTGAGTTTTTCCAGCACTTACCATTCTTATTCTATGCAAATGCAAGTTGTTGTATCAGCCTAGATTATGTGCTCAAGCCTCTGGAGTGAGACTTGAACCCATATCCTTCAAACTCAGAGGGGACATTAGTAAACCAAGGCTGATTCCTAGGCATTTCTGCATTGCATTGAAACTAACCAGAAAGGCCTATCTTCAGTAGACCAAACGTAATGTAATATAATATTATGAATGTCATGGTCTGTAATGTACAGATCTCTACAAACAAGCCTTGTATTCCCTTTTCACTTTCAACACCTTGGAGACAGGAGTTTGTTTTTAAATTGAGAAAGCTTGATGCATGGTACCATCAAAATAGAAGAAAAGGTGAGAGAAATCAGCACAGGAGTGGTCAGAGAATTGATTCTTGCTGAGGCAATGGTGCAAGCAAAGGCCATTTCCTTCTTTGCTGTAAAAGAAGAAAAGGCAATTATATACACAACAAGAATCGATTGCCTTTTATTTTACTACTGAGATATCAAGGTCAAGCCCTATGGTGTAGTACAATAGCAAATCTGAGAGGAGTGGAGAAAAAAGGAAAAATAAGTTGTTAGGTAGAGCTGTGTTTTAAAATCTCTAGGAGAAAGGATGTTTGAGGGAAATAAGCAGTTCCATGGTGCTGAGATCCTGAGAAAGAATGATTTAGAATAGGGTTCTGTATCTTGAAATCTGGCTGTTTGAAATCTTAATGTGTTTGTATGCAACTCCTTTGTCATCATTTGGATAAAGTGAATGGATTAAGGTGAGTGAATGATTATATTTGTACTGCAGTGAATGCATAGCTATAATGGTGTTAAGACTAAATAAAGGACATTTTCATAGCATATTTCATTACCTCAGGACTTTCCAAAGCATTTTACAGCCAATTAAGTATTCTTGAAGTGAAGTCATTTTTGTAATGTAGGAAATGGGGCAGCCAAGTTGCACATAGCAACGTCCCACAACAGCAATGGGATAATGACCAGCTAATCCTACTTTTAGTGGTGTTATCTGCAAGATAGATATTCACCAGGACACTCAGGTGAACTCCCTTCCTCTTCTTTGAATAGTGCCATGGGACATTTTATATCCACCTGAGAGGGCAGACATGCCCTCAGTTTAACATCACATCTGAATTTCCTCAATACTGCACTGTAGTGTCAGCCTTGATTTTCCTTCAAGTCTCTGGGGTGGGACTCATAGTCACACCTTCTGACTCACTAACCTCTACAAAATCAATCAACTAGGTTTATTTATTAAACCTGTGG
This sequence comes from Cetorhinus maximus, assembly GCF_964194155.1. Lineage (NCBI taxonomy): Eukaryota > Metazoa > Chordata > Chondrichthyes > Lamniformes > Cetorhinidae > Cetorhinus > Cetorhinus maximus. The sequence continues at coordinate 135,432,376 of NC_135882.1, read as the reverse complement.
GTGAAATTGGTATTCAGTGAGAGTGTGAAACATTGTGAAATGCCCAATTTTCTTCTCCGTCAAAGTCAGTGACTGTACTGTAAATTGGGTTGCCAATTTGTTATTGCCCATTTCATGTTTTCACCAAAGACCAATATCACACTCTGCTTTTGTATGCATTTTGCAGTTTTCAATTTATGGGATTTTAGCGCTGGGGATTGAAACACTTTCCCTTCCAAACATCCAGAATCAGCACCAAGCACATCCAGGTCAGGTATAGCATTATCTGTTTTATTGATCTCTTCCAGTTCAGGGATAGTAGCATCAGGTGCAGAGTAAATTCCCTCTACACTAACATGCATGAGGAATAACCTCCAAAGAGAACCTATTGCTGCACCAGTGTGACACCATCTTCTATGCTGGCCATATGCTGGCCATGTGCTCTCACTCTCCCTCCACCACCGCACCACCCTCCCACCCCCACCCCACCGCCCCCCACCCCCACCCCACCCCCACCTCCACCTCTCTCTCTCTCAATGAGATTGTCAAATGTCAATTTGGTCAATGAAGGATTAGGATCCACATGGCCAACCCTGCTCAAACCCACTTCACACAGGATCCTCAGAACAAGGAGAAACTTTCATTCATTAGTCTGAGCTGGATGTGAACCCAGCCAGGTTCCTGATTTGAAAGGTCAGTACTTAATATACTGTACTGTCCAATCTGCCTATAGATTACAGTCAAGTCCACTTTATTCTATCTATAAACCCTGCAAACCCCTCAAAAATTCTAGCCTATACCTCACTTGCAAGTTTTTGTATTTCTATGTATAAACCATCTGGGCATTTTGATTGAATTTAAGCCTGTAACTGGTTTTCCATTGTTCAGTGACTTTTTAGTAGCAGTTAATTAAATGGTACTGTGTTACAGTGCTGCTGTAACCTATATTTTCTCAGTTGAGTCACAGCATTGGGTTTACATTCCTGTAAATCAGGTGTATGAGTGTTAAAGAGAATTAAGCAGTTATCTCATCAGGCATCCACCCTAAATAAACAAAGTAATACGGCTCAGGTGCTGTTGGTCTGTTTGAAGGAATCATCTAAAATAATGCTGTGTGCATCTGCATATTGGGGGTCAATCACATATGTGCTGAGTATGTGTATAGCATATCTGCATTGTAAACATCCCCTTAATCATTGATGGGGAGACTTGAGGGTGAGTCCAAGGATTTTAAATGTCATTTGGGGACAGGGAACTAGTAGTCCAAAGAAGAACATAAAATCCTGCCTATCAGCTCATCTAGCAGTTTTATTTAAGTGGTTCCAAGGTTTTTGGCTCTAATACCATAACAGATGCTGATCACTCTTTGAGATAAAGCTTCCTGACACCCATCCTACATCAGTCCTAAATTTTGCCTGAACCTGTGTCTCTTTGTCCTCCCCTCATGGCCCTTGGATTAGCAATCTGGCTTGAGCACTATGCATGTTAAACATGTCTTACACCAAGGCAGTGGTGATGAATCATAAAGCTTTAATTTCACTCAATTTAATTTCAGTGCCTCTGAACAGGTCTGAGTAACATGAGAGTGGTGGACATGGTAATCAGAGGTTGCAGCATTTTTCCAGAAGTGTGTAGGAAGCATTGGAGTGAAAGACCAGGAAAACCTAAAAGTTTTCTGTTCAGCATTACACTGCATCAGGTCAACGGAATGAAAAAAGAAGATAAAAATTCAAAGGAATAATATACGTGTTGAGACTGAAACATGTGAATTTCCCCTTCCCAACTTAATGATATGATAATGGGAAGGTTAGATTAATCAGGATTAAATATAGTATGCAATTGTGAATGTCTATTAAAGGAGATTAAATATAAAAGGGAAGAACTCAAGACATCCCAAATGGTTCACAACCAATTATTCTATAATTCAGAAAAATGTCACAGCCAATTTGTGCACAGCAAGATCCCAGAAACAGCAACGAGATAATTTGGCAATATCAAATTTATTCATGGTCTTATTTGAGGGATAAACACTGGACAGAACATCAAGAGCATACACTTCTCTGAATTATGCTGTGGGATCTTTTATGTTCACTGGATAGGGCAGAAAGAGCTTAGGTGTAATGTCTCATCTGAATAGACAGCACCTGTACCATTGCAGCACTCTTTTAGTAGTACACTAAAGAATCAGTCTAGATTGCATTATCGAGTCTCGACGTTACTGTAATGACAATGGGTAATGTGTAGGAAAAGTGACTAAAACGCTGCCTCAGACTTAATGTTGCTGCACTGCCTAATATTGTCAGAAGGGCAATGGAAACTCTGTTTATGCATGGAAATGGAGTTTCCACAACATCCCCAATAAAGTTTGAGCAGAAGGTCCAATGAAATTCTGAGCTCTAGTGTGTAGAGTTGATGATGATAACACCCATTAATAGGCACTCCACATTATTATTCCACACATGTTCAATCCCCTTAAATACCTTTCTCATCATCATTACATGTTAATTCACCCTTACTTCCAGAAGTTCAGTCAAGTTCATCTTGGAGTCAAGCTGGAAAGGGCCATTTCTGCCATTTCTGAATATTAATTGCATTGAATAGAGTGTCTATTGATAATAGGGAATGTCTATTAAATTATATTTGATGCAGATTTTAACCAAGAATCTCCCAAATCTGAGCCTGGAGTGCTACCAACTAAACATAATTCGATATAACTTCAACCACCCATGTAAATTCAGTTGATCATGTTCAAACTTTACAATAGTGAAGTGGTTAATAATGTAGGTGGGTCAAAAAACACGCTTCAATCCATATTACAATAGAACACAGTGCAAGGTAGTCGCTGGAATTATTTTTTCTGCACTGTAAATGATCTTCTCAATCTTTGGGGATTAATGTTGCAAAATATTGGATTCCTGCCAAAGCATTAAGAAGTCTGTTTGATGGCAAAAAGCTTAAACACTCCCGCAAAATAAGAAAGTTTCCTTCAATCGAATTACTTCAAAATTACTTGAGGCTTCATTGTTCAGGTGATTAATACAGTCAGTAGCTGAGTCATACAAACCACGAAGATCCCAAATTCGACCTCTGGTGTATGGTGAGTTTGTTGAATCTAGTTACAATTGACCCTAGCATCTATGAATAAAAATGTAGGGGACAAACACTAGCATTCCCACTGATGATCACGACAACAAGAAAACCTGTCATTCATGTACACTAATAACAGAGTAAAGAATGATACTTCACAGGAGCATAATCAGACCAAAATTGACACTGAGTCAAAGAAGGAGATATTGGACAGGATTTTCCTCTCATCAGGCGGGTGCGACAGACGGGCCTGGGAAAGGCCACAAGACAGCCACCGCCCGGGATCAGGCTCCGACTGCGATTTCCCGCTGGCTGGCCAATTAATGGCCAGCTAGTGTGAAACGCGCGCCAAGAGCCTCAGTGCTGCTGGGATGGGAGTGGGAGGAGCACGAGCGCTGAAGTCTGCTCATGCACGGGGAGCACGCACTGAAAGCTCACTGAAGGCACAGAGCTGCCTCAGGGAGCTGAAGAATTTTAAAATGAAAAATAAACATTTTACAAATGATATAAACATGTTCCCAAATGTGACTTAATCACATGAAGAGGAACATGTTAAAAAAGGTGTCAAAATTTTTTTTTTTTGTAACCATTGGAAACCTCATCCCGCCTATGGATGAGGCTTCATAAAAAATGTAAAGGCCGCCTGGCCTATTCGCCTGCCTGCCAATTGAACGGTTGAGCGGGCAGTGAAAAATACAAATTAATTAGTTGTTTAAGGGCTTTAATAGACCTCTTAATTGTCGGCGGGCGCGCTGCCGCCTCTTGCTCATGCCTGCTGAACAAAAGATTGTGAGAGTGCGTGATGACGCTGGGACACTTGCCCGGTATCATCGCGCACTATTTCACTCCTGCTTGGGTTGGGCATGCGCCCCTCCGCGGGACAAAAAGTTCTGCCCATTAGGTCAGGTGACCAAAACATATGTCAATTAGTGAGGCTTTAAGAAGCATCTTACAAGAGAAGGGGGTCAGGTGGAGAGGTTTAGGGACAGATTTCCAGAGGTTAGTGCTCAGACAGCTGAAGACCACTAATAGTATGGCAAAGGAAGTGGGAGATGCACAAGTAATTGATAAACACATCACACCTATTGTGTTGTGAGGTCCCTGGAACCAGACATTCAACTGGGAATGCCAGTAAGACTCCCCCTCAGTTCGGGAACACTAGAAGATGAAACATACACTGAGTCAAGAGTTTTAAAATTTGCAAGGGCAAGGTTTTCAGGATATAGAAGAGTAGAATGCAGGAAAGCAGTTAGGGGCTACTTTGTTTAAGTAAGATGAAGCATTGATGTGACATGGCCAATTTATTGTTTAGTATTATTATTATTCAAAGAGAAGTTGCATTGATTCAATTAAATGAGTCCAAAAATAAACTGTTGCACTATACGTCCACTTGCTTTAAATAAAACTGATTAATGATTTGTATCTGGCCTCATTTAATTAAGTGTTATCTTGGCTTGCCTTCAAAAAGGCAAAGAGTAGAGATAATGCAAAAGTTATGAATATCCAGATTAGATCAAAAGAGTCACTACCCATTTACACCCCCGCCACCCCCTCACCCAAACCCTGTACATTTAGATATTCGGCAGTACAGGCACACCTTTGAAATGAAGGCCAGGATTTTCTGGTCCCGTTGTGGCGGGACCCATCGCAGGAGATTCGGCGGCCCAGACAAGAGTCCATTGACCTTCAGTGGGACCAGACGATCCCGGCAGCAGGTAGGGTTGGAAAATCCCACCCTAAGGGCGGAATTGTCTGTGGCCGTTGGTGGCGGGCATAAGTGGATAATATGGCGGGTAGGTCAAAAATCAGTTTCATGCCATCATGAAACCAGTTTGCAATTGTCCACTCTGCCCTTCAATGGCAGGCTGCATTTCCCACCGCTGGACATCGGGAATTTTATTTTCATACACCTGTGTGTCATTCTAAGCCCTGCTCGCTGGAATTATCCCCCACACTGGATTATCCAGGCACTTTGGCGTGATTCTGATGTGTTTCACAACAGCATTCATAAGGCATGCACCTGGCGAGCTGCACTTCAAGGAGAATTCGGAGGTGAGTTCACAGTAACGTTGTGCAGCGCTCGCCAGGGTCGCCTGTTGGACTTCAAGTTTGAGGTGCCGCACATTCAGGCGAGGACTGGCTGACAGTGCGGTGCCGGGGCAAGGGCTGAACTGCAGTTGTGGTGAGTTTAGAGGTGCAAGGGTTGCCCTGTGGTTGAAGGTAGTGCACATTCACGTGTGGGGTTGGAGGGAGGGAAGCAGCCACACATTAGGTAAGCTTTGTATAAAGTGACCATTCTTCAGCAGCTGAGATAGTTCAGGCATAGCCGCATTGACATGCTTGGACTTGAGCTTATCTGTCCACCCAAGCAACACAGAGGCCTGAAAGTGCCACCAAAAGCTCCAGAGCTTTTCACCCCTTGGGCACAGACTGCAAAATAATGAATGTTTTAGTGGACTGCAGAGCAGTTGGATGACTGCACTTGTTGTACAATCTCCTTGCTAAAGCTGGCAATGGAGCATTCACTGATGGAGGCGCTCACAGCCCCTTGTAATGTCATCATCCCAGTTTGGACCAGTCTCCCCCATGGTTCAAGCTAACAGCACAGCCTTGCAGTGTGGGTTAGGAGAATCTCTGCACCTGAGCTGAGAGCACAGCATACAGTCCAGTGGGCGAAGCTGCTGCCAATCGGTCAGGTGGAGTGGGGTGGAGGTGGGTGGGGTTTTGGGCAGCCATTCAGCTGGCACTAAACTCTGGCCATCTAAGTGGTTGCCAACACTCTCTGGGATGCCTTAAGGGGCCTTCAAACTTAACCAAGAGAGGGTCTTAGAACACCCAAGCTAATCCATGCACCTCTCTCTTTCATCCTGCAGGAGGGGTACATCAGGAGCATGGAGCCTGGTGACCTAACTGTATGCCTTGTGGCTTACAGAGAGTGAAGACAAAGGAGAAGAGAGCGATGGAGGCACCTGGCTGGGCAGAGGGAGGAGCAGCAACCCCAAGAAGAAGGGGCACCCCAGGCTCCCACACATGCCGCTGAAGAGCCACAGCAAACTGTCACGGGTTAGCTCTTCAGCCGAGGGTCTATAGACAGTGCTTATCGTTTCTGCAGGTGACCAATAACCAGTGTCATCAAAGAAACGCATGTCCAGGGAACAGGCCAGTCACATCCGCCAGTTGCTGCAGGATTTGGTGCCAGGGGGATATGGAGGGCATCCACTTCCACTGCCAGTGGTTGTGAAAGTGACTGCAGTGCACAATTTTTACACCAGTGGCTCCTTTCAGGGCTCCACAGGTGACCTCTGTGGGATATCGCAAGCCCCCATGTACAAATGCAAACGTGAGGTCACAGACGCCATATTCACAAAGGCACACAACTTTGTGCATTTCACCTGGGATCAGGAAAGCCATATGCAAGAGCGCTGGGATTTGCCCAGATCTCAGGTTTCTCACAGGTGCAGGGTGTCATTGACTGCACTCATGTGATGCTCAGATCTCTGTGGCAACAAGTGGTCAACTACATCAACCATAAGAATGTTCAGCCTGTGTGCGACCACCATAAACGCATCCTGCAGGTCTGCGCATGGTTCCCAGTAAGTGTCCATGACTCCTACATTCTCAGTAGGTCTCAGATCCCTTGCGTCTTCCAGGATCCACGGAGGCTGCATGGTTGGCTCCTCAGGGGTAAGGGCTACAGCAGAGAATGTGGCTGATGGTACCTGTGTGGTGGCCTCAGACTGCAGCAGAGATAAGGTACAAGAAGGCTCACGCTGCAACTCGTACCTTGGTGGATTAAACCGTCGGGATGTTGAAAATGAGGTTCTGGTGCCTGGACCTGTCTGGTGGAGCCCTGCAATATAGTCCACAGAGGTTGTCACACATCGCCGTCACCTGCTGTGCCCTTTGCAACCTGGTGCTGCAAGGATGAGAGGACCTGGCTGAGGAGGAACTGGAGGTCTCCTCCGATGAGGAGGATGTTGACAGGGATGAGGGTGAGGAGGTCCTTGAAGGCGAGGATGATGACAACGAGGCAATCATATTGGCCAGATGAGGCAGGCGTGCTTGGGAGGCCCTCATAGCTGTAAGATTCATGGAAAATGATGATGACATGCAGTGAGGAGACACCATAGATCCTCACATTGCATCTGTGGATGTTTGACTCCAGTCTGGCTGATGGCAGCACACATACCCTCTGTGATAATGCTCCTGTCATGGAGACACTGTGGATGACCATAGTTCCTACATCCCAGGAGGATGATGACCACATGCAGTGGCAACAACTCCACAGATCCTCACATAGCTTATGTGAATGTCTAACTCCTGCCTGGCAGATAGTACCTTGCTAGCGCCCTGTGAACAGGATCATATCATAGAGATGCAGTGGGGAAACTTTAACTTCTCCTGATCCTAAGGCATCCTTCGTGAGCTGAACCCTTCAGGACCACACTGTCACCAAAACCAGACGCTGATGAGATGGGGGAGGCCGGCCACACCTCAAAAGGTGCTGGGAGCACACAGCGGGAATGATGGAACCCTGTGTCGCCAGCCCAGGACATTCTAGCAGCAATGATAAGCCCCATCGAGGTGCAGGCATGACTGATGTGACCAGTGACTGTGCAGGCGCATCATCAAAGTGCTGGGGAGGTTGCACAAAGGACAGGGAAGAAGCCCTGGACTGAGACACCTGCCTTTATCTTGTGCAGGTACCAAGGTTTCACATCTGAGTGACACAAACACTGCTCATCAGGACAAGGAGCCATAGGCAAGGGGACTTCCTTCAGAGTTAATTTACAATAGTAAACATTATGTGCAAGTGATTAACACCCATGCCCATGCTGTGCAACTACATCTTCTTAACCTTCCTAACCCTGCTGCTACATCTTGGTGCTCCCCTGACGTCCACAGTGGAGGTGGAGGCAGCCTACTGACTGCTACACCCTGTCTGTGATGACCTTGACAGGCGTCCTCTGGAGGGCCAAGACCTGGAAGGCTCCAGCCTGTTTTCGGGGTCCTGCTGTGTGACAGTGGCTCCCTCCACGGCTTGTGGAGCTGGATTTTCTGGGGTCACAGGAAGAGGGGATTCAGATGGGCCAGACACTCATGGAGTCACCTGGGTGGATGGCCAGAGGGTGTACACCTGTTGATCCTCCTCTCTATGGGTGCCTGAGAGCCTCAGGCTGAATCCTTGAGGAGAAGGGGAAGCTGGAGTGAGATCGAGATGCCCCACGCCCCTCTCGCTTTGAAACTGTTGGATACCAACTATGGCATCAGTGATGGAGTTCAGCCCACGCAGCAGCGCAGGAGTGATGTCCTGGACCAACGTCTCCATGGTTTCCGCCATCCTACCAGTGTTTACCTCGGTGCGTTGGCAGGCCAGCACTACCACCACAAACTGAAGGCAGATGGACTACTCCATCATGCCTTGCAATCTAAGGATTACAGTGGACACCATTTCCTGATGTTCATCCCTTCCTGATGTTCCCAAGCTTGTCTTTGCAGCTCCAGCATCTGAGGTATGACCGAGCCCAGAGGCTCAGCATCTAATTCAGGCTCAGCAGATTTCTGACCTCTAGCAGTCCTCCAAGTGCTGGAAAACTGGGAAGTCCCTGCTGCCACCTGCAGTAGATCAGAGAGTGTGATGAGCTCACCAGATTGTGACCCCGAGGCTACTCTAAAGATTGGTTCCACCAAGGTGTGTGTCTCTGCATTGGTGGTGCATGTGTGTGAGTGCTGTGATGGGGTTTCAATGAGAGTTTCAGCAGATTCGTCTTCTGAGGTGACTTCAGGGCTTGAGTCAAGGACCTGGGTCGTGGACTCCCTCGGCTGTTTCCCAGATGTGCCTGCGAAAGCAAGGAGAGATAATTAGTGCATGGCAGTGGCCTGTGAAACAGGACACCACTCACAGCATGGTTGTCTGATGGATGTTGCACTGCTGGATCCTCACTTGGTTCAGCACAGGAATGGTCCAGATCCTCACCAGCCAGCTGGATGGCTCTATTTTCAAAGTTTGTGAGAACCTAGATCTCAGGCATTCCACCACCAGTCTGTGACCTCTTCCTTTTGTTGTGTGTCAGCTTGTGCTGCATGAATAGAAATGGAGAGAATGTAAGCAGGACGCCTGTCAGGCCAGATGATAAGTATGCCTGGCATGTGTGGGTGTTGAGAGGTGCCATGGACGTGATGAGAATAATTAAGTTGTATTTGAGAGAGCGAATGGCAGTGAGTGAGATCCCTGTGGATGTGTGATGGGTTTGTGAGTGTGTGAGTTGAGAGTGATGAGAAGGTCACTTATCCTGACGGAATGGAGGAGATCATTCATTCTCTTTCTACACTGGGTGGCTGTCCTCTTTTGCAGAGCATTGGCGCTGACCAAAGCCACTGCCTCCCATGCAAGATTGGTGACTTTGCTTGCTGGCCTTTGCCCAGAGCGGGGTTAGAGGCCATCATGGCGAACCTCCACTGCGTCCAGTGGGTGCTCGAGGGAGGCTTCACTAAATCTGGGGGCAGCATGTTTCGTCACTTTGGCAGTAATCAGTTCGCAACAGCTTCCTATCCCTCGAAGAGTGCTCACTCTTTGCAGGGGCACCTTTAAATATGGCACCGAGTTTACTGAAGGCCTGATGTGACAGTGAGGCAGGTGAATGAGAGGACACCCTGCTAGCGACCCAGCGTGTTTCCTGGGAATTCATGATTAATGAGGTGGGATTGAGATGATACGCTGTGAAAGGCCTCCATTGCGGCCAGTGGGTAAAACATTCTTTCTCCTGCCCTGCTACTGCACTGAGTGCAAATCTGGGACGATTCTGCCCTAAGTTACTAATACCACGTATGAGAGTGACTAACGCTTTTATTACTCTTGAAGAGGTTGTACAGAAGATCTACCAGAATGATACGATGGAGAGACTTCAGTTATGTGGGGAGATTAGAAAAGCTGGGATTGTCCTCCTTAGAACAGAGATGAAAGTTAAGGGAAGATTTAATAGAAGGATTTTGAGTAAATAAAGATAATCTGTTTCCATAGGCACATGGCATGGTAACCAGAGGACGCAGATAATTGACAACAGAACCAGAAGGGAGATGAGGGGATTTTATTCTAGGCTAGTTGTCTTCACTATTTTTCAAGCAAGGGCCACTTTAGCAAAAAGCCTGCAGTGTGAGAGCCACATTCACCACTAAGTTATCATTGCTTACGACTCCAGTAACTCACTTGGGCCAAAAAAATACTCACCAATGCTTGAATACTCTGCTAGTTCTATGGTGGTTGCTATGGTAATATAACTGTTACTATACAATGCACATGCCTAGATATACTTATTGATGCACATTGTACCATGCGGTCAATGTGACATATAAAAGAGGCTGACTTTTGATCGACTCAGTACACATTTTTTAATGTTAAAAATAAAATAAACAAGTATAATGCTGGGTTGGGCTCCAGCTCTCCACAACCCCCTGTGGATAAAGCAGTTACTAAAAATGGATGAATGGAACCGGGAAGCTGAACTTAGTGTTGGTGGGAGCCGCCACTGGCTCGAGGGCCTTTCAATGAAGGACACTGTTCTAGGCAGCAAGTTGTTCCGGAATGCGCTGCCTGAAAAGGGGCTGGAAGCAAATTCAATGCCAACTTTCATATGGAAATTGGATGTAAACTTTGTAAGGAAAAATTTGCAGGAATATGGAATAAATTGGATGGCTCGGACCTGATGGACCAAATGGCCTCCTTCTGTACCATAGTTTCTAAATGGTGTGGTGGTGGTGTGTTACAGTTCACTCAGGGATTCCAAGTTGCTGTGTCAACATGCACTTTTACATGCACATGGCACTCTGGAGCTATGGATAGTGATGGAAGAGGCTCGAAATTTCTTTCCATCACATGGTTAACCAGGAATCTCCCACATTTCTATCACCCACCATTGGCATGTATTGGAAGGATTTGTAGGTTAACACCCAGCCTGTTTGGCCGCATTATGAATGCATCTTCCTTGAACATCATGTCATGGGTTGGGATCTCAACCTGGAGCTTCCGGCTCAGAGGCAGGGATGCTACCCACTGCACCACAAGATCTCCCTCCTATATGGTGTACTGTGAGAATATCTACGGCAATAATATCTAAGGCAATACTGAAACTTGTACTGCTGATATATTTTATTGTTATCTTGCTAAGGTATTTTATTTTTAGTGTGTTGATAGTACATTTTATTATTTGTATGTTGTTCGCATATGCTATGGGTACTTTTATTTATTTGTTCATGGGATGTGGGCTAGGCCAGCATTTATTGCCCATCCCTAATTGCCCTTAAGAAGGTGGTGGTGAGCAGTCTTCTTGAACCCCTGCAATCCATGTAATGTAGGAACACCCACAGTGCTGTTAGGAAGGGAATTCCAGGATTTTGATCCAGTGAAAGAATGGCAATATAGTTCCAAGACAGGATGGTGTGTGACTTGGAGGGGAACTTGCAAGTGATGGTGCATCTACTGCCCTTGTCCTTCTAGGTTGTAGATGGCACAATTTTGAAAGGTGCTGTCGAAGGAGCATTGGTGAGTTGCTGCAGTGAATCTTGTAGATGGTACACACTGCTGCCATTGTGCATTGGTGCTGGAGGAAGTGAATGTTTAAGGTGGTGGATGGGGTGCCAATCAAACTAATGGTAACCTCTGAGTTGTGGTGTGAACTAACAACCACAAGGTCTTGAGTTTGAATTCCAACATAGTAACTTGTGGAGTTGAATCCATCATTGAGGTCTACCATACTTAATGAGTCATTTAATTTAAACCCCAGAGTGCAATCTATAGATGCAAAACCAATGGAATGTAGCTGCCACTCAGTATTCTTATATATAATTGATAGATTGCACTAAAGCGAATCAAATTAATAGCAAAAAGAGGTGGGATTCAGAATGAAGCAGAAACTGAATACAGGACAATATCAAGATATGTAATCATTAGGTAAAGAACCTGTGGAAAAGGGAAGCACAGAAGAAAATAAAGTTTTTCACTTCTAACATTTGAGATGAAATGAAACCAGTTATGAGCAGGAATAGGGCTACAAATGAAAACTCAGATTAACAAAATGAAAAATAATGTAGGTGAAGCTGTGGCCCAAGTGACAATTTGTATCTTTATCAGGAAAGGACTACCAGGAAAGGTTAGCACAGGGAAAATAAACTTTTACAAGTTTTGAAATTATATGAATTTGACATTGTGACTAGTGGTTGTTACAATAAGCAGGTATGCTGAGACAAGTTTCAGAGGTTCTAGTAGTGCCACTGGAGGTCTTGTGGCAGTGGGTATAGCATCCCTATCTGAGCCAGAAGCTCTTGATTCAAGTCCCACTCCTGCATTTGATGGCCAAGGAAGGTGCGTCCATAACATGGCCAAACAGGTTGAGTATCAACTTGTCAATTCTTTCAACGTACGCCATTGGCAGCTGATAAGAGTGGGAGAGATTCCTGGTCAGCTATGTGATGGAAAGAAATTGGAGCATCTACCATCACTATCCATAGCTCCAGGCTACAACATGAATGTAAAAGTGTATGTTGCGGAGAGGCAATTGGCTCAGTTGGCTGGCTGGCCAGTGTGTATTAGATTGGTGCCAACAAGATGGGATTCAAGCAAAATACTGCGGATGCTGGAACTCTGAAACAAAAACAAAAATAGCTGGAAAAACTCAGCAGGTCTGACAGCATCAGTGGAGAGGAAGACAGAGTTAACGTTTCGAGTCCGTATGACTCTTCATCAGAACTAAAGAAAAATAGAAATGAGGTGAAATATAAACTGTTTGAGGGGGGTGGGACAGGTGGAGCTGGAAAGAGGGCCAGTGATAGGTGGAGGCAAAGAAGAGATTGCCAAATATGTCATAGACAAAAGGACAAAGGGGTGTTGACAGTGGTGATATTAGCTAAAGGATGTGCTAATGGTGACATTAAGGGTAGAAAGCAGGATGAGCAAGTGACAGATGGCCCTAGTGGGGATGGGGTAAGGGGAAGGGATCGAAATAGGCTAAAAGGTGGAGATAAACAGTGGATGGAAATAAATTTAAAAATAATAATAGAAATTGGTGGGAAAAATATATATATATTAAATATATATATATAAATAATTAGAAAAAAGGGGGATCGGAAAGTGGGTGAAGATGGAGGAGAGAGTTCATGATCTGAAGTTGTTGAACTCAATGTTAAGTCCGGAAGGCTGTAAAGTGCCTAATCGGAAGATGAGGTGCTGTTCCTCCAGTTTGCGTTGAGCTTCACTGGGACATTGTAGCTGGCCAAAGACAGACATGTGGGCATGAGAGCAGGGTGGTGTGTTGAAATGGCAAGCGACAGGGAGGTCTGGGTCATGCTTGCGGACAGACCGAAGGTGTTCCGCAAAGCGGTCACCCAGTTTGAGTTTGGTGTCTCCAACGCATTGGGAGCAGTGAATACAGTAGACCAAATTGAGGGAAGGGCAAGTGAAGTGCTGATTCACTTGAAAGGAGTGTTTGGGCCCTTGGATGGTGAGGAGGGGGGAAGTAAAGGGGCAGTTGTTGAACCTTCCGTGGTTGCATGGGAAGGTGCCGTGGGAGGGGGTTGAGGTGCAGGGGGTGATGGAGGAGTGGACCAGGGTGTCCCGGAGGGAATGGTCCCTACGGAATGCCGCCGGGGTGGGTGAAGGAAAGATGTGTTTGGTGGAAGATGGGTTTCAATCCCTGTTCTAGCTCTGGTGGACTGTGGGGACCTACCTCTTTGCCCTACCTTTGGTGGAGGTCGTGACACTGTGGGTCGGACCTGCCTTTGGTCAAAACTCAAGGAGAGTAGTGCCACTGCACCATCAGTGGGTAAAGAATACTTTGCTGGCATTACGTGTAACACCCAATGTATTGAAGCATTGCTTAACCAATGATGATGTTACAGTGATGATGAACCCAAGAAATGTTATATATTATATGTATGCATTTGTTGTCTAGTTCATTACTAGTATGTTGTTGGTACATTTTAATATTGCTGCATAGCTGATGTAATTAGGATTCATCTATTAATGTTCCAATCTTCATGTATTTCTGTTGTATTTTCTCGACGTGTGGTTGGTAAACTTTAATGTTGGTGTGCTATTACTTTATTATTTGCATGTTGCCAACATATTTTTATCGTTGGCATATGGATAATGTATTTTAATACTTTTGAGCTGCTGCTAAGTGAATTGCTATTATACTTTAATATTGGTATCTTGCTGAGATATGTAAGTATTCGTGTGTCAATGATATATTTTGATGTGGGCATTGTTGCAGATATATTTTAATATTAGGTCCCTAGTATATGGTAGATCACTAGTCCAATGTAAAGTCAGCTCAAAATTACAGCTCCATCATCACCACTGAGCCAGTTGACTGGAAGAGTGCATGAATGTAAGGTTTATAGTACATGATAGATACCAAGTATTGCTGATGTATTACTGTTGTGCTTTTTGGTATATTTCATTATGGTTGTGCAACTGGTATATTTTAGAAGTCAGTAGTTGAAAGTTTCAGCTCTACTTTAGATTTATTTTTTGGATCATAGTCACTACTATAAGTAACCTGTATATCTCAAGTCTGGGAGTGTTCCATACTGCTCAATATCTAATCATACAGTGTTGTAATCCAGAAGTGTAACATAGGACCCCCACCCTGTCCCACCCTATGTATGAGACGGGTGTCATGTCTGTCTTATGTTTCTCCCTCATGTACTTATTCAAGCTTTCCAAAGGTTAAAAAAACACTTAATAGACAAAGCCAAGTGCGAATTGTTAAGTTGTTTTATTTCATGGCAAGGACACATACAGAGTAATAGGTATAATCAAAACTCACCATGCGTCAAGCAACTTCAGAAATCTCCTTGAGAAGAAGAGACATCATAAAGGAATACACCGTTCCTATTGGTGAGCTCACATAGCCTTCCTGCTCACCCTTCAAATTCTGAGAGATTTGATATGAATAGGATTTGCCTCATTGAGGCTTTACTGCCACAATTAGTTGCCTGATTAAGTGCCTATATGTCTCTTTGTTCCTTTTCTTTGTATGCCCAGTCTGTGGGAGGACTGTCTCTCTCACTCTTTTCCCAATCAGTAATTCATTTGTTGGCATATTCTTGGGGGGGGTCAGTTGTGCCTGAAAGGTCAGCACAGTTTAGCCTCAGAGGGAGTTCAACCTTGAGCTGCTGTTGGATAACAATTTATTTCTAAAATTAATTTTAGTGTGATGTAAGTAAGCAGGGTTAAATTTTTGCAAAAGTTTGGTGCTGTTGGAAATTCAGATGAATCTATTTATATTTTTATGCTAATGGAAATGCAGCAAGCCCTTTTGGAAAATGTGGATCCTTCGTGAATTGAGGGCAACATATTTGCATTAAGCACACCTGAGTCCTAATCTATGCTGATACTGTGAGAATGTTACACTGCCAGAGGTTCTGGATTTCAGATGTGGCATTAACTGAGGGTATGTGGTCAGTTGGTCAGTCAGTCCAGCCATGTCTTCAGCTGTCCATCTATCCATCAATCCATCTCTCTTATTTCTATCCTTCCTTCAATCCTTTCTTCCTCTCTTTGGAATAGTGTAGAGAGGAATGGGTAACCTTCCAGAAATGCCACATAGGGAAACAGGACTCAGAGACAGAGAATTATTAAGTTACTAGAACTGTATGTAGATACCTAATGTTAAGCCAATCTGGGGTAGACAGTGACAATGAATCAGAGGAGGATGCTTTTGAGCAACGTGGTAACTCTATGGAGCAAGATGGACATTTTATAATCAGAGAAAAGCTTCCTTTTGCAGCCATGACAAGGAGTACTGACCAAATGGCACGTTGCCTTACTGGTGCTAAGGGAAAGGAGGTCACCCAGTAGATGGAGATCTCCTAAGCAGGAAGGGTGAGCTGGCAAAAGTTGTGTACATGTTGGAAACAATCACATAGATAGAAGAATGTTTGAGGTCTTATAGAGGGAATTTAAAGAGCTCGGCACTAAAAACTCTCAAGGACAATAATCTCCTGATTGCTTCCTGCTATATACTGTAGAAGTTAAGGAGAGAATGGTTCACTCTCTCGTGGCATTCGAGTGATTTACAAAAAAGACTATCATGCAAATCACCTGATCCAAAACAGCACCAAAATATCTCTGTGGAGCAGATAAATTGAACAGGGGGCATTTAAGCTAATTGGAGGTGAATAAAGTTGAGTTTCAAGATTTCAGAGGGAGAGTAGGATTAATTCAATCATTGGAATATCAACAGAAGACTTAGTTGAAATAAATAGCAATTAAACATCATCATGGGGAAAAGCACAGAAAGAGGCTATAACATAGTGAGAGGTGTACACATTATTGTAAAAGAAAGAATGGGCATCAAAAAAATTAAATGAAAAAACTAAAAAAAAAATTTAGGATCAATCTTTCAAAAATAGGGTCAGAATTGAATGGCATGAATATGAATGCATGAAGCATGCAAAACAAAATTGGAGAGTTGGAAGCATAACAGTGAAGAACAAGAAAAAAATACCATTGGTAATGGGGAACCTAAAAATAGGTCAAGTGGATGAAATTAGTGAACTTAATGTAAGTTAAAAATGATAATGGGGAAAATAATAAGACTTAAGATAAACAAATCTTTATGACTTGAAAGTTTCCATCCCAGAATATGAAAAAAGTTGAGAAATATGTGAAAAGGTGAAAAAAGGAAGGACTTCTTCTCTCAGAGGATCGTTAGTCTTTGGAGTTTCCTTCCCCAGCGAGCAGTGGAGACTGGGTCACTGAATATGTTCAAGGCTGAATTAGACATATTTTTGATTGACGAGGGAGTCAAGGGTTATGGGGGCAGGCAGTAAAGTGAAGTTAAGGCCTCAATGATATCAGTCATGATTTTGCCGAATGGCAGTGTAGGCTCGACAGGTTGAATGGCCCACTCCTGTTCCTATTTCTTGTGATCTTATGAAAATTGCAGATGCCTTAGTCACATTTGTCCAAAGCTCTCAAGATTCAGGAATTGTGCCTTTGAATTTTAAAATTTCAAATGTCACTCCATTATTTAAGAAGAAAGGGATAGAGGAGCCAGGCAATTAAAGACCTGTAAATTTAATTTCAGTTATGGAAATGTCTCGGGAATTTATCATCAGAGAGAGCTTGGTCAAGCATGAGCTCATAAAAGAGAGTTGGCATGGACTTGTGATGGGTAGCTCATGTCTAACTAACATCACTGAATGTTTTGAGTGCACTAACATGGTTGATTGGGGAGCATATATGGATGCTATGAATGTCCAGAAAGTATTTGATAACATTCTGCACAAGAGTTTATTAGCAAAAGTAAAAGCTCACAGAATTGTAAGTAACTTTCTGACATGGTTTGGAGATTAGTTGGAAGATTGGAGACTGAGAGTAGGGATAAAGGGAACATTCTCTGATTGGCAGGATGTAATAAGTGACATTCCTTGACATCCGATGGCATTACCATCGCTGAATCCTCCACCATCAATATCCTGGGGGGTTACCATCAAGCAGAAACTGAACTGGACCAGCCATATAAATACTACAAGGGCGGGTCAGAGATTGGTAATTCTATGGAGAGTAACTCAGCTCCTGACTCTCCAAAGTCTGTCCACCATCTACAAGGGGCAAGTTAGGAATGTTATTAGAATCATATCTCTCAAGACTGATTTTTTCTTTCACAAAATGGAAGGACATGGCATGATCTGGACATTTGGATGTTAACCTGGGATTTTTAAAAAATTCACCTTGGAACTATCAGCAAGCAGGCCTCTTCCAAGAAATCACCTGTCCTTTATGGTACTTGAGAAAGATCTAGTTGTTTGTTTTGAACTGCAATCACTTTAACTGATGGTGAAAAAAGCTGAAAAGGAAGGTTGGTAATTTGCTGGAAATCACATGGGTGAGAGGGGAAAAAAAACCTTAAGTTGTGAACCTGCTTGTTTTGAAGCCAGTCAAGTTGGGGCAGAAGCTGAGAAAGGAAGGCTGCCTAACTGGCCCCCTCTCTCTACCTTGCCTAAAATTGTGTGCAGCTATCAATCTGTAGCAAGAGAACCCTCATATGAGTGTAACCAGTCTGCACTTGGACCTGCAAAGCTGAGACCAGTTGGTGAGAACTTCCAGACATCCACCAGGACCAGTGGCATCATCACACAAGGGAACTCTAGGTCGACAGCATTGAGACCCTGCAGACTTTATCCTTTATATTATAACACCCATCCTCTAAAGCCCATCTCTGCAGACAGACTCTATCTGTTTGCCCTTTGTTTGTCTATGTATGTGTCTGTATGTGTGTACGCGTGGGCACTGGGGGAATTCTTTAGGAAGAGATAGATAGTTATACTTCCCAATTATAATTGTGTGTTAACCAGTACTTATAGCTTGTTAAAGAAGGTTTGTTTTAAAATAAATTAATCATTCTGAGTTTTTGAAAGAAGCCTTGCCAGAGTCTCTTTTCTTCTGGGTACTAGAGGTATAGGTACACAATTGGGCAACTTGGTGAGAAAATTAAACATTTAAATTAAAACAGTCTGCGGAGTAGTGGGGCTTGATAATTTGCACACTCCTCCCATCCTGGCGATAACAATGTGATGAAATACTCTCCACTTATCTGGATGAGTGCACCTCTAATAACACTCAATAAGCTCAACACTGTCCATGCCAAATCAACCCATTTGATTGGCACCCCATCCACTACCTTAAACATTCACTCCCTTCACCATCAATGCACAGTGGCAGCAGTGTGTACCATCTACAAGTTCCACTGTGGCAACTCACCAATGTTCCATCAACAGCACCTTCCAAGCCCCACCTCTAGCACATAGAAGGACAAGGGCAGCAGAATCCCACACTATCAACATCCTGGGGGTTAGCATTAGCCAGAAACTGAACTGGGCTAGCCATATAAATACTGTGGCTACAAGACCAGGTCAGAGGCTAGGAATCCTGTGGTGAGTAACTCACCTCCTGACCCCCCAAAGTCTGTCCACCATCTACAAGGCACAAGCCAGGAGTGTGATGGAATACTCCCCACTTGCCTGGATTAATGCAGCTCCCACAATACTCAAGAAGCTTGACACCGTCCAGGACAAAGCAGCCTGCTTGATTGGCACCACATCCACAAACATTGACTCCCTCCACCACCGACACAGAGTAGCAGCAGTGTGTACCACCTACAAGATGCACTACAGAAATTCACCAATGCTCCTTAGACAGTACCTTCAAAACCCACAACCACTACCATCTAGAAGGACAAGGGCAGCAGATACATGGGAACACCGCCACCAGGAAGTTCCCATCGAAGTCACTCACCATCCTGACTTGGAAATATATCGCCATTCCTTCACTGTCACTAGGTTAAAATCCTGGAACTCTTTCCTTAAGAGCACTGTGGGTGTACCTACACACATGGACTGCAGCAGTTCAAGAAGGCAGCTCACCACCACCACCTTCTCAAGGGCACCAAGGATGGGCAATAAATGCTGGCCCAGCCAGCAAAGCCCACACCCCATGAATGAATGAAAAAAAGATGCAACACCACTTGCAAATTCCCCTCCAAGTCACACAGCATCCTGGCTTGGAACTATATTGCCATTTATTTACTGTTGCTGGGTCAAAATCCTGGAACTTCCTTCCTAACAGCACTGTTGGTGTCCTTACACCATATGGACTGCAGCAGTTCAAGAAGGCAGCTCACCACCACCTTCTCAAGAGTAATTAGGGATGGATAATAATGCTGGCCCAGCCAGCGAAGCCCACATCCCATGAACAAATACATTTTTTAAATGTTGCACAGGGATCTGCCTTACTCTTCACCATTCATGTTAATGACTTGGATGATGGAGTAGAAAGTTGCGTATTCGAGATCGAAACTAAAGTTAGGAGCGTAAAAGTACATAGACTAAGTGAGTGGGAAAAACTATGGCAGATGGAGTTCAATGTGGAGAAGTGTGAGGTTATTTTGGATCTAAAAAACACAATTAGGAATATCTTCTTAATGGTGAGAAGTTTAGCTGTGGACAAGCAAAGGTACACAAAGGTAAACAAAGTTTAGATACCAAATCACTAAAAGCTTGTGCTTGTTCACAGGTAGTTAATAGCATTGTGGGATTCAAATATGAGTAATTTGAAACATGACATGTGAAAGGTACACAGACTCCTTGGAAAGTACAGGCTCTGGAAGCCCTCTACCACTTAGGTTTTCCTCATGTTATACCTGGATCTGTTGCAGACAAATTGAAAAGTGATTGCCTGCTATGATTAGTCAACAATTCCAGTATCATTTTGTCATGGAACTACTGGAAGGTGAAATAGATGTGACTTGGTTCATTTTCACCCAGCAATTTCTAAGCTCCAAAAAGGTGATAGGATTGCTGACCTTTTTCTCAAAGGGCTTAGAATACAGAAGTGAGGAAGTAAAGCGTCAGTTGAATAAAGCTTCGGAATGCTATTTTGGCATCAAACCTTGTGGAATGATTTTTCAGCTTTGGAGGGGCCAGTACAGATTCACCCGAATAGTATCAGGGTTAATTTATGAGGACAGGTTGCATGATTGGGGTTTGTAATCCCTTGAGTTTAGAAGGTTAGGGGGTGATCTAACTGAGCTTTTTAAATAACAAGATTCAATAGATTTGATATAAAAAAGATATTTTGAACGGTGGGGAAATCCAGAAAACAGATTTTAAGATTAGAGCTAAGCCCTTCAGGAGTGAAACACTTTTTCATACAAAGGATAGAGGAATTCTGGAACTCTTTCCTCAAAAGGCTGTAGGCATTGGGAAAATTGAAATGTTCAAGGCTGAGGCTGATAGATTTTGTTAAGTATTGGTATCAAGGGATATGAAACAAAGGTGGGTAACTGGAGTTGAGGTACATTTCAGCCATGATTTAATTGAATGATGGGACAGATTCAAAGGATTGAATGGACTCCTCCTGTTGCTATGCTCCTGTTGCTCCCATATGGTAGAGGTATTAATATAATATTTGTATCATAGTCGTGGGTCTGGATTTTATGGGGCACCACAGTACCCACCACAGGGGAGCCTGCCCATGATCCTGATGATTGCCCCATAGCAATTTAACACTGGGTGTAGCGCTAATTGCTTTAAGGCATGACGTCTGCCCTGTCTTAATCAGATGGCTGGCAGCTCTGTAGCCCCAGCAGCACCAGTTGAGTGTGGTGGCCAATGTTGGGACTACAGGCAGTCCCATCATGCTAAGGAGGCTAGGTAAGTCCGAGGTCAAGGGGAGTCCCAGCAAGAGGGTGGGGGGGTGGTGAGGGGACTCTCAGTGCGCAGGGTGAAGGGAATAGAAGTCTGGTTCAAGGTGCCAGGGGGACAGTTAAAGGAGAGAATGAACTTGGAAATGTTGCCTCCATTGGGCCCTCTAGCCGGGGCCGAATGAGGCCCTTAAGTGGCTATTAGAAGGGCCTCAATATTACCAAAGGCAGGCAGGCCATCTGATGCCTCTTCCACCTCCCGTAACATTTCAGACAGGTCGTGGGCAGGGGGATAGGCAGCGGGAGGGTCATGTGCTGGATTTTACCTGCTGTCCCCCGCATCAAACACGCTGGCGGGGTAGCATAAAATCTATCCCATGCCGGGAATTTGGATAGGACTAGAAATTTATTAGCCCTAGTTACAATATTTTTAAGAGATGGGGTTGGGGGAAAGAATAGAGTCATGCGGTGGCAGTGTTGGTAAAGGATTCGATCAAAACACCATAGTTAAGGATGTCCCTGTGAGACATGTTAGGATGGAATTTGTGCGAAAGTTAAGAAATACAAATACAAATCCTTGTTGTACATTACAGTGCACCAAGCAGTGGAGATGAGATAGAAGGAAACAACTGCAGGAAATTCAAGAGAAACACAATGTCAGCAGGGTGATAATATTGGGTTATTTTAACTGTACCAAGATGGACTGGAATGAAGGTAAAACATGGGATCAATCCGATTGATGGTCTTATAATGCACTCACCACTTCTTTGTGAATCAATGTGTCTGAGAAGCATTACTTTAATATCATTCTGGGAAATTAAGTGGGAAAAATAACTGATGTCAGGATAGGAGAACAATTGGAAAACAGTGACCAGACATAATTAGGTTCAATTTAAGAGCCTAGAAAAAGGCAACTTTCATTGAGATAATAAAGTGAGATAAGAAAGGTTCTGGTCCAAATTAACCAGGTATAAAACCTAAAAGAAGGTTGACAGAACAGCAATGAGAAGTCTTCCAATATAGGATTGATTCAGTACAAAATAAATATTTGCGTAAAAAGCAAATGTGAAGATAAATGGAAAAGTTAAAACTAAACTGAAAATCAGAAGAATGACACATGATAAAATAAAAGGTCAATGATACAAAAGGTAATTAGAGGAATAATTATAGAAAGTGTAATAGGGAGGTCAAAAGGGAGGTTGGAAAGGCTACAAGGGATTTTTATTTTCTTTATTTGTTCACTGAATATGGGCACCGCTGGTTAGGCCAGCATTTATTGCCCTCGAGAAGGTGCCTTCTTAAACTGCTGCAGTCCATGCGTTGTAGGAATACCCACAGTGCCAGCAACAGTGTAGGAATGGTGACATAGTTTCAAGTCAGGATGGTGTGTGGCTTGGAGGGGAACTTCCAGGTGGTGGTGTTTCTGTGTTCTTGGGCATCTACTGCTCTTGTCCTTTTAGGTGGTGGAGGTCATGGGTTTGGAAGCTGCTGTCAACAGAGCCTTGGTGAGTTTTTGTAGTGCATCTTGTAGATGGTAAACACTGCTGCCACTGTGAGTTGATGGTGGAGGGAGTGAATGTTTAAGGTGGTGGATGGGGTGCCAGACAAGCAGGCTGCTTTGTCCTGGATGGTGTCAAGCTTCTTGAGTGTTGTTGGAGCTGCATTCATCCAGGCACAGGGGCAGTATTCCATCACACTCCTGACTTGTACCTTGTAGATGATCAACAATCTTTGGGGAGTCAGGGGGTCACTCTCTGCACAATTCCTAGCTTCTTGTATCCATTGTATTTATATGGCTGATCCAATTCAGCTTCTGGTCAATGGTAACCCGCAAGATGTTGATATGTGGGGATTCAGCACTTGTAATGCCATTGAATGTCATGGGGAGATGATTAGATTTTCTCTTGTTGGGGAAGGTCATTGTCTGGCACCTGTGTGGTGAGAATGTTACTTGCCATTTATCAGCCCAACCCTTAATTTTGTCCAGGTCTTGCTGCATATGCTTCAGTATCTGAAGAGTCGTGAATAATGCTGAACATTGTGCAATCATTCACGAGCATCCCCACTTCTGACCTTATGATGGAGGGAAGGTTATTGATGAAGCAGCTAAAGATGGTTGGGACTGGAACACTACCCTGAGGAACCCCTGCAGCAATGTCCTGTTTGGCCTCCAACAACCACCACCAACATCCTTTGTCCTCGGAGAGTTTTCCCCATGATTCCTACTGATTTCAGCTTTGCTAGAGCTACTTTATGCCACTCAGTCAAATGCTGCTTTGATGTCAAGGGCAGTCATTCTCACCTCACCATGAAAGAAGGTTGGATGATAATATAAAAAATAATTGTAAGGGCTTTTATAAGAATGTATAATGTGAAAGAATAGTCAAAGAGAGGTTAGAGACACTTGGGGGATGTTGGAGGGAGTCTAATTGTGGAGAATTTAGTAAAATTACTAAATAAATATGTTGCATTGGTCTTTATAAATAATGGTGGAAGTGCAACTGTTGGTGCACTGGAGGAGGAAAATAAGTTTATGTGAGTGATAATTGGAAAAATAGCAGAGCTCAAAATGGATAAGTCTCTGGACACTAATGGCATGAACCTGCTAGACTGGTCATCGGCTTTGGTCACAATCTTCTAATTTTCTTTAAATATGCATATAATGTAATTGAGATTGGACAGCAGCAAGGCAATACCTTGGTTCAATAGAATAGAGGGATATACAGTGAAATTGTGGCTAAATTCTTAGGACAGGTTTTACCGTCGGCGAGTGGGGGCGAGGCCCGCTCACTGACACATAAAATGACGCAGGATGACGTCGGGTGGAACTCCGCAAAATCAGTTGCGCGCCTGCCAACCTGTCAATGGTCTTAAGGTTGGCGGGCAGGCCAGGAGCCCCAGCGGCAACTAGAAAAAACATGAAACCTATATGAGGGGACATGTAAGGGGATTTTTTTTCTTCTATTTTTAATATTATTGAAAGTAGAGCTGATCTCCCTGAGGTTGCACTTAGCCTCAGGGAGATGAGTTTGCTCTTTTGCGTGCATGCGCGAAAGAGTGCACTCTCGATTTTAGGGATTCCCCCCCGCCCACACAGGGAGTACATAGCACTTCCCTGCGGACGTCACGCTGGGCGGGCCTTAATTGGCCCACCCAGGTAAAATGGCGCCGCACCTCCGATCGGGGGTGCTGATCAGAAGCGCACCCGCATGTGCTAGCCCATCAACTTCCCCCCGCAATGGGGGGAAAATTCTGCCCTTAGGATCCTGTTATGATCCCCCTGGAGACCAATAAGCTAAAATATACAAACTTCACAAACAATGCCAATGGAAGAAACCGATGGACAAGATTTCACTTTTTATAACTTATACTTTAACAAGCAAATCAAAATCAACATAAATTAAACATCAATTAACAAGCAAATTGTATTCAATCGAAACCATAAATTACACTTTAACTAGCCAATATAACAAAGATTAGTTCTCACAGACTTACTGGGATTTCCCTTAGCACACTTGGCACCACGTGCAGCCACAAAGTACTTCACAACTGTGTTTTACTCATGTGGAGTTCAAGTCCTTTAATTCATCCATGACTTAGTCATTGATTCACCTCCAATAGCAGCTTTACTCCATCTGAGTTCATGGATAGATTCATCACCAAAAGGGCACACTTCTCCAGAACCTCCCTAGCTCAGATCACAGCAGTCTTGAGATTTCAATATTTTTAGCTGTCCCACACATTTAGCCTGCCTGCTTTGACCTCCTGCTGAAGTCTGATCTCTGAGACCTTCGTGTTTCTTTTCCCACTCAACTTCCATTTCCTTAGCAATCTCAGATCAAAGTCTGTTTTTTAAAGTCTGATGTCACAGCCTGGAATCCAAAGTTACAAATCCCCTTTCCCAGAAACTTGAAGTTTTGGTTTCTCTTTAAGTTAGGGACTGCCCCAAAAAATATACAGGCTCTGAAACCAACGTTAGTGCAGACAACAGCTGCTTCTCCCGTGGTCTCACAAACAGCAGATTTCATCACAACTCATGATAAAATAAATCAGCATTTTGAAATGCGTGGGTCAATCCAGAATAGGCAGCAGGGAATTTTTAAAGGCAAATTTAAAACTTTTTTGAAAGAAGTTACAACTTAGATTTTAGGTATGGGCTACATAGAATTGGATCACCTGGGAAGGGTAGGCGTCATGCATGCAAGAGCAAAGGACATTAGTGTCACTCATCATAAAGGACTGAAAACAACAGAAATAGACAGTAGGATAGGAAGGCTTTTTATTAACAAACCCTGAAAAAGATAGAAGAGAAGCATAATGAAGAATGCAAAAAAATGAAAAACCTGAAATGATTGAGCTAGAAGTAGAATAGTGATATTGATTACAATGGGCACAGGGGACTTTCTCTCTCCCCTCTTCCCCTCTCCTCCCTGGCGGCAAATGAGGTACTACTCCCTCGCCCCCATCCTTCCTGCCCCACAGCAGCCTGTGCTGTGAAAGTTAATTTGCAGCAGAAGTGGATGAGGCCCTTAAGTGGCCATTAATTGGCCATTTAAGGGTCTCAATAAGTCCAAGGGTGCATGGACAGCCTGACGCTTTCCCCACCCACTGGAATGTGAGAGACAGGTTGGGGGTGCATGTAAAATCCAGCCCATGGTGATGTTGATACATAGATTATCAGAAGGCTTTCAACAAGGCATCTCACTAGAAACTGCTAGAAAATTTCAAGTGTGGTATAAAAGGAAATGTTGCAGAATGGATAAAAAGTTGTTTTACAAACAGAAAACAAAAGTTAGCCTATATGAGTATTTTCCGGATTAGAGAAGCGTTGGAAATGGTGTGCCACAAGGTTCCGTGCTGGGTCCATTCTTGTTCTTGTACATTGATGATTTTACACTTAGATATGTTTTGAATCTTAGGATACAGGGACTATTTCCACTGGAGCAGAGAAGATTAAAAGGTGATTGAATAAAGGTGCTTAAAATTATGGAAGCTTTTTAGGGAGTGAATAGAACAATTTGAATGGAACAATTCCATGTCCTCCAATTAGGGATTGCAGTGATGAGGGGTCATTAATTTAAAACTTAATAATTTAAAAGCTAGGTGATGAGGAAAAAATTTCTTTATACAACATTGTTGGAACACGGAATACTTGACCACAGAATAGCTGAGGAAGAGAATTCTGTGATTCTGTGAAGAGTTTTGTTGGGGAAAATTGAATAAATATTTGAAACAGAGGCAGATACAGGACTGTGGAGAAATCAGAGAACAGTGATATTAGCTTTGGTTTGTGCTAACAAAAAGCTAGCAAAGGCTTGATGGGCAAAATGGCCTCCTATTGTGCTGTAATTTTCCATGGTTCTATGATGCAATGCTGACATATTTTAATATTAGTATTTTTGTGAGTAAAATTTTTTAAAATGTAAAATAAAATCTGAATATGCTGGAAATTTGAAATAAAAACACCAGCTCTGAAGAGAAAAGACAGCTTAAAAGGATGACTGACCTTTTTTCTGTATTTGGAGCATTTTCAATTTTTATTTGATATTTTATTTTTGGCGTGCTGGTAGTAAATTTCCATATTGGAGTGTTGTTGGCATATTTTAATATTGCTGTATTTCATGGTTTATTTTAAAATTGATATGTTCTGGGTTTATTCTAAATTTATGTTGCTGGTATCTTATTTCATTATATTGCTGATAGATTTTATTACTGGCAGATTGCTGGTGTACTTTAATATCTGTGTGATACTGTACATGTCATATCAGTGAGTTGCTCATCTGTTTTAAATCAGTGCTTGTTATATTTTAATATTTGAATGGCATATTTGAATATTTAATTTAATATTGAAGTTATTACTGCTACATTTAGATATCAGTTTTTAGTTGTCATTTTAATAATGTCAGCCTATTTTAATATGGGAATGTGCACAATGTATTCTGTAAGTCTGCTGGTATGCTTTGAGATTGCTATATTTTAATATTTATATTGCTGGGGTGCTTTAATAGTATATGACTGATGCATTTTCAGTATTGCTATGTTGTAGATATATTTTAGCTTTGCCATGTTACTGGTATGTTTTAGTGTTGCTATAGTGCAGGCATATTTTATATTTGCTAATAATGTGTTATAGGTAAATTTTATGTGGATGTGTTGCTAATATGTTAGTATTGATATTTTGGTGGTATTTTTCTTTATTCATTCATGGGATATGAATGCCACTGGCAAGGCCAGCATTTGTTGCCCAGCCCTAATTACCTTTGAGAAGGTGGTGGTGAACTATCTTTTTGAACCAATCTGGTGTAGGTACACCAAAGCGCTGTCAGGAAGAGAGTTTCAGGTTTTTCACCCAGCGACAATGAAGGACTACAATTTGGTTCCAAAGGTAGGTTGGAGTGTGGCTTGGAAGGGAACTTGCAAGTGGTGGTGTTCACATGCATCTGTTGTCATTGTTCAGCTAGGTGTTAGAGGTTGGGTGTTTGGAATAAGCTTTTGAAGGAAGCTTAATGAGTGGCTGCAGCGCATCTTGTAGATGGTACATGATGCTGCCATTCTGTGCTGGTGGTGGAGGGAACGAATGTTTAGGGTGATGGATGGGGTGCCGATCAAGCGGGCTGCTTTGTCCTGGGTGGTGTTGAGCTTCTTGAATGCTGTTGAAGACATCCAGGTATGTGGAGACTCCTGATTTTTGCCTTGTAAATGATGTCCAGGATTTGGGAGTCAAGTTACTTGTTACAGAATTCCTGGACTCTGACCCGCCACTGTATTTAGATGGCTGGCCCAGGTAAGTTTCTGATCAATAATAAACCCCAGGGTGTTGATGATGGGAGATTCAGTGATGGTAATCCTTTTGACTGTCAAGGGGAGATAGTTGGATTTTCTCTTGTTGGAGATGGTCATTGCCTGGCATTTGTGCGGCATAAATGCAAGTTGCCACTTATAAACCCAAGTCTGAAAGTTATCCAGGTCATGCTGCAGCTAGAAACTGACTGCTTCAGTATCTGAGGAATTGTGAATAGTACTAGATATTGTGCAATAATCAGCGAACATCCCTGCATCTGACTCAATGATGCAGTGAAGGTTATTGATGAAGCAGCTGAAGATGGTTAAGCCTAAGACACTACCCTGAGGAACTCCTGTAGTCATGTCCTGAGACTGAGATGTTTGGTCCCTAAGTAAAATAGCTGTCTAGATTTATGCTAGGTATGACTCCAACTAGTGAAGAGTTTCACCCCACATGAGTTGGGAGATGTTCATAATTTCCATAAAAACTTTATTAACATTTTTAAAACCCTACATGAAACTTCATCCCGCCAGTGGATGAGGTTTCATGTTTTTTCTAGTTGCCGCCGGGGCTCCTGGCCTGCCCGCCAACATTAAGGTTGGACGGGCAGGTCCTTTAATTGTTTAATTGAACCTGTCAATGGCCTCAATTGGCCATTGACAGGTCGGCAGGCATGCAGCTGATTTTGCTGCGCCCCCGCCTTCCTGAAAATGTAAATGGGGCGCAGTGACATCGGGAGTTCCGCCCAAGATCATCCCACGTCATTTTACGCGTCGGCGAGCGGGCCCCGCCCCCGCTCACTGGCGGTAAAACCCTACCCAGAGAGTAGGAATAAAATGAGTAATTTTCAGGTTAGCAGGCTGTGAGTATTGGGGTACTGAAAGGATCAGTACTTGGGCCCCAGCTATTCACAATTTATATCAATAATTTGGATGTGTGGATTATATGTAATACTTCCAGGTTTGCAGATGACACAAAAACACGTGAAAGTGTGAGTTGGGAGGAGGATCCAAAGGCATTTCAAAGGGATTTGGGGAGGCTAAGTGAGTGGGAAAAATTTGGCAGATGGAATACAATGTGGAGATATGTGAAGTTATCCGCTTTGGTAGGAAAAACAGAAATACAGGCCAGGATGTTCCTCTCGTGGGGTGGGCTTGGCGGGGGCGGGCGGGAAGCTGACCGCAGCCCACGATTGGGGCTGAACTGCAATTTCACGCTGCCGGGCCAATTAAGGCCCGCCCAGCGTGAAACCCGTGCTTCAGCGTGTGGGGGAGGGAGGGGGGGGAGGAGGGCGAGAGTGCAGGTTCACGCGTGTGTGCAGGTGCATGCTGGAAAAGCTCCCTGGGGCATGGAGCTGCCTCAGGGAACTGAAGCTATATAAAAAATAAAGAATTTTAAGGTGTTAAAAAACATGTCACCTCATGTGACTCTGTCACATGAGCAGGGACGTGTCATTCATGAAAAATCAAAGTTTTATTTTATTTTTAATAGCTGTGGGAAACCTCATACCGCCCACGGATGAGGTTTCCGAAGAAATGCAAAGGCCGCTTGGCCTTTTTGCCTGCCTGTCAACCATAAGGTTAGACAGGCAGTGAAAAATTTATTTCAATTACATTTTTAATAGCCTTAACGGGCCTTTTAGTTGTTGGCGGGCGTGATGCCAACTCCCACGTGTGCCCGCCGACTGAAATATTGTGTGAGTGCACGATGACGTCGGGGCGCTCACCCGACGTCATCGTGCGTCATTTTATGCTTGAGCAGGTTGGGCGCATGCCCGCCTGCTCAGCGAAAAATCCTGCCCACAGAGTATTTCTTAAATGGTGAGAGGCTGGGAAATGTTGAACTTTAAACGGACTTGGGTGTCCTTGTTCATGAGTTACTGAAAGCTAACATGCAGGTAGAGCGAGCAATTAAGAAGGCAAATGGTATGTTGGCCTTTATTATAAGAGGATTTGAATATAGGAGTAAAGGTGTCTTACTGCAATTATATAGAGCTTTGGTGGGACCAAACCTGGGCCTGAATCTTCCGTTCAGCGTGCAGGGCCCGCCGATGCATAAAATGATGCGCGGTGACGCCGGGCGTGTGTCCTGACGGCACCGCGTGTCATTCTGATCTTCAGTTAGGCGGGCGCACACCGGAGTTGGCTGCACGCCCGTCAAACTGTCGAAGGCCTTTAAGGCCATTAATCAATGAATTGAGGCACTTGTCAGGGCTGCCTGTCCAACCTTAAGGTTGTCAGGCAGGTGAAGAGCCCAAGCGGCCTTCGCATTTTTCATGGAACCTCATCCACGGGCGAGATGAGGTTTCATGAAGAGTTTATTAATTTAATAAAATGTTTCATATATATTGATAAACATGTCCCACCTCATGTAACAATGTCGCATGAGGGGACATGTCTGAATAATTTAATTTTTTTATTTATCACATTTTTAATGACTTTTCCTAATCTCTCTGAGGCAGCTCCGTGCCTCAGGAAAATTTCTGCGCTCTTTCACGCACGGGTACGCGTCACGCCAATTAAGACCCGCCCTTGTAAAATGGCGGTGTGCAGCCGTCCGCGGGCGGCGATCGGCTGCGCACTCGCCTGCATCCACTCCCACCCAGCCTGCCTGATGGGGAGAAATTTCTCCCCCTGGAGTATTGTGTGGAGTTTTTGTCTCCTTCCCTGAGGAAAAATATACTTGCCATAGAGGGAGTGCAACGAAGGTTCACTAAATTAATTCCTGGGATGGAATGATTGCCCTGAGAGGAAAGATTAAATAGACTGGGCCTTTACTCTCTGGAGTTTAGAAGAATGAGAGGTGATCTCATTCAAATATACAAAATTCTTACAGGGCTCGACAGGATAGATGTAGGAAGGATGTTTCCCCTGTCTGAGGGCTCTAGAACAAGGAGACAGAGTCTCAGAATAAGGGATAGGTGAATTAGGACTGAGATGAGGAAGAGTTTCCTCACTCCAAGGGTGGTGAATCTTTGGAATTCTCTACTCCACAGAGCTCTGGAGGCTTAGTTGTTGAGTATGTTCAAGACTGAGATCGATAGATTTCAACATATTAAAAACATCAAAGGTTAGTGCTGGAAAACAGTGTTAACTAGAATATCAGCCATGATCTCATTGAAATGTAGAGCAGGCACGAAGGGCTGAATGGCCTATTCCTGCTACTATTTCTTGTTATGTTTAATATAAGAATATGTTGATGGGGTTAGATGAGGAAGAAGAGTGGGGAGAATGTGGAACATGTTGGGTTGAATGGCCTGCTTCTTGGGTGTATTCAAGCATTCAAAAGGGAATTAGACTGTTATCTGAGAAGAAAGAATGTGCAGGGTTATGGGAAGAAGGTGGGGGAATGGTACTAGATGAGTTGCTCATTTGGAGAGCCGGTGCAGACAAAATGGGCCAGCGCCATAACGATTCTGTGATTGAAACTCCAAATTTAAGGTTGTTTTAGCCTGGCTTGCATAGTTTCCACCTTCCTAAAAATCTTTGCAAACATCTGAGCCCTGGCTCTATGCTAGCACTCTCATCTCTGAGACATAAGAATCTAGATCCAAGACCTTATCCACAACATCAAAGCCAACACTTCAGTACAGGAGTATTGAGGGAGTGCTGCGCTTTCATTTTTCAGATGAGACTTTAAACTCCATCCATTCTTTCAAGTGGACCTAAAAGATCCCATGGCACTATGTTGAAGAAGAGCAATGGTGTGCTGGCCAATATTTATCCCTCAACCAATATCACTAAACAGATGATTTGGTTATTAGCACATTGCTGTTTGTGGAACCTTGCTTGTATGCATACTGACTGTTGCAACTCCCTGAGAACATTTTTTAGCTGGGTGGGCGGGCATACGCCCGACCCGCTCGAGTGTAAAATGACGTGCAATGACGTCGGGCGAGTGCCCCAACGGCCTCGGGTGAATGTCCTGACATCATTGCGCATTCGCATGATATTTCGGTCAGCGGGCGCACGCTGGAGTCGGCAACCCACCCGCCGACAATTAAAAGGCCTATTAAGGCCATTAAAGAGTTAATTTAAATAAACTTTTCACTGCCCAGCCAACCTTATGGTTGACGGGCAGGCAAAAAGGCGAAGCAGCCTTTGCACTTTTTTGGAAGCCTCATCCATGGGCGGGATGAGGTTTCCAAAAGCAATTAAAAATAGAAGAAAAATTTTAAAATTTAATTAATAACATGTCCCTACTCATGTGACAGAGTCACATGAGGGGACATGTTTTATAACATTTATAAATTTGTTTTTTTTTAAAACCTGTTCATCCCCCTGAGGCAGCTCACCCCTCTTGCCCTCCTCCCTCTGCTCACACAGGCAGCGCTGAGCGCTGAAGTTTGCGTTTCACACTTGACGGGCCTTAATTGGCCCGCCAGCGTAAAATTGCCTTCCGGCTCCAATCGCGGGCAGCGGTCAGCTTCCCGATCGCCCCCGCCCGCCGGACAAGGGTGAAATTCTGCCCCCTGTGTTACAACAGTGGCTATACTTTTACAAAAATGCTTCATTAGCTGTAAAGCGCTTTGGGAAGTCCTGTGATCAGGAAAGGTACTATCTAAATGCAAGTTATTTATTTCTTTATTATTGCCATAGAGTTCCTCCTTATATTTCATGCTTAAGTCCACACCTCCCCTCCTTATAGGAATGATGGTTCAGTCCTTCCATGATTTCTCTCTTTTAACATAATGTATTCTACGCTATTGTTGTTTTTACAATCTCATTCAGAACCAAAATTCAATTGTCCCCAACCTTGCAGAACAGGTTACAAAATAACCAAGGAATGCAAAACTTAAATGCAGACTTTCCCTTGTCACATTAGTACATTTCAATACTGCTGATATATTTTTATATTGGAGACATTGGGATATTTTTATGTCAGTGTGTTTTGCTTTTATATCTCTTGACATGTTGCTGGCATATTGTTATACTGGTGTTTTGATAATATATTGTAGTATTTAACTGGTGGATCTCTCAAAGTATTGCTTGCAGCAATCCAGAACCTGGATTGTTCTTTCTTATGTTTAGCATTGTTGCATGACAGGTTAATCATAATCTGTCCATGCCATAAATAAACTAAATTTATTCCAGTGAAATGTCACTATATTAAACATGTTACAATAGCTAAAAGATACAAGCCTCAATAAGTAACATTTATCACATAATTTACAAATCCCACTCCAAAACCTCTGTCTCAATAATGTTTATTGCACTTATATTTTTGCTTTACCTATTGGTTTATAGGACTGGCTAAAGATGAAACTGTTTTATTTATTTTATTCATCCTTTCTCCTTCACTAGAATATTTTCTTCCCAGTTATGTACACGGTGATAAAGAGTATATTTTGCTGTCCTTTACTTCCCATATTGTATTTGGCAGTTCTTGCTAAAACTGTTCTTGGTGTACCATTAAACAGGGAAGATATTTATCTCTGCAATGATCAGGTTCTTGAACTTGTGCTGAAGACTTGGACGATTGATTCAGATCAGCCAGTGTCAAATACAAAATCAAAGTACCTCATAAACATGCTCTTCAGATTCTCCAGGGCATTGGTGAGATCGCACCTAGAGTACTGTGTAGTTTTGGTCTCCTTATACTTAAGGAGAAATACACTTGCAATGGAAGCAGTTCAGAGAAGGTTCAGAGAAGGTTCATTCGGCTGATCCCTGAGATGAACCGGTTGTCTTATGAGGAAAGGTTGAGCAGGTTGAACCTGTACTCATTGGAGTTTAGAAGAATGAGAGGTGGTCTTATTGAAACATCTAAGATTCTGAGGGGACTTGACAGTGTAAATTCTGAAAGGATGTTTCCTCTTGTGGGGGAATCTAGCACTAGGGGGCACAGTTTAAAAATAAAGGGTCTCCTATTTAACACAAAAATTGGGAGGAATTTCTTCTCTCTAAGGGCAGTTAGTCTTTGGAATTATCTTCCACACTGGAACTGGAGGCTGGGTCATTGAATATATTCAAGGATGCGCTGGACAAATTTTTGATTGACAAGAGAGTCAAGGGTTATGGGGGACAGGCAGGAAAATGGAGTTAAGGCCACAACAATATCACCAGTGATCTTATTGAATAGCGGAGCAGGCTCAATAGGCTGAATGGCTTACTTCTGTTCCTCATGATCCTATTCAGTCATCAATCTCTCTCAACAGCACAAAAAAAACCTCACGATAAGCAACACTTCAGTTAAGGACTGCTATTTAAACTCTATAAAAGTTAAAAACCGCCACCCACCCTTTCACATTCTTCCATTATTTGTGAATTTCTCTCATGTTACACCATTTCTCTGGTGTACTCTGGGTATTGTAGTTCCACATGAGCAGGGTAAAAAACAACTCCCATGATGCATCTCTCTCTCACATACCGAATTTATCCACAGAAGCTTGAATTCCCCAGCAGCCAAGCCTCAGGTGAAATTTCCAACTCTGGCACTGAAGCAGAACTCCAGCCCTAAGCCACAGAAAAAGGGGCAGGCCTCTGTGGAGGAACCATCTAACAGGGATTTCTAACATTAAGTGATTAATTTTATTGGTAAGTTTAATTATTTTAGTGTGAATTATTCAATCTTATTTTGAAGTAATCATTATGTTGCAAATGTTAATTTATACAACAATATTCAGCTGAGTCAGCAATCCTAAGTAGCAATAGGAGCATCCTGACAAGACAAATTGAATAAAGTGATTTCTAATGCTTAACTGGTTTTTTATGTGTTGGCTTGGTATGGGATCTTTACATCAAAGAATCATTATGGTAAAGTTTTCCATATTATTGTGCCCCTTGAATCTTTGTTTTAGTGTACCAATCCAGGTTAATGTTGTATGCCTAATTCACACATTCTGAACATGCGTTTCAAGTGTATTTCAATGTTGGTGAGCTGCTGGTGTATTTTAAAATGAGCATGTTGCTAGTACATTTTAATCTAAGCTTGTGTCTCAGTAGCTTTCAATGTTGGTGTCCATTTAAAGATGAGATTAAATTGGAGCATTGATGGCATATTTTGAAACTAGTATGTTGCTGGTACACTTTACTATTGGTGCTTTGCTGGTATAATTAGGTTTTGGTGTGTTGCTATAGTTCAGTGTTCATGTACAACTGGTATATTTGAATATTGGTATATTTTTACATTGCTTTGTTCTCTGTACACTTTATCATTGGTATATTTTAATGTTGATAGTTTTTTAAATATAGACTACCGTGTACAGTTTTGGTCACCCAACTTAAGGAGGGACATACTTGCACTGAATGTAGTTTAGAAAAGGTTCACTAGGCTGATTCATGGGATAAGGGGTTTGTCTAATGAGGAAAGGTTGAGCAGGTTGGGCCGCTACTCATTAGAGTTTAGATGAGGGATAAGTTTGAGGCGGGTGCTTGACGGGGTAGATGCTGATCAGGTGTTTCCCCTTGTGGGGGAATCTAGAACGAGGGGGCACAGTTTCAAAATAAGGATCTCCCATTTAAGATGGGGATGAGGAGGAATTTCTTCTCTCAGAACATCATTAGATTTTGGAATTCTCTTCCACAGAGAGCAGTGGAGGCTGGGTCATTGAATATATTCAAGGCAGAATTAGGCAGATTTTTGACTGACAAAAGTGTTAAAGGTTACTGTGGGGTAGGTAGGAAAGTGGAGTTAAGGCCACAATCAGATCAGCCACGATCTTAGGAATTATGGAAAAGACTTGAGGGGCTGAATGGCTTACTTCTGCTATATCTTATGTTCTTATATCTTGTATGTAGCTGGTAGAGAAGATTATAGCACAGGAGTTGGCCAATCGGGCCATTGGATCAGTGGTTCTTTGTTGAAGTAATCCAAAATTAATCCCACTATCCTGCTCATCATTTTTTGCTCCTACAAAAATGATTTTCCCATACAAGGTATAATGGTCTCTGCCCCAAATACTTCCTGTCGCAAACTCCATTCACCAACAACCTTCTGTATAATGACAATTCTCCTAATTCGTCTCCTCATTCTCTTAGGTATAGTTTTATTGACTTGATGGTATGACCACTGACCAAGCTACTGAGTCTTGAAGACATAGCAACCAGACCAGGCCTATGTTGTGCCCTGTGAGAACCAACATAGGAGAGTAACTCACTTGAATTATCCTCTCTAATGTGCATTCCACCATCACACCTGCCTGAAATAACATTGATAATTATAACTGCCACATAATCCGTGCAAAGTTTTATCTCATTGATAAGGGTGTCCTCCATCATTGAATGTGACAAGCTAAGAACAAACCTGGCAGTGCAGCGATAGACATCATGAGACACCGTGGGCAATCAGCAGCCTGTCCTTCCCTATTCCTTCATTGCCAACAAGGCTGGAGACAAGTCCTGGTTCAACTGGATCATACAATGATATACCAAGAAGAGCAGGAACCTTTCACTGAGGTAGCAATCTAGTGAAGGTCCAACAGAGGACTGCATACATGATAAATACCAAAAAGACTATGCAATAGACAGCTAAGTTATCCCACAATCCCAATCTAGAACTAGGGGACACAGTTTCAAAATAAAGGGTCTCCCATTTAAGATGGAGTTGAGGAGGAATTTCTTCCAACCAACAGATCATAGTAAAGCTCTGTACCCTTACCCCATCCAGTCCACAATGGTGATGGATAATCTGGCAACCAATAGGAAGGAGGAGGAGGCTCCATAAACACCTCTATTCTCAGTCGCTATCTAATTGATAATTTTAGTTGACACTTGCAAATATTTAACCTTGTCTTTTGCATTTATACTCATGCATTGGTGTTATGCTGTGGTAAGAGATAAGACTAATGTACTTGCAAGCATCTTTTATAAATACCAAGCTAATTATCCTACTTGACCTCCTCTTGAGGTCCCCTCAATTATGGATGACAGTGGTTAGTCAAATTGGTTCACTCTTCATGATAGGAAACAGCTGATTACACTAGACAAGGTTATGGATCCTGACAATGTCTAGGCTATAGTGTTGAAGATCTGCACATTAGAACTAATCATGCATTCAGCCAGGTTCTTCCATTGTAACCATGGCACAGGAATGTACCTGATGACAATGTGGAAAGTGCTCAGGTTATATCCTGTTCACAAAAACTGGATAACTTGGGCAATTACTGCCCTTCTAAAAATCAACAGTAATAGATACTATAGATCAATCAGCTTAACGTAAATTGTGGGTCAATGTTTAGTATCCATAATATAGAACAAAATTAATGTGCACTTAGGAAGATATGAGTCTATTAGGGCAGTGAGCATTGACTTTTAAAAGGCAAGTTATAC
The DNA here is from genome assembly GCF_964194155.1 of Cetorhinus maximus. NCBI lineage: Eukaryota > Metazoa > Chordata > Chondrichthyes > Lamniformes > Cetorhinidae > Cetorhinus > Cetorhinus maximus. Next base: position 135,395,054 of record NC_135882.1, on the reverse strand, counting down.
CTGGCAATTTTAATAGGGTTCTTTGAAATAACACGTTGGCTACTTAAATTTTCAAAAGGCCTTTGATGCCATTTGGGAGACTTCTTGATCAAGTTAAGGCATATAATAAAAAAAGAGAGTTGAATAAGAAACAAAGCAGAGTAGTGGCTAATTGATCCTCCTCGACTATTTACACAGTGGGTGGTATTTAATGCAGGCGACGGGTCTCGCCCACTGGCTGGAGAGCTGGCCAGAGCCCCATGTTACCTCTTTTCAGGATGGCCTGCTGAATTAAGTGCCAATCAGACACTATCTGGGCAGCGGCGGACCTTCCTCAGGATCAAGGACCCCGGGGGCAGACATCCTGCCTGCTGGGAGTTGCTGGTCTATCAGAGGCCGGCAGCTCTTCTGCTCGACTGTGCCACCAGGGAGGCAGTGGCTGCAGCAGGTACTATGCCCACCTGAAGCCTAAGATTGCCATGGACACAGCCACAGGCAGGTGATGGCAGGAGGCGATCACAGAGTGGGGGTCACTGGGGAAGAGGATCAGCAGAAAGGCCTGGGGTGGCTCTCAGCTGATGACAGGTCCCTCGATCAGGCACTGAGTACCTTTGAACAAGAGAACCTTGCCAGAAGCCTGCAAGCAACCCTAATGGGGTTTGCTTTTAGGGCTCCCCGCATGGCGAGTCCCCTGCCCACTCTGGGTCAATACCAGTGGTTATACGTTGAGAGCTTAAGTGGGCATTAATTGCTCCCTTAAGGGCCTCATTTGGCAGCAGAGTGGGAAGGAAACCCATGAGCCTTCCTAATACGGACTTAATTGGGGCAGTGGTGGGAAGGCAGCGGAGTTCCCATGTGCCACACCACCGCCCGATTAAAAGCCCCAACACCACTAAACTCACTATGGGGGAGGGCATTAAATTCTGCCTAGTGAGTTGTTGTGATCTGGAATGCATTGCCTGAAAGGATAATGGAAATAGATTCAGTAATGTCCAAAGAAAATTGAATAAATATTTGAAAGGGATAAAATTGCAGGCTAAATAGTACTAATTGAATAACTGTTTCAAAGAACCAGCAAAGGTATAATGGACCAAATGGCCTCCTCCTGGGCTGTCTCACTCTGTGATTTGCTGGAGGATTGTAAGCCCCAGGAACAATTGTTGGGACTACAGTGTTATTCATCTTGATACAAATAAAGAATTGAAACTAGAATGTACACGATGATATAAACATTTGAAAACACCACAAAATTATGAAGAATGAAAATCATGAAGTGGACTCGAAACAGTTTCAAGGCAACACAAGTTAGTCGATTGGGCAGATAAATCGCCTTTATGGAAATTATTCAGAAAAATGCAAAATAGTAAAGTTTGAGAGAGAATAAGAGGCTTAGGTGTTCAGAAACTCTTTAGAAGTGAGAGGACATGTGGACAAAGTTGTAAATAAAGCTATGGATTTTTGTGGTAATCTGAGATGCAATATACCTTTAAGAGAATGTGAGCAGATTGACCACTTGCTGTACGACCCAATTACTGTGTAGCGCGGGCTACCATGTTAATGTTAGTCTGGAGTAGGGTCTGATTGGAGAAGCACACATCATGTTAGTGCTCCATTGTCTGTGTAAATAAATAGCATGTGCTTCACCACATATTGGTCTCTGCATCTGCAGTATATTATCAACTCGCCCGCCAACAGATAAGCGTGCAACTGGTTCGCAAGCAAAGTGACCCCCACCGTAGAACATAATTCTACACTTTATAAATAGGATATTGAGTACAAAAGAAAAGAGGACATGCTAAATCTATATTGGGTAATGATTTAGACTGCAGTTAACGCTGTATCTGGTTTGGGCTTGTTATTTTAGAAAGGACGGCAAGGCCAATGAAGATGGTGCATAGATGACATATTGGTATGTTGTTGGTATATTTTGGTATTCTGGTATATTTTAATACTGATGTATTTTGAGTAAGTTATTGTGAGGTTGGTTATAAGTCGTTGTACACTCACCTCTGAAGCAATGGTTATAGCTCAGATTGAGCGCATATGCTAACATTACAATGCAATACTGGCAAAACATTGTGCTGTCAGAGATGCTGTTTTTTTGTTGGGTGTTAAACCAATATTTGCCTGTTTTTTATTTGCTCTCAGAATATCGGCAAAATCAGAAAGATCATGTTTGTTGCCCATCCCTAACTACCCTGAGGAGGTGATAACAGCCCTTGTCCTTGAACCACGGTTATTTCAGCGATGGTGTTGGGTGGGGAAACCAGTAACCAAAAGTGTTAATGGAATATTGGCCTTGATTTCAAGGGAATCAGAATGCAAAGGGGAGGAAGCGATTTTTCAGTTTTATGGAGAATTACGTTCCATCTGGGGCACTGAAACTTAGTGGTTGCTTTGAACTTGGAAAGGGTTCAGTGTAGATTCACTAGAGTGATTCTTGGGTTTAAAGGGTTGGATAAGCTTGACTTGTAGTTGGATATTGTATCAGACGTAAGTTATTCTAACCATCTAGAAAGACTGAACATGCTGGGGATGTTGTCTAGAACTTTTTAGTTGAAGGACTCTTTTTCAAATGGATTAATAATCACGTGCCCTCCCATCTAAATTATAATGCTCCATAATATGAAAGTGCTGCATTAAAAATATGAAAAGAGATTTACTTACACATATCAGAGAGATAAGTCTGCCTGCTTCTCATTGTAGTCTGTCTATCCTTGGCAGGAACATGAAGAATAAGCACAAAGGGAGAAGGGGGAGATCAGGAGCAATGGGGAAGCACACCATTTTGAGAGTAGGAGCCCTGAGAACCAGGAGCATGAAGGCAGAGGAGCAGGGAGGAGTGTAGGAGCACAGGAGCAACAGAACGTCACTGCTGATTCGCTTACTCTTACGAACATATGAATTAGGAGCAGGAGTAGGCCACTCGGCCCCTCGAGCCTGCTCCACCATTCAGTAAGATCATGGCTGATCTGATTTTAACCTCAACTCCACATTCCCACCTACCCCCGATAACCTTTCACCTCCTTGCTTATCAAGAATCTATTTACCTCTGCCTTAAAAATATTCAAAGAACCTGCTTTCACCCTCTTTTGAGGAAGAGAGTTCCAAAGGCTCACAACCCTCTTGAGAGAAAAAATTTCTCCTCACCTCTGCCTCCTCACCTCATGAGTGACCCCTTATTTTTAAACAGTGAGTGCTGGTTCTAGATTCTCCCACAAGAGGAAACATCCTCTCCACATCCACCCTGTCAAGACCCCTCAGGAGCTTATATTTTCAATCAAATCGCCATTTACTCTTTTAAACTCTAGTGGGTACAAGCCTAGCTTGTCCAACCTTTCCTCTTAAGACAACCCTCCCATTCCAGGTACTAGTCTAGTAAACCTTTCCTGAACTGCTTCCAACACATTTACATCCTTCCTTAAATAAGGAGACCAATATTGTACACAGTACTCCAGATGTGGTCTCACCAATGCCCTGTATAACTAAGCATAACCTCCCTACTTTTGTATTCAATTCCCCTCACAATAAACAATAATAAATTAGCTTCCCTAATTAAATGCTGTACTTGCATACTAACCTTTTGCGATTCATGCACCAGGACACAAAGAACCCTCTGCATCTCAGAGCTCTGCGATCTGAGCAAGGCACCCTAGACTGTCATCCAAATTGCCCAAACTTGAGCTGATCCTGCATCATGGATCGCCAATGGTTCTCAAACCCCCAGTTTGAGACCCACTGGTCTAGAAAAGGGAAGGCTGAAGTGTCACTTTATAAAGGTAATGAAGGGGTTTTATAGGGTAAACATAGAGAATATATTTCCACTTCTAGAGGAGTCCAAAAAAAGGGATTATTTATATAAGATGGTCACTAATAAATCTAATTAAGGAATTCAGGAGAAACTACTTCAGGGAGCAGTTTAAAAAGTAAGCTTGCTATCACATGAAGTAGCTGAGAGGACTATCATAGATCTATTTAAGGGGAACCTATTTCGCAGACTCCAGCTCCTATTTCTTAGTTAGAAGAAGTTTAATTAAAATAGGCACACAGGAGCTATGGGCTGAGTTTTCTGAGGTTGGTCGTGATCCTGATGTCAGCCTCAATTCTGGGTTATGATCTTCCAGGAGGCAACCAAGAAAGAAGCTGCTTCCAGGAACCCTGTCCAATTAGGGATTGCGGTCAGATTCCAGCGTTGCAATGTTTGTTCAGCGCGTCCCAAGATAGGGTGAGCACCACTTCACAGTGTGGGTGCTGCTGAGGGGTCAGTGGTGCCATCGAGATGCCTCCAGTAGGAGGACAGCGACTGCCATTGTAGCAAGAGCTACATTATAGCAGAGACATCAGTCTCCATGAAGTGGCTGCAATGACATGCCTTCTAATTGGGGAGGCCTGAACACTATTATTTAATGCCAGCAACTTAATGAAGTGCCTCATTTGGTTTGTAGCTAAAGCCTCGCTGTGAAGTCACCAACCCTTAATTTCCAGGCTCCTGACCTAGTGACAGCTCTGTGCGCCATCAGGAAAATTGTAATATATTCCCATGGTAAGAGCGAATTGCACAGTAAGTGCCATAATTGGCTACCGCTGCTACAAGGGGGTTAGCCATTGATGTTGGGAGATGGGAACATGGTGAAGAGCCGGCCCAACATGAGTCGATTGCATTTTGCTTGCCCCCTGCCTCACAGCTGACTATTTGGGGTTTGGGAAATTCAGCCCTTTATCTTCCAGGATGGGAATCTGGAGCAAAATGGCATAATGTTAAAATTAGAGCAAGGCCTTTAAGACTGAAATCAGGAAGTATTTTTTATAAGGATAGTAGAAATCTGGAAGGGCCGGTAGCTGAGTTGGTTAGAATGTGCTTAATAACGCCTTTTCTACCTGCCCCGTGGCATCATGGAAAGACTGCTAGAGATGTTGAGCCGTGATTAGCAGTTCTTGGACAACTTAATGTGTTACATGAAGTGAGAGAGAGAAAGAAATGAGTATGTGTGAAAGTCTGGCACTCACTTCCTCAAAAGGATGGTGACTCGATTGATATCTTCGAGACTTGGGGTTGGTAAATTCTTGTCAGGGGATGATGTAAAGTGATAATAATCAAAGGTGGGTAAACTGAGCTGAGGTATCGATCAAACCATGATCTATTTGAGTGGCAGAACTATTCCTGTCCCTATGGGCTGAATTTGTCATTAACAGTGAAGTCCCGTTGCCAGGGCCAATAGCACTAAATGCATCTTTGGCCAACAGTGGGACCAGGGACAACATGTCGCGGCATTGGCAAATTCAGAGGCTTTTGCCAGGGCCACCATCTAATTAAGGATGGCGGCCCATCTCCATGAGCTGTTGTCCCAATCAGAGCCCCGGCAGCTCAGCTGCCTCAGCGATGCCACCGCTAGCAGCGGCCATCGCTGAGGGTACAACACCAGGGAGAGGGCGCCTCAATGGCAGGGTGTTTTGTGGAGAGGCAAACATGGTTGAGGGAAGCTGGGGCAGGCAAGCAGGTTCTGGCAGTCGGGAGGGTCGTGGAGCACCGAGAGTGGTCATTGCCATTCCGTGAGCAATCGAGTGCCAATAAAGGAAGCCCCCCACCCTGGAACCTGCTGGGTGGCTACTGGGGTTTACCAGGCGGTGGGGAGAAAGTTGCAAAAAAATGTTTTGGATTAGGGGAGAATGGATTTTAGTAAAATAAGGCAGGATCTGGCCAAGGTAGGCTGGGAACAGCTACTTGTGGGGAAATCTACAAAAGAGCAGGGCATTCAAAAAGGAAATGGGCTCAACATGTTCCCGCCAGGGTGATAGAAAGGAGTAACAAGCCCAGAGAACCATGGATGGCCAGAGATATTCAGGATACGATGAGAAGGAAAAGAGAGGCTTTTAGGCTTATATTCTATAAGTATATCAGTGAAGAGGATAACCAGGCGAAGAGTAGGGCCCATAAGGGACCAAGGGGGCAATCTATGGGTGGAGCCAGAGGACATCACTAGAGTGTTAAATGAATACTTCACATCCATCTTCACCCAAGAGAATGAGGATGAAGGTATGGAACTCGGGGAGAGAGAGTGCGAGGTTCTTGAGCAAATTGATATATGGAGTGACAAGGTATTGGAGGTGTTGGCAGGCTTAAAAGTGGACAAATCTCCAGGTCCAGATAATTTGCCTCCCAGACTGCTGAGGGAGGTAAGGGAGGAGATCGCAGGGGCTCTGACCCAAATTTTTAATTCCTCTCTGGCCATGGGGGAGGTGCCAGAGGGCTGGAGAACAGCTAATGTGCTTCCGCTATTTAAGAAGGGTTGTAGAGATAAGCCAGGGAACTACAGGCCAGTGAGTCTCACGTCAGTGGGAGGGAAACTGTTGGAGAAATTTCTGAAGGAGAGAATCTATCTCCACTTGGAGAGGCAAGGTTTGATCAGGGATAGTCAGTATGGCTTTGTCAGAGGGAGGTCATGCCTAACAAATTTGATTGAATTTTTTGAGGAGGTGACCAGGTGTGTAGATGAGGGTAGTGTAGTTGATGTGGTTTATATGGATTTCAGCAAAGCCTTTGACAAGGTCCCACATGGGAGACTTATAAAGAAGGCAAATGCACATGGGATACAGGGTAATTTGATAAGGTGGATTCAAAATTGGCTTAGTTGTAGGAGACAGAGGGCGATGACAGAAGGCTGCTTTAGTGACTGGAAGCCAGTGTCCAGTGGCGTACCACAGGGATCTGTGCTGGGTCCCCTATTATTTGTCATTTATATAAACAACATAGATGACCATGTTGGGGGTAGGATTAGTAAGTTTGTGGATGACACAAAGATTGGCCGGGTGGTTAACAGTGAGGTTGAGTGACTCGGGCTACAGGAAGATATAGACAGGATGGTCAAATGGGCAGATAAGTGGCAGATGAAATTTAACCCTGAAAAATGTGAGGTGATACACTTTGGAAGGAGTAATTTGACAAGAAAGTATTCAATGAACGGCATGACACTAGGAAGTTCTGAGGAATAAAGGGACCTTGGCATGTGTGTCCATAGATCTCTGAAGGCGGAAGGGCATGTTAGTGGGGTAGTGAAAAAGGCATATGGGACACATGCCTTTATCAATCGAGGCATAGATTAGAAAAGTAGGGAGGTCACGTTGGAGTTGTATAGAACCTTGGTGAGGCCACAGCTGGAGTACTGTGTGCAGTTCTGGTTGCCACATTGTAGGAAGGATGTGATTGCACTGGAGGGGGTGCAGAGGAGATTCACCAAGATGTTGCCTGTGATGAAACATTTAATTTATGAAGAGAGGTTGGATAGACTTGGGTTGTTTTCGTTGGAGCAGAGGAGACTGAGGGGTGACCTGATCAAGGTGTACAAGGTTATGAGAGGCATGGACAGGATGGATAGGGACTAGCTGTTCCCCTTAATTGATGGGTCAGTCACGAGGGGACACAAGTTCAAGGTCAGGGGCCAGAGGTTTAGGGGGGATGTGAGGGAAAACTTCTTTATCCAGAGGGTGGTGACAGTCTGGAATGCGCTGTCTGGGAGGGTGGTGGAGGCGGGTGGCCTCACATCCTTTAAAAAGTACCTGGATGAGCACTTGGCACGTCATAACAATCAAGGCTATGGGCCAAGTGCTGGTAAATGGGATTAGGTACGTAGGTCAGGTGTTTCACACGTGTCCGTGCAGACTCGATGGGCCGAAGGGCCTCTTCTGCACTGTGTGATTCTGAGATTCTGTATGCTCCTGCCTCCCAACCCATCACCAATGGGCCGGGACAATTCAGCCATATCTTTCTATTTTTGGCCCAACAGTTACATTATTCAAAATTGGAGAGGAACGTGGAGATGATGATGTTCTTCTCTTGTTGCTACTCACACTTCTCAGGTAGAAATAGTAGATGGCACTATTGAAAGAAGAGGAGACCAAGTTTCTCTGTGGTTCTGGGCCAATGATCATCTCTCAGCCACAAAAATCAGATTAACTGGTCATTTGTCTCTTTATTGTTTGTTGGATGTTGTTGTGTGTGTCTTTGTAGCTACATGTACCTACAAAACAACAGTAATTGCACTTCATAAAAATGTAGTGCTTTGGGATATCCTGAGGCATGAAAGGTGCTGTGTAAATGCAAATCTACATGCAACCATTTTGTTCATAAAGTTAATAATGATATTGCAATATATGTCATGTTGATGTGTGACTGGTATATATAATGTTCACATTTTCTTGGAAACATACAAAAAATTAAATGTACTATATTTTACTGTCTTTATTGATCTATCTTAATAGAGTAACTGCTTTATTTGGCTGTTGATGCTGCTGGTATATTTTAAACTGGAATATTGCTAGTATAGTTTAATATATTAGCAGCTGTGTGCAGCTGGTATATCAAACTGCATAATAACAACAGCGGATGTTGATATTGCTGTGTTACAACATGTTTTCCAGTTTAATGTTTTACCATGTATATTAATCATGAATTGTTGGTGTCTGTTAATGTTTGTCCTGCAGATAAATTTTAGTGTTGGTTTGTTCCTGGTACTTGCAATCCCAAACATCCTATTTGATTGACAAGCATGACCCATGTTGCTCATTGGAACATCTTTAACTCACTTCTTGTGACAGTAGCCAGTCAGACAATGAACGGTTTCTGATCACAATTCAATGGTTAGATCCCTGCCTGGGGTAGTGGATTTGAATTGGCAGATGTTTAGAAGACTTTTGAGAGGAGGACTAGAGTCCTTGTTTGGCCGGAGCCTTGTGCAGCTGACATCTTGTGGTTCGAGACGTGCTCTTGCAGATTTCGATCAGCAGCCCACAGGTAATGTTCAGTCAGAGAAGTCAATGTTTGAAACTGGCTATCCAGGAATGGGTGCAGCATGTGGATGGTTATGAGAGATGGTGGGCACACAGCAAACACATCCATTTCAAATGGGGTGTCTTCATGTGCTGATGGTTGGAGAGACCAATCCTTGAGTGGCAGGTTTTACCACAACTGCCATACATGAAGCTACCAAGTGTTATTGTGGGTTGTTGTTTTTAACGTTGGCATCTGTTGCCTAGCCACTGGTGGTCATAGTGGTGCATGCCAGCCTACAGGAAGTGTCGCCTTTTTCCTCTGTCAGCTAATGACTCCCAGGTTCAATAATCAATGTCGAGAGCCTTCATGTCATGCTTGCAGCACCCTTGAAGCGGAGTTTTGGACATCTACTGGTTATCTGGCTACAGCTACTTCACCGTACAGAAAGTCCTTGGGTATGCAACCATCTCCCATCCTGTTGACGTGCCTGAATCTATGAAGCCGCCTCTGTTTGTTTGAGCAGCTGAAAAAACTGAGGGGCTCTGCCACATTCATGATTTGGCCTACCAGGATATACCTATATTGCACTGCAGACAGGGAAGATTGTAACTATTTAGCTGCTTTTTCTGTAAATTGTGCATCGTGTTTCACAGCCATGCGGCATGGTGTTGAGAACATTGGCATTTTATACCATCAGCTTGGTCTTAAGGGTCAGCCTAATGTTATTTGATGTGTGTTTTGTGAGCCAGTAGCTGCTTTCCCTATGCGTAGATCAAGTTGTGCATCAAGGGACAGATTGTCTGTCACGGTGGACCTGCTGTAGCAGAATTTACTAACCATTTCCCGTGGGTGTTGTTTAACGTGATCAGGGGTGGAGATGCAACATCCCTGTCCCATGACCCCAGTTTTCTTGATGCTTATAGTCAATGAACAAGTTACAGGCATAGGAGAGACAGCCCATGGGTCTTTGTAGCTCAGTTTCCATGCGGGCGATAGTGCAGCAGCATCAGAGTAAAAGGAACTCTCTGATCAGGACAAAATGTGTTTTTGAATTCACTTTCAGTCTTATCAGATTGTAGAGCTTGCTGTCTCACCAATGTGCAAGTAGACTCCTTCCATATCTGCAAGAAAGGCAAAAGTCAGGAACGTGGAGAAGAAGATGCCAGAGTGGAGCCAAGGACACAGCCCTGTTTCACACATTCTTCACTCTGGAACTGTTGGATGTGGACCCATCTGTGGATGTACAGTGCATGTTGACAACATGGACTGTACATCCGCAAAGGAGCGGATAAAACTGAGGAACTTTGGCAGACAGCCAATCTTCCCCAAAATCTCTTGCAGAGTCCTGCTCTGCTGAGGCTTTTGAAGGCCTTGGGAAATGGTTAGTAAATTCTGCTACAGCAGGTCCACCGTGACAGACAATCTGTCCCTTGATGCACAACTTGGTAAGGTCTACAAAAGTAAGCTAAAGGTATACCCTGTTCCCGACACTTACTCTTACAGCTGGCATATGGAGAAGATCATTTCCACTGTAGATCTGTCAGCACGAAAACTGCACCGTGCTTCCAGGTACACTTGGTCTGCAAGTAGATGGAGTCTTTTTTAAGTATGACCCTAGCAAAGGCCTTCCCTGTTACGCTAAGCAGTGAGACGCTCCTGTAGTTGTTCTAGGCCCCTCTGTCACCTCTGTTTTTGCATTGTATCATGATTTTTGCATCATGCATCTCCTGTGGAACAAAGCCTGCTTTCCAGCAGAGAAGCAGAAGGTTATAAAGGTGTGGCAATAGGTGAGGCTTCCCATGCCAGAGCATTTCAGCTAGGATGGCCTTCTCAAACTTACATGATGAGGGCTCTTCATTTAACTCGTCAATGACAAGGAGTTGTGGGAGAGCACAAAGCGCGGACTGGGAGATGTCTGTCTCATAGGAACACAGCTCACAGTAGTGTTCAGTCCAGCAGGACATCTGTTTACTTCTGTTGGTGAGTACTTCATCATCTGCTGACTTCAGGGGGGCAACTTTCATGATGGTAGGACCAAGCGCCCTCTTTATCCCTTCATACATAACATTGTCACAGGCAGTTTGGATTTCTTGACGTAAGTTGATCCGTTTGCACAGTATCTCCCCCTCTCTTCCATGGCTGTCTTGGCTATTTTCAGGTTGCGCAGTTATTTTGGTTGCTGGGTTTGTGTTGTGCACCTTGTAGGCTTTGTTTTTTGCATCAGTGACAGCTGTCACTTCAGCTGAGTAAGTCTCAAACCAGTCCTTGTTGCGGAGTGTGCCTTTGTCATAAACGATTGAGCTTCATCAATACCAGCATCGGCACTTCCTAGTGAACCTTCAGGGAGCAGTCTTTCTAGTGACAGTGCGTAGTGCTGTTATTTGGCATCATTACTTGTGCAAGGAATGTCGATGCATTGCGGGCCGTCATGTTAGGAACTGTGATAGCTTCGGGGATGCACCTTCACTCTGTTGCTGACGAGAGAGTGGTCAGTGTCTCAATCTACGCTGTGGTAGTTGCAGGTATGGAGAACACCGGACAGATCTTGTGATGACCAGGTCTAGATGGTGCCAATATCCAGAACTTGGGTGATACCTTAATACCTTATTGTTCTATTATTACCATTATACCTATACTCTTATTAGCTAATGAGAGGTAACCTAATCATAACATAAAAATGCTTAAGGGGCTTTGCCGGGTAGATGCTGATCAAAATTTCCCCTGGTTGAGCAATCCAGAACATGGGGTCACAGTCTCATGGAATTGTAGAAGATCAGCCATAATCATATTGAATGACGGAGCAAGCTCAAAGGGCCAAATAGTCTTCTCCAGCTCCTTTCTTTTTTTTGTGTATTCTTTATTTCTTAAATGTTCTGGAAGGTGTTGGTGATGGAGAGTTCATTCAGGGCACAAGCTCAAGAAGGCATTGTCTGTTATCATTGATCTTGCCCCCACCCCATGACGACCGAGGCACGTTGGCCATGAATCTCACTCTGCCTCAACATGTGCATTGAAATCACCAGCCTCTTGCTGTTTGGAATGCTCATCAAGGTGTCACCTCAGAGTTGTAGAAGGCTCTGTGCCTGAGATGCTGCTACACAGAATTGGTGTGCAGACACATACAATATTATGACTGTCTCCAGCAGATCACAGCCTCAGGGAGATGAGGCGCTCCAAGATTGCTACTGGCAACTCAATTGACTGTGTCAGCTGGCTGCAAAACCTACAACATGCTCATGGTGATCTTCATTCTTTCCACACCAGTAGAAGATGTATTTAGCCTCACAAACAGAACCTGTGTTTTCTAACCTGGTTTCTTGCAGACCGGCAATGTCAACACCAAGCTTGTATAGATCACAGTCAATCAGGACCATCTGGCTTACGCATACTGTGGAATGTGGGTTGTTGTTCATGCCAGGGCGCACAGTCCTCACATTCCAGCTTCCAAGCAGGGGTGACGGTGGCATAATTGTAATGTCACTGGTCTAGTAATGCAAAGACCCAGGCTAATGCTCTGGGGACATGGGTTCAAATCACACCATCGCAGCTGGTGGAATTTAAATTCAATTAATAAAATCTGGAATTGACAGCTAGTCAATGATGGGATTAAATTAAACTCCCATGAAACTATCATTGCCATTTTTTAATGTCCTTTAGGCAATTAGGGATGGGCAGCAAGGCCTTGCCAGTGATGCCCACTTCCCATCAACGAATAAAACAAAAAAGGGAAAGATTACTGTTTGCTGCATAGCCTGGACATGAGTTTTAGCAATTAACTCTTGATGCTCTTGTTGTTAATGTTGAAAGGTACCAACTGGCAGCACCCAGATCACCACAGACCTAGGTACAATATTGTCCTCCAGGCAGGCCATTCCCTGGCCCTGCTCACGGTAGTCAGCCCCCTACCTCTGATGCCCACCAGTGAAACACAGCCTAGCCACTAATCCCCCTCAATACGCAATAGGGTCCCCACCCTGGCAAATTAAATTAAATTAAACCCTTTCACTGGACCACCACCTCACCAATCTAAACTCCTCAGTAAAACTCACATCTTAATACTAAACCACCTCAGTAAGCCCCTGTCACAATGCTAAAACCTCCCAAAAGGCCCCCACCACACCACAGTATTAAATCCTACCAAATAAACCCCTCACCACAGCAATAAATCCCTCCAAAAAGCTGTCACCACTGCATTAAATCTCCCAAAGTTAAGTACCCACCGCATCAAAATGACCCCTCACCAAGATACTAGATCCCCCTCTCAGTGTTGAAAAGCAGGCCAGAAAACACATGGCCTCTGGTTAATCAGGGAGTCTTCCCCCAGCCACACAATTGTTTCTAATATATATTAATATGGTGTATTCCTTGCAATGTGTCAATACTGAAATATACCAGTATGCTATAATATTTTTAGCTGCCCAATATATTTAATTGCAAATATATTTTATGATTAGTATGTTCTTGACCATATGTTTATATTTTTGCTCATGTGCTTTGATGTTGGTGTGTGGCTTATTGCCATGCTATAGGGATCTTTGATTATGAAGTTTACTGTACTTTATAATAAAATGGTGATATGTTATGTGATATGTTATGTTCAAGAAAGACAATTGATGAAAGATACTGTGTTTGCAGTGTGTGGCCTTCTCACGGCCTTCCTGCCCACCCCCGACCTATCAACTATTTTACGGTGGGCAGGGAAAGCCTGCCAATCCTAGTTGGCCATTTAAGTGCCTCATTCCTCCTCCGTTGCTATTTTACCCATGGCAGGGGTAGCCTGGCAGGTTTTACTTTGTGGGTTGGTATTGGACAAGGTGAGGGGGATACTGGGAACCTTCTTTTGAGGGGGCCCCTGAGTCCATTGGAGTTATTCCGCCCAAGGTCATACCTTTAACCCCCTCCCAGCCGATACCCCGGACTTAACTTGAACTCTGGCTCCATTACCTCCTTGTTCGGGTCTGCCTGTAATCCAGCAGTAGCCTACCCCTGAACCTGGTGCTGCTGGGACTACAGAGCTACCAGCCAATCAGACTTCCTCCCCAGTCTCACCCTGAGACAATTAACACTGCTCCCAGTGTGAAATGTTTGCAGGGCAGCCGGCTTCTGGTTGGCGGGCTCCCTCCTGACTTCCTATTGGTTGCTGGAGGCGGTGGCACGAGGAATATGGCGCGCTGTAAAATTTAGCCCCAAGAAACCCAACAACTGCCCTCCACCTGCATATAATTAAACACAATTGACATACAATTACTAATATCAAGTCAACTTTAGTTGCCATGATGTTCAAATCTCCACAGCTACTAAAGGAAGCAGTTAGGGGATGATGTCATTAAATCTAGACAAACCAGATTGTGTACGGTGTTTCTGTCTCCAGCGTGAGATAATGAAAGCCAACCCACTTCCATAAACCCACCTTTATCCCCATATTCTTTAATATCTTTGGTTAACAAAAATCTGTCAACACCAGATTTAAGATTAACAATTGATCTAGCATTAATTGCCATCGGTGGAAGAAAGTTCCAAACTTTGACCATCTTTTGCATGTTTCTTAATTTCACTCCTGAAATTTCTGGCTCTAATTTTTAGACTATGCCCCCTAGTCCTAGACTCCCCAACCCCTTAATATCTTGAAAGTTTTGAACAAATCACTCCTTAACCTTCTAAAATTCCAGAGAATACAACTCTAGTTTGTGTAATCACTCCTTGTAATTCACTTTTGGTGTCCAGGTATCATTCTGGTAAATTTTAGTGCACTCCCTCCTCCTGAAGGTATAGCATCCAGAAGTGATCTCATAACTCCAGGTGTGGTCCAACCAGGCTTTGTATAGATGAAACATGAATTCTAAGCCGTTGTACTGTAATCCTCTAGATATAAGGCCAGCATTTCGGTAGCTATTTTGATTATTTTCTGCACCTATTCATGACCTTTTAATGATCTATGTACTTGGGCCCTCAAGTCTCGAATTGGTTCTAGCTTTTCATCATTTATAAAATATCCTGTTCGATACTTTTTAGGTTCAAAGTAGGTGACTTCGCATTTGCCTACATTGAAATCAATTTGCACATTCACTTGATCTATTTATACCTCTTTGAAATTTTATGTTTCCATCTACACAGTTTAAGATACTATTCTGTGTCATTGGCAAACTTGGATATGTGGCATCCGATCGCATCATCTAAATCATTTAATAAATACCGTGAATAGTTGAGATTAACGCTGATCTTTGTTAGCAATTTGGCTTTTTAATCTCCCACCTGAGATAACTTTCCAAAATTCCTCCATAAATCTTTTTGTGAGCCATCCAAGCTCAGGGAAGTTCTATAACTTCCCACCTGGCAACAATCTGGCAAACAGATCACCTGCACTTTATAGAATCTAGCCGATTTTCATTGCAATGAAATTGAAAATGAATCCCACTATGTCAGGATGATCTTGTCTGTTTTCAAGGGGTAATTTCTAGGACCCCAACTTGGAGGGACTGCACAGAGAAATTGTGGTTTATTTATTTCCATGTTATCTCTTTAATCAGTGCATATTTTAGAAGGTTTCTATATCTAATGTGGAGTTGTTTGTCAAATTAACACTATTTGTTCATAAAATAAAGGATTTTCATTGTGATTTTGGGTTATGCTATCATATGATTAGATCTTACACAATAAACTCCTGATTTTAAGGGCTGGTGAATCCACTTATGAGTGAAGCCAGTGATAGTGAACCCTAAAATATCTAGAGCAATGCTGTCTAAACAAAACCACTGGCAAGCCACAGATGTGGCTACAGTGTCACCCTTTTAGCCATGTACACTAATTTTATTTAAAACATTTTGCATGCACTCTCAAAATACAGGCCAGTATATTTTTTTTTAAAAAGGAAGGGCTTGCATTTATATAATGTCTTTCAGGATCTCAGAGCATCCCACACAATTTACAAACTTTAGAGTACTTTTGAAATATAGTCACCATTGTAATGTAGGAAATGTGGCAGCCAATCAATTTTGCAAATAGGTTAGTCGCACAAGTAGCAATGAGCTAATGAGATGATCTGATTTTTAGTGATGATGCTTGAGAGATAAATATTAGTGAGGACATTGGGTATATCTCCTCTGCCCTTCAAAATAGTCCTATGGGACCTTTAACAGCACCTTGAGAGGTTAAACCAGGTCTTGGTTCAACTTCTCATCTGGAAGACAGCAACTCTGACCTTGTGCAGCATTCCCTCAGCCATGCAGTGAAGTGTCAACCTAAATTTTTGTGTTCATCAAAACCTTCTGACTTCGAAGTGAAAGTGCTACCATTGAGTGACAATTACTTAACAAACATCAACCACCATTCAGTAATCAAGGAAGTAAAGCAATCACAATGATCAGAAAAACACTTGCATACTCTGTATTTAGTGTTAGCTTTTTACCAACAAATAGGTGAAATATCTCATGCATGCACCGTGTGAATATGAATATTGAAATCACATGAAAAAAGCAATGCTGGTTAGCCACATCTGCATCCTAATTATTCACATGTGGCCTAATGTGTTGGGCAACACAGATCTAGAGCAGACCCAAAATTTGGAACCATGGTAATTTGTTGATTGTGGCTAGAATGTTTTAATATTGACGTGATACTAGTGAGTATTAGCACTGATACGCTGGTGTATTTAATTTTTGGTATTTTGTTCATGCATTTTATTATTGGTCTGTTGCTGTTGTGTTTTAAGTGTTGATATATTTCTGCTGTACTTTATTGTTGGTATCTGGTTTGTATATTTTAATATCAGTCTGTTGCTAGTATATTTTAATACTGGCTTTACTGGTATATTCAATATTCAAAACAGTAGTAGCTTTTAGCTTTTTTTTATATTCAATATTCATGTGTTCCAATATTTTATTATGCAATGGTAAACATTATTATTGCTCTTTCGCTGGACTACTTTCATATTAAAATGTCCATGTTATTTAATACTGAGATACTGTTTATTGCACAAAGAAAATTGAGTATGTGGTGAATTTTTAACTTTGATATTACGAGAAACTGAGGCATGGGGTAGTGGCTTCTTAACTTAAGGTGATGGTGTAAAACTGATATCAAACTGGGCGCCCATTATATATTCTGTCCAATTTTACCTTCCATTGACTTTTTAGAAAGGAAAATTGGGTGGTGTACAATGGGTGGCCATTTGTTATTGCACATTTTACACAATTGTCCAAAGTTTTAAAATTTATAACCTAAATGTGAGGAGCTAAAATGTCAGGTCAAGTATGGCATTTTTCAAGGGAAAAAACATTAGCTTGTTGATCAGAAAAGCTAGTTAATGCAGGCCAGACAGTTCCAATATGTTGGGGAAAGCACCATAACAATAATGATGTGTCAGTTGATTAAATTCACCACTGATTAAACTATACACAGGGAGCAATATATGCTATTGTGGCAGACTAGTTATACATATCATGTTGGGCCAAACTGGAGAGAATGACTTGCTGGGCTGGGGGTGGTGGTGGGTGTGGGGAAGGAGGCCAATTGGGTAGGTGGATAGCGAGCAAGAGGAAAGACAAATTGTGCAGGTGTGCAGGGACTGAGAGTTTGGGATGCAGATTGAAACAAAGAACAAGGAGGTGATAAAGAGTGAATAGAAGATTTGGTGAGGGAAAATTTGAGTATAAGTGATAAGGAGACTGATTTAAGTCTGTGAGAATGAGAGTGATCCTTAAATGCAGTGACAACAAATGATAAATGAAAATTACAGAGACAGAGTGAGGGGGAAGAGAGATGCAGAAACTGAATATCTCCTAACTAGGAAAAGCACGGACACTCCCTGATTGCTGATTCTTCTCTTCTAACTCCGAAACCACTAGTGACATTTTTCTCAGCCTAAGTATTGGCCAATCCACAGATCATTAAATGATGGTGTACCATTATCCTAACCACAAATGAGTACTGAGAACCCGGTGTAGCAGGTGAGCGTGTGTAATGTGGGCTGGAAGTGTGTAACCCGACCCATTTGTGGGAACCTTCACCTACACAGGAACTTAGATCAAAGAAATCAGCAATATAATATGCAGCAGGAAAAAGAGTGAGACTGTCTGTCGGTGCTGATGTGTGAAGTCTCATGGATTTCTGATTTCTAATTTTTTTTTAAACATTTTGAGTGAAATGTCATGGACATTTCACCATGTTTGACATTGAAGGCTTGCAAGACAATTACAGGCCAGGATAAATAAAGAGTGAAACATGCATTGGCCTATCGAACACCACCTGATCAAGTACAGCACTGGTTAGATACAAAGTAAACATCTCTCCACCCTGGCACAACTTTGACTCACAGCAGGAATGCAGTGAGTGCCAAACCTACTCAATGGACTGTGTTTGAGATTTTCTTTTTATTCATTCATTGGATGTGGGCGTCACTGGCTAGGCCAGCATTTATTGCCAGTCCTAATTGCCCTTGAGAAGGTGGTGGTGATCTGCTCTGTTGAACCGCTGCAGTCCATGTGGTGTAGGTACACCCACAGTGCTGTTGGGGAGGGAGTTCCAGGATTTTGACCCAGCGACAGTGAAGGAATGGCGATATTTTTCCAAGTCAGGATGGTGATTGGCTTGGACGGGAACTTCCAGTTTGTGTTGTGCCCATGTGTCTGCTGCTCTTATCCTTCTAAATGGTAGCAGTCGTGGGTTTGGAAGGTGCTGCCTAAGGAGTCTTGGTGAGTTCCTGCAGTGCATCTTGAAGATGGTACACACTGCTGCTACTGTGTGTCAGTGGTGGATGAATTGAATGTTTGTGGAAGGCTGCCAATCAAGTAGGCTGCTTTGTCCTCGATGGTGTCATGCTGCTTGAGTGTTGTTGGAGCTGCATTCATCCAGGCAAGTGGAGAGTATTCCATCACAATCTTGACTTGTGCCTTGTAGATGGTGGACAGGCTTTGGTGGTCAGGAGGTGAGTTACTCATAGCAAAATTCCTAGCCTCTAATCTGCTCTTATAACCACAGTATTTATATGGCTAGTCCATTTCAGTTTCTGGTCAATAATAACCCCCAGGATGTTGATAGTAGGGGATTCAGTGATGGTAATACCATTGAACATCAAGGGGCGATGGTTGGATTATCTCTTGTTGGAGATGGTAATTGCCCGGCACTTGTGTGGCATGAATGTTACTTGCCACTTGTCAGCTCAAACCTGGATATTGTCCAGGTCTTGCTGCATTTGATCATGGACTGCTTCACTATCTGAGGAATGGCGAATGGTGCTGAACATTGTGCAATCATCACCAACATCCCCATTTCTAACCTTATGATGGAAGGAAGGTCATTGATGAAGCAGCTGGAGATGGTTGGGCCTCGGTCACTACCCTGAGGAACTCCTGCTGTGATGTCCTGGAACTGAAATGATTGACCTCCAACAACCAGAACCATTTTCCTTTGTGCTAGGTATGACTCCAACCAGCAGCGAGCTTTCCCCCTGATTCCCATTGACCCCAGTTTTGATTGGGCTCCTTGATGCCACACTTGGTCAAATGCTGCCTTGATCTCAAGTTCAGCTTTTTTGTCCATGTTTGAACCAAAGCTGTAATGAGGTCAGAAGCTGAGTGGCCCTGGCAGAACCCAAACTGGGCGTCAGTGAGCAGGTTATTGCTCAGCAAGTGCTACTTGATAGCACTGTTAATGACCCCTTCCATCTCTTTTCTGATGAAAGTAGACTGATGCAGCGGCAATTGGCCGGATTGGATTTGTTCTGCTTTTTGTATACAGGACATACCTGGGAAATTTTCCACATAGCCAGGTAGATGCCAGTGTTGTAGCTGTACTGGAACAGCTTGGCTCGGTGCATGGCAAGTTCTGGAGCACAAATCTTCAGTACTATTACCGGAATATTGTCAGGGCCCAGAGTCTTTGCAGTATCCAGTGCCTTCAACTGTTTCTTGATATCACGTGGAGTGAATCGAATTGGCCGAAGACTGGCATTTGTGATGCTGGGGACCTCTGAAGGAGGCAGAGATGGACATCCACTCGACACATCTGGCTGAAGATTGTAGCAAATGCTTCAGCATTATCTTTTGCACTGATGTGTGGGGCTCCCCCATCATTGAAGATGGGGATATGTGTGGAGCCGCCTCCTCCAGTGAGTTGTTTAACTGTCCACCACCATTCGTGACTGGATGTGATAGGACTGCAGAATTAGATCTGATCCATTGATTCTGGCATTGCTTAGCTCTGTCTATCGTTTGTTGCTTATGCTGTTTGACATGCAAGTAGTCCTGTATTGTAGCTTCTCAAGGCTGACACCTCCCATTTTTAGGTATGCTTGGTGCTGCTTCTGGCATGCCCTCCTGCACTCTTCATTGAACCAGATTGATCCCCTGGCTTGGTGCTAATGGAAGAGTGGGGGAATATGCCAGGCTATGAGGTTACAGATTGGGGAGAGTTCAATTCTGCTGCTGCTAACGGTCCACAGCGCCTCATAGATGCGTAGTCTTGAGTTGCTAGATCTGTTTGAAATCTATCCCATTTAGCATGGTGGTAGTGCCACACAACACGATTGAGGGTAACCTCAATGTAAAGACAGGCCTTCATCTCCACAAGGACTATGCGGTCGTCACTCCTACCGATACTGTCATGGACAGATGCACTTGTGGCAGGCACATTGGTGAGGATGAGGTCAAAAATATTTTTCCCTCTTGTTGGTTCCCTCACCACCTGCCGCAGACCCAACTGGTCTGTCGTGGTGCTACCAAGCCACTCTTGTCGATGGACATAGAAGTCCCCCACCCAGAGTACATTCTGTGCCCTTGCCACCCTCAGTGCTTCCTCCAAGTGGTATTCAACACGGGGTACTGATTCATCAGCAGATGAGGGGTGATACGTGGTAATCTGCAGGAGGTTTCTTTGCCCATGTTTGACCTGATACCATGAGACTTCTTAGGGTTCCTGAGTCGATGTTGAGGACTCCTATGGCAACTCTCTCCTGACTGTAAAGCACTGTGCCACCATCTCTGGTGGATCTGATTTGTTGGTGGGACAGGACATAAGCAGGGATGGTGATGGTGATGTCTGGGACATTTTCTGTAAGGATGGTTCCTTGAGGATGATCATATCAGGCTGATGCTTTACTAGTCTGTGAGACAGCTCTCCCAATTTTGGCACAAGCCCCCAGATGTTAGTAAGGAGGACTTTGCAGGGTTGACAGGGCTGAGTTTGCCATTGTCCTTTCCGGTGCCTAGGTCGATGCTGGGTGGTCTGTCCAGTTTCATTCCTTATTGACTTTGTAGTGGTTTGATACAACTGAGTGGTTTGCTAGGCTATTTCAGGGGGCATTTAAGAATTAAGCACATTACTGTGGATCTGGAGTCACAAGTAGGCCAGGTCAGGTCAGGTAAGGACGGCAGATTTCCTTCCCTAATGGGCATTAATGAACCAGATGGGTTTTTACGTCAGTCAACAATCATTTCATGGTCATCAGGGAGGTTATGTTGGAGCTGTATTAAACCATGGTTAGGCCACAGCTGGAGTACTGTGTGCAGTTCTGGTCGCCACACTATAGGAAGGATGTGATTGCTCTGGAGAGGGTGCAGAGGATATTCGCCAGGATGTTTCCTGGGCTGGAGCATTTCAGCTATGAAGAGAGACTGGATAGGCTAGAGTTGTTTTCCTTAGAATAGAGAAGGCTGAGGGGGGACCTGATAGAGGCATACAAATTATATGGGGCATAGATAGGGTAGATAGGAAGAAACTTTTCCCCTTAGCGGAGGTGTCAATAACCAGGGGGCATAGATTTAAGGTAAGGGGCTGGAGGTTTAGAGGGGATTTGAGGAAAACATTTTTCACCCTGAGGGTGGTTGGAATCTGGAACACACTGCCCTGAGGGGTGGTAGAAGCAGGAACCCTCAACATTTAAGAAGTATTCAGATGAGTGCTTGAAACGCCATAACATACAGGGCTACGGGCCAAGCGCTGGAAATTGGAATATATAGGTGCTTGATGGCCGGTACGGACACGATAGGCTGAAGGGCCTGTTTCTGTGCTGTATAACTTTGACTCTATTAGACTTTCAATTGCAAATTTTTATTGGTTCAATTCAAATCCCACCATCTTCTCGAACCCAGGTCCCCACAGTATTGCTCGGGTCTCTGGATTACTAGTCCAATGACTATGCCACCACCTCCAGATATCCAGGATATCTTGCCTCCTAATCCTCGTGGAATGGATATAGCGCAGGGAAGAGTTAGGGCAGAGGGAACATGGATAGTACTATGAGAGGGAGGATCAGAAAGAGGGGGCATGGGCAGGAAGAGAAGGCTTGGGTGAATTGATGAGGGAGGGCTGCCAGTATTCTCAAAATGAGGGCAACATTGGTAAATCCATATGCATTGTCCATCCTCCTGTTGCCCTGCAAAAGTTTCTTGGTAATGGCCAATTTGAGCATTAAGGCTTGGATTTTCATCCATGCAGGAGGTTGGGTAATGTTTTGAGCTCAGGAAACGTAGAGGAATGGACTTTCCAAATATCAGGACTTCCCTTTAATATTTGTGTTACACGCTTGCCCACAACCAACCTAATTAACAGGTTGGGGGTCTGTTAGGCAAGGAAGCCTAGCTGAGTTTAAAATAGAATGCATGTTAAAGCAGGGAACCTCATTATAATATTTAAATGACCAGCTCACCCCCTGAAAATGAATTGGTTCGTCCACTTCTTGTCCTGCCTCTGTTAAAGCCAGAAGTAGGGAATTCAAGGTAGATTTGGAATCCTGTTTCAGATATTTGAATTTTAACCTCTGGATATTGACCTATCCATTTTTTTGGTTGTTAAGCTTCTACCTTAAGCATCAGCTGGTTTTGCACTTCATCTGGTGCCAGTCTAGAAGTTACTTGGTTTTTATGAAATTAAATTTCACAACTCGTGATGGTGACATCTGGGTTGCTAATCCATAATTATGGGGTCATTGTACCTATCACATCTGTGCAAGAAGGAAAGAACTTTGTTTTATAAGTGTTTTTATGTTTATATATTGTCTTTTAAATCCTCAGGATGTCCTAAAGTGCTTCATGGCTAATGAATTAACTTTTGAAGTGCAACTGTATAAGAACCATGACAGGCAATTTACACACAGCAAGGTCCATGAAGTTACTATTGAGTCAAGGCTAGAGAGCTGGATGGAATTCACCAGGCAAGATTTTAACTTATTCAAAACCCATCCATTTGCATGGAGTTAAAAATCAAGACTTATTGTCTCTGGCCTAGAGTGATTGAAGATTGGAGAGTGACATTTGACTGATGTATTAGATAACTCGTAGTCTGGTTGGTCTTTTGAAAGTTCCAATGCCACTTTTTTTCCTTTTTTCATGTCAAACATTTATTAATTATGAAGTATAAAATGGCTTAAAATGCATCAGAAGGGCATCCACCATGTGTCAGCCTCTGCGCAGTGGTAGCACTCTGTCCTCCGAGTTAGAAGACTTATTGGTTTGAGTTCCACTCAAGACATGAGCCCATAATTCATCTGCCCTCTCATGTGGGTGTAAAAATCTTTCAGACCTGTTCAAAGAGGAGCAGCTAGGGGAATTCTACCTGGTACACTGGCCAATATTTTAGTGCTGTTAGTTAATGGATAAATAATTGATCAGGTCATTATCACAATGGTGTTTTGGGGCCATGTGGGCAAATTGGCTGTTGTGTTTCTTATATTATCATTGTAACTACACAGTTCAAAAGTACTTTATTGGCTGTAAGCAGTTTGGAATATCTTGAGTTCATGAAAGCTGTTTTTCAAGTGCAAGTTCTTTCTTCTCCTTTGCTTCTAAAATGTCTAAATTGTCCAGAGAAACATGGCCAGCTGTATCGCCAAATTTGCCCCTTCAACATTTAGGTTTTCACTTTCAGCCTCTCGTATTTGTATGTTGTTTTCCTTTAATTAAACTCCATTAATGTTGTGCATAATTGTCCTGGCCATTCTTGAGTTGCCAGCTTGTTTGAAGCTCTCAGTCAGCTTTTGCTAGTTTTCTAGGTTGGCGTGTAAAGGTATTGAATAACAGGTCACTGGAATGCTAAATCGAGGATAACTGAGAGCTTCCTGTGCATTGCGTGTTGCAAAATGTGGAGTATGTTACAGGGCTGGTCAGCAAGCAGCCTATAGTTCAACAGTTTACTTCCAATAATATGTACATAAAGATTAATTTCTTACCATTTGTACAAAATGGAACAGCTGTTGTTCAAAACAAGGATGAGCTGCATTTACCACCATCCACATCTCTTAGAAAAAGCGTTTTCTACAATGAATTATTTTGAAGCGCATTGACTCTGACTCTGTTGCAAGCAACATGACAGCCATCTTTTTACAGAGTATGACTTCAAAAAAAACTAATAAATGCCCAATTAATCTGGTTGTTTTTGGTGGTGGATGCTGAGGAAGAATCATGGCCAGAACACTGGCCCTTCAGCTAGTACTATTGGCAGTGAAAAAAATAGAGGAGGAGAATGGTGGCACAAAATTTTAATTTCTCAATATTAGTGTAGGTTTATGAGTGTGAGTGTGGATGGTTCTGTCTGTATGACTGGTTTAATTGGATTAAAGTCAGGTAGACTGCAAGGTGCAAATTATCAAAAGGGTTAGATGTAAAAAGGGAATTTGAAATGCTAATGAGTGAGCTAGAGTATAAGGGTCAGCAGATAAGGTGTGAATTAAATCTGCATTTTAAGATAAGTCTGGAGTTGTTTAATTTTGAAAGGGATGGTAAGATGTTTACAACTAACAAGATAAATAGGGCAAGGTTATTATGTTTATTTTTCTCAAAAGGAAAAAGGGCCATATTGACAACATGAAAAATTTTTATATTGTGGGAAAAGTAAATTTCCAAAGAAATGTAGCACAATGGGATTTTATACATTAAAGAGAGAAAAACATATATAAAGAAGGATGGAAGGGGGGGTGAATGTTGGGGGGGGCGGGGGGGGGGCATATAAAATCTTGAAAGGTAAACCATGTGACATGGACTGGAGGAAGCCCGAGCCACTCTGAAGAAGTTCTGCTCCAATAACTAAAGTTGTGTTAAAAGCCTTTGTAATCCCACTGTCGAGTGGGTGCTGTTGTAACCTTGCTGGATTTCTTATTTAAATTTAAAATCTATTTTGGACTGTTGCCTTAAAGGGGGTGTGTATTTGGGGGTCAGGTTAATTATGAATTTTGGCATTTGCTATAAAATCAAGTAGCTGTAATCTTATATATGTGTTTGAATTATTTTCTTTTGTTAATAAATGTTTTAGTTTAATTTTTTAAATCTCTAAAGGTGTTAGTGGACTCATTACTTCTGAATTCAGTGCACAAATCTTTTCATAATAAGTACAAATTGCAAAACTGTTGTGATAGCATGGCCAAGTTTCTTTGGCAGATTTGGTCTACCTGGTACATATCACCTGCCACATCATAACAATGGAGGGCAGTGGGAGGGCGTGATGGAGAGTGGAAAGCAGTGGGAAGGGGGAATGGGAAAGGCAGAAGAGATGAAGTATCATTAAATTATTTCTGGCATCTACCATTAGTGAGCTCAGTACCCTCACAGCCGTAACACAGACAAAAAGGTTGCTGACATTTTGAAAGGATTTTATCACTGGCTGCCTACAGCTCCGCCTACCTCAGATGTAGGCCCCTTTTTAATAAGAAATTTAGGGTCCTAGAACCCTGATTGCCATTGTTGATCAGAACTGAACGAAACGTGAACTGGGGACACTCAACCAGTTCCGTGAGTGATGGAGCTGAAACGGCACAAGAAAGGTAAGTTTTTAGGATTATTTTTTAGGTGGGGCAACTGTATTGATCTGGGCCGTACCCATGATTATGAACTTCTCCCTGCACCCAGTTATGTTTTTCCTGTTTAGTGTCTCACAGAGGTATTTCCCTCTTGTTCATAGTAGGAAGAATTCTGACACACCTCCTCCTGAATAGTCTACTTCCTGTATCTGAGGAAATCCTTCCAGAAGCACAGTGTGACTTAAGAACTTCCAGAGGAACTTCCGACATGATCTTTTTTGCCAGACAAATCCAAGAAAAATGTTGGCAATAGCACCAGGAAATCTTCATTGTATTCATCGACCTGACTAAAGCTTTTGACTCAGTACATCACAAGGCTCTGTGGATTGTGCTCCAAAAATTTGGATGTCCAAGAGACCTCATCACAATCTTGTAATTGTTTCATGATGATATGACTTTAACTGTCTTGAGTGGGAGATCTGAAACAGATGCCTTCAAAATCTGGACCGAGGTCAAGTAAAGCTGCATGATAGCCCCCATATTATTTATAATCTACCTGACAGCAGCTATTTGCTTCATCAAGGATCTGGTGTCAGTGTTAAAACTCTTTAACCTCAGTCACCTCCATGCAAAACTAAACTGACCACCATAGATATAAATGATCTACAGTTTGAGGTTGACTACAGTGTCATTGCCCACTCTGCACCAGATTTGCAAGCCACTCTCGAGGATGATGGGTGTCTGGAATTCGCTGCCCAAGTTGGTGGTAGAGGCAGAAACTTTAAACTCTTTTTAAAAAGTACCTGGATCTGCACCTAAAGTGCTGTAAGCTGCAGGACTATGGGCCGTGTGCAGGAAGGTGGGATTAGAAAGGGCACCTGGGTGTCCTCCGGTTGGCATGGACAAGATGGGCCGAATGGCCTCCTTCTGTGCTGTAACTTTTCTATGGTTCTTCAGAAACTAGGCCTGTCCTTGAATATTGCCCAAAAAAATGTCACATATCAACCCATGAATGTCAGCAAAATATTCCATCTCATAAATATTGAAGGAGAGACTCTGGAATATGTTAAGCAGTTCCCATAATTTGGCAGCCACCTCTCTCAAAAGGCTACTATTGACAAGGAGATTCAACATAGGATCAGGTGCACCAGCTCAGCCTTCTACAGACTACGGCAGTGAGTGTTTGACAACAAAGACCTGAACATGTTGACATAAGTCCTAGTGTACAGAGTTCAATAGAGTTTTGCATAGAGGTGACTGAGGTTAAAGAGTTTTAATACTGACACCAGATCCTTGATGAAGCAAATAGCTGCTGTCAGGTAGATTATAAATAACATGGGGTCTATCACACAGCTTTACTTGACCTCGGTCCAGATTTTGAAGGCATCTGTTTCAGATCTCCCACTCAAGACAATTACAGTCATATCATCATGAAACAATTACAAGATTGTGATGAGGTCTCTTGGACATCCAAATTTTTGGAGCACAATCCACAGAGCCTTGTGATGTACTGAGTCAAAAGCTTTAGTCAGGTCGATGAATACAATGAAGATTTCCTGGTGCTGTTCTGTTGTACTGCAGTGAGACCTGTAATGTGTCTCAGTGATGCAAGAGCATTAGAGAAATTCCATCAGCAATGCCTCCACCTGATCCCACAGTGCGTGATGGACTTTTGAAATTCTTAGTCAATAAATGTTGCCTTGCCAGGGTGGCCCACACCCTGAAAATAACCTAGTCTTGACTGTTGGCAGTCTGTTCAACTGAAGAGAGGTATCACACCACCATACTTCTATAGCCTCTCTATCTGTGCACATACAAATTGAAGGCATTGGAACATTGGCTAGTGATCATTGTTTCCCTCTTTTTCTTACTCTAGCTACCAGAGGTGCTGAGGCAAATTGTAGGACATAGAACTGTCCTGGCCTGTTTGTCTAAATGCCACCAACAGGCAGACCATACACCAACTTTAGGGGATGAGGAATTAACTGGAGAAGGTTGAAGGAGGGCAGAAAAAAAGAGTAAAATGATTGTTCATTGTAGATCATTTTTGTTGAGTTTTTAAGCTCTTGGAGTCAGTCCCAAATACATTGAATTAAATCTGAACAAAGGATCGGAGAAAAGAATGAGATACTCACATGGTAACAATGGACAGTATTCACTTCAGGTGACTAGGCAAAGATGATACAGCTGTCAGTGTCACAGGTAAAGAATAGAGGTATGTAAAGCAATGCTAAAGAATCCTACTTAAGCATCAAAGAGTATGGGTGTGTAAGGCAAGATGTCAAGTGCAATGTAATTTGGAGAGCTGGAGAAAGGTATTGATGGGGGAGTACAAAATGATGCTCATTCCATTTTACACACCTAGTGGGAGCACAGGGAGTTCTATGGAGGCGATGGGGGTTCAGCCACCAGTTGGAGAACCAGCGAGAGACACTCTTTTTGTCCCCCTTAAGGAAGGTCTGCCAAGCCAATCAGGCAATTAACAGGCCATCCGTGGGCCTTTTACAGGATCAGGCTCTCAGTATCTGATTGAGGAGCTCAGCATCATGAAGTAGGGGGAGAGGGGGATGGGAGGGGGGCCCCGCATCGACTGCCATCGGGGATGGCAAGTCCCGCCCACCGAAAGCTATGAGCCCATCAGAGGCTGCCAGCTATTTTTCTCAGTAGCGCCGCTGAGGAGGCAGTGGCTGCTATCGGAACAACATCCACCTGAGGCCCAGGATTACAGAGTGACCCAGGCTGGAGGTAAGTGATGGCGGGAGGGGTTTCGCGGGGTGGGGATCACAAGAGAGGCTATGGAGGAGGCTTTGCAGCAAGGGTAGGAGATGGCAGTTGATGCGCCTTCCCCCTTTCCCCCTTCCCCCTTCACGATGCTGAGCTCCTCAATCAGACACTGAGTGCCTTTGAACAAGCCCTCCCCCACCCCCAGAAACTACAGGCAACCTGGACAGGTTTGCTTGTCATGATCCTCACACGGTAACAAGCCTGCCTGCTGCTGGTTGAATATCAGTGGCAGTAGAATGAGGCCCATCAGTGGCTATTAATTGCTCACTTAAGCCTCAGTAGGCAATGGGATGCAAAGCTGTGCATGGGTGTTCCCACCACGGTCTTAATCTGGGTGGAGGCAGGAAGGTGGTGAGGTCCCTACTCACCACCCTCCCACCTGATTAAATACCCTTACTGCCTCCAAACGTCTCTTGGGGAGGGCATAAAATACTGCCCTCATCCCCAACTCTCTTTTTTCCTCTCTGTCTCTCTTTTTCTTTCTCTCTCTCTCTCTCCTCCTCCGCCGCAACTGTGTGCAAACATTTTAGTCGTGGGATAGTATGGGCAATACATTGATGGGAGGGGATTGGATCTGTAACTTAAGTCATTTTTTAAAAATGGCAGCACTAGTACATTTTTCATGATCATTTGTATTTATTTTATGTACCAGATGATGAGTGGCTGACAAGTTTGAGAGAGACTTTGTTTTAAAGTGGAACCTAGTGGCCAGATCCCACAGCTACATTGTGACAATTGGCATAGCAATACTGAATGGGAAATGTTGACACATCAATATTACCAATGGCAAAAGTTAACAGAAATGTGAGAGCAGTAACTGGGATAATAAGAAGTAAAGTGCATGGACAATAAACCGTGTGTGTGTTGGGATCTTTTTACTCTGTACGGGGAGGAGGTCAGAGCTGGGACGAAACAGTCACCTATCACACCAATGTTCCCATAGTCTCCACACTATGTCATGTAGTTACCACCTTCTGGATGAGCAACGTACTATCCTGGTCAGCATTGATCCCTCAATTATCATCACTTTGCTTTAAAAAGATTATGATCAGGCTATTATCACATTACTGTTTGTGGGAACTTGCTATGTGCAAATTAGCTGCTGTTTCCTACATTATATATCCTGAGGCTCTGGAAGGCACTATATAAATGTGGGTTCTTTCTTTTACTTTAGAATATTGGTACCAAAGTTGGTAACGCTGATTTTCTGGGCAGATGTCGACAAGTGCTCACATGTTCTCATCATCGATTTTTTTTTAAGCTAAAAACAATCTAACCCAAAGAAATTTTGAAAAAGTTATCTACTCCCATCCGACAATCTCTGATTTAATAAGGCTCTTCTTGCCTTTTATTGCAGGTCTTTGGCGGTTGGTCATCAGTACTCCATATTGGCGACTCAGCCCATACTGTGTGGGAGTATCCCTGGCCTTGTACCAAAGCAGCTTCGGTTTTGCCGGAATTACATGGAGATTATGCCAAGTGTGGCAGAGGGTGTGAAAATTGGGATTCAGGAATGCCAGCATCAGTTTCGAGGAAGGAGATGGAACTGCACGACTGTTGAGGATAACTTGGCAATCTTTGGACCTGTGTTGGATAAAGGTAATTAAATTATGTCAACACCCCAGGAAAGGTTATCTCCTCTCTATTACAGCAGGACAGTAGAAACCAGTGTTACTGATCTATCTTATTGTTGAAAACTATAAGAAGTCACTCTCTGACCCTGCACTCCTGTTCAAGAATATCACCTCCCAGGAGAGAAGATCAGAAATTTAAGGCTACTCTGCAAATGATTTTCCACAATAAGGCTCCTGAAAGGGGAGATTCCTCTTCAGGAGTACAAAATTGGAAAGTTATCTCTGTAATGCCAGACTGTGTATTTTGGCTGATCCTCCTTAACAGTGATTCCTCCTCATGCTACAGCAGATTATTAGGGCAGTGACGAGAGGTTTTCCTCTGGGATCTGTTCTAGGGCCTCAACCTTTCGTGATACTTATTAATGATTTGGATGAAGCAATAGAGAGCTGGATATCCAAGTTTGCAGATGACATACCATTAGAAGGAACAGTCAGTGTTACAAAAAGAGGTGCATAAATAGATTGGGTGGAATTTTGATCTAAGAAAGGGGTGGGTTCTGGTGAGTAAGGGGGACTCGAACAGCAAAAAATGCCAGTGTGTTGGAAACTGAGCACGATCTTACTAACTTCTGCAATTGTCTGGTGCACATTTGGAGGTGTGTAAGACACCCAACATGGGGCTGGCAACTCTACAATTAAAATCTGTAAAGTGGCAGTTGAAATGAGCTTTAACTCAACATTCTAGCTTTAATGACAAGCACATAGGTTTTCCGAGCTGGCTGAAACTCACCAGGGTCAACAAGGCAAAAGGACAGTGGGGATTGATGGGACTGTAAAATTGACAGGTTGGAAAGCCTTTAAATATTGACACAGGACAGTTACTTAGGTGTAGGCCTTTTGCTTAGAATTTGATCTGAAGGTGAGCGATCATTGCTTTGGGTGTTTTTTCCAATACATTTCTGTTATCTTGGACTTTTTCTGACTTTGTTCTGCACTTTGCAGCTGTCAGCCTCCTCAGCAGAATGGGGGCAGCTTATGCAGCAGCTGCCTTCCACGCAGCTACATGCTGCTCCACAGGACAGAAGGGTTGGATATAGAGATCCAGCTCACAGGAGGCAATTCCCCTAACCCAGGGTGTACAGACAGAGGATCAGCTTTGTAGTCATGATTAAGTGACAGTGCCTGAGGAGTCCCAGGCTTTCTTGGCAAGTCATTGCTGGCATCTGCATCCTCTTGGAACAAGAAGTCCAGTGACTGTGCATTTCCAGTGGCTATCAAGGTCACCATTGCCCTGACTTTCTTCACCTGCAGCTCCTTCCAGGGATCTGATGGTGATATTTGCAGGATTTCACAATTTTCTGCACATGTGTACCCTCCAGTTGACCAACACTATGTTTAAGAGGGCTGCCAATTACATCCACATTGCTACTGATGAACGCAGTCAGAATGAGAAAGTTCTCTGATTTGCTGCAGTGGATAGATTCTCACCAGTACAGGGTGTCACTGACTGCACACATGGCAAGCAGGTTGCCCTGAGCTCAACCAGCAGTCTTTGTCAATTGAAAGGAATTCCACTCCAGTGCTCAGCTGGTATGTGACCATTGGGAGATTCTCATGCATGTCTGTACAAGATGTCCTGGAAGTCACCATGATGTTTAATCACATCTCCTGCAGATCTTTACACCTCCAAACAGAAACAATGGCTGGATCCTCAAAGACAAGGGCGACCGTATAAGAACATGGCTGATGACACTTATGAAAAATGCTACAACTGATGAACAGGAAAGGTATACCTGCAGCCAAAGGAGGACAAGGGTGGTCATTGTCCACAACCTAATGGCTTGCTTAATGTGATTCAGGTGCCTGGATAGGCCTGGGTGCGCCCCTCAGCATGCACCAGTAAGAGGGTGTCAGTATGGTAGCGGTCTGCTGTGCTGTGTACAACATTGTGCTATAGAGGGGAGTGGAGCTTCAGTAGGAAGGTGATGACCAATGTGCACCCTCTGAGGAGGAGCAGCAGGATCAAGAGAAGCCTAATGTCACCAGGCTCTTTGCAGTCACTCACCTAGCTAGCCCAAAAGAGACTCCTAAAAATTTGGTTCAGCTAGTGTGTAAAGGCATATGGCACATCAATGCTGAACCCACTGCCCTTGCCCTTCCCCAATGCCACCCCCCCCGCCTCCACCTTTCCATCACCACAGCAACACAAATCATCCCCAAGGCCAATAATCCTTCCATTTCATTTGTACCCTCTGCTCATCTTCTACTCTAGACTTAGCATTTTCCTTAAAGCTGATGGTCATTTGTCAGACGAGGGGCAATAACAGAGATGACTGGACAGTGGAGACTTAAATTAACATTTACAATAAAATTGGCAGTGACGTACTTGTAAACACCCAAGTGGTTCCCCTTTTGAAACTGCTTGATCTTTCTCTTTCTTTTTCATATTACTTCTACATTGTGCTACTACTATGTTTTCTGCAGTCATTCCCCTGCTCTGACAGCAGGTCTGCCTTTGGAGGATTGCTGCTGGATTTTAAGGCCCCTGAGAACTTCCCATCTGTATCTGTTTGGGGGTAAACTCAGCCATTGGGCACTATGCAACATTTAGTGCTCTGACTGAGGTCTGGAGGGCACGGGGGTAAAGGGTGGCAACACCTTGAGCAGAGTCCCCACTTCCATGTGTCATTTCTCCATCTTCCCCCTCATGACCCAATATACTCCCCTGCTACCCAAGAGCTGTAGAGCACTTTGCACTTGAGTGTGCTGCTGAATGGCCAAGGCAAGGCTTTCTTCCATCCTATTTAAACCAGCAGATTGAATGTGCAGGTTGTTGGTGAGGGCAAGCATGCTGTCGGTTGCCTGCCATTTCTGATACTTCATGTAGGTGGACATTCTTTCCATGGAGGTGCACCTTAGTGCAAAAATCTAAGGCATCATGAATTTAAAAAGCTATGACAAAGTCTGCTTCAACGACATTTGGCTTCCTAATCTGCTGCCCCCCCTCCCCTACTGCGAGCAAGGCCAAGTGTAAAATTATGCCCATTAAGTGAGTTCGAAAAGCAATGGAAAGTGTTGTTCAATATGGGCAAGTTTGAGGCTATCTACGTTGGACCCAAGAAAGATAAATTGGAGCATTTTCTAAATTGTAAGAAACTGTGAACTGTAGAAGAGATTTGTGAGTTCAAGTACAGAAATCATTTAAAGCTTGTAGAAAGATAGAAAAGCAATCAAAAACGCTACTGCATATTGGCCTTTATCTCAAAGGGGCTGGAATACAAAAGGGCGGAAGTTCCATGGCTTTGGTCAGATCCTAACTGGAATACTGTATTCTGTTTTGGACACCATACCTCAGGAAGGATATAGTGACCTTGAAAAGGGTGGGGTAGGGCAGCATAGATTTCCAGAATGATACTGGGGCTTGGGAAGTTAAATTGGGGACCGGTTGTATAAACGTTCTCTTGGCTGGAGACCAAATGAAAAGAGACCCAAGAGCACAAAAATTTCACCACTAAGGCCAAGCCTTAAATGGCAGCAGATTGGAAGCAGAAAGAAGAGGCGCCTGCATTCTCCTCTTCACTGGGTAAGTTATAAGGGCAACAGGAGTGAGTAGGTTTGTACACACCATGTTCAACCAGCAGTAATGAACAAAGTAAAAAGGATTCTGGGTTATATTTCCAGATCAATTAAGTTCAAACACCAATGAGCTCATCCTGAAAGTTGGATGATGCTCTATTCAACGTGTACATGGAGTACAGGGTACAGTGCATGGCAGAAGGGGGCTTTGTAGCACACAAGGACAACAATGACACCAACCCCTTTCGGACTCTGCAGTCCTTAAAAAAAAAAGATACGTCAATGAGGACCTTGAAAGGAATAGAGAAAGTAACTCTGGAATGGTTTCCAGATAGAACAGGGGAGCAGAGTCAGGGTTCGAAAGGCGCGTTTTAAAACAGACATTAGCAAATATTTCCTAACCACAGTGTGATCCATCGTCGGAATGGATTGGCAAGAAAGGTAGTTGAGGCAGGTGTCCTGGGTCAGTTATGAGCATGATTTTGTACTGACAATGTGCTCCTTATGGTAATATGGGGAGAAGGGATAGAATGAGCTGAATGGCCATCTTTTTTTCCCAACCATGCTTGTTAAGTCTGCTGAGAGTATTAAGTGGCATTTGAACTGTTTTATTTATTTTTTATTCTTTGACGGGATGTGGGCATCGCTGGCTAGGCCAGCATTTATTGCCCATCCCTAACTACCCCTGAGAAGATGGTAGTGGTGAGCTGCTGCCTTGAACCGCTGTAGTCCCTATGGTGTAGGTACACCCACAGTGCTGTCAGGGAGGGAGTTCCTGGATATATACTCAGCGACAGTGAAGGAACGGCAATATATTTCCAAGTCAGGATGGTAAGTGGCTTGGAGGGGATTTTCCAGGTGGTGGTGTTCCCATGTTCCTGCTGCCCTTGTTCTTCTAGGTGGTAGTAGTCGTAGGTTTGGGAGCTGCTGCCTAAGGAGCCTTGGTGATTTCCTGCAGTGCATCTTGTAGGTGGTACACACTGCTGCTACTGTCTGTTGGTAGTGGAGGGAGTGAATGTTTGTGGAAGGAGTGCCAATCAAGTGGGCTGCTTTCTCCTGGATAGTGTCAAGCTTCTTGAGTGTTGTGGGAACTGCACTCATCCAGGCAAGTGGGGAGTATTCCATCACACTCTTGACTTGTGCCTTGTAGATAGTACACAGGCTTTGGGGAGTCAGGAGGTGAGTTACTAGCTGCAGGATTTCTAGCCTCTGACCTACTCTTTGTAGCCACAGTATTTATATGGCTAGTCCAGTTCAGTTTCTGGTCAATGGTAACCCCCAGGATGTTGATAATTGGGGTTTCAGCAATGGTAATGCTATCGAATGTCATGGGGTGATGGTTATATTCTCACTTGTTGGAGATGGCCATTGCCTGGCACTTGTGCGGTGTGAATGTTACTTGCCACTTGTCAGCCCAAGCCTGGATATTGTCCAGGTCTTGCTGCATTTGGATATGGACTACTTCAGTATCTGAGGAGTGGCGAATGATGCTGAACATTGTGCAGTTATCAGCGAACATCCCCACTTCTGACCTTATGATGGAAGGAAGGTCATTGATGAAGCAGCTGAAGATAGTTGGGCAGAGGACACTACCCTGAGGAACTCCTGCAGTGATGTCCTGGAGCTGAGATAATTGACCTCCAACAACTACAGCCATCTTCCTTTGTTTAGGTATGGGGAAACTCTCCAACCAATGGAGAGTTCCCCCCCCCCCCCCCCCCCCATCCCATTGACTCCAGTTTTGCCAGCGTTCTTTGATGCCACACTCTGTCAAATGCTGCCTTGATGAGTACAGATGATATAAACTAGGACCAAAGGAATATAAGGGTTAATTTTGGTTGGATCAAGGAGTGCATTCGATGCAGGGTGAGAATAAGGAGCCGTACTGGCACCAACTCATCTAATTCACTGCACAAAAGTCAAGAAGTGTCTTTTGAGAGGCCTCATTAAGAGAACTTTATTGTATCTCATAATTCTGTGTAAATACAGGGTAATTGACGCCACATAAATAATTTTGCAATTTTTTATCAGCATTGCTCATGCTTATAAAATGGGACATTAGAAATCTGACAGTCAGGCCCTTAAGTGCCAACTTCTTAATAGTGTTTTTTTTAAGGTTATAGACCTGAAACGTTAACTCTACAGTATAAATATGTCGTTTCCCCCGACATCGACATTTTCTTGCAAATTGTCTTGGGTGCCGAAAAGCTTCAACAAGAAATCTTTTTTTTCAGCAATACTCAAGTTCTGTGCTATCAAATGACTATTAATATTCTTCCTGTTAGCTGTTATTTTACTTGTAGCAAATAATTCAGTGTGGGAATTTAAAGTAATTATTATTTATTCCCATGATGTTGGCGTCGTTAGCAAGTGCCCATCCCTAGTTATCCTGAGAAAGTGGTGGTTTGTCTTCTTGAATAGCTGGGAACAGTGCCTTACTAGACCACTTCACTTCAGAAGGCAGTTAAGCGTCAACCACATTGATACTCTTTCGAGTTATCAACAGTCACAGATTGCAACTCTTTTGAGTACAATCACAGTTCTTGGTTTCCGGGAGTGGGACATGAACCCACAACCCTCTGATTCAAAGGCGAGGGTGCTATGAACTGAGCCACAGCTGATGTGGGACTGGAGTTAGACCTCAGCCAAATTGGGTAATGACAATCAATTAAAAAGCATTGGCAAACACATTGAGTTTTATACAATATATATTCATGACTTGGATAAGGGAAGTGAATGTACTATCACCAAGTTTGCGGATGACACAAAAATAGGTGGGAAGGCAAGTGGTGAGGAGGACACAAAGAGTCTACAGAGGGATATTAACAGGTTAACTGAGTGGGGAAAAAACTTGGCAGATGGAATATAATGTGGGAAAATGTGAGGTTATGCACTTTGGCAGGAAGAAACATAGAAACGAGGAGCAGGTCATTTGGCCCTTCAAACCTGCTCCGGCATTCAATATGATCATGGCTGATCCTCTATCTCAATGCCATATTCCCTCTTTCTCTCCACATCCCTTGATGCCCCTAATATCCAAAAAATTATCAATTTCTTTCTTGAAAAACTCAGTGACCAGGCCTCCACAGCCTTCTGTGGTAGAGAATTCCACAGGTTGACCACCTTCTGAGTGAAGAAGTGTTTCCTCATCTCAGTCCTAAATGACTTGCCCCCTATCCTGAGACTGTGGCCCCTGGTTCTAGATTCCTCAACCAGGGGAAACATCCTCCCTGCATCCAGTCTGTCTAGCCCTGTTAGATTTTTATACATTTCAATCAGATCCCCTCTCATTCTTCTAAACTCTAGTGAATAGAGGCCCAGTCGACTCAATCTCCCCTCATACAACAATCCTGTCATCCCCGGTATCAGCCTAGTGAATCTTTGCTGCACTCCCTCTATGGCAAGTATATCCTTTCTTAGGTAGGGAGACCAAAACTGCACACAATACTCCAGATGTGGTGTTACCAAGGCCCTGTATAACTGCAATAAGACATACCTACTTCTGAACTCAAATCCTCTTGCAATGAAGGCTAACATACCATTTGCCTTCCTAATTCCTTGCTGAATCTGCCTGTTTACTTTCATTAACTGGTGTACAAGGGCACCCAGATCCCTTTGTACATCCACATTTCCCAACATATCATCATTTAAATAATACTCTTCCTTTCTGTTTTTCACACCTAAGCGTATATATTCAGATTTATCCACGTTATACTGCATCTGCCATGTGTTTGCCCAAACACACAACTTGTCTAAATCACCCTGAAGCCCCCTTGCATCCTGCCCACAACTCTCAACCCCGCCCAGTTTTGTGTCATCAGCAAACTTGGAAATGTTGCATTTGGTTTCCTCATCCAAGTCATTTATATATATATATATATATATATATATATCATGAATAGCTGGGGCCCAAGCACTGATCCCTATGGTACACCACTAGTCACTGCGTCCCATCTGGAAAAAGACCCATTTATTCCCACTTTCTGTTTCTGGTATGTTAATCCATGTCAGTATATTACCCCCGATCCCATATGCTTTAATTTTGCCCACTAGCCTCTTATGTGTACCTTATCAAAAGCCTTCTTGAAATCCAATTACACCACACATCCACTGGTTCTTCTTTATCTATTCTACTAGTTACATCCTCAAAAAACTCCAGCAGATTAGTTAAGCATGATTTCCCTTTCATAAGCCCTTGCTGACTTTGTTTAACCCCGTTAATGCTTTCCGAGTGTTCTGTCACAGCGTCTTTTACAATAGACTCTAGTATTTTCCCCACTATTGATGTTAGGCTAACTGGTCTGTAATTCTCTTGTTTTTTCTCTCTCTCCTTTTTTAAATAGTGGGGTTACATTTGCCAACCACCAATCTGTAGGAACAACACCAGAGTCTATAGAATTTTGGAAGATGACCACCAATGCATCCAATATTTCCAGGGCCACTTCCTTTAGTACTCTGGGATACCCCATTAATTTCTCTAGCACCATTTTGTTACTAATACTGATTTTCTTCAATTCCTCCCTCTCACTAGACCCTTGGTTCCCTAACAATTCTGGGAAATTATTTGTACCCTCTTTTGCAAAGAAATATGTGTTCAATTCTTCTGCCATTTCTTTGTTCCCCATTATAATTTCCCCCGTTTCTGAATGTAAAGGACCTACATTTGTCTTTGCTAATTTTTTTCTCTTCACACATTTATAGAAGCTTTTGCAGTCAGTTTTAATGTTCCCTGCAAGTTTACTCTCCTACTCCATTTTCCCCTTCTTGATCAAGCTTTTTGTCCACTTTTGCTGAATTCTAAACTGCGTCCAATCCTCAGGCTTGCTGCTTTTTCTGGCAATTTTATATGTCTCCTCCTTGGATCTAATACTATCCCTAATTTCTTTTGCAATCCATGTTTGAGCCACCTTTCCTGTTTTATTTTTGCACTAGACAGGAGTGAATAATCATTGTAATTCATGCATACGTTCCTTAAATATGAGTCATTACCTATCCACCGTCAACCCTTTTAGTAGGTTTCCCCAATCCATCATTGCCAACTCGCGCCTCATACCCTCGTAGTTCCCTTCATTTAGATTCAGGACCCTAGTTTCAGATTCAGCTTCTTCACTCTCCATTTTAATGAACAATTCTATCATTTTATGGTGGAATAGAGGAGTTAAATATTATTTACATAGAGAAAGACTGCAGAAAGTTGCAGCACAGAGGGACTTGGGAGTCTTTGTGCATGAATCACAAAAAGCTAACATACAAGTTCAACAGGTGATAGGGAAGGAAGGTGGAATGTTGGCCTTTATTTCAAAGGGAATGAAGTATAAAAATAGGGAAGTCTTGCTAAAACTATGCAAGACACTAGTTAGACCACACCTAGAATACTGTGAACAGTTTTGATCTACTGATCAAAGGAAAGATATACTGGCATTGGAGGCAGTCCTGAGAAGGTTCACTAGGTTGATACCGGGTATGGAAGGATTTTCTTATGAGGAGAGGTTGAGTAGGTTGGTCCTGTACTCATTGGAGTTTAGAAGAATGAGAGGTGACCTTATTGAAACATATAAGATTCTTAGGAGGCTTGACAGGATAAACGCTGAGAGATTGTTTCTCCTCGTGGGAGAGTCTGGAACCAGAGGGCATAATCTCAGAGTAAGGGGGCACCCATTTAAGATTGAAATGAGGAGGAGTTTCTTCTGAGGTTAGTGAATCTGAGGAATTCTTTACTGCAGAGGGCTGTAGAGGCTGGGTTGTTAAGTATATTCAAGGCTGAGATAGACAGATTTTCAATCAGTAAGGGAATCAAGGGTTATGGGGAAAAGGCAGGAAAGTGGAGTTGAGGATTAACAGATCAGTCTTGATCTCATTGAATGGCAGTGCAGACTTGATGGGCCGAATGGCCTACTTCTGCTCCTACGTCTTATGGTCTTATGGATTTTACAGTTTAATCTGACAGCTTCGCAGTCACTTTCTTAGGATTCCTTTGAGGTTCCTTACAGTACTTGATTTGAATGAGGAAGAGAATTACAAGATGACATAACAACTGCCAATTTATAGTGAGATAATGTCACATGGTGTGACACCTTTAATGTTGAAAATCCTCATCATAGTGCCACCTATAGGAGCAATAAATACTACAGGCACCTATAATGAGTGTTCAGTGATACCTATGCACCACATATTAAATTTAATTTAGAATAAATGGTTTTCCTGTCCCTTTTTTATCCACTCTTGGTGCGGCCATAAATTATAGGCCTTGGTTTACAGATTTTTTAAAAAAATTGTGTGTCTCATTGCAGCCACAAGGGAATCGGCTTTTGTTCATGCCATCGCTTCGGCAGGTGTCGCCTTTGCCATTACCCGGTCATGTGCTGAGGGTACAGCAAACATCTGCGGCTGTGACACCCGACACAAGGGCAAGCCGGGGGAAGGCTGGAAGTGGGGAGGCTGCAGTGAAGATGTCGAGTTTGGGAGCATGGTGTCCCGAGAGTTTGCAGATGCCCGAGAGAACAGACCAGACGCACGCTCCGCCATGAATCGACATAACAATGAGGCCGGCCGCATGGTCAGTATTTGATAAGCTCGGGAATGGGGAAAAACAGCAAGCTCAGTATAAGTGAGCACAACCCATGATGTGATTGGAAAGACAAGGGTGTATAAAATCAAGAATACCAAACAATCACACTCCTTCAAAGAAAGAATTAACTTGCATTTATATAGCAAATCCACCCTGAGGTATGGTACTAAGCTATGAAAACCGGCAAAAGGGGCAGTGTATGGGGCCTTCCGAGTTACACTTGATAGGTTGCATCTTTCTCTAGATTCTCTCCTATCTCCCCCCACCCGCCATTCCCTCTCCAAGATCGTCCTGTGCATGAGACCTGATCCCATGTTGAATCCCTTCAATCAAGTCTCTGCCCCTGCCACAGTACTGAAACTGCTCATAACAAAGTCACAAAAGACAACCTATGTGACTGTGACAAAAGCAAAGTTTCCCTTCTCGACCTTTATGCAGGCTTTACTTGGGTTGACCACATGATCCTCCTCCAGTGCTTCATCACTGTAATCCTGCTGGGTGGGACCACTCTCACTTGGTTCCATTCTTATCTATCCAGTCATAGCCAGACTATTACTTACAAAGGTTTCTCTTCCTACTCCCAGAGCATTGGCTCTGTGTCCTCCAAGGACTTATCCTTGGCATCTTCCTATTTCACATTTACAGGCTGCCCCTCGGTGACATCCTCAAAAAGCAGTGCAAATTTTCATATGTACCCAGCTTTGTCTCACCAGCACATCACTCCACTCCTCCACTGGTACTAAATTATTTGATTGCTTGCCTGACATACAGTACTGGGTGAGGAGAAATTTCCTCCTATTAAACATTGGGAAGACTAAAGTCATTGCCCTCGGTTCCTGCCACAAACTCCATCCCCTAGCTACCAACCCTCCATCTCACTTCCTGACAACTCTGAGAATGTTTGCAACCTTGGTATCATTTTGATCTGAAGATAAGCTTCCAACCACATGGCTGTACCTTCGCTAAGGCCACCTATTTCCTTCTCCATTACATCATTCAACTCTTCCCCTGCTTCTGAAGCCCACATCCATGCTTTTATTACTTTGGGATGATTATTTGAGCGCACTCGTGCATTGTCTCCCTCATTCTATTCCCCATTAACTTGGTGCCATCAAAATCTCATGCCAACTCCCATTGACAATTAACCCTGTGCTCACTGACTTACATTGGCTCATGGGTAAACAATACCTCAAACCCTGCAACCCCTCAGAGCCATCTGCTCTCCTCTAATTCTGGCCTCTTCAGTATTCCCTATTTAATATTGGGGCTGGCTAGGCCAGCATTTATTGCCCATCCCTAATTGCCCTTGAGAAGGTGATGGTGAGCTGTCATCTTGAACCACTGCGGTCCCTGTGGTGTAGGTAGACCCACAGTGCAGTTAGGAAGGGAGCTCCAGGATTTTGACCCAGTGACAGTGAAGGAACGGCGATATAGTTCCAAGGCAGGATGCTGAGTGACTTGGAGGGGAAAATTGCTTCACGAGTGGATTTGTCTTCAGCTGTCTAAGCCCTAAGGTTCCGGACTTCCGTCTTGTAACCTCTGTACCTCTCTTTCCTCCTTGAAGATACTCCTTAAAATCTATTTCTTCGACCATGCTTTTGGCCATTGCTCTAATATAGCGTCAAGTCACATTTTGCTTTATAATGCTCCAGTGAAGTGCCTTGGGGTGTTTTATTACACTAGAAGCATTACTTAAAGTCAAGTTGTTGTTTTTGTTGTTTGTTGTCCATTTCTAGTTGCCCTCAGTGTATTAAGAGCCAATCATGTAGTGCGGGCTGTAGTCCTAGATCCAAGATAGGTTGCGTGTGATGACCTAATCGAACTGTTCCATTTCCTTCTCAGGCCATTTTGGACCACATGCACCTGAAGTGCAAGTGCCATGGACTATCAGGGAGCTGTGAGGTGAAGACATGCTGGTGGTCACAGCCTGATTTCCGTGTGATCGGAGATTACTTAAAAGATAAGTATGATAGTGCCTCTGAGATGATTGTGGAGAAACATCGAGAGTCCAGGGGTTGGGTGGAGACCCTTACTCCCAAGTACACCTTATTCAAAGCTCCAACAGAGAGAGATTTGGTCTACTATGATTCTTCGCCGAATTTCTGCAACCCCAACCCTGCAACTGGCTCATTTGGCACGCGACACCGAAAGTGCAACATCACATCGCATGGAATTGATGGATGTGAGTTACTATGCTGTGGCCGTGGACATGATACAAGGACTGAAAAACGTAGGGAGAAGTGTCACTGTATCTTCCATTGGTGTTGTCATGTGAGCTGCCAAGAGTGCACACGCATCTACAGTGTTCATACTTGTAAATAGAGGGAGATAGAGTATTTCTGGGAAATTGGTGATGGTCCTGAACTGAAATATCTTGCTACATGTAGAAGATCAAGATCTTAAGTCAAGGCTCATCTTTGTGCCCATGGATTAATCTTACCTGGAGACAGTGCCTTTTAAATACTCATATAGAAAAGAACCAGTGTTGACCAAACCTTCACACAGTTTAACCTTCAGACCAATTGCCAAGAAGCACAGAAACAGGATCGTAATCCATATAACATTGGAAAACCTTCAAGAGATGGGCATCTAACACAAATAAGCTGTGTCTGAAAGAACAAGTTGGATATTAAGTTCTGCTATTTAACATTTAAATCAAAGCAATACAGCAAACCTTTGCTTGAAATCTGAAAGGGAATTCTAGAAGAGGGAGACAGGCTTTCCAATGCACATTCTATAAAATGAAAAGGTAGATCAGAATGACAAGACCCAATGGGCAGATGTGGTAGTTGTAACTATTGTGGAACTATTAAAGTCTTTTGAATAAATTCTAACATAATAGGTTATCTAGGAATTTCTGCTGCTACCAGTGTCTATTTACTCATGTTTCCTGATGTGATTGTTCACTTTGTTCTTTTTCAAGAGCATCATCAAACCAAATGAAAATATTTACATATGTTGCCCATTATCTAAAGTATTTATTCAGTCAAATAAGTTGCTTGGCAATAGGTGGTCCTCATTTATTAAGTCTGACGATTTACGGTGAGAACATCCATGAAGATTTTGTACAGTCGGTGTGATGTCCAACTACCTGGTAATACAAGGGCATTTATTTTAAATTTGCGAATAAAAGTCTCCCATTTTTATGACATTCTAACCATCCATTGTCCATAGCAGCAAGTTTTTCAGGTCTTGGAAAATGGTGAAAAGTTACCATAATAAAACAAA
Organism: Cetorhinus maximus; assembly: GCF_964194155.1. Taxonomy (NCBI): domain Eukaryota; kingdom Metazoa; phylum Chordata; class Chondrichthyes; order Lamniformes; family Cetorhinidae; genus Cetorhinus; species Cetorhinus maximus. The sequence continues at coordinate 135,351,855 of NC_135882.1, read as the reverse complement.
TGCCCAAAATGGAGAACAAGTTGGGGTTTAGATGCTCGACATCATTTCGAAAGCAGCCAGGCGGACTGAGTGAGCAGCTTGTCAGTATGATAGACCATCAGTCCTTTATATTTTTATCAATAGATGTAAATTTAAATACATCACATGTAAAATGTCTACAAGGAACGGTGGACACCAGCAAGTCTTATTCACTTCTATGACTCTATGGCCTGATTTTTACCACAGGCTTTGGGACAGTGACGTCAGGTAAAAAGCAAGCTCCAAGCCTGCAGTTGCCAGCAACAGGATTGCTTCGGCAATTTTACCACAGGCGGCCTCCCAATTGGCTGCCTGCAGGTAATTAAGGAGGGGAAGCAGCCTCCTAATGCTGTCGGTCCAATCAGAGGGCCAGTAACTCTGAAGCGATCAGCAGCATCAATGGGAGAGGTGGTCATTATTTAGGAATGCAGGAGACTTTAGGAACTGGGCGAGGTAAGTAAGAAAAATTCAAGAAGCGGAGAATCAGAGGGGTGGAATCTCATCCGAGGAAATCATTGGGACCATGATGGCTGTCTTCCCTCTCCATGGTCCCCTCTTTAGGTCATCAAGCCTCTGGCACCAGTGGTCCCCGAGCTGCCTCAGGGAGGCCACTTCTATTTAGCTGGTGGCCTCGCCAAACAGCAAGGGTCAACCTTCCATTGGCAAAACGCTGTCAACCCTGTAAAATAACCCCTGTAAGGGCCTTCAATTATGCTAATTGGCTGCCCCCCCACCTTGGAGTGAGCAGCCTCTCCAAATCCAACCCACTGCTGGTAAAATGCCCTGATGGTGGGATCATGTCCGGTCAGCTCCCTGGGACTTTACCAGTGCCCACCTGCCAGGGGCCAGTAAAATCCTTAAGCATCAGCCTAATATTAGATTGAAATATTCATGGTGGACTCCTTATATCATAAGCCTAGGTCTGACTGCTTGAGTGCAGAAATAAGACTGACCTTCTCTCCCCATTTTAAGTACCCACAGCATTAATCCCTCCGAGATCCATGGACCACCTTCTTTTCCCCTCGGATTTTTTAAAAATATTTTTTCATGGGAAATGGGCGTTGCTGGCTAGGCCAGCATTTTTAATTGCTGATATCAAGCTACAACCAGAGGATTAGGGAAAAAAAGGACAAAAGTGAACCTTAATTTGGATGTATTTGAAGTTTTCAAAGAAGCCTTGCTGAGCTGCTGTAGTGCTCCCGTAAATAGTACACACTATAGCCATAGTGCCTCTGGTGGAGGTAGTAGATGTTTTAAGTAGTGGATTGGCCGCTGATCAAGCAGAACTGCTTTATCCGGGATGGTGTTGAGCTTCTTAAGTGTTGTTCTTCTACCATCTTGGTAGTCGTATGATAAAATAATATGGAAGTTCTTGGCTAATCATAGCAATCAATCTGTATCTGCTGCTGCGACCTTCACTAGCTGGCTTCCCATCTGACTGCAAGCTCAGCAAATGCAAGCTGGGGGTGCCATAATAGTGATGCACTGTGGAGCTAAAGTTCTACAGTGTGTGGGGGTTCCCCACAACTTCCTGACCAACCCAGTCCTGCGGATCGGGTCAGTTAAAACTCTTTTCAATTTTTCAGTGATCAATCTAGGGGAATGTTAGAAGCCGTTAGTGTTTATTCGTTTAGATGCAAAGCAGATACATTTCTTTCAGAAAATAATGTTTTGTGATAAAGCATATAAATAATTTGAGACATATGCTAAGTGTAGCATGCTTCAAAGGAACAGGTGACTTTGAACTATGATCTGAAATCTCCCCACTACTGGGGGGGTTTCCTGGTATCATTTTTGGGTCTGTTGTGGACTGATTGCTATAAATTGTACAAATTCCATTATTGTTCTATCATGCAACAAAGTTCTTATGATCTTGCTTTCTCCACTGTTTCAGGTTGGAGATTCCACACCTTAAAACCGTGTGTAAATAATAAAAAAAACTCCAAATCCCTCTCATCATTCTTTTGATGATTTGCATATTTATCCTCTCTGGTTACAATCACACTGTCCGGTTAAATGTTTTCTCCAAATTTACTGCATTAAAAATCTTCTCACTATTTTGAACCACTGCCCTCTTTATTCTACTGAAATGAGCCTCCAGCTTCTCCAGGGTCTTCTCACTTTGATAAGTGGGACGTTCTTTAGAATTAACCAGCTAAATGACACTTGCCCAATACAACCAATTGCATTGCCCCTCCCTATCTCTGTACTCTCCTTGGGCGTTACAATCTTCCAAGAACTCCGTATTCCTCCATAACTGATCTCTTGTTCAACTCCCACTTCCTTCAGCCAGCTAGACCCCAAGCTTTAAAATTCCCTTCCTGAACAGCGCCACCCCTCTTTCCTCCTTCAAGATCCTCCTTCAAACCTACATCTTTGATCAAGCTTTTAGTTACCTTTTCGAATGTCTTTGGTTTGGTGTCAATTTTTGTTTGATAACACCCCTGTGAAGTGCCTTGGGATGTTTTCCTACATTAGTGTGTTATTGTGCTATATAAATGCAAATTATTGTTGAATGGCTATTGGATGAGATGTTGGAGTGCAGCCAGCACTATATAATCATAGACCAAAAGAGTCAGCATCTTCAGCAAAGCATGGGGAGAAAATGGGAATCTTATTGGAGCAGCCTGCGCTTCAGACTTTTAATTCCCAATTTTTGTACAAAGTACTTTTTGAATTTTGCATTTAAAGATCTTTTTTAAATAATTTATTTCAGAAAATGTATATATTAGTAATTATGGATATATATTTTGTTGGGACATTGTTTTTTGCCTTGTGACTGTAGACGTGACGTGACTGTTAATACTTTTCACTGACATCTTCTAGATGTGCCCTCAGTGACAGGCAGTGTTACAGTGCTCAATGTTAACACAATTAATAAATAAAAACATTTATTTCTCAACCAATAGTGCTGGTTCATTCTTGTCTAACTCCTGAGCTTTAACTTGCGGATCTGTCTGTAAGGGCTGGATTTTCGCAGAGTTGGGATGACTCGGGAGCCCTTTAAAATTGGCGATTGGGTACCAATTCCAGGATTCCTGACCCTATTCCTGGAGTTTCCAATTTTCAAGAGTGCCTTTTAAAGGTGTAGGCTGGTTCAGGTTGTGAGCCTACACTCCTGACCTGGCCAGCTCCATTGTGGGAATAGACATGTCCTAGTCCTATGCAATTTTCTTGGAGTCAGGCCAGCTTCTCAAAGAGTCGTGGTTCACAGCACCTCCAAGGTGTCGTGAACTATAGTCTGCATGAGGGAAGCTGTTAATAGGTAAGTTCAAAAGATCCTCCTCATGACCTTCATGACCCCTGTGCCAAGATAAGCCCTCTGCCCACCTCCTCTGGCTCCTTATGATGCCCATGCCAAGCAATGGTACTTCCATGCCCATTCACATGCTATACACGACGTAGAAGCAATGAACTCTATAGTGACAATAGGATGTGTTTTTTAAAAGCTATTCAGAACTTATTTCCACTTTATTTAAACAAAACTCCTTTTTACCAAAGGCAAAGAAAAGTGTCAATCATCCAGACACTTTAAAGTAGCAGTAGCAGAAACTGCATGCATTTAAACTTTAACACTTGTTGCACTTAAACTCTTTATCTTGTGTAAATAAACATTGTGAAATTAACAGCTGGAGCTGTCGATCAACCAATGTTTTGCTAGGTACTGGGGTGTTTCAACATGCTAATGGATTTCTGGACTCTCAACTTGACTGACATTGTTATTGGGCTGTAGTAAAATGGAATTTTTTTTAAGTGGCAAGTTATTGCTTTTTTTAACCAAATCTTAATGTCACTACAGCATTCATTGTTTCTATATAGTGTTCAGTGGGTGAAAAGGCATAGAAGTGCCATAACTTGGCATGAGGGGCTACAGGAGTTGTTTGGGCACACACTTTGGCATGAGGGCATTAAGGGGCCATAGGAGATGGGGGCACACCTTGACACTGGGGGGCATGAGCTGGCATGGATGGAGCATTGGGAGTGTGTGGGAGTTGAGGGTTCAAGGGCCTTCCTGTATTTATTATAACTGGGTCAAGGTCCCACAACACAAAGATGGTCCTTTTAAACAGCTGCGTCTGCACCTGGCAGCCCCTGTGGATACCTCCGAGTTTTTCCCAGGCTGGCCTGACTGCAGCCCCCACCCCCACACAATGAAAATCCCATCCTTGTGGGCACTTTCTCCCATGGTGCACTAGCCAAGCTAGGAATTTTCCTGACTCCCACTACCCACCTCTGATGAATATCCTGCCCTATATGTCTCACTGTGTATTGGTATGAGTAACTCTTTCCTCTGAGTCAGAAGGTTGTAGGCCCCACTTGAGAGACTTGAGCACACAGTCAAAGCTGGCACTTGCAGTACTGAAGGAGTGTTGCACTGTTGGATATGTCGCCTTTTGCATGAGATGGCAAACTGAAGCCACATCTGCTTTCTTATGTAATACTAAATGATCCCGTAATTTTAAAAAATATCAATGTCCCTCCCAATTTTTGTCTTGGAATCAAAATGGATGATCTAGTCATTTAATTCATTAATGTTTCTGGGGCTTTTCTGTGTGCAACTTGGCTGCTGCGATTCCTACATTTCAACAGCGACTGCAGTTAAAAACTTTTTTTGGCTTTGACGTGCTTTGGGTCATGCTGATTTTCAGAAAGGTGTTATAAAAACAGTTCTTTCTATCTTTCTAACATGGTTAGATGTGGGATATAACTCCAACTACTCTGTACCCAAATAACTTGCACCCAGCCCTGCAGTGTCCCCTGTAAGTCAGTGAATGTGAGATGTCCTTTCAGCAAGCTCCATGATACCTGGAAGGATTTTTAACCCTTGAAGGGAGTTAATTGGTGAGTCCTCAAAAAGGAATAGGAGAAATATCTGTTGGGTCATGATCCAGATAGATTGGGTCTCCGCAGTGGGTGGGAACCCACAGCCTTCTAACTCAGAGGTAAGAGTGCTACCTGGAAATAAGCTAACAAATAAGCTGACACTTTGTCCCAAAAATCGTAATGAAATAAATGACCAAATAATCTTTTTTGTGATATATAAGGAGAGATAAATGTTATGCAGAACATTTTTTCTAGTGCCATGAGATATTTTATATCAATCTGAACAAACAGACAGGGCCTCACACAAACCATCTGAACAGCACTAGATTATGTGATCGAGTGACTAGGGTGGGATTTCAATCCATAACTTCAGTGGCGAGAGTACTGCCTCTGAGTTAAGCCAATGAGCAACTTACCTTCAAGTGTTTCTTTTTATTTTCAAATTCTTTAATTAAACACAAACAGGTTCCTTTGGGAGATTTCTTTTCCCCTCAAAGGGTAACTGGATTGGCCAGTGTGGCACTATGTGTCAGACAGATTTGGTTCCTATTTTTGCTGTGTTACCTGATCTCATCAAGCTGATGGAAAGCTTCCACAGTGGTCTTATTACTCTTGAGCTGGAGAAAATAATCAACCTGGATCCTGAACTCTGTGAACGTTCTGGGGCAGGAGGTGCATTTCTCATCCATTCAGAGGAAGGAACTTAGGACCATTCAGCCCTTTGAGCTTGTTCAGCTTTTCAAATAAATCATGGTTGATCTGTATATAATCTTCATCTATCCACCTTTGTCCTAGATACCTGAATACCCTTGCCCAACAGTTGTGACATTTTCAACTGCATAGCTTCAATAGATTTTTAGAGGAGAGTTACAGATTTCCACTGTGCATCCTGATAATGCTCCTGAACAGCCTAGCTCTAATTTTAAGGTTGTGTCCCCTTGTTCTCAACACTCCTACAAGAGGAAATAGTTTTTCTCTTTCTACCTTATCAATTCCTTTTGAATTGTATTAAACACCTCCATTAGATCACCCCTTATTCTTCTAAACGCAAGATGGCACATGCCTACAGTCAATGTAATTTGTCATCGTAACAACCTTTTTAGCCCCAGTATCATTCACAATCCATGAGGAGAATATCCAGCCTTGCTAGGGAGACAACATTGAGTTTTCCTGTGATTGTTCCATAGTCAAACTGTATACCTACACTCAGTGCTGTTACCCTTAAACAAGCAACGTATGCAGCAAAAATGGTCAAAAGACCTTCATTTTCATTGCCACAGATTGAGCAAATACTGATCCTTGTGACATTATAATTCTTGAAAAGCTTCCCAACCTGTCTGTTCCTTTTGTGTTTCAAAATAGGTCTTTTGGACTGAAAGGGTGACTGCTTCGATGCTGTCTCTGATCCATTTTTTTTCTCTCCGTGTTGTTTTGGTCATTGACAAGGCAGTGTTTGAACAAGACTCCAACCTAATTAGTAGGCTGAACTTGGGTATCTCATAAAATAATACATTTCTCAAAGGATAAAGATTTTGACAAGTCATTCAGACATCAAAGGAAGGTAATGCTGGTGGCTGGAAATGGCAAAGCCTCATTCATCATAGAGTCACAGAATTATACAGCACAGAAAGAGGCCATTAGGCCCATCGTGTCCGTGCCAGCTATCAAGCACCTACCTATTCTAATCCCATTTTCCAGCACTTGGCCCGTAGCCTTGTATGCTATGGCATTTCAAGTGCTCATCTAAATACTTCCTAAATGTTTGGTGTGACTCCTGTTTGAAGCCTGGTAAAATAGGCTTTCGTTTCTTTATCGTGTGAATGAATTATGAGTTCCAACAATTTCCCATCCCTAGTTGCCCTTGAGAAAGTTGTGGTGAGTCACCTTCTTCAACCACTGCAGACCATATAATATTCCTCAGCAATCATTGCAGAAGGTCGGCAAATAGCCAATGACCCCCTCACAGTGCAGCACTCCCTCAGTAATGCACTAAAGTGTCAGCCTAGAAGATTATGCACTCCAGTCTCTAGAGTGGGGCTTCAACTCAAGACTTTCTAGCTCAGAAGTGAGAGTTGTACCACTGAGCTTAGGCCAGTGTTGTCTAAGAAAAGTCACTGGTGTGGCTACAGCAACACATGCATCCATTTTGGTAGAAAATATCTTCCGTAATTGAACTAATGTATTTCACATATATATATATATATATATATATATATAATAAGTATGTAAATAATAACTAGGGGAGCTCACAAGATCAGAAAACACTCACATATTCTGCTTTTCATCTTACTATTTTACCAACAAAAGAACAAAAAGTTTAAAGTTCACATTCATACATTGTAAGGTCACATCTTCCATTGCTCATTTTTATCTCTAAGCAGTGCTGAAACTGACCACATCTGGATTCCTAAGTAACCACATGTGGCTACTGACTAATGTATTGGACAACACTTATTAGTGTTAACACACACCATTGATACTATTCATTACTGATTAGTACTAACCATTGCTAGTAGTCATTGACAGTATTTGACTGTTAGTTTTTTGCTATCAATAGTATATTCATGGCTGATATACAAACCACTGATAATATTTTTGACTGGTAAAACTAACCAAACAATAGTATTTATCATTGATAGCAGGCTTGGTATAAAATTTTGTCTGAGAATGCTCTTGTGAAGTGCCTTGAGACATTTCTCCACATTTATAGGTGCTAAATAAATTTAAGATGTTGTTGTTGACTGTGTTGATGCACTGTGGTATGTTTGCTGGCCATTATCTCGTATCCAGATGAAGTTTTTTTTAAGTAACAATGCATGTTGAATAAAAATAAAAGGGTCAATGAACCAGTGGCATCATCTTTGGGAAAGCAATTAAATTAATTCAGCAAACTCAAATTATTTCCGACACCTGGTTATCAGCAGGTGAAGGAATCCTGAGCAAAATATCCCCAGCAACTGCAATATAATTTATCTGTGACTCTCATCAAAAGCATTCTTCTCTCCAATTTTGAGACACTTAGTCACAATTACAGAGCACCTCTTACTCTCACACAACTTGCCAAACCTTGTAGCATGCCTAATAACTTCGAAGAAGGCTAAAATTTACTTTAGTTGTCAAAGGTCTGACCTCCCATTCTTTGTTTCTCTCTCTTATGTATTGACTTTTAACTAAATGCATCTATTTGTCACTGGTCTTAGCCAGTGATTACATGGAGCAGCCTAGTAATCAGTCACAGCTGGACAGGCCACCTTCATTCTTTGAAGTAAACTTGAGGTCTTTTCATCTTGCCTCATTTCGAAAGTCCAAGATAAAATATAAAGGACCATTTGGGAATTCACATCTAAATAGGCAAGATAAGCTTCAGGCCAGTGTGATGGACTGACGTGTTTAACGCGGTGATCTGAATGTTATAACAGTTCACGAAAAGGCATTTCCTCCCATACATTAAGTGCAAGCACAAGTGTACTGACACAATTAAATTATTGAATTGTTGCTTTCTTCCTTCTCCTGGCCAATCTCCCATCCTCTACCATCAGAATTCTGAATTCATTCTAAACTCTGCTTCCAAGTCCTGTCCACCCATCTTGCTGACCTTTCTTGTTTCCCAGTCAACCAACACTCCAAATTTGAAATTCTCACCTTTGTGTTTAAATCCATCCATGGTCTGCTTCTCCCTATCTTTGGAGAATGCTCCAGTTCTACAGCATTCCAAAAACTCTGCATTCCTCTAATCCTGGCCTCTCATGCATCCTCTACTTCTATTGCCCTATGAATAGCAGTTGTGTCTTCAACCATCTGCTCTGAAATCACCTCCTGTGATACGCTTTGGATATTTTCCTACATTAAATTGCTATATAAAAATAAGTTGTTGTTTCACAGCCTCAGGAGATCCCAAAAATGCTTTGCAGCCAATTCAGATATTTTGAAGTCTAAGTCACTGCTGTAACATCGGAGATGTGGCAGCCAATTTACACACAGTGAAGTCTCACAAATGGCAATGAGATAGAAGCTAAATCATCTGTTCTAGATGTTTCTGAGAGATTAATCTTGGTCAGGTCACCAGGAGAACTCCCCTGCCCCTCTTCACGTAGAGCCGTGAGGTCTCTTACATCCACCTGAGAAGGCAAATGGGGCAAAAGTGCAACCACTGAGCCAAGACTGACATCTTGAAATTTTGTTTTTAGCAGAAGAGGAGTCCAAATTGTGAATCACATAAAACCAAATTTAATTTATTCTGTAACCACTAATAGTCTAGCCATAGGGCTACATTCAAGGCTATTTCTGAGTTCAAACAAAAGCAAAATACTGCAGATGCTGGAAATCTGAAATAAAAACAAAAAGTGCCGGAAATAGCAGGTGTGGCAGCATCTGTGAAATGGAGTTAACATTTCAAGATGACTATGACTCTTTCCTCTCCCCACAGATGCTGTCAGACCTGCTGTTTTTGAATTGTTGGTTGTTATTTCATTTGTCTTTTTAAAGTTTTTTGTCAACCAGTTTGAATTTTCATTGTTTTGGATTCTAGGTTAGTGCCCTCAGAAGAGAAACTATATTTAAAAAGAAGCAAAAATAAATTGCATCTTAAGGTCTTTTATCTTGGATTATTGCAGGCTTGCTAGGTCAAACTGTCATGCTGTTCATGAAGTTAAAATCGCTCTCCCCTTCCAGACATATTATTGACTACGGTGTAAAGCAGGGGAGATTAGGAGGAGGAGTAAAAGGGGTTAACAAGTCCCTGTGAATGGGAATTTGAAACAGGACAGTGGAATGGGTTAATTGAGGAAAATAAATGAAGGGTTATCACCCAGCCAGCTCCTAACAGGTATCATTAGCAGAACATAGAGCTACTTTGGTAGACACAGTAATTATTACACAACAGGAGGCTTTACATTCCTTTCCCACACAATGCTTGCATGTTGAGATTCCAGTTCCTTTCAGCCCCAGGAGGCTGCCACAGTGACCATCTGAGCTGTCCTTTATCCATTTTACAGCCTCATTACTCTGCATAGTACCCTCTTCAATTAAGCTGTAATTTAATTTTTAGGGCCTTTTCCTGCCCTGTTTCCAGAGGCGCACTTAAAGTTGTGATACTTTGAAATGTTCGTAAGTGGAGGATTGAGCTACAATTAGTCCAAATGACTATTTTGTCATGATGGTGTTGAAAGCATTGAGAATCAAATCACTGAAGTAACTAGATCATCAGAAACTTTCTGAAGCAAAACCAGAATATTCTTTCCTGTCTTCTCTTCCAATCTCTTTTGGTTGGTGCCCTGCTTTTGCATTATAAACCACAGTTCCTTGTCCATTAAAAATGGATTAGTGCTGCATTGCATTATGGCATTTGCCCCCTTTCCTGCATTTATTACCTCCATATAGACCTTTCCTGCAGTGTAGGTCTTGGCCCTTCCCTACACTATGGGCCTTAGCTCATATATGCCATATGACCATTCCCTTCACTATAACACTTAATTCTTCCTTGAACTTTAAGCCTTGGTCCTTCCTACACTCTAAACTTTAGTCTTTGCTTGAACTAGAGGCTTAACCACTAACTTGCACTATGGGCCCTAACTTTTCTCTGCACTGCAGATCTTGTCCCTTGCCTGAACTAGAGATCTTGAAGCAGCATTTCACTTGCATTTCCCCTAACTTAGTCTACTGCATTCATTGCTCCCAATGCGGTCTCCTCGACATTGGAGAGACCAAACGCAAACTGGGCGACCGCTTTGCAGAACACCTGCGGTCTGTCCGCAAGAAAGACCCAAGCCTCCCTGTCGCTTGCCATTTTAACACTCCACCCTGCTCTCTTGCCCACATGTCTGTCCTTGGCTTGCTGCATTGTTCCAGTGAAGCCCAACGCAAACTGGAGGAACAGCACCTCATCTTCTGACTAGGCACTTTACAGCCTTCCGGACTGAATATTGAATTCAACAACTTTAGATCTTGGACTCCCTCCCCCATCCCCACCCCCTTTCCGTTTCTTCCCCCTCCCTTTTGTTTTTTCCAATAATTTATATAGATTTTTCTTTTCCCACCTATTTCCATTATTTTTAAATCTATAACTGTAATGCCCTGTCAGTCTTTCCACCCCACCCCCACTAGAGCTGTACCTTGAGTGTTCTGCCATCCATTCTTAATTAGCACATTCTCCTAGATACTATCACCACCTTTTACACGTCTTTGTTCCTTTGTCTGTGACATCTTTTGATTATCTGCTCCTATCACTGCTTGCTTGTCCCTACAACCACCCCACCCCCCCACAACTTCTCTCCCCCCCCACACCTGAAACCAGCTTATATTTCACCCCTCTCCTAACTTTACTCAGTTCTGCTGAAGGATCATGAGGACTCAAAACATCAACTCTTTTCTTCTCCGCCGATGCTGCCAGAGCTGCTGAGTTTTTCCAGGTAATTCTGTTTTTGTTTTAGAGATCTTGTTCCTTCTCTGCACCATATACCTCAGCCCTCCTCTGCAATATCAATCTCTACCCATCGTTCATGTTCTTCAATTTTAAAAAATCTATCTAAAATTCTTCAGTAGCTAATGTCATGGTCTCTTACTTTCTGCTGCCACCATATATGTTGAGAGTCTCAATGCAGATCTCAAGGGATCTGTCTCCATGCTATCTATGCTAAGCAAGATATTGAGACTGACGAGGGTTCTGATTGAACACAATTACATGAATTTTATTACTAGCAACAACTATTTACAGTTCCGCACAGGCCTTGATCCAGTCTGTGTCCTAACAGATGAGTAAGCTGATCAGTTGACTACATGCCTGACTCATTGGTTATACATAAAGTCTTGCTGATACAGTCACAAACAGCAGTAACCATCTGCAGTAGAGATCATAGGCAATAGTGAACATCTAACATAGAGGCTATGCCTTTAATCCTCCAGCCTTACTCATGGTGATGTCATAATGATGTCACTATGCAGCTTCTTAAAGGTACATGTCATTGTCTGCATTGGCATGCATACAATATACAATATCCCTTCTGATAAAAAGAGGCATCACATCAGAGGCTGATCTTGTCCTCACCTGACAATCACAGCAAGGATCAGTGATCAGGAGCAGGAACTGCCTTCCATTTGCTGCTGTAAACTTTAGTGGCTCTTCATCCCAACTGAGATCAGCATCACAGAAAAGGGGGGCCGGGAGTCAAACATGATCTATGGGGGTTAGACAAGAACTGCAAAAAGCCAGCATGAGACTTCGACCAATACAAGACATGAGAAACCATCATATATGGAAATCGCTACAGCTGAAAGAATATAAATCAAGGAGAGGCCAATCAGAAACTGCTCTCACAGATAACTTGTATAATACTCCTTTACTTAAAAGGAAAGTGCAGTTGCAGCCAGGATCAGATCAGCCATGATTACAGTGTAATGGGCTAATAGTTATGGTAATGAGTTTGTGATGTATAAAATAATGTAACAGTAACATCAGCAGTCATGTGCTAGAAACTCTGTAAGAAAGATGGGACAGTCTGCACACAAGAAAGATGTACTTACTTTGAGACTATCCTGTATATAGTATTAATAAAGAAGTTTCAAAGCAACCTACCTGCATCACACCAGAGATACTTATGAGTAGAGAGAAACCTTCCCAGCATAGATTTGGCCAAGATACAAACCACAAAACATGGTAGCTGTGGTGGTGACACCAATCTAACAATGATTAGGTACCATCAGCCGAACACCCACGGCGAGAAAGAGGAAGTAGGCTTGTTTGTAGCAAGAATCTGAAGACGCAGCTTGACTCAGGTGAGAGACACACTGAGAATCAGTAGCAATGTCAACTTCAGTCGAGCAGTCACTGCTCCTTCCGCGGCCGTTCGAAAACCTCGAGGGTCCACACAGAGGCCAACATTGGCAGTTGTGGGAACGACACTTCCTAAAGTATCGAGTAGCATTGTGTTTGCACCAAAAGAGAAGAAGCACAGGCTAGTTCACTCCTCTATGCGGTAGGGCCTATCGCTGACAATGTTCTCTTGAGACAGGGGTAGACAAGACCTTCACAGACTTCGAAACTATCCTAAAAGTGTTCAATGCACATTTCAGTCTGAAATGTGAGTAATTGAGTAAGTGCAATTCAACCAGAGATCCCAAAGAGCAAGGGAATCTGCTGAATTGTTTCTTACTGACCTGTATAGGCTAGCCAGTTATTGTGTGAATGGTGCATTGAAAGATGAACATATTCACGTCCGCATTGTCCTCAGAGTCAGCGATGCAAAGTTGTGAGATTTTTTACACACAAAAGATGACCTAGCACAGTGTGAAGAAGCATCACAGAAGGCAAGATTGCCTAGCAGAGCGCAGAGGTGCAGAGCGTTTCCAATGCAGAAAGACAGGACACTTCAAGTAGTCCTGTAAATCTAACAATTTCATTAAAGGAAGAAGGCAAAAGAACACCTATGAAATGCAGACAATCCAAAAAACAGGAAATAACAAAGGAACTAAAATAAAGTTCCAAAGAGAAGTTAAAGGTCCCGAACAAGACTTTTGGTCAATCACTGTGGCTTTAAAAGGCTTTAACACGCAGTTCAAAATTAACACCAGAGCTGGAATTATAATACTAGCTGATCATCTGGAATGGCTCAAAACTGCACACATCCTGCCATCAAACATTAAATTGCAAGGTCCAGGTGGTACGAATCTTCTAGTAAAAGGTCAGATAGCCACCACCCTTCGCCATAAGGTGTGACAGGTTGTTGAGATCCTCTATGTCATCTAAAATCAAAGCATATCTTGAATGAGTGGCAATATATGTGTACAACTAGGCATTCTGGAGAAAGTAGGTGAAAAACTACAGCAGGATGACTAGATGCCTTTCATGGAAAAAGTTCCAAAGTCGGGTGTAGAACAGACAACTTTTCATTCAACAGCAGCTGGTGAGGTTTATTCATTGATCAGTGGTTCATTCTCCATCACAGAGGCACCATCCATGAGACTCTGGGAGGAGATTGAGATTGTAGATCTCTCAGCTCTTTTGAAAATAGGCTGGAAGATACCGAAACAGAGGGCACTACAGCAGATGGTGACCATCTCGTAGGAGGACCTTCTGAACTTAGTTTGGTTCTTTCCTGAAGAAGGTTATGAGAAGGAAGTCATTGTAGCACCAAGTCATCCATTCGGAGATGAGGTCCTAGAGATTGGTATGCTATTTGAATCTACTGCTGAAGCACGCAAAGTCTCTGGGTTTTTTTGAGGAGTCAGCTGTGTTTGCTGTCGAAAAGCAGAATTCATATTTTTGTCCCACTGAACCCACCAATGAGAAACTTTGTATGTCACTGGCAAACCAGAGAGAGTTGTCCACAGCTGAACAGCCCTGTATAGGAATTTTGTCAACATTTAGTTCTGGAGATTCATCCCATTGCCATTTATGTCGTAGTCTTATCTTGCGAATTGCTGAAAAAAGGGACATGTCAAAGCTTTTCATTTTGCACTCATCAGGACACTAGACACAGACACTAGACACAGGACACAGGACACAAGAATACTAATACAAGGAGAAAACAACAATTTATACTGAATGAGAAGACAGTGCTGATTGGTTGGCAAGCAGATTCTGATTGGAAGAGGTATTACCATGGAGAATGCATCAATTGATGGTGATTGACTGTTAACTGCCAAGCATTGTTTGAAATTTAATCCAGGCAGTTTGACCCTGATTGGTCGAGGCCTAAGGAATGAGTCAGTGAATGGCTGTCACTTATTTGCTGATTCATTCCTCATGCCTCAACTAATCAAGGTCAAGCTGCCTGGTTTAAATTTCAAACAATGCTTGGCAGTTAACTGTCAGTCACCATCAATTGATGCATTCTTCATGGAACTGGCTCTACCAGAATACATTTGCCAGCCAATCAACACTCTCTTCTCATACAGTATAAATTGTTGTTTTCCCCTTGTATTGGCATTCTTGCAAAGTGTCCTGATGAGTGCATGACGAAAAACTTTGACATGTCTCTTTTTTCAGCAATACTCTAGTCCTGTATTACCAAATGACCATTTATCTTCTTATGCTGCCACAGTCATCCCATTGCCTACAGCAGAGCAGCCTTTCGCTGAAGCAAATGTGGCAATGTTACCACTGTCTACAGAAAGTGAAAGTAGTTTCTGAAAATAATTGCTGGGAAGTCCTATCTTCTTCATTTTCTGCAGTTTCTACAGGAATGTGGTCGTTCTTCTCGTCCCCCAGATTTATTCAAATCTCTATTATTGAGTAACTTTATCATCTTCAATGCAGCAGTGAATGATGCAGCTGTGCAGTTCTTCATTGAAGTTGAAGATATTTCATCTTCTCAGGTCTTTCCCCAGTGCACTAAGTGGGAGCAGAAGTTTTCTGAGTGAATGCTAGCTTAAACTCTCCCTGTTCAAGGGAATGAAACTGTCGAAGTCTGGACTGATGTCTTCAGTTAGATCAGTTGTTCTTTGAAAAGGTTCTATGATCCTTACAGTTCAGCAATCATTGAGATTACAGTCTAATTCCCAGCAGTCCTGGAAAGCTGCTGTTGTTTTGCAGGGAAAAGATGAGCGTCTGCATGTATCCACGGTGTCCTCCCAGAGAGCCGAGAGCATGTTGGGAAATTGAATCCCTTGTAACAGTGGCTTGGGGGTAGGAGGAAAGTGTAGGAGTAGGAGTTGGATAAAATATCTAACAGTAAAGGAGGTTACAGAAGTTTGAAAAAGTGATGTAAATAGTTTAAGAAATAGTTTAACATTGTTGTTAAAGAAGTTGATATTATACTTGGGGGAGGGGAAGTGTAGTATAATGGGTTAATAGTTATGGTAATGAGTTAGTGATATTCATCATGCTGTAGCAGTGATATCAGCAGTCATGTGCTAGAGACCTGTTAGAAAGATGGAACAGTCTGCGCACAAGAAAATGTACTTACCTTCGAGCCTTTCGTGTATATAGTGTTAATAAAGGAGTTTCAAATCAACCTACCTGCATCAACCCAGAGTTACTTGTGAGTAGAGGGAAACCTTCCCAGTATAGATTGAACCACGAGACAAACCATAAAATCTTACTGAATGGCAGAGCAGGCTCGAGGGGCTATATGGTCCACTCCTGCTCCTGTTTCTTATGTTCTTATGCTCTTATATTAATACTAATCACATTTTGGACACAGTGAAATGTATGCTCCATTGTCCCATCATATTGAATTGTATGTTTTGAATGGTACCCCCTCTAAAGCCTCAATACCTTTACGGGATGACTGGCTCTAATTAATAACCTCAACCTCTTTTATTCTATTTACTAGCCCCCAACAAATCTAATAAGTAACCCTCAGCATCACCTACTCCAATTAATGACAAAGGGGTTTCATAGGGTGAATATAGGGAAAACATTTCCCTAGTGAGAAACTCTCAAGCTTCAGGCTAGGCTATTCAGGAGTGAAATCAGGAAGCAGTTTATCACAAAGAGTAGTGGAAATCTGGAATTTGCTCTCTTAAAAGGCTGTGGATGTTTTGACAATTGAAATTTTCAAGGCTGAGACCGATAGATTTTTATTAGGTTAGGATATCAAGGGATATGGAGCAACAGTTTCTATTAACTTATATTATTTCAGCTGTAGGGGTTTCTGTATATGCAGGAGTTATGGTACAAATCAGCCATGTTCTAACTGAATAATGGAACAGACTCAAGGGGTTGAATGGCCTAATCCTGTTCCTAATTAACCACCCACTTCCCTCCTTCCTACAATAGATAGCAAACTCAGCATGAACTTACTGAATACCAGGTGAATCGATTCCATTTATAAAACCTAGTGCCAACTTATTCTAATTATCCAGGGCTTTCAGCAGCTCCAGAATGATGAGTGCCTTGCTCAGTCATTTTATGTGGTTGGGATATCAGGCTATTTGAGCATAGGGGGGCTCAGTGAATAAGTACACTGCCTTATGTGATGCCAAACCATATAGAGAGGCAAAGGCACATGTTCAATCACTGGTTAGTGCTGAGTCAGTTGATTTCAGGCAGAGCATCAGTTTGGTGGGTACATTTCCATTACCATTGGAAGGGGAATGGAGGAAAGGAATCAACATCTAGTTAGAAAGTTTATGTGTGTGTGTATGCGTGCGTATGTGTCCGTGTACGTATGTGTGTGTGTGTGTGTGTATGACTGCATGCCTCTTTGTGTATGCATGTATGTCTATATGTTTGTATTTGCTTCTGTGCATGTGTGTTTTTTTTTAATTCATTCATGACATTTGGGTGTCACTGGCTAGGCCAGTATTTATTGTCTATCCCTAGTTGCCCTTGAGAAGGTGGTGGTGAGCTGCCTTCTTGAACCACTGCAGTCCACGTGGTCTAGGTACACCCACAGTGCTGTTAGGGAGGGAGTTCCAGGATTTTGACCCAGCAATGGTGAAGGAATGACGATATATTTCCAAATCAGGGTGTTGAGTGGCATGGAGGAGAATTTGCAACTGGTGGTATTCCCTTGTGCCTGCTGCCCTTGTCCTTTGAGATGGTAGTTGTTGTGGGTTTGGAAGGTGCTGTCGAAGGAGCCTTGGTGAATTCCTGTAGACCATCTTGTAGGTGGTACACACTGTTGCCAGTGTGTGTCGGTGGTGGAGGGAGTGAATGTTTGTGGATGGGGTGCCCAACAAGTGGGCTGCTTTCTCCTGGATATTGTTGAGTTTCTTGAATGTTTTTGGAGCTTCACTCATCCGGAAAATTGGGGAATATTACATCACATGTCTGAATTGCGCCTTGTAGGTAGTGGACAGGTTTTGGGGAGTCAGGAGGTGAGTTACCCGCTGCAGGATTCCTAGTCTCTAAGCTGGTATTTGTATCTTTGTATGTCTGTTTGCCTGTGTATATGGGAAGAATCTTGTTGAAGTGTCAGGGTCTCCCAAGGGGATGATAAGCTGGCCGCGCGGTTTTAGTTGCCATACCTCAGGCCTGCCTCCAGCTGGGCTAATACCAGTCGCAGTGGGATAAGGCCCTTGAGTTATCATTAATTGGCCACTTAAGGGTCTCAGTTGGCTGCTGGACGGGAAGGTTGACTATGAGACTTCCAGCCTAGAACTTAATTCTGGCAGAGGTGGGAAGGTGGCAGTGTTCAGATACATCACCATCCCGCCTAATTACATGCCCTTCCCGCCTCCAAGCTTGTCATCAGAGAGAGAAGATTCTGCCCTATGTGTCTATGCTTGTGTGTGTGTGTGTGTGTGTGTATTTTTTGTCTGTGCATGTATGTCTGTGTGTATGTATATGTATCTATGCATGTGGAACTTTATATGACTGTATGTCTGTGTATGTGTGTCTGTGCTTATGTGTGAGCATATATATATTTGTGTGTTGTGTGTGTATAAGTCTGTATGTAGCTATATGTATGACTGTTCCTGCATGTGAAGTCTGCACGCATATGTCTGTGGCAGTAAGCAACAAGAGAATCTGACTGGGACCTGATGCCACCCATGCATGAGCCACTTGCTTGCAGTCATTGTTGAGGCTTACGCTTGAAGAATGGCCACTTGGGTGATGTAACAAAGTAGAACCATGCTTTAAACTGAGTCTGCAGCTTAATGGAAGAAGAGGGAAAGAGGAGGAATCAAACAGGAGCTGGTTGGCAGCTGTAGATCACAGAGCTGGTTCTGCTCAGCATAACTGGCAGTCAGCCTGATTTGCGTTTTGCCCCAGGGTAGACAGGTGTGATGTAGAATTATTTCTCTGAAGGCTTTACTGTCAAAACAGCTGTACCAGCAAGTTTCTTTCAAAGGGAAAACTGACTTGAAAAGTGCATGCAGCAGCTAAATGCTGACATGTTATTCCTGTCTGATACTGCATGGCCTGTGTGTGTTTCAGTGTCAGATCCTCTAAATGGACAGTACATAGGGGGTAAAAGAAACAATTCATGCCAGTCTGACACAGTATGGTCTGTGTGTGCCTCAGTATTGGCTCCTGTACATGTACAGTATGTGTTGAGCTCACAGACTACAGTGTGTCTAGTGTAGTGCCTATATTGAACTGAATGTATCATGGCTGCCTGCCCAGACATTCTCTCATGGTAGAGGTCACATGACTATGGCAAGCTAGGTAGGACACTTAGTAATGATTGCATTTCAAAACCCAAACGCTCCATTTTCCATAGCGAACAACAGACAAGTTTGCATGCACTATCATGTATAACTGTGAGTTACCCAAGTTACCCACTATACCACAACTGTTTTCATGCATTAGCAAACTGTTATTCTCTGAAAACGCATTGCATACATAATTGTTAAATTGTGCAGGTATCTGAATGGTACACATGTGAGTTGTCATTGGATGTTGGTCTGGATGGTGTTCCTTCTCTGGGGATGTCATTCCCGTGGCACTTGTTGTTGTTCTATTTCTGTTGTTGGGGGACCAGTGGACCCATGGGAGTGATGGTTGTTCTGTACTCTGTGCTGCTGGTGAGACCCCACGTTCCTGATTGGCCGCCTGCAATGAACAAACAGCTTCTCTTGTTTGCATGAGCCTGCGATTGCGCTGGTATATTTGGTCGTTTACATGTACTGCGTACAATTGGGGTGAAAGCTGTTCTATGCATGTCCCAAGTTGCCATCCTGGATGACTCCTGTTGAGAGAATTGAAGGTTTGTGTCCTGACTTTAAATTTCATTCATGGTGCATCACTGGCTAGGCCAGCATTTATTGCCCATCCGCAATTTCCCTTGTTCAAAGGGCAATTCAGAGCCAACCACATTGCTGTGGGTCTGGAGTCACATGTAGGCCAGGTAAGGACAGCAGATTTCCTTCCCTAAAGGGGATTAGTGAACCAGGTAGGTTTTTACAACAATCAACAATGGTTTCATGGTCATCATCAGACTTTTAATTCCAGATTTTTATTGAATTCAAATTCAACCATCTGCCGTGGTGGGATTCAAACCTAGGTCCTCAGAGGATTACCCTGGGTCTCTGGATTACTAGCCCAATGACAATACCACTATGCCACTGCCTCCCTCAATGGTTCTCCAATGCTCAACTTTGGTAATGGTTTGGCAGTCTTATCAAAATGAAATTTGTCTTTCTGCCATTTCACCTTGATTTTTTCACTCATGCCTGTTACTACTTCTGGCTTCAGTTACTTTCTTGCTATTGGTAGAGTAGTTTGGGTGTGACGTGACATTGGTCTTTGGACTGGACTTTTCATGCCTTTCGTTGGTATGTTTCTCCACTTGAGAATTGCCTTGTATACATCTGTCCTAGATTTGCTCGATTTCTTGATGATTCCTTTTTACTACTGCCACGGCCTTTCCATTTGACTGGGGATAAAGTGGAGATGATGGACAGTGTTGAATACAAAACATTCATAAGTTACATCCACTTGGGTTTCAAAGCGTGCCTTCAAGGCTTTCAAAATCTCTGACGTCTGTTTTTTTTCTGTTCTTTGGATAGTTTCAGGGTGAAATACAATTTGTAGCAGTCCCTCCCCAGCGGTGTTAAAGTGTTGCTACTTGTATTGGCCCCAGCTTGTTAATTAAATTTGTTGCAATCTCATAGTTTTGCCATTTCAAGTGGAAAAATTGCCAGTTCTACTGCATATCTTCTTTCATTTCGTCCAGAGCTAAGACTGGAAAATTTACAGCCATTTTTCTCTCACCCTGTATTTAACTTGCAAGCCTTCAGCTTTTGTTAGCCTGTCCTTGTCTGTGTTTTTTTCAGCAGGTTGTAGCAGGTTGGAACATTTTAGTGTTCCTCTTTCAATTGCTGTGATTATCTTCCAGCTTTTCAAAACTCAATTTCAGCTCCACTCCTGACACCATGTTACGAATTCACAGAATACAGCGGGCAGAGCTTTTAGCTCGGCATGCAGACACATGCCCGACCTGCTTAAGCGCGTGGTGGCGTTGGGTGAGCATCCTGACATCATCGCGCACTTGCACAATATTATGGTCGGCGGCTCACACTAAACTCAGAAGCGTGCCCACCTACAATTAAGAGGGCAATTAAGCCAATTAACGGCATAAATAACAGAGATTTTTCGTTGCCTGTCCAACGTTACATTTGGCAGATGGGCAAATCGGCCGAGTGGCCTTTGCATTTTTTAGGAAACCTCATCCAAGGGCAGGGTGAGGTTTCCATTATTAAATTAAGAAAAAATCTATGGACAGAATTTTTATGTCTATGTTCAGGTGACTGTGATGCTTGGACCTTTTTATTCTGATTTTAAAGTCTTAATTTAAAACTTTTGAAGTCTTCAGCTCCCTGAGGCTGCTCTATGCCTTCAGGGGGCTTTCTGTGAGCGCTCGCCTGCATCTGCACTGACTTCAGCGCTCACCCTCTCCCCGCCCCACCCTGGTAGCACTGAGCATTCCAGCATGCGCTTCACGCTTGAATGGCCGTTAAATGGAATAGTTAATAGTAATGATTGTATTTCAAAACCCAAGCACAGTATACAAAAGAGAACAATTCATCCCCATTTGGTTCTCTACAGCTCATATATCCCTCAGCATCAGGTCCTGTACATGTGTAGAACACAATAGTAAAAAGGGAATGATTCACTCTCAGCTGAAATTGTACAGATCATATACATCTTTGCATCACATACAGTACACAGCTGCTAGCAGGGAACAATTCATTGCCACCTGTTTTTTCCCTCAATGCAAGTATTTCTCCCATCCTCTCCTGTTCCCACTTCCTTGCTTTGATTATCCAACTGTCTCCCTTCTCTTCCTCTCTCCCGTAATTGATACTTGCTACAGAAATGCGCCTTAGTGAAGTTATTGGGAGGCTGGTACTTGTCATATCTGATATTGAACTGGTGTATCTATTTTGTAATAATTTTGGGCTGGTTGTGTGTCTATTTTGTGGTGATTTGTGGTTTCATTTCATGGTGGTTTGGGGATGCTTGTGTGTTTTTATTGCTTTGCAGCAGAAGGAGCTACAGATGTGTCCCTGAGTTGCACAGAGAAGAGAGCAGGTACTGTTGTGCTGATTGTAGATGTCTGCCAGGGCTCAATGGTAGCCCTCTCATCACTGAGTCAGCAGGTTGTGTGTTCAAACACCATTCCAGAAACCTGAGTACATTAGTTAGGTTGATGTTCCAAATACTGAGCACTTGGAGTGCTTTCCTACATATAAGGTATTAAATAAATGCTTTCTTTTGCCTCCTAAATGCATGTAAAACGTACCATAGTATTATTTGAAGAAGAGCAAAGGAGTTTTCTCTGGTGTTCTTACTAATATTGTCTCTCAACAAACACCTAAAACTGATTATTTGGTATCATCTCATTGTTGTTTTTGAGACCTTGCTATGCGCAAATTGAGTCACATTTCTCAAAATGTCTACACTTCAAAAGTCATTTTCTGTAAAGTGCTTTGGGAGGCCCTAAGGTCATGTATCAGGATAAAAGATGGGGGGAGAATTTGACAAATAAGCTAAGAGCCTGTCACATGAGGCAGATTGGGGTATTATGGCCTGCTGCATGTGAATGTCTGTTTTACTCATTTTAATGGATGCCAAAGCATTTAGCATGCCTGTTACCACTTAATACCAATGGCCAACAGCCAGGCTCCCTAACCATCTACAGCTTTAAGACCTTCCCATGGATTGTAATCATTCACCTGTCATGATTGTCAATTTAATGTCTTAAGCAAGGACAATAATTTCCAATAAATGTCTTGTTCTGTTGGGTGGTAAATTAACAACTCACTTTATGATACTGCAGTTGGGTGTTAACAGTGACAAAACAATGGATTAGCATAATTGTTTGACAATTGCGTGCTCTGACCTTTCAGATCCTGAAATTGCCTCCTACCGCAACAATACTGATTGGAGGCATGCCATCTGAAGGAACCTTGAGGGTAACTGGCATTTGAGAAGCTACCCACAGTAGTTTCTGCTGCTCCGAGTCATCTCCTTTGATGTGGTTGGCTCTCTAAACCATGTGTTGCACTAAAATCAGTGACAGAATGCAATGTGAGTGCAATAGGCTTTACGAAAGACAAACAAGCCTAACGAATACTATGGTTCAGTGAGGCTGTATTCTTCATTGGATTACCAGGAAACACAGAACAATACACCATAAATTCTCACAGAGATAAAAACAAAAAGATAAAAGCTACTGCAGATGCTGAAAATCCAAAACAAAAACAGAATTACCTGGAAAAACTCAGCAGGTCTGGCAGCATCGGTGGAGAAGAAAACAGTTGACGTTTTGAGTCCTCATGACCCTTCGGCAGAACTGTTTTCCAGGTAATTCTGTTTTTGTTTCACCATAAATTCTCGTCTGTCAGTGGCATAGGTGTATTAGTTACATATTTGAACCAATAATTCAGTGAACGTGAGTTTAAATCCCACCATGGCAGTTTGAGAATTTGAATTCTGATTTTAACAGTCCGCAATAAAAGTGACAATGAAGCTGTCAAATTGTTGTAAAAACCTAATTGGTTCATTCATGCCCTTAAGAGAAGGAAACCTGCCATCCTTACCCTTCCTGACCTATATGTAACTCCAGTTCCACACCGAAGTGGGTGACTCTTAACTGCCCTCCGATGTTGGAACAAACTTTTTCCTTATTATCTCATTACCATTGACTTTTGCCTTGCCCACTATCCCTTGTGTCACTTAAACACTCCTGTCCTCCCCCTATCATAGACATATCATATCATATCACCTATCATATATGACCTATCATAATTGACCTATATATCATATATGACCTATCATATTGTTCTTCCATATCCCCCACACCATTTTACCCTGATTCTATATTTGCTTATAAAGTATTAAATCTCTAATTTCCTCTAATTCTGATGAAAGGTCATTGTTACGGACTGGAGGGTTTAATTTAAACAACTCTGATTTATTCTCTCACCACCTGTCCCTAAACAGAAAGATGTTTTGATATGCTTCCCCCTTGATAAGCAGTTGCGTGTTTCCCAACCCCTCAATAACCGCACAGCAAACTTGAGATAGGATAAACTCAAAGGGTTAGTTTATTCGCACTCACTCAAAATGCAGGATGGGGATCACTACGTAGCCCCCCGCCCCAATGCACTCCTACAGTTAACAAAGGATAGAGAAAGAAAAATTTACAAGACAAAGATCACAGGGAAAATAATTATTGTTCCGCGTGTGTCCAGAGTCCAGAATCAAAGTCCAATGGTGTATTCCTTCACTGAGGTTGGCAGGCTGAGCTGATGCTGGATAATTCACTTTTCCAGTAGAGCTGACTTCCATGATGAGATAGGCACGCAAAGATGAATCAGTCTTGTAGGCGATGGTACAGACATTCCAGGCGAAACAATATAGCTAGGGCCAGGCATTTAAACCTGGACAGAGCCCTTTTTCTGTACTGCTGTTTGGTAGATAGAAAAATGGAAGACTGAGCTTTGCAGCTCCTCAAGGCAATATTACTGGTTCCACAAGCAAGAGGTTCATGTCACATAACTCCCATATCTCCACATTGTCTTTGACAAAGGGTGTGCATCCCCCATCCGGGCTCCTGAGGTAGTACAATGTCCCAACCATTAAGAATTGAAAGGAAGGGTACAGTGCTCTTTGCCCTAGCAGATTAGTAAACTCTGGTTCTGAAATGCAGATGGCCTTTGCATAGTTCTCTTTGAATTTGGTCTCTGTAGTCCACAGAGGGGTCATTAGGGTCTCTTCAGAGACAACGAGGTGCAAGCTTCTTCAATACTGCCCCTGATAACTCCTTTTGTTCAGGGTCACAGACGGACATAGCTTTAGCTATTTTAAAAGTCTTTGTCCTGTTTTTTTTTTATTTTAGAAGTTAGCCACCTGAAATGGTAACTATGGTCAGAATTTAGCCCTTGTTGAGCGGGCTCAGCCGGGGTGGGCGGGAACGGTCGAGAGGCCGATGGCTGCCCACGATTGAGGCTGGATGGCAATTTCACGCTGGGCAGGCCTTAACACGAGCGGCAGTGCTCAGCGCTGCCTGTGTGGGGTGGGAGAGGAGAGCGAGTGGGGGGAGGAGGGTGAGTGGGGCAAGTGCGAACTTGGTGCGTGCTTGAGAATCTCCCTGAAGCACAGAGCTGCCTCAGGGAGATAATAAGTTTTCAAAAAAAAAAATAAAGAATTGAAAAATGTTATAAAACATGTCCCCTCAAGAGACTCTGTCACATGAGCAGGGACACATTATGAATTAAATTTTAAAATGTTTATTTTTATTTGCTTTTGGAAACCTCAATCTGCCCGTGGATGAGGTTTCCTAAAACGTGCAAAGGCCGCTTGGCCTTTTCACCTGCTCACCAACCTTAAAGTTGGACAGGCAGTGAAAAATGTAAGTTAATTGAGACTTGAATGGCCTTAATGAGCCCTCACTCAATGTCAACGCATGTCATTTTATGCTCGAGAGGGCTGGGCTCACGCCCGCCTGCCAAGATAAAAACTTTTGCCCTAAGTTTCTCTCTCTATGTACGCCGCCAGACCAGCCGATGTTTCCAGCATTTTCTGTTTTTATTGCCACAGAACTACATCCCTCATCAGCACTGCACTTGTGAAGTGGGCATTTAGATTTAGCTGAGGTGATCTGGGTCCTCATCATGTCACCTACAAGTATCGGATACATGAGACCTAGAAGGTAAATGAAAATGAAGCATCCATGTTAAAGGTGGACATTCCTGTGCGCCCATTAACTTGCGAGTTTGCTGCCCACCATTCTCCAGTCCCCTCCCACCTCACATCGAACCCACTATTTTGTACTCAGGAGGTGATTTTCCTCCTTGCCAATTAGGCAGTGGCCTGGCTGAACAGCTTGTTCAGCCGCTGTAGAACCCATTCAATTTCCATTTGAATGGGACAATAATCAAGTAATCCAAGTGGCTAGATTCTTTTGCAGATGGTGAGGGTGAAATTTCACCAAATACATACCCACTTCCATTTTGAAAGTTACTATTGAATCTGCTCCCATTACACTTTCAGACGGTGCATTCCAATCACAACTGAAAAAAAATAATTCTCCTCACCATCCCTCTGGTACTTTCGATTATCTGTGTTCCCCCAGTTTCCACCCAAGTGGAAACAACTCCCCTTATTTACTCGATCAATGCCCCTCGTGTTCTGTATCTGTCTATGTTATAGATGTGGGCATGCTATCAGTTGTCTGAAGTCTTCCATTCCCCAAAATCAATATTGCCAAAACAAAAAAAATACATTTATACACAGCCTCAGCGACGTGGGTTGCGTAGTAATTTCCTACTTGGGAATAGCTGCTTCTCAAAGAATACTTGATCTTTCCGACATACAAGGGTTTCTGGCTTATTGTCTTCCATAGTACATTTTACTAACAGTGCACTTTTAATGATAATTTTGTCAGCAGGGATTCCTGACTTGGCTGTGTCTCTGTCGAATGTCACTGCGCTTAATAGTATCAAAGGCCCGATCGGACCTGATCCATCTCTCCGTCTGTCCACAATCCAGTTTTGCTGGATTAAGCTTTAATGAGACCCCATAGCAAAGAAACACTATACAATTGAAATAGATAGTTGACATTTTTCTGAAATAATGCAAAATTTCAAGGTCTTATCACAGGAAGACATGAAGTGCAAATTAGACACATATTCCACATTGCAACACCTTGTGAGATACACTAAAATCTGCAATGTTTCATTTGTAAGTTAGGTATTTTGGGGGAAGATGAGGGATGTCATTTGAAGGTTGTAGGCTTTGTGTGTCCTTTTAAGAGATGAGAGCTTTGCGTACACCAGACTCAAGATCATAAGTGGATAATTGGACAGTTTGAAATGCTACGCAGATCAGCCGATTGTCACTGAGGCACTTAGCCCTTGAGGGGATAACAAAACTTAACTAAACAGATCAAAGCCTATTTGATCTGTTTAGCATTGGCTGTATAGCTCCTACTTGAGTGACTTAACCCCATAGCCACCAAGTACACACATAAAGACACATACACACAAATATACTCATGCACACACCTACACACACACATGCATGCACTCGCATACACACATACACATGCAAGTGGATACATTCAGGTGTCCTTACACATACATGCACCTGGCATGCATATGGTCAAATATGCACTCGCATATGCAAATACAGCCATCTGTGCAGGCATCTTCTGCATGGATACATGTGTGCACATGCATGACTGTATGAGCATGAACACACACGGCTTCACAAATTTTCTCAGTACAAACTATAGTTCAGAAGTACTTCATTGGCTGTAAAGTGCTTTGGGGCATCCTGAGGTTGTGAGGAGAAGCAGTATATAAATGTGTGTCCATTCTTTCTTTCTTTCACACAGGTTTATATGAATCACTTTGTAAAGATCTGCAGGGAGAGAGATTGTGACAGTAAATCCTAAAGGAAACCCCAAATCAAAACTTGACAATAAAAATAGCCCAAAATATTCACCCTAAATCTAATCCTTACACTTAGTGGCGAAAGGGAAAAAAATATTATTCACATTGTAAAACTGCTGATTTGCCATTAACCTGTTTTGTACTATTGGGAAAGGCCATTGTCAACCCTTAAGTCTAGCTGATTCCTCCATCTTACCCTAATACCGAATCTGGCTCTAACCCTAAATCAACTCCTTGTCCTAAACTTTATCCTAAGCTAAACCCAAATTTTAAACTTAAGTCTTAATTACTAATTGTTCAGACTTCCTCAATGGGCCAGCAAGTTTATCATAAAGAGCTCACCCTATCTTTGATCCCTTATGTTCTTTTCAGTTACTTGATCTGAACTGGGAGGGTGGTTATTGCACTCCAACTGGCCTAAGTCACTACAGGCTTGAGAAGGAAAAGAACCAGTCATCGTTTCAGCATCCAGTGAGCTCTGCTGATGCCTATCTTTCTGGGTATCCAGTGTGCTGTGATGAACTCCATGGTTGAATAGACTGACAAACATATTGCGTTATAGCTTCACAGCAGTCCACAATAATGCAGAGCCCATAGTAATGTAAGGATGCAATGCGCAGATGCATAGTCACCTTGCAACCTTTCTGAGTTAGAATGTCAGTTTATAGCCAATTAGTACCAAAGTGTAGACACTTGTATGTTCTGAGCCCAGTCTATTAATGGTGAAGTTAAGATTTCTCCAAGCTTGCAGTACATAGGATCTTTGCAATTAGTACTTTAGGTTGAGCCCAACTTCCAGAATTGAAAAGATGGTGATTTAACTTCCTGCAGCACCCACTCATTTGAAGACCAATTATCCACCCAAAAGGCTATGACTGCTAGGGCAATTGAAGTTTTCAACACTAAATTGATAGAGTTTTGTTAAGTATTGAGGAATACATCGCAAAGGCAAGAAAATGGAGATAAGGTGTACGTCAGCCATGATTAAATAGAATGGTGAGGTAGAGTTGAGGATTTGAGTGGCTTACTCATGTTCCTATGTTCATATCCAGCCCTGGATTATCTGATGAACTTATACATCAATCTATTCTGCTGTTTCCATATTATATACACCAGCCCTGGTGCAGGGCAAGTCACTATACCTCGACACAGCCACCATAACTATGAGCTGGTATAAAAAATAAACAGGTCTGATTGCCTGTTGGTGATGCTCATGATATCTAGCCAAGATGTAACATGTCACTGAGTTAGGCTGGCTGAAATTTTGTGTCCCTGTTGGTGGCGGGTGTCATGACGGGCGGGGGGGGAAAGACAATATGGCGGGAAGGCCAAAAATCAGTATCGCGCCGTTGTGAAGCCAGTTAGACATTGTCCACTCTGCCCATCAATGGCAGGCTGCCTTTCCTGCCGTCCAAAGTTGGGAACTTAATTTCAATGCCTTTGCATATCATCAACTTGTCTGATCACCAGAAATATTCCCTCACGTTAAATATACTAATCACTTTGGTGGGAAAACACACCAGCTCAGAACATGTCTGGACAAGTGTGGCCTGCAGAAGTCGGGACTTAACGTTAAGGCCTTGCTCAGATCATGGACATCCGAGAAGCAGAAGATGCTGGAGCCCTACAGCTACCGAACCTGGAGGAACATGTGCATTGCATGCTGGGTGGATTCTCAAAAACATGGCTCTGCTGCAAAGCAGCTCTTGGTGGGTGGGAGATCTCTGTTGAAGTCTGGGGTCTGCTCCGGGACATCACAGTCTTGGCCATGGGCTGCTATGGGTGATCGGCAAGGGGGGAGAGGAAGGTCCAGCTGTGAGTGGGGTAGGAAGGTGTACAGGGGTGTTGGGAGGGGAAGGTCTAGGTTTGACTGACAGAGGAAGGTGTGCCGGGGGCGGTGGGGGGGGTGAGGTTGGGAGGTGGAGAACAAATGTGTTGGGGCGTTTAGGTTGGGAGGTGGGGAGGGAGAATAGGGGAGGAAGGAGTTCGGAGGGGGAAGGAGTCCAGTGGGAGGAAGGAGTCCGGTTGGGTAGGAGGGAATCTGGGGAGGAGGGAGTCTAGGGGGAGGAGGGAGTCTGAGCGGAGAAGGGAGTAAGCATGGAGGAGGGAGTAAGGTTGGGGAATGTCCAGGTGAACGTGCAAAGGACGGGTCTGTGGAGTCAATGACTGCCTCCTGGGGAGCAAACCGAGGGTGGGAAAGGTGAGGGAATAGTAAATATGAGAGGGGCAGAGTGAGCTGCAAGTGTGGGAGGCTGAAAGTGCGATAGTAGTGGTAGAAGGGACAGTAAGGGTGGTTAGTGGGGACTCAGAGGTAGACACGGACACTGGAGACGGAAAGGAGGAGGTTGAGGAGGTCAATGTGGATGGGGGTAGGATTCTCGGGAAGGTAAGGAACATGCATGTTCACCTGGACATCCTGGAAAGCAAAGGGTTCTGGTTGGTAGGTGATGCTGGGGAGATGGAAGGTGATGCCTGGTGAGTCAACAGTGAAGGGGAAATGACATGGGTGACTGGGGGAGGGGAAAGGGTGGGGTAGCTGAGAAGAAACTTTACAACCATGGCTGTTGAAATTGAAAATGAGCAGAGCCTTGTGCTGGACGGGCAGAGGTGCTGCATGGGAGTGCAGTCAGTGGGCAGATGGAGATGCAGGTCAACTCAGATGGACAACTGAAAGAGAACCCCAGCAGGCAGCAGTGAAAATGCTCAGGACATTGAGGTGAAGGTGATTGAGGAAGGCTCCGTGTGCAGGGAGAGGGTTTGCACAAGGCTCTGAAAGGCCCTGCCCCACACACACATACTTCTCCCTCCAGAATCACTCGTGGGCCAGCTGGAGGGACGTCGAGGTGCCCTGTTTCCTTCTTGCATTGCCACTGCAGAAACTCACCCATGGCTACTGCGATGGTCTCTGCATTCTGCTGGACTAGGGTCTCCATTGCATCCACCATCCTTCCCATGGATGAACTGCTAGTTGGGGAGGAGGGGTGAATGCAGGGAGAGGATTCATGAAACCTGTAAATGAAGCTGAAAGACACCATTACACATTATTCAGTGAAATTGAATATATTTCCAGATTATAAAGTGACAAAATATGTTCACCCATACAACCACTTGTGATCAAAAATTCATAACTTTTCTAGACCTACCACTTCTTGTAGGTGCTGTCCTGACATCTGCAGGAGGGGTGGAGAAAGTCTGTGCAATGGTTGGCCTTGTTGCCTCTGATGACTTTGGCATGCATCCTCTCGAGAGCCAAGGCCTCGAGGGCCCCAGCTTGCTTTGGCTATCCTCCTGTGGGCCAGCTACTCCCTCTGAGGTGACAGACGACAAGGTTGAGGGGGTCACAGGCAAAGGGGACTCGGAGGGAGAGGACAGCCTCTGGGATTCCAATGATGCCCAGCTGCCGCTCCTCCCCCCCTCTGTTGCCCGAGGGCCCCAGCCTGACTCCTTGAGAAGAAGGAGCATCTGGAGGGACGTCGAGGTGCCCTGTTTCCATCTTGCATTGCCAATGCAGAAACTCACCCATGGCTACTGCGATGGTCTCTGCATTCTGCTGGACTAGGGTTTCCATGGCATCCACCATCCTTCCCATGGAAACGTCCATACACGCACATGTGGGCACCACTTCATCAGACAGCAGGTGGACAAACTCCTCTGACTTGTGTGCCACTCTATTGAGGGCTCCCAACAGCTCTGAGAGATGTTCCCCCGTCTTGTGCTGACTCTCCAGGATGGGTTAGAAGGCCGAATCCAGAGGTTCGTCACCTGACTCACACCTCACAGATGCCTCTTCCCCAGCAGTCCTCTGAGTGCCGGGGAGCTCAGCTGAACCTGCCTCCTCCTACTGCAGATACGTAATCATACGGTGACACCAGATTTTGAACCCGAGCCTGCTGTAGATCTAGGTCCCACCAAGAATTGTGTCTCTGCGCTAGCAGGGGGTGTAGGTAATCGCTGTGACGCGTCTCCCAGGCTGCTTATTTCCAGCTCTTCAATGGAGGAGGTGTCCTCTTGGCTGGAGGTGAGGACCTGAATGGAGCTCATTCAGGCTAGCTAAAGGTGTCAGTCGCTTGGCAGAGCTCCCTGTGAACCAAACTAGTGATAATTAGTGCATGGCAGCAGAGTCAAAAGCAGAAGAGAGAGCACTCACAGTTGCATTGAGAGAGGGATGATGTGGTGCAGGATCCTCACGAGGGTGTTTGCCACCAACCTCACCATCACTGCAGGTGGGGTCCATGTCCTCAACAGTCAGCATGATGGCACACTCCTCAAAGTCCTTCATCCCCAGTCTAGGACTTCTCCCTGCTGATGTGAGCAGGCTTCTCCTGCATGAAACCAGATGGAGAGAATGTGAGCAGGACACATGGCACTGTGTGGAATGTTTGTGTGGTGAGCGGAGCCAGCATTTGTTTTGTGTCCCTAATTGCCTTTGAACTTCAGAAGGCAGTTAAGAGTCCAACCAGAATGCTGTGGGGCTGGAATCACATGTCAGCCAGACCAGGTAAGGATATTGCTGAAGAAACATTGATAGGTAAGGATCCCTAAAGGGCATTTGTGAACCAGATGGGTTTTTATGACAATATTGGTTTCATGGTTACCAGCTTTTCCTTTCCAAATGTGATTAATTGAATTTAAATGGTGGGATTTGAACCCAGTTCCCCACAGAATTCTTCTGGGCCTCTGGATTACTAGTCCAGTGACATTACCATTATGTCACCATCTTCCCCCATGAATACCACGGGTTAGATGGTGGACAGAGATAGAGATCATAACTTGCATTCCAGATCTCTAGAAATTCAGATATCATCAGGATTTTAATTTCCTCTATCAGTGACTCAACCACAGCAATGCCTGATATCTGCATGACCATGCATGGACAAATATCCTGGAGGCCAGAAACTGGCATGTCAACACCTATTTTCTTGACATGTAAGTGAAGCAAAGCATGCGACTTATAAGTGTGATGGCATGCACCAAATCTGCACAGGCGTTTTGTTCAATAATGGGGTCTATTTTCTCAGGCAGCCAGACATTAGGCCCCTTGCATATGTTAATGAGGAGCCTAACTCCCGAAAAATTAAATCCCAATGACAAGCAGATGTCAAAACTGGTCTGTCCTAAACTCACTCTTCCCCCTCACCCTGTATGCTCCTGCCTTGTTGCCTGAGGTACCTGAAACTACTGTCTCAGATTCTACTTGTTCCCATTAAACATCGTAAGCAGAAAGGTTGAATGGCCTTTTCTATTCTCCTTCGAAAAGAAATTAGATAAATATACGTTTGCAAGCAATGCACAATTGTACCCAGAGTCCTTGGGGAGTTGGAATTGAAGCTGAGTTCTATCTGAATATCTGGTTCCCTCCCTTCCTGCTTTGATGATGATACATTCCAGATGAGGACAGAGATCACCAAGTTAATAGTGATTTCTAAACTGAGAACAGCCCAATGACACAGTGGGGAGTTCATCGCTCAGCTGGGAATGATTCCGTGAAAGACCGTTTATCTATTTGGGAACAAAATCTAGTTATTAAGCCAGTAATTTTCAGAAATTCTTTGCAGTAGCCTTGTCCACCTGGAGATGTCCCAATGTATGGAAGGATCACCAGCATGTACCATTCTAAAATGACACATTATGAAGCTGAATGATTTGCTTGTCGAAAGTGATTTGATTATTCCTCTTGCCTCTGGGTTTAACAAAGAATAGGGAAAAGCTTGCCTGGACAGGTGCAGTTCTAACAACACCTGAGAAGCTCAGCACCATCCAAGGCAAAGCAATCAGTCACTGATTTAAACAGCAATTCCCTCCACCACCAGCATACTATGACTGCTGTGTGTATCATTATTAGGGTGCATTGCAGCAAGTTGTCAAGGTTTCTTCAGCAGTACCCTGTGACCTCCACTCTTGGAAGGCCAAGGAAGTAGCTTCAACACAAGGACTGCAGCAGTTCAAGAAGAAGGCCCAGCACTATACTTTCTCAAGAGTAACTAGCAATGAGAAATAAGTACCAGCCTTGCCAATCACACCCACATCACAAGACTGAATTTTTAAAATAAACCTTAGAGAGAAAGAGTGTTTGCTGGGTCTCTAAATTCTCTAGCTGCTCAATCTTTAGCTCTCGCCACTCCTTTAAGAATTCATTTTATTGACCGGGATCAGATTTAACAGAATCATTAGAATTCAAGATATCTCAAGATGCCAGCAGTAAAGAGAGGTAAACTAACTGACAACAACAACTTATAGTGCCCTTAACATAATGAAATATCCCAAAGTGCTTCATAGGAGCACTATTAAAGAAAGTATGGCACCTGAGCCATGTAAGGAGATATTAGGTCAGTTGATCAAAAGCTTGGTCAAAGAGATAGGTTTTAAGGAGTGTCTTCAGGAAAAGTAGAGATCGAGGCAGAGAGGTGCACGGAGGAAGCTCAAGGCCTAGGCAATCAAAGGCACAGCCACCAATGGTGAACCAATTATGATTGGGCATGCACAAGAGGCCAGAATTAGAGGAGCTCAGATATCTCAGGGGGTTGTGGAGCTGGAGGAGATTGCAGAGATAGGGAGTGGCAAGGAGAGATTTGAAAACAAAAATTAGAATTTTCAAATCAAGATTTTTTTGACTGGAAGCTGATGTAGGTCAGCGAGTGCAGTGTTCATAGGGAACAGGATTTGCTGTGAGATAAGACAGGCAGCAGGTTTTGGATGACCTCAAGTTTATGAAGTGTAGAATGTGGGAGTCCAGCCAAAAGAGCATTGGAATAGTTAAGCCTAAAGATAACAAAAGCAGGAATGGGGGCTTCAGCAGCAGATAAGCTGAGAAAGGGGTGAAAAAGGACCATGTTACAGAAGTGGAAATAGGCGATATTAGTGATGGCACAAACATAAAGTCGGAAGCTAATCTCAGGATCAAATGTGACAACAAGGTTGCGAACAGATTGGCTTAATCTCAGACTGTTCCCAGAGAGAATGATGGAGTCAGTAGCTAGGGAATGGTGTTTGGAGCAGGGACCAAAAACAATGGTTTCAGTCTTCCCAATATTTAATTTGAGAAAATTTCTGCTCATCTTTGGATGTTGGATAAGCAGTCTTATAATTAAGCAGTCTTATAATTTAGCAACAGTTGACAGGTCGAGAAGGGTGGTGGTGAGATGGAGCTGGGTGCCGTCAGCATACAAGTGAAAACTAATGCTGTTCCTTTGGATGTCGCTGAGGGGCAGCATATAGATGAGAAATAGGAAGGGAAAAAGGATCGATCCTTGGGGGACACCAGAGGTAACAGCAGGAAGAGCAGGAAGAGAAGCCATTGCAAGTGATACTCTGGCTAACTGGTTAGTCTGGACATTCTGAGACAGTAACAGAACCCCAGCTTGTGCTATGCTTCTAGGTGATCTAATCAAGGTCTTTGGTAGGGATTTAGTCCAGAGTGCATTTTACAGCAACCTATTTCCTCTGGTGGGGGAATCTGGAACAAGAGAGTGTAATATTAAAATTACAGTCAGGCAATTAGGAGTGAAATCAGGAAGTATCTTTTCACACAAAGAGTAGTGGGAAACTGAAACTCTCTCCCCCAAAAGGCATTGAATGCTGGGTCAATTATAGCTTTCAAGAGTTGAGGTTCACAGATTTTTGTTGGATAAGGCTATCAAGAAAGGTAAATGGAGTTAACTTGAGGCACAGATCAGCCATGATCTGATTAAATGCAGCACACATTTGAGGGGCAGAATGGCCTACTCCTGTTCCTATATTTCTATATCTAAGGATCCCAACCATGTCCAGCCACACTTTGCTTCATTGGAGAGTGATCACTTGATTATGTTGGCCTGTGACATATTGTAATTTCTGTCCCACTCCAACTCTCACCTTGCTTTAACAACATACGCTAGAGAGAAGGCAAATGAAAAGAAACTGGCCATGCTGGAATAACAACGGAAAATTCTAGAAGACACATCGAATCGATCAGCATCCGTAATTCTGGGGCTCCTTGGAGTTTGTCAATCCCGGGTAAGGGTAACAAAACAAATTAACTCCTGCATGTGGGTGAGTGAAGACAGGATGGGACTGGCCAAGGCTCTGATGCCTCCCCCAGATGAATAACCTACCAGGACACCCTGGCAATGGGACAGTAGTCAATCCTTCTGGTGGGTCTGGTCAAGCAAGGAGGGTAAAATCCAAAATTGTAGCAGAAATGGAGTTATGAAGGAGGAAGATTGAAGTACATCATTTCAGCATCATTCTAAACCTGAACTGGCAACTCTTCATCGCCACACAGGAATAAAGAACTACACTCCCAGATCAGGGATTTCCCACCAACACCTTCCCTTCTCAAGTTTCCTGTCCACACAAAATGGTTCCTTTTGTCTGCCTGCCTCCAAGATTCTGGAGATGCCCTCAGCTTTCAGCTCAAATTCTCCCTTTTGCCCACCATTCCCTTGAAGACTTTACAAACCACTCATCTGAGTTCCCAATGTGTCCCTGGAGTGATTTATCACCCATAGTCCTATACACTTACTGGCTGTCCCCGATCATCTATGATCGGGCCAGATTCTGGCACTGTAATCTGAAAATATCTGGAGTGCGGTCCATGAATTTTTGTGTATCCATTAATTCTTCTTTCTATTTAAACTTTGTCACCCATTAACACCTTCAGTCTTTCCTCTTTCCTATAGTCCATAGGTTGCATTATTTTGCTCAATCAGCTGTAACTATTACTATTACTGTGCTGATAAGGGTCACAATTTGGGCAACTTTAGATCCTTTCTACAACGTCAAATTAGAATAGCATCTGGAGTCATCAAAAACCCAGGTTTAATTCTCACCTAATTACCAATTTGTGCCTTGCCTCACCACTGCCGCTTTCTGTAATTTGTTGTGTTCTTTGGTGTGGGCCTGTACATCTAGGTTTCTCATTGAAAAAAATCTCCCGACCTAATTGAACCTGTTACGGATCTAATGCTGATCTTTTGATTCTGCTCCAGCTCCACCCAACTCCTTCTTCAATTTCAGATTTGGGTTCATCCCTGGCCCATAATTTAGTTCACATTCTTTTATTTCTCTCAACCGCTGGCTAACCGGTAACTGGTGCTGATAAGGGACTATAATGTTTTGACAAACAGGTTCTATATTTCCACAGCGACAACAGTGTCACTTGCATTCCATTTCAGTAAGTGAGCTGGTGTGTATTTCCCGGTTTACTTTTGGCTGTAGCCTCTCCCAGTCTTGCATTCATTTACCCAATTAACTCTGCCCTCCCTATCTGCTTCTCTCCCTTCTTCCCTTAAAGCCTGCCAGATGGAAGTTGATAAAGGAAAATAACACTTAGCAATTTGTTGCAATCTTTGCTAACTGTTTAAAGTGTTCAGAAGGGTAGCAATTGATCCTGAGCTAACATTACCAACCTGGCCTGGAAGAAGATTAATATCAGCAATTTAACTGAATTACCTGAGTGGACTGCTCTTAGAGACCTTACTTAACTCTGTCTTTTCCAATATTAAGCACCTTTCTTCCCTTTTCCCCTTCCTTAGACCAATTATTTTCCTTCGTGTCCTGATGAAAGAAAGGAAGAAGGAAGGAAAGAGGGAAAGAAAGTTCCCTGCTTCTTCTCATCATCACATGGGATCTCTTCAGTAGCAACATGATTATTTCACTGTACTAGCAATTCAGCTGCCTGGACAAATAATCCAGAGAACGATGGCCAGAATATCCCATCCAGCGGGATATTATGGTCCCGCCGAACTGAATGCAGATTTAAATGGTTCGCTGCACCCGCCAGGGGGTGGTGGGGGGGAGACATGCCTCGGTGGGGCTGTAAAATCCTGGCCAATGAGTTCAACTACCACCTTGGAAGTTTAATCATTTGAATTCAGTTGATAAAAATCTAGAAATAAAAAAATTGGCATTAGTAAAAATGACTGAAACTGTCGACTTGTTATATAAAGCACACCTGATTCACTAAAGAGCTTTAATAAAGGAAACCTACTGTCCTTACCTGATCTGGCCTATATGAGACTCCAATCCCACTCCAACATAGTTGTCTCTTAACTGCTGTTTTAGATAACCACACAGCTGTATCAAAACTGCTCCTATCCTAGAACTTCAGCACTTTGGGAGGATCTTCATATGGATTGCAATGGTTTGAAGAAGGTCCACTGTAATGTCCTCAAGGAAACTAAGGTGAATCCTACTTCGATTTCTATTTAAGCCAAAAATAGTATGGACTTACAAACTAGGAATGTAAGATAGTGGGTCCAAGACCCACTAAAAATAGATTAAATAGATTAGTCCATGCAAGCTATATAATTACAGCGTCAGACTGGTTGTAGTAGATTTCCCACCTCTGTGAACAGTTCTACAGCAATATATTATCATCCCCCTTTCCCTTTTTCCAATGCAAATCCCACATTATCCTTTTCATATCAATGCTGGCATGTGGAATTTTTCCACCTTCTGTACCCAGGGTCAAAAGCTCCTAAGTCAGGTCTAGCATAGGCTAGATACAGTGTACAGCTGCCTCTAAACACTGTCAGGCCAGTTACAGCATAGGTTAGGTACAGAGTAAAGCTCCCACTATGCGGCCACACCAGACACTTAGAATAAGCCTTGCAAATTGGCAGTGTATGTTGCGAAATTGGAGGCATGCTCCCAAAACAAAACACAAATCACAAGTAGAGCAAAAGGTTGTGAGACATTGGAGCAGGATTAAAAGGGTTAACATGTCCCAGTTGCCAGTCTCCCTGGCTGAGTTTCATTTGGTTAGGCAAACCTCTTGTGTTCATTTTTTTTGGCTTCTTGTACCAGTTTCACCCTAGCATTTTTTTCTACTGTAAAATGATAGTGAATCTTTCAAACCTCCTTTATCTGAATCTACTTCTCATTTACACTGGGATCACTCAATACCTAGCAGCCCTGACAGCTAATCGCAAACAATCTTGTTACTTGATATTTTCATTGTGATGGATGACATGCCGAGTTCCCAGTGAAGAGGTGGTGCAGCTTGTTCAGGATCGGCTGCTATGAGGCATAGAGTGCCAATGTATTCCTTTATTAAGGAGAGTTTGAACCGGTGTCAGTTGCAGTTAGGAATGCCAACTTGGCTGAGTTGGTAGCTGCCTTGTCTCTGAGTCAGTCCGTTGTGAATTGAGACCCCACGTCAAAGGGCTCATTTTGTGAATGAGAATTCTTAGTACAAAATCACAGGAATGATCCACATGATGCTTTATCCCTTTAAATATTCCAAATGTGTACAATCTAACTTTGTTAAAACAAGGCTACTTGGTTGCTCTGGTGTTTCAGTTGGATACTATTAGAAGAAGAGGTCTGTATCCTGGCCAACGTTCCACCCACAACCAACACCGCAGAGAAAAAAACAGATTAACTCACCTCATTTGCTGTTTTTGTGACTTTGCAAGGAAAATGGCTGCC
The DNA here is from genome assembly GCF_964194155.1 of Cetorhinus maximus. NCBI lineage: Eukaryota > Metazoa > Chordata > Chondrichthyes > Lamniformes > Cetorhinidae > Cetorhinus > Cetorhinus maximus. Next base: position 135,313,314 of record NC_135882.1, on the reverse strand, counting down.
AGGTTCATAATTACAACAGACACTGGAATAGAAATTAGATTTTCTCACACCTGTTTTATGGATGTGAAACACGGACAATGAGGACCAATTCCAAGAACATATCACAAGAACAAAAGAGATAGGAGCAGGAGTAGACCATAGGGCCATCAAGCCTGCTCTGCCATTCAATACGATTATGGCCAATCTTGGGCTTCAATTTTACTTTCTCATCCAGTTCCCATATCCTTTGATATTCTGAGACTCAAAAGATTTGTCTATCCTAGCCCTAAATATAGTCAACGATGGAGCATTCACAACTATCTGGAGTAGAGACTTCCAAAGATTCATCTGCATCCCAAAGAACCCATAAAGATACTGAACATTGCATTGGGTTGAACCATTATTTAAGCATCCGAGTGGCCATTTGGATATGCTAATAAGGAAGCTAACACCTCTTTGAGGACCCTTACGGAAAAGGGGTCAGTCTTGACTAGACCAGGTGCTGGCCCTGCCTCTCACAAACTTTGCTGGCATGAGTGAGGCCTAACAATCAGCTGCCACTCAAAACGTAAGTCAAAAACATGTATTTGTTTAGTTTGATATGGAGCCAGGAGTAGCAGCAGTCCTGAGGGAAGGTGCCAGCCTAGAATCTCACCTATCCCCCATCTCCTTAGCTTCCATCACCTTCCCTGCTACCTCTCTTACAATGGGCAAAAGCTGAATACCTTGAGAGGATTGACAGATGGCGCTCTGCCCATTGATCATGTATGAGCCCAAATTGGTCCTGCTGTCAAGCTTCTTAAAAATGACAATTCGAGTGAGGTCTCAACACTCATTGGATAACCTGTCACTCATAGGTGGCAAAAAGCCAGTGCTACAGGGAACAAACAGGAGAGAAAAACTGCCAAAGGAAAAGCATTTTCTAGAAATAAGAACAAATGCAATCCTTGAAGATGGATCAACATAGTAGAAATATAGTCAGTAAAACAGGCCACTGGCTGGAAGGCACTAATTAGAGGGCTTTAAACTAAATGGTGGGGGAAAGGGTTCACACGAGGGGAGATTGGGAAACTTAAGAAGAAACGACAGTAATAGTGCAGGGTAGCGATATGGATAATGGTAACCAGAGTGTGACGGAAGGGACAGAGTGTACAAACATAAGAGTGCACCAAAAAATGATCAGAGGAGGGAAAATTGCTTTAAACTAACAGAGGGGAGGAGGATTTGAATGAATGGAGGTTAGAAATCCAAAGATAACATTTGAGGCAATAGAAGAGTATATTGATTTGAATAAAGACAAGCTAAGTGGGTCAGGAAGGAACAAAGAGCTTAACGGTAATGGTGCAACAGTGACTAAGGTCCATGCAGGGAACAGTAGAAAAAAAAATTGAAGTCATTTTATTCGAATGCGCGGAATATCTGCAAAAGGATAGATGAACACAATGGAGATAAATGGTTTAGATCTAATCACCATTATAGAGATAGGGTTACAAAGTAACCAAGGTTTGGAACTTAATACTCCAGGGTATACAACATTTCAAAAAGACAGGGAGAAAGAAGAGGGGTAGCCCTGATAATGAAGAATGATATAAAGACATTAGTGAGAAAAGATCTTGGCTCAGAAAATCAGGAAGTAGAGTCAGTATGGATAGAGATTAGAAATAGCAAGGGTCAGAAAATGCTGACGGTAGTAACTTCTTGACCTCCTAACAATAGTTATATTATTGGACAGAACATTAAACAATAAATTATTATACTTTGTAATAGGGTATTGCTGAAAAAAGAGACATGTCTAAGCTTTTCATCTTGCACTCATCAGGACACTCACAAGAATACCAATTTAAGGGGGAAAACAACAGTTTATACTGTATGTATAAAGGTAAGGTACCGGGACCGGATGAGATGCATCCGAGGATGCTGAGGGAGGTGAGAGTGGAAAGTTCAGAGGCGCTGATAATAATCTTCCAGTCTTCCTTAGATGCAGGAGTGGTGCCGGAGAACAGGAGAATTGTGAATGTTACACCCTTGTTCAAAAAGGGATGCAAGGATAATGCAGGCAACTACAGACCAGTCAGTTTGACTTCAGACGTAGAGAAGTTTCTGGAAACTATAGTTCGCAACAAAATCAATAGTCATTTAGACAGATGCAGGATAATTAAGGAAAGCCAGCATGAATTCATTAAGAGAAAATCATGTTTAACTAACTTGCTGGAGTTTTTTGAGGAGGTAACAGAGAAGGTTGATAAGGGCAGCGCTGTTAATGTATATATAGATTTTCAAAAGGCATTTGATACAGTGCCACACAATAGACTTGTGAGCAAAATTCTAGCTCATGGAATAAAAGGGAAAGTAGGCACTTGGATATTAAATTGGCTGAGTTACAGGAAACAGAGAGTAATGATAAATGGTTGTTTTTCAGATTGGAGGAAGATCTGTAGTGGAGTTCCTCAGAGGTCAGTTTTGGGACCCTTGCTCTTCTTAATATATATTAATGACCTAGACTGTGGTGTGCAGGGCATGATTTCAAAATTTGCGGATGATATAAAGGTTGGAAACGTTGTCACCAGTGATGTGGATAACTTTGGACTTCAAAAGGACATAGACATGTTGGTGAATTGGGCAGACAAATGGCAAATGAAGTTTAATGCAGAGAAATATGAGGTGATTTATTTTGGCAGAAGGAGTGCGGAGAGAAGTATAAAATAAAGAGAGAAACTCTAAGGAGGTGCAGGAACAAAGGGACCTTGGTGTGTATGTACATAAGTCATTGAAGGTGGCAGGGCATGTTGCGAGAGCAGGTAAGAAAGCGTATGGTATCCTAGATTTTATTAATAGGACATTGAGTACAAGAGTAAGGAGGTCACGTTGAACTTGTAAGACACTAGTTAGGCCTAATCTGGAGTACTACCTCCAGTTCTGAGCGCCATACTTGAGGAAGGATGTGAAGGCATTGGAGAGAGTACCAAAGAGATTCACAAGGATGATTCCTGGGATAAACAACTGTAGCTATGAGAATAGATTGGAGAGATTAGGTCTGTTTTTTTTGGAGAAAAGAAGGCTGGGAGGAGACTAATAGAGATATTCAAGACCCTGAGGGGTACAGACAGGGTAAACAGCGAGAAAATGTTCCCACTCAAGGGTACATCAAGAACTAGAGGGCACAGATTCAAAATAATGGGCAAAAGGAGTAGAAGTGATGTCAGAAAAAAAAAATTCACCCAGGGGATGGTTGGAGTCTGGAACAAACTTCCTGAAAGGGTGGTGGAGGCAGGTTCGATCAAATTATTCAAAAGGGAATGGGATTGCTACCTGAAAAGAAAGAATGTGTAAGGTTACAGGATAAGGCAGGGGAGTGGGACTAGGTAAAATGCTTTTTCAGTGAGCCAGTGTAGACTCAATGGGCTGAATGGCCTCCTTCTGCACCATAAAGATTCTGTGATCCTGTGAAAAGAATGCTGATTATTTGGCAAGTGACATTGCCATGGAGAATGCACACACAGATGGTGACTGAGAGTTAACTGCAAAGCATTGTTTGAAATTCAAACCAGGTGGCTTGACTCTGATTGGTCAAGTGATTGCCCTGAGGAATGAATCAGTGAATGGCTGTCACTTATTTTGTTTAGCTGAAACAGACGCAATGTGTGTACATGTTCTTTCTGTCTGCAAAGGACAGGCCCATGTGTATTAATATATGTAGCTTCCAGTACACGCAAATGCACCACACTGGAAGACCGACTGATGATATTAAATTGATTGTCAGTGGAATTCTTAGCACATTGAGGATTATTTAACAAATGTTTCCCAATAGCGGAATCACATCTAATGTTGGACACTGTGTTTTGAGTTTTACAAGCACGGGCTGGTTGGGTACGGTCTGTACCCTGCCCGTTGCGAACAGCTGGGACATGCTGTTTGATATGATCCACCAGTCTTTGGGATGTACAGCCTACATACCTAGCATCACACTGGCACTGAAATTCATATACCACTTTACTCATTTGTGTGATAGGCAGAATGTCTTTTTGGCTTGACAGCAGCATCCTGTTAGTGGCGAATACCACTCCTGGTGCTACTGCATAGTAGCAGCATGAAACTGCTAGCTTTACCTATTGTTCAAATTTTTGAGATACCTTTCCCTTCCACGGTAACCTGAGGTAGACTGGGCACTTTTCAGGGCTGAAAATGACAGCCTTAGGTCCATTCATGAGTTTGTGCGATATACAGCACAAAATGATCTGATCAGCGTAGCCATTATCCTGCAGGATGCCTTTGATCTGCCCTATTTCAACATCAAGCTTGCATAATGGGCAAATGGCTTGGGCCCTATTTACAAGGTTGCTGATAAGACCAATCTTATAGTGTGTGGAACTGTAAGAATCCCAACATGTAGACAGGCCAGTGAAGGTAGGCTTGGGGTAGACCGTGGTAGAGAATGCCCTGGCAGATTTCTCAACCATTACGTCAAGGAAGGGGAGTTCATTTTACTGCTCCATTTCAAAGGTGAATTTGAGCGCCAGATGGAGTCCATTAAGACATATAAGGAAATTGTTACATGCAGCTGTGGATTTAAATATAGCAAATGCATCAGAAATATGCAGGGGTAGGAGGTTAGGTGTCATTCCACTGAAGACACGTTTCTCATGGAACCCAACGAAGATGTTTGCGAGAGCTGGGCCTAGACGGGGTCCCATGGCAAGACCATCAATTTAGGCGTCATTAAAGCTCAACTCAACTGTGCGAGTTGCCGAGTTCACAAGTTGAATGAATACTGATTACTGATTCACACAATGGTGAAGTGTCTAGATTACCATGATATAGTGCAGCAGCTCAGCAGGCGGGCACAATCAGAGGGTCCAGGTGTGACCGGGAAACAGGCCCCCGACCACGACCGCAATTTCACGCTAGCTGGCCAATTAAAGTCCACCCAGCGTGAAACACGACTTCCTAATAGTCGGAAGGGCCGGGTGGGTTGGGGAATAACAGCTGCTGGGTTCAATGGCGACTCAGTGGCCAGTTTAAAAATGGCACAGGCAGCCCCTTGAAGGCTGCCAGTGAAGAAGCGTACATTCTGTGTTGCGGAGACAGTTCTCATGGCCTCGACAGCAGCTGGAGACGCCAGGAGGGAAGGTAGGTTGGGTGGGCACTCGCCCCCCTGCTTTTTGGAGGAGTGCCTCATGGTCCTCCTGGAGGAGGTGGCTGCCAGGAGGGACACCCTTGTATCAAGAGATGGAAGGAGGAGGACACCACACCTGACAAAGAAAGCCTGTGTGGAGGTTGCAGTCCAGGTCAGCGGTCATGATGTTGTGTGGCATACAAGGGTACAGTGCCGCAAGAGGTTTAATGACCTGCTGCGCTCGGGAAGGGTGAGTACCATGTTGGCATTGATCAGTGTGGAGAAGTGTTAAGGGCTGGCTGTCCCCCACTGGAGCTCAGGGGTGTAAGAGTCTGAGTGACAACTGTCAATGACGCCAGAGTTGGCCAAGGGGGTGAGCCCTGGCAGCTTCAACAGATTGCCTTGCAGCTCGAGGGCCACAACTCAGATGTGCCTTGCAAGGTGTTCCTCATGTGGGGTTGGCCAGGCTGCAATGGCGCTGCAGGTAGAGAGTGGACTAATCAATGCTCCTCTGTCCTTTCAGGAGAAGACAAGCCGTAACCAATTGGAGAGGTCACAGACAGGCGGAGGCCTGCCCAACCTGCTGCTGCTCTCCCAGTTCGAGCAGGACACCCTGGAGCTGGCGAACCGGGACACTGCCCATGCAAACGGTCATGGAGAAGCTGGGGCATCAGACGAAGGTAAGGGCTCAGTGCACAGAGGTGAGAGTTTTGGCTTGTGTAACCATTCTAGTGTAGTCTCTTAATTGATGGGAGCCTCAAACCTGGAGTCCCCATTGATCACTGAAAGACAATGGCACCGTGTGGCAGATCTCCACTGTCTTACCAGGGTGCCTGGCAGGCAGTGTGACAGAGTGATGACTTTAACTAATGACATATCCTTGTTCTCCCTTAGATTCACCAGCACGCACTCATTCTCAGGACCCGGAAGGGCCACCCCTGATGCCAGAGGACTGCCAGGCTTCATCTGCACCTGCGTCACACCCACACTCTGAACCAGAGCACCTCGGTGGGCATTAGATCATCGGCTACATTGTCGGTGCACATTGGTGAGGGCACTTCACACTCACTTGAGGTGCAGGTGGAGGCAGAGAGTGCCCAGGGTGCCGGCAGTCGGAAGACAGCTGGAGACCAGGACGATGCTGGGCCGAAGGCAGATGATGAACCTCTGGAGTCATCCATTAGGCAGCAGATGCCAGATGTCCAGCAGGGTGTGCGGGAGGATCTGGCGGAGATCCATGCGGGTATTCGTGCCATGGTCTCTGTTGTGGAGGAGTCCATGCAGAGCATAAGCACTGCATTGACCCTCATGGCCGAGCGTACTGCCTCCTCCATTAAGAGAGTGGCGACTCTCCTGGAGAGCAACTCCAGGGACAGAATCAGGGGTTCCTGAGGTTGCGTTCGGACCTGCGAGCCCTCACACAGGCAATGAACTCATGTGGTCAGTGCCAGTGTGGGAGATGGGTGAGGCGCTAGGATCCCAGCTAGGTGCCCGTCCATCAATGGTGAGCAGGGAGGTCCAGAACAACTTCACATTGGCGCATGAGCTACTTGTCGTCTTTGCGGGGTCCTCTCAAGGTGCTCTGGATGATGGCAGCAGCTTCTCCCCCACCCCCCACCCTCCCCCTCTGCCAGTGGCTGTGGCATCTGATGAGGCTGCGGCGAATGGGGAGATGCCAGCCGTGGCACTGGCCGCTTCCTCCCAGGCGGAGCCAGCACAGGCTCCACTGGCCAGAGGACGACCACCAAGGTCATCAAGGCTGACAAGACACCAGAGTCAGCAGCTGTCTCCAATGCTGCAGCGAGCGAAGTGGGGAGGCGGGGGAGGGGAGGGTGGTGGTGAGGCACTCACAAACATAAGTTTAAGGTACCATGAGCTCAAAAGGAATTGTTCACGGGTGACCTTCTGTTCAATTATGTTTAGTTTATATGTCTACTGGTGTGGACATCAGCACCAGTAATGGTCATGTCAATGTGATTTGAATGTGACAATAACATTAAATTTGCTTTTGTTGTGATGGGCGAAGTATGCTTCACCTTTTATTTTTGGTTCAGGGTATGTTAGTATGTAGTACTGGACGTGAGTGACTCTAATCTTTATTGCACAGGCACTGAGTGGACTTTGGGTTCACATGACAGGGGCTTTTTGGACATCCAGGATGGAGCTGGCAGCCCTGGCCTAAGGTGGGAGTGGATCTTTGGCAGCCTAGTGAAGGAGTGTTGGATCAAGGAGTCCCTGGTATCGCTGCCTCCCTGGAGGTTACAGAGGTCTTCCTCCACACTCTCAGCCTTCTCCTCACTGTGCTCCTCTCCTGACTCATTACTGGATTCATCCTCTGTGGCCTATGGAGCTACGTCAAGATCCTCTTCCTCCAGTGGGTACCCCCTTGCCAGAGCCAGATTGTGGAGAGCACAGAATGCAACCACTATCAGTGACACCCGCTCTGGGGGGTATTATAGTGCTCCCCCTGAATGGTCCAGGCATTAGGAGCACATCTTCAGAAGACCTATGTTCCTCTCTGTCACTGTCCTTGTGGAGGCATGAATTCTATTACAATGCTGCTCTGCCTCTGTTCTTGGGTGGCGGAGAGGCGTCATACGCTACCTTTTCAATGGATAGCCCATTCCACCCAGCAGCCATTGAGCTGAGCTAAAGCACTGAAGAGCCTTGGCACCTGGGAGTGTCTCAGGATGTAAGCGTCATGAAAGCTGCCAGGGTACCTTGCACAGACTTGCAGAATATGCGTCTTGTGGTCACAAACTATCTGCACGTTCATGGAGTTGAATCCATTCCTGTTGACAAAGGCACCAGGCAAACCTGCTGGCGCCTTGATGGCCACATTTTGCAGTCAATTGCACCCTGGATGCAGAGAAACCCAGCAATCGCTGCAAAGTCTCTGGCTCGCTCAGCCTGGCTGGCCCCGTCCGTATGGAAATTAATAAACTTCATTAGTCCCCTGGACAGAGCTTCTGTCACCAGCTTGACATAACTATGGACAGCTGATTGGGAAACTCCACACAGATCCCTCACTGACCCCTGGAAAAAGCCAGAGGCAGAGAAGCTGAGGGCCACTGTGACCTTCAGATCCACTGGCATGGGGTGTCCACCCATACAGTCAGAGCTTATCTCAGGCCCAATCATATGACAAATGGAGGTCACAGTCTCCCTTGAGAGGCGGAGCCTCCTTCGGCATTGAATCTTGGACATGTTGAGTGGCTGCAACACTGCCTGTAAGTCCTGGCAGCAGGATAGTGGCATCTTCTGCAGCCCCTTCCACTTTGGACTTCCTGCTGGCCCTGCGCCCCTTGTGCCTGCACCTCTCATCCCACAGGTCCCTCCCCTGGAAGCTGCATAGGGACACCTGGCCTCCTCTCCCTGCTGCCCCTCTCTTCCTCCTCAGAGAAGGTACCTCCAGTGGAGACCACATTCCCCATTACCAGAGTAATGGGAGGCTGGGTCCAGACAGTCAAAATGCTCCGGGGAGCTTGGAGACACCAATGTGATCTCACAAGCAGCCTGGAAATGCTAACAATGAAGCCCCGAACTGAGATGAAGCTGTCAAGTACCAATAAGCAACCATCAGCAAACTATCTCCAAAACCCCTCACTACTCACAATGGCAATGCTGCAGACCCTTTTTATCCCGCCCTTGGATGAGATTTTGCAAAATGTCAGCTGCCCACCTGCCTGTCGTGCGATGAGCGCGAAATCGTGTGGGCAATGTGAAATCTTGGCCAGTTGCTTTTTTAGCGGCCTTAAGTGGCCTTTTGATTGATGGCAGGCGCGCCTCCAACACCCGCACGTGTCCGCCACCCGAAATATCTCGTGTGATTTCATGGCCGATCGGGTCGGGCGCGCACCTGCCCGATCAGCATAAAATTCAGCCCCTCAACTGGAACATTATTACTTTGTAATAAAGGCAACATAATAATTGTGTGGGACTTCAATCCTTGTATAGACTAGACCAATCAAATTGGCAAAGGTAGCTTGGAAGAGGAGTTTTTATAATGCTTTTGTGACAGTTTCCTGGAGCATTATGTTGTAGAGTCAACTGGGGATAAAGTTATTTTTGATCTAGTATTGTGCAATGAGTCAGGGTTAATTTGTAATGTTATAGTAAAATATCCACTGGGTTGTAGTGATGATAATAAAATTAAATTCTACATTGGGTTTGAAAACAATATGCTCCAATCACAAGCAAAAATCTTAAATTTAAATGAAGCCAAAGAGAGGATAACTGACTGTGGCTGATTGGTAAAATTGACTTAAAGGTATGGTGGTAAATAAATAGTGGGAAACATGTAAATAAATAATTCAAAATGTTCAACAAAAAAACACTCCATTGAAATAAAAAAGGTCAGTGAGAAAGATCCATCAGTGACTTAACAAGGGAGTTAAGGATGGTATTAGATTAAGAAGCTTATACTGTTGCAGAAAACAGTAACAAGTCTGAGAATTGGAAGTGTTTTAGAAACTAGCCAAGGGCCATCATGAAGTTGATAAAAAGGGTAAAAAATGGAATATGAGAGTAAACTAGCCACGAATATAAAAACAGATTGTAAGAGATTTTACAAGTAAATAAAAAAGAGAGTAGCTAAAGTAGATGCCGGTCCCTTAGAAGCAGAAACAAGAGAAATCATCATGGGGAGTGAGGAAATGGCAAACACATTGAACAAATATTTTGTATGTCTCTTCACAGAAGAAGTCATAAGTTACATACCAGAAATAAAGGGTAACCTAGGAGCTAATCAGAATGAGGAAATTAAGGTAATTAATATTAGCAGAGAAAAAGTACTACAGAAAATCAAGGGACAAAAATCCCCAGGATCTGCTGGCCAACATCCTAGGATTCTAAAAGAGCTGCAGAGGTAGTGGATGTGCAGGCTATGATTCTGCAAAATTCCTTAGATTCTGGAATAGTCTCGGCAGATTGGAAGTTAGCAAATGTAACACTGCTGTTCAAGAAAGCTGGGAGAGAGAAATCAGGGAATGACAAGCTAATTAGCCTGACATCAGTCATCGGAAAAGCGTTGGAATTTATTATTAAAAAGCCTTTAATAATGCATTTAGAAAAGTATAGTATGATTAGAACAAGCCAACATGGCTTTATGAAAGGGAAATGTTTGACAAATGTATTAGAGATTTTTGAGGATGTAACTAATAGGGTGGTTAAAAATGAACCAGTTGATGCAGAATACTTGGATTTCTAAAAGGCATTCGTTAACGTGCTGTATAAAAGATTAATACTCAAGATAAGGGCTCATGGTGTTGGGGGTAATATATTAGCATGGAAAGAGGATTGGTAACAGATAGGAAGCAGAGAGTAGGGATAAATGGAGCATTTTCAAGTTGGCAGGCTGTGATCAGTGCTGGGGCCTCAGCTATTTACAATCTATATTAACGACCTAGACAAAGAGATAGAGAGTAATGTATCTAAGTTTGCTGATGATTCAAAGGTAGGTGGAAATGTAAGTTGTGAGCAGAACGCAAAAGGACAGGTTAAGTGAGTGGGCAACAAGGTGGTGGATGGAGTGTAACATGGAAATGTGAGGCTATTCACTTTGGTCATAAGAATAGAAAAGCAGAATATTTTTTAAAAGGTGCGAAATTTGTAAATGTTGATGCTTGGAGAAACTTGGGTGTATTCGTACAAGGAACACAGAAAGTTAGCATGCAGGTATAGCAAGCAATTAGGAAAGCAAATGGTATGTTGGCCTTTATTGCATGGTGATTGGAGTACAAGAATAAATAAGTCTTGCTACAACTGTACAGCGCTTTGGTGAGACCATGCCTGGAATACTGGGCAGAGTCTTGTGAAGCTCCTGGGTGCAGAAAACCAGGCCGTTGGAGGCACATCATCGTGCGGGAGACCAAATGTCAGCTTCCTGGCTGCGGAATGAAACTGATTTAAGCTGGCAGCGGATTGATGATGGATCAAGCTTTCCGACGACAAGCGTTGGGAACCTCTTTTAATGCATTTGCTTGTCTTGCATGCTCATTGATAGGCAACCTCGCCCTATTTCCAATAAAGTAACCAGCAAATGAGAAACACATGCCTTCAGATTTACAGCTGCTAAACGTGGCATGCAGCAGGCTGGTGGATTTGGACTGATTGAGCTGCTTTTTCGTCTATGCAGAGCTTTGTTCAACTACTGAAGAGAAGCCATTGATGATCGAAATTGGGTGGTGGCACTCAAAAGGGAAAGGGGCATGGCTGACTGAGGGAGGGAGGTGACAGTCAAAGGGGAGCGCGGCCAGGGCTGACTGAGGGAGGGAGCGAGGGAGGTGGCAGCAACAGGGAAAGTGGCCAGGGCTGACTAAGGGAGGGAGGGAGGGAGCTAGGTGGCAGCCCTAGGAAGTCTCATGGGGGACATAAAGAGGAAACTTGACTATACAGGGAAGGTCAATGTCAAAAAACAGTAGGTCAAGCGTGATTGCGGGAAGATCAAGGGTTATACAGAGTAGGTCAACGCTGAAGTCCTGAGAGTCATGGGTATCAGAGAGAAGGTCAAGTATGATAGAGGGAGGGTCGAGGATGAAGGATGGCAGGTAATGGAGTGCAGGACCACTGTGCTGGGGGGAAGCTCTATGGTCAATGATAGCCAGTCAAGGATGATGGGAGTGGGTCAAAGGTCACTGAAGGCAGGGCAAGTGTGATGGAGTGAAGGTCAAGGGTGATTGAGGGAGGGTACAGGGTGATGGCTTCCAGTTCCAGGGTCACTATGTGAATGTCACCAGATATGACTGTGTCAACAAGAAAAGTTCTCTGCAGTGAACCTTGAGGATGGAGTTCACCATGGTGAGGTGGGTGGAGACCAGGGTGAGGTTGATGCTAAGTATAGGTCTCCCCATTGTTCATAAGTACTCAGTACAGGAAGGAGACTCTGCTGACCAGATGCTTTGCCTGCCTTTTGTTTACAGTTCACCTCAGGGAGACAGGATGGGTCAAGTGCACCCAATGCTTCTGGTAGCTCTGGTGCAGCTGTAGTGGAAACTGCAAAGGGCAATCCATGGACAAGTGCAGAAATGGCAAGAACACCCACAAGGGGCAGCAGCTGAGGGTCAGGCAGCTAAGGATGCTGGCAATTAGGGGCTAATGTGACGTTGCACATTGGCAAGGAATCAAATATACTGCAGGTGGTGTAACTATCTGTAAATGCCAGAGAGACAATATTGGAGGTGGCTGAGGATGACATGGGCTTCCGTCACTCACCTATGTCAGCTCCCTCAGGAGGACCTATGTCCTCAAGGATTGAGAGGCAATCCAATGAGCTTTAAAAATCACTGTGGCATTGAATTTCTACTTCTGTGGGTCTTTCTAGGTATTTATGGAAGACATGTGCTCACAGACAGCCACTCACAAATGCATCAAGGAAGTCACAAATGCCCTGTTCATAAGATCCAATTAATTTATTAGATTTGTAATGGACCGTGAGAGCCAGGCAGCCAGAGCTGTGGGATTCATTGCCATTGCTGGATTTCCACACATCCAAGGGGCGGTTAACTGCACACATGGTGCTGAGGGCTCCCTGGGAACAGCCAGCAGCCTTCATAAACTGAAAGAGTTTTCATTGGTCTGTGATCACCATAAACAAATCCTGCAGGTGCTCACTTCCCAGGGAGCTCTCAACTCTTACATCCTCACTCACCCTTAGGTGTCACAACTGTTTGCTCCCCTCAGCAGCTGTATGGGTGGCTCCCGGGTGACATGGGATATCCTCTGAAGACCTGGCCTATGACACTTATGTAGAACCCACAAAGCCCCACAGAGGGGAGGTACAATGGTGCCAATGCCTCAACAAGGGCAGCAATAGAACAGGCCATCAGACTGCTGAAGGTGAGGTTCTGCTGCCTAAGCTGCTTAAGTGGAGCACTGCAGTATATACCAGAGAGAGTCTCCTGAATCATTGTGGCCAAGTGTGCCATACAAAACCTTGCACAGCAAAGCGGTGAGGAATTGCAGGAGAGAGATGGAAGAGATGGCAGCCTCCTCAGAAGAGGAAGAAGGGAAGAAGCTGATGTTCATAAGGACATGGATGGTGCAGCTGCAGTTGCTGACGCCAGGGTGATGGAGTGACATGCCATTCACGCCTGCGACGCCTTCATTGCATCCATATTCCAGCCAGAATGAGGCTCCTGCAAGATTTCTTGATTTGCTCATCAATAAAAATCGTGCAGATGGAAGTGCCAGCAGAACAGAAAAACTCATTCCAAATCAATCTACATTCCCGCAACCTCTGACACCTGCAGGCCCTTGGTTTGAGCAAGTCCATATACATGCAATCTTGGAAGCCACATACACTTGTAATTTGGAAGGGAGTCGCACATCACTCGGTGACACACACTCCAAATGCTGGTAATTCTTCGCGAAGAATGTTATTGTGTGTTCACCTGCATTATATGGAATGCCTCAGCTATAGATGCTGTTTGGACAACAGCTTCTGATGGCTGATAGCCTGGAAGGAGCCAGTCAGATAAAAGTTCATCACCATGGTTACCTTCGCAGCCGCTGACATTGTGGCCCTTTCTTTGTTCTGAGGCTGCAGTTGTAGCTGCAACAGGTGGTCGTCCTTACTGAAGCACAGACATCTCACACACTGTTCATCTCTGAGAGTCAAATAAGACAATTGTTCTCCAAACAGTCTGGGTGGATAAGACCTCCTGCTGAGAGCCCTTTCCCCCTTCTCCTCCTTCCTCACCCAGCAGTTCATCCTTTTCTCCATGACCCCTGTTTGTTCTCCATATCATGCTGTATTCCAAACGGAATGCCTACTAGTGCAACAATATCTGAGAACAACTGGGTTTTGTAGAAGCCTTGCAGTTGGCATAAAGTCCTACTGTAACTACCACACCAATTACTGTAGACTTTGCAACTTTAAACATCAATAGAAAATGCCAAACACATGTAGCAGCAGCCCAAAGAAATCAAACAACAACTAACCAGTCGTTGATGATCCCTTCAAATAGTACTGGTGGAGAGGGTGCAGAGTGGTGTCCTTCCTACTGCTGAATGCATGTTCATCTGTGCGAGGTTAAGAGAGGGCAGTAACAGGAGTGTTGAGCTCCAGAATGGCACTGATGGTGTCAAATCAGCATTGCACACTGAGTGACATCATGATCTGCCTACTCTGTATACTTCCAGCAGACGTTCAATGCACATGCTGTAACAATCACCTAATATCATGTGTAACACAATTTGCTCCACATGCATGTGATGCATGTGGCTATTTTGGAGTTTTAAAGGCACTCATATCACCCAAAAAAGTAGGCATTAATAAATCCAATTTCTAACCCATAGTCAGTAACATGGGCTACTGGGGAATGGGTTATTCATTCAAGTGTATGAGGGACCTGGGTGATGCAATCGGTAAGTGAATGTACATTTGATAATTCATCTCCCTCACACTTGTTAATCAATTAAATATCAATGTCGGGAAAACTTTACTTCAAACCTGTTCTCATCGACTTCAGGAATGCTTGAGGGCATTGCTCTGAAACTAATCCGTGTGTTTCCTTTTTCATTTGTTCTTGGAATGTAGTCAACACAGATTGCATTTATTTGCCATCCCCAGTTACCCTGTCTGTATCTAGCATAGGAATACCTGACACTGCAGAGCAGAGCAGCGGTTCACAAAATATTCTGATTGATGGAGCTCTTCTCAAATGGATTAGTAATCACGAACCCTCATCCAAATTAGATTACTACATAATACTCAAAATATGAAAATACTGCATGTAAAGAATATTTTAATAATTCATTTAAGAAAACAGTTATTTCTTTGAGTTTAAGTATGTAGGTAATTATATACTTTAAAAAGCTCCCCTCACTTGAAAAAGGCTGAACTCACTCGGCACCCACCTCCAGCCTTAGTAACTGCAACTCTACCTGGCAATCTTCATGGCATTCTCAGTGCTCCTTCATGTGCCCTCCCATCTAAGGAGAGACAACCCGCTCTGCACATGTGGCAGCCTTACTCTATTCCCACCTCTCTGCCCACCAAGCCCACATCGGTAAACACTTTCAGATGGTTTCAGGGTAAATCTCTGCACAGATCCCCAGGTGTCCATGGACCCCAGTTTGAGAACAACAGGTGTCGAGGGAGCTTCCTCTATATCTGACCAGTGCTGCCCCTTCCCTGGGAATATGGAACGAGCTTTGCAGAGGGGAACTTTACTCTGTTCCTGGCTCGTGCTGTACTTGACCTGGGGGTGTTTGACACTGACACTACATACAGAAGTTAGAAAAATTTCACCCGCAATCATCTAAAATCTTTGGTTAAACAAAACCCAACAACAGAACAAATATTATATAAAGTGCATACATTCAAATATCAATAGTTAATTAACATATTTTTGAAGTTAAAAGTCAAAACAAAATCAGTTTTTTTTTTCTTTATTCATTCATGGGATGTGCGCGTCGATGGCTAGGCCAGCATTTATTGCCATTGCTGAAATAAAAGCATTTGAAAGACAAATTTAATTTAAAAGGTAATTAATACTCAAATTACTTAAAATCGCTTTCAGTTCAAAGTAGCTCTATTGGACACTTGCACCTCTGTTCAACCAAGGAGTATTGTCAGATACCAGGCCCACAAGAGAAAATGAAAGTCTCCAGTGTTAGAATCTTAGGGCTGCATTTTACATACTCCTGCCCACCCCACCACCTTCCCACACCAAGCTCACACAGTGATATGGGGAGTGGGCTGGCATTGAATTCGGCAGCCGGCCCACCATATTTAAAACGCGAATCAAGGGTCAATTAGGCTTGTTACCAAGCCGATTGACCCTGATGATACACTGCCCACACCATAAAATGTTTGGTGTGGGCGGTCAGGAGGGAGTGGGCAGCCCGATTTTTAAAATAATATTTTCAAGTGGCGGGAAGGAAAGTGGAGGGGTTGTTCTTTCTTTGAGGCTGCCCTTTGCCAATGGGGGTACTACCCCCTCTAAGATATAAGTCCTCCTTTCTTCCTACTAACCTGCAGCCTTAAACCCACACCCCACATCCCTCTGCCCCCCTCCCTGACCTGCCCAAACCCTCCCTGCCCAAGACCCTGGACTTACCTGTCTCCAGGATCCATAGCACATCTTTCTCCTCCCCTTGCAATCCTGTCAGCGCCCACTAACGCGCTCTTGGTGCTGCCACAAAACTGATGGAGCTGCCAGCCGATTGGATCGGCCAGCAGCTCCCGAGTTTGGGACTTCCTCCCCAGTGAGGCCCTTGTTTAGTCCGCCTGCTGGTCGTTTTGGCTGTGGGGTGGGCCGGTGTGGAGCAGGTCAGCTCCACGCAGAAGCTACCCCTGGGGAGGGTGGGGAAAAGCTGTCCCAACAACCTCCCACCCTGTAAAATTCAGTCTTTAGAATTTTACAGCACAGAACGGGGCCACTTGGCCCATCATGCCAGTGCCTGACACTTTGAAAGAGCTATCTTTTTCATCCAATGTCCCTGCTCTTTCAGCATAACTGTATATTCAAATCCCTTTTCTAGGTGCAATTGCGTCTGCTTTCGCCACCCTTTCAGGAAGTGCATTCTAGGTCATAAAAACTTGCTGTGAGAAAAAGATTTCTCCTCATCGCCCCTCTGATTCTTTTGCCAATTATCTTAATCCAGGTCCTCTGGTTACTGACCCACCCAGCAGTGGAAACAGTTTGTGTCTTTTTTTTTAATTATTTGCTTTGCAGTCCAAATCTAATGCGTGGTAATTGTGAGTGACCATGACTCAAAGCAGAATGTGGGATCTTAGACCACTTGTGTACAACTAAACAGAGCCTTATCAGATGAGATTTTTCTCTCGAGGGCAGTGACATTTCATTGCGACGATTTTCCCACAGCCTGGTTCCTGGAACACTCCCCTCTAAGCTGCGTGCAAGTCGTGATTTGGGAGAAGAAACAAAAAAATCCTGTAACTCTTATTTACTCCTGGGACTCCATCAAGACTGTACCACCTTCCTTGTTTGTGCCAACACTGCCCTTGACTTCAAGCTATCAAAGGCGCAGGGGCATGTCAGAGAGTCCATAGAGAGTATTAAGCTCCAAAAGGTTAGACAGATAAGTATCCTTTCATGGAACAGCTCTGAAGATGAGGAGGCGCAAAGTCAATTGGAAAACATACTTGCATCACAAGATAACCCAGTCCAGACATGTTACTTCCTTCTGGTTTTTCTTGCATTGTCTCCTGAAGGTGACGACCTTGGTGGAGGGCAAGCCTGATGTGAGGGACACTGCCAGGTTTGGCTGAAGAAGACACTAAGCTTAGGTTTTAAAAGTCTGTAACTGGCTGGTGAATGGTAAAATGGAGGGTGGCCCTCAGTACAGCATGTTACTTATATATTCATTGTATGCAAGTGGTGGGCATTAACTGGGAATTAACTTGTCCTCCTACAAATTAGATCAGTGCTTTTTAATTTGTCCCCAATTTTGTTAATTTAAATTATTTGGTTGACTCAAAAGAGTTACAAATTGGAACAGGCTGAAACTGTGGGGATTGGGTTAGGAGGTGCATGTTTGTAATGTGTAACTCTGTAAATAAATGCTTATGGAAGTGTATAAAGATTGGCTCAAGTTCGAGCTGTCATTATTTCCTGGTTTTCTGGAACACAGCAAAGCTCTAAGCTTAAAAATGGATGGAAAACAATTTTATGGAGGTTAGGAGAAAGAAGGAGTTAGAGTAAATTTCAATATGGTGGGAGATAATAAAGTGCAAAACCTGCAGATTCCCATTTATCTATTTAAATAGATGTCAAAGATCCCATAGCACTATTCAACTTAACACCTCATAGTTTTCCACATGTGCTGGCCAACAATTATTCCTTAATCATTGTCGCTGAAATCAGATTGGTCATTCATCACTTGTGCAAAAGTGGCTGCACAGTTTTAATTCATTGACTATGAAGCACTTCGGATGCGAAAGTTGTGATATTAATGTAAGTTCTTTCTGGTGGTTTTTTCAGTTGAATGTTCAAAGTCCCCTAAGATTCTTGAGATGGTTTTATGTTCTTCTACCTCCAATCACACCCAATGCAAACTCCTCTTGGGAATGAGGAAAATAATGATAATTGGAAGGGAAATTTTGGGGCCAGAGTTCTTCCTCTTTTGTTCGCTATTTCCTGGGGAAATGTTGTCCAAAGAAAGGACTCTGGCAGCTCCCTAACCACCTTTCCATCGGCCACTGGCATCTTTGTCTCCAATTCCTTCACATATGGCTCTGGCTGATGAAGATAATAGATGACAGTTTATCATTTGCAAGTTTTCAGCGGCAGTTAATGACGTCCTCCTCATTTAGGTGGAGGCTCTGCACTCTGCAACATGCCTGAAAGACCCCTTTGTATTGCTGTCCAATTATTTTAAACTAGCCACTCTCTAAAATAGCTTCTCTCTCAGCTCAGCGAATTATTAGTGTATGAGGTCCTTGACCCCTATCATCTTGTCTTCTGTGAGATAAGATATTGGACGTGCTTTATTAAATGCCAAGTCTATTTTTTACAAAAGTGCATAAAAGGTATTTAGAGGTGAGTTGGATTCCCATTAAAGTTAAATTAAAGGCTTTCAAGAAATTGATGAGGAACTTTCAGTAAAATATTGGTTGGTACATTCAGCTACAAAATGCTTATTGTATCTGATAAAGAAAGGAGACCTCACCTTTATGAAAAAGCACCTGCAGGAGGACACTTCTTGTCTCTGTCAGCCTTCTTGTCAACACCATGCAAAGCCCTGGCGATGAAGGGCGCCTGTTTTTAGGGGCCCATCCTCTCATTAGGACCAGAGGCCCAACAGTGTCAGCATTCACAAGCTGTCTTGCCTGTTACAGTGAAATTTACCTCACAATGCTAGTCGCCTTCGGTGCTCCCTCTTCAATTGTAAGCTCTGGCATCATCCTTTCCACACCAACGTGCACTTAATTCCAATCTGTCCCGCCCATCACCTCTATTACAGAGGGAGTAACGATGAAATGGAGGTTGATTTTAACCCTGCACGCCAATGGAAACCAAGTGGGTGGCCAGTTAACGTCACCCACACTGGAGTCACCCAGGGCTGACCTGTTGCGATGGGACAGGTTCCCCAGTAGGCGGAGTTCTTTTAACATGTCCATGTTGAGTCTTGATGATGGTATCAGAGGCTGACTCCAATTTCTATCAGGCAGCCTCAGTGGGAAGTGACAAATACTTTCCTACCAGGCCAACCCAGCAAGAAGCCAATCACGGGGACACCCACCAGATGGTCTGATAGCCTACCTGGTCGCTCACCTGATTTCTGAACCATGTGTACTTCCATTGCTTTGTTGCCACTTGAAATGGTTGGGAAGTCCACCGTCAGCATTTAAATGAAATCCAGGAGTTAAAATGCCACGGAACTATATTTTTTTACAGTGAGCGAGGCTGGGATTTTCTGGCCCGACACTGCAGGCATCATCGTAGGCAGGAAAGGAAAATTTTGAGAGACGTTAAAAGTTAACAGCTCTCCAAATTTTCCCATCCTACCCGCAACAGTGCCCGCCAGTGTCAGGGCCGGAAAATCCTGCCCTGAGTTTTGAACTGAGGTTATGAATCACCTGATTCTGGAGATAAAATTGGAGCTATGACTGATTTACTGGCTGGAATCTAACCCAGGAATCCCGCTAGCTAAGAGATAGGATGTTGGTTGCATTCCGGTGGTGCAGAAAATTAGGATGGGTTGTCCACTGGTTATCCTGACAAATAATCTTCTAAGCATTGCAGTCAATACATGAATAAACATGTTTTGGGTCTGGCTTCACACTAACTGGACACATCAGTGATGTCTGCACATCGATGGTGCTTGTCATTGCTGCCAGAATGTTGTGGGCAGGCATCAGAGTTCCATCATTCTCCCTGTGCTCTCAGCGCCTTTAAGGTGGAGCTGGCACCCCCGCCCCACCCCCATCTCATCAGCAGCTGTGACCAGTGACACTGTGCTCCTGAAGGGGTCAGGTGCTGAAGGCTGACAAAGGATCACGTGCATTTAAAGTTTCCCGGCTGCACCTCCATGATATGACCCTGATCACAGAATGCAAGCGCACTGCCCTCAGCTAGACAGGAGTGAGAAATTCACAGAGGCAACGTGAAGATCTATGGAGTGTCCTTACTGCATGTCATCATCATCCTCCTGGAATCTAGAGAGTATTAGGGCCTCCACTTCGTCTCTATGACATGGGCCTGAGCACTGAGGGTATGTGCGCTGTCATCAGCCACACAGGAGTCAAACGTTCACAGGTTCAATGTGAGGATGTGAGGACTATCCTCACTGCATCTCGTCATCATCCTCCACAAATCTTGGGTTATGCGGGCCTCCCGAGCACGCCTGCCTCATCTAGTCAGTGCGATGGCCTCATTGCCAGCGTCCTCACCTTCGAGGACCTCATCATCATCCTCCCCTTTGACGTCCTCTTCATCGGAGGAGAAGTGCAGCCCTTCCATCTCCTCGTCAGCCTGATCCCCCCCATGTTGCAGTGCCAGGTTGTGTAGCGTACAGCAAGATACGATGATGCACAACACCCTCTGTAGAGTGTATTGCAGTGCTCCAATGGATCTGTCAAGGCACCAGAACCTCATGTTCAAGATGCCTATTGTATGTTCCGCCAAAGTCCGGGTCGCGGCACGAGCCCTGTTATATCGTCACTCTGCTGCAGTCTGGAACCGCCGCACAGGCGTCATCAGCCATGTCCTCTGTGGGTAGCCCTTGTCCTTGAAGAGCCAACCCTGCAGCCTCTGTATAACCTGGAAGATGTCAGGAATCTGAGACCTGCTAATGATGTGGGAGTCGTAGATGCTTCCTGGGAATAGTGCGCAGACCTGTATGATGCGTTTGTGATGGTCGTACACCATCTGAACATTCAGTGAGCAGAAGCCCTTGCAGTTGATGTAGTTGACTGCTTGTTGCCATGGAGATCTAAGTACTATGTGAGTGTAGTCAATGCCGCCCTGCACTTGTGGAAAACCAGAGATCTGCACAAACCCCAGCGCTTTTGCTTCCTGGCTTCCCTGATTCCAGGTGAACTGCCCAAATTTTTATGCCATCATGAAGATGGCATCCGTGACCTCCTGGATACACTTGTGTGTGGAGGCTTGCGAGAGTCCACACAGGTGAGACCCCTGGAAGAAGCCACTGGCATAAAATTTGAGTGCTGCGGTCACTTTCACAGCTACTGGCAGTGGATCCCTTTCATGTCCCCTTGGCATCAAATCCTGCAGCAGGTGGCATATGTGAACAACCAGTTCCCTTGGCATTTGCAGTCTTCACTGACATTGGTTCTCAGACATCTGCAGGAATGACAGATGCTGTCTATAGACCCTGGGTTTAGCAAGGCGCCTACAAGCGATATTTCTCTGTCGATCTTAAGCTGCATACGCAGGCCTTGCTGCCCCTTCATCTTGAGGGAGGTGCTCCTCCCTTTGCTGAGCTGGGTGCCTCTGCCGCACTCTCCTTCTTCGTCTCTGGTCTCAGTAAGCCATGAGGCATACCGCCAAATTACCAGGCTCCATGTTCCTGATGTTCTCCTCCTGCAGGATCAAAGAGAGATGCCTGGGTTAGCACATGTGTCCTAAGAACCTCTCTTGGTTAAGTCTGAAGACCCCTTCACGCATGCCGGAGAGTGCTGGCCACCACTTGGATGGCCAGTGTGTAGTGTGCTTCATGGTTGTCCAAAACCCCACCCACCCCTGCCCCACTCCAGTTGACCGATTGGCAGCAGCTTTGGCCACTGGACTGCATGCTGTGCCCTCAGCTCAGGAGCAGGCATTCTCCTAACCCACATTGCACGACTGCACTGCCAGCTTGAACCATAACGGATATTGCCCCCTAAAACACACATTAATTTGCAGTCTGTGCCCAAGGGGTGAAAAGTTCTGGAACATTTGGTGGCACTTTCATGCTTTTGTGTCGTTTGAGTGGGCAGAAAAGCTTCAGAAGCCCGACTCCAAGCATGTCAATGGAGCTGCAGTTGAACAGTCTCAACTGTGGACAATGCTCACTTTCGACAAGTTTACCCAAATGCTGCTTCCCTCGCTCCCCCTCCCCCCTCACCACCCCCGGCATGTTCTTGTGTACTTCCTTCAGTCTCTGCTGCCTTGACCCGCCGAATGCGCGGCGCCTCTTCCTTGATGCCCTACGGGCGATGCTCAGGAGTGTTGCACAAAGTTGTATGCATTCACTTTCGAGTTCCCCTCAAAGCTGAGCACGCCAGATGCATGCATTTTAAAGGCAGTCGTAATTCACGCCATTCTGAAGTCATTATGATGTGGGGGGATGATTCGGGCGTGAGGGTACAATAATGAGATGCAAATGCATTAAAATTAAGTTCCTGACGGCTGAGGGCGGGAAATACAGCCCGCCATTGATGGGTGGAGCAGAAGATCGCAAACAGGTTTCACTGATGGCGTGAAATGGATTTTTGGCCTTCTTGCCATATTGTCCACTCATGCCTGCCATGATGCCCGCGTCAATGGGACCGGACAATTCCACCCAAAATTCTTGTACAGGATTCCGAAGCTGTAGTAGCTCTAAAGATTTGGCTTCAGCTTCTGCGCTGAAGCACAGCTTTAGTGGGAAGAAGATTTTTGGATGAGACTGAAGTGTGGGTGTCAATTTACTTCCACCCAAGCTAATAGGCTTTACCAACACCCAGGCAGTGTGATCCGCCATGGATTCAAACATTTTGTTCTTCCTGGACAACTCTTCATGGTCAACCAGCGATATACCAGGCGGGTTCATGGGACAAAGATCTAAATGCTGCTCTGCTGCAGTAAACACAGCTGACTCCTCAAAAAAGAAAACAGAGACTTGATATGGTTCAGTAGTAGACTTGAGTAACATACCAACCTCTAGGACCTCACCTTCCAATGGATCACTAACTACTACAATGGCTTTGCTCTCATTACCTTCTTCTAGAAAGAACCAACTCAGGTCCAAAATGTCTTCTTATTGATGGCCACTATCAGCTGCAGTGCCTTTTGTACCTGTATCCTCTAGCCTAGCTTCGAAAAGAACTGAGAGGTCCACAATCTCAATATCCACCCAGGAACTAGTGGATGGTGTCTCTGTGATGGAGAGCGAACCACCATTCAGTGAATTACACTCACCAGCTGTAGAATGAAAATCCACTGGTTCTACACAAGACTTTGTAAATTCTTCCATGAAAGATTACAAAGGCATAGATTACAAAAGTAGGGAGGTCATGTTGGAGTTGTATAGAACCTTGGTGAGGCCACAGCTGGAATACTGTGTGCAGTTCTGGTCGCCACATTATAGGAAGGATGTGATTGCACTGGAGGGGGTGCAGAGGAGATTCACCAGGATGTTGCCTGGGATGAAACATTTAAGTTATGAAGAGAGGTTGGATAGATTTGGGTTGTTTTCATTGGAGCAGAGAAGACTGAGGGGCGACCTGATCGAGGTGTACAAGATTATGAGGGGCATGGACAGGGTGGATAGGGAGCAGCTGTTCCCCTTAGTTGAAGGGTCAGTCACAAAGGGACATAAGTTCAAGGTGAGGGGCAGGAGGTTTATGGGGGATGTGAGGAAAAACTTTTTTACCCAGAGGGTGGTGACGGTCTGGAATGCAGTGCCTGGGAGGGTGGTGGAGGTGGGTTGCCTCACATCCTTTAAAAAGTACCTGGATGAGCACTTGGCACGTCATAACATTCAAGGCTATGGGCCAAGTGCTGGTAAATGGGATTAGGTAGGTAGGTCAGGTGTTTCTCAAATGTCGTTGCCGACTCGATGGGCCGAAGGGCCTCTTCTGCATGGTGTGATTCTGTTAAAGGCATTCAGTTGTCCGTTGCAGGTTGTCGTCCACTTTTTCCAGAATGCCCAATAGTATACCAACATCTCCACTCAAAAAGGATATGCATTTATTGTAAACAACATAGAGGAAGTCGACAACGTCTGTCACTCCTGGTAGTAAAGAGTGATAATTAGCTGACCTCTTATTGGAAGGTTTGTGCCACCTGGACCTTGCAATTTACTATCTGATGGATGGAGGGGCATTGGCTGGAGCCAGTCCAGATGATCAGCTAGTATGTTAACACCATCTCCAGTATCAATTTTAAAGTCAGTGTCAAAGCCTTTAACTTTCACTATAACTGACCAATAGTCCTGATTAAGACCATTTACTTCCACTAGGAACTCTGTAATTTCATCTCTATCATTGTTTCAAATTTCTTGGATAGTGGGCATTTCATAAATATTCGCCTGTCTTCTTCTTCTATTAAAGTTGTTGTACTTACAGAAGTGCTTGAAGTGTCCAGTCTTCCCGCATTGGAATCACTCTGCGCCCCCTCATGGGCAATCTTGAACTGTGCTGCTTCTTTGCACTGCAGCGTAAGCATCTCAAGATAGTTGCTGTGGCCTTTCCCGTCCTTTTGCCCATTTTGGTGGGCTTTTGAGTGGGTGAAGCCGGAGCCCTTAGGCCTACCCTGTTATCTGAAGCCTCAGTGTTGTGATTAACTATAGCCCAATTTATTCTCTGAGTTCGCCCTGCCTCGTATTGAACAGCTTGATCCAGCCTGAGGTTGTCCTTGGTATGTAAAAATGCCTGAGAGCTTTTCATCACGAACTCTGATGACAATGTGGTCGCAAATAAGTTCATCTTTCAATGCACCATATCCGCAAGAACTAGCTAGGTGATATAAGTCGGTAAGAAACAATTCGATGGACTCCCTTGCTTTTTGGGATCTTTGATTAAAATGCGACCTCTCAATCACGAGGTTTCATTTCAGGATAAAATACGTGTCAAAGATTTTTCAGACAGTCTTGAAGTCTGCGGAGGTCGCAAGAGGACATCATCAGTGAGTGGTTCTATGGCGTAAAGGAATGAACTAACTTGGTGCTTCTTCTCTTTAGCATGGAGACCCGATGCTATTCAATAATGAAGGGAGTGTTTCTTCCATAACTCCCATTTTTGGCTTTGCTCTGACCCTGGGGACTTTCAAACAGCAGGGTAGGGGCAGTGACTGCTCGCCTGGTACTGACATCATTACTGCTTTCCAGTTTGCCTCTTCTCAGGTATGTTTGTAGATTCTTCCTTCTACCAGGTTTTCTTACACTTTCTCACAATGGTGTCCCATTGTTGGCATCATCCTTTGTTAGATTGGTGTCACCACCACTGCTGCCATGTTTCATATACTGGTTGCTTGGCCTACCTTATCTGCAGAGACTGTAGTCTTACTCAGGTAGTTACTTCAAACTAGCTTATTAACACTATGTATTAGATAGGTTACAGAGTAGGTATCTCTCTCATGAATACGGCTTTTTCATCCTCTCTCCCAAGTGTCTAGCATATGACTGCTGATGTCACTGTTACATCATGGTCAACATCACTCATTACCATAACTATTCTAATAACCCATTGAACTAATTATTTCATGAAGCCTAACCTGCCTGCCATTCCTCCATTGGCATTCTATTTCTGCTAATCATCTAACATTGGTAGATTCCCACTGGAAAATCCATTTGCACTAGTAGTGGTACTGGGGGCTTAAAGATAAAACAATTAGCATACTGAGTACCTAGAAAAACCTTTAGCAAAAATGATCAAAAATGACTGTGGTATCTCATATTCAATATATTTATGAGTACTTACAATGCTCTACCTTGCTTTTGTGGATCTCACAAAAGCATTTGACACTGTGAGCAGGACGGGGCTCGACCAGATATGAGAGAAAATCAGCTGTCCTCTCAAGCTTCACAGTCTCATGCGCTCCATCTATGATGACGTGCATGGAGCCATTCAGTTCAATGGCTCCATCTCTAACAGTTTTAAGATCAAGAATGGGGTGAAACAGGACTGGGTCTTAGCTCCTACTCTGTTTTGTACCTTTTTCTCTATCCTCTGCTTTCCCTACCGACATGGAAGGACTGTACCTCCATACATGATCAGACAGGAAACTTCTCA
Organism: Cetorhinus maximus; assembly: GCF_964194155.1. Taxonomy (NCBI): domain Eukaryota; kingdom Metazoa; phylum Chordata; class Chondrichthyes; order Lamniformes; family Cetorhinidae; genus Cetorhinus; species Cetorhinus maximus. The sequence continues at coordinate 135,287,317 of NC_135882.1, read as the reverse complement.
ACCTATCAAGACTGAAAGCCAAAACAAAAGTGCAGCATGTTCTGATCAGAGAACCCCTGAATACTGATGATCTAGTTGCCTAGAGAGAAGACTAGCTCCAGGCTCATGGATTGTCTGTCCCATGTTTGTGTCATGTTCTCCTTCATCATCAGTATCAGCAAAACTGTAGTTATCAGGTAGGGTGTTGTGTCTCTACCTGTGATCAGACTCAGCATCACTGGAAGGAATTAGCAAATTCTGCTACCTTGGATTCATGGGGACAGACAACCTGTCTCTTGCTGAAGAGCTGAGCACACGCATTGGAAAGGCAGCCACCAACTTTGGACAATGAACAAAACAGGCATGGAGAAACAATAAATTGACCCGCAGGGCCAAGATGCTTATCTATAAAGCCTACATCCTCAGCGCATTGCTGTATGGCAGTGAAGCCTGGACAACTGACACCTACAAGAAAAAAGGCACAATAGCTTCTATCTCTGGTGTTTACAATGCATCCTCGGTATCACATGAAAAGACAAAGGCACCAAGGAAGCAATCTTTTCTGGGGAAAAGACATTAAGCATGCTAGTGCTAATCAAGGGCTGGCTTGAGCGTGTGATTAGGATGGAAGATGGTCACATCCCCAAGGATATACTTACTATACAGGGTAGTAACCCATGCCAGGAGACCAGCAGGAAATCCAAAGCTTCAATTCAAGGATACTGCCTGAAGGGCCATGAAAGCCCTCACATCAATCATAACAAGTGGGAAACTCTAGCTGACGATTTACGCAAATCCTGATACCAGCAGTGTGCAAGAATTTGCCACCACAACGCCCTCAGTTTAGTGTGTAATGTGATAACTGCTTCTCTGACAGTGCAGCACCTCCCCAGAATGGCACTGAATATATCAGTCTACATATGTATCCCAGTCTCCAGAGTGGGGCTTTAAACCATGACCTTCTGACTCAGAGGCAAAAATGCCATCAACTGAGACAAGGGTACAACCTAAAGTATAAGGTACAGTATTTATTCCTCTCTCTCTCTCTCTCTTTATCCCGCTTCTCCACATACTTCTCTTTTCCCCCCTCCTCTTTTTCTGTTTCCATTAAGTCATCCTATGTCATATCCTCCTTACACTAGAGAGGACAGTCTGAGAGGTTCTGTTTTGGGTACTGGTAAAGGACAAGGAAGATTAAATGAAGATCAAAGTCAGGAAACTTAAAATGCCTAAGAGTTCTCTAAAATCTACCCTCCGCCCTAGGCTTCTGCAGCTCTCAGTGCATTGGCCTAATTCCTGAGCCTTTATCCACCTTTAGGCACTTTCCATTTACCTGTTCTACAACTAGGGTGGTACAGTCAGCTTCACTTAAAGCTGTCATATATCAAACTTATGCCACAATCCACTTCAATACATGTAGAACTAAGTAGCAGACTTGCCAGGTGTCATTTGCTAATGAAAAAGTAATCACTCACTTTTTGAGAAATGGGATGCATCACTGTTAAAAGTAAACACAAGACACACATATTCAACTAGATTTGTGATCTTTGCCGTTCCTGCTGATCAGCAATATCCCACAAACAGAAATGAGATAATGACCAGATAATGAGTATGATTTTCCAGTCCCGCCAATGGTGGGCATTATGGTGGCAGAACCAGAAAATTCAGAATCTGGCCAAAAGTCAGTTTCCCACTGGCGTAAAAACGGGTTGCAATTCTCTGCTCCCGAGTTTCATAGAAGGTCCGGTTGTCCACTGCGCCATGTCAGGAACCACATTAGTATGCCTTTGCATCTCATGAATGCTCATTTAAAACCCAGTTCGCTGGAATCACGGCCCCACTCCAATTGAAACGACAATGCCGGTGGCTAATTAGATCGGCGAGAACCACGACTGGGTATAACAGACACGCACCTGACAAAGTGCACTTCACTTGTGACTTTGTACTTTGTGCGTGCAGCAGTCACCCACTGCGCTGCATTTGCGGCTGGTCCAACTCTGTGCCAAGGTTGCTCCGGCAAAACCATTGGGAAGGGAAGGGAAGAGGCTGGAAGGTACACATTTGACTGGAGGAGTGGGTAGGGGGTGAGACAATATAGAGGCAAGAGAAGGGGCTGGAAGGCAGACACTTGACTGGAGGGGTGGGTGGGGGGATGAGACAATACAGAGGCAAGAGAAGGGGCTGGAAGGCACACGCTTGACTGGGTGGTGAGGATAGGCAGAGGCAAGGGAAAGTGGGAACAGAGACACATGATTGGGAGGGTGGGTGGGTTGACTGGAGCAAAGGAGGAGAAGGGTGGACATGACTGGGGGCTGGGTGAAAGGAAGAGGGGGCATAACTCTGAGGCAGTCCTGGGCCAGTGCACATCATGTAGTCAGAGCCAGAAAGCAGAGACAGTCCTGGGGCTGTGAACACCATGTAGTTGGGGCCAAAAAGCAGACAGTCCTGGGGCAGTGCGCACCATGCTAAAAGGCTGTGCATGCCTGGCATGCATGTCCTGGTCTAGGGAGGGGAAGGGCCTTTCTGTCCTGTGTCAGTCGTTCACAGCATGGTTTGCAGGGAGTGGTCAGACCCACACACATTTAGGTCCTGGGGTTGGTAGCTTGGTATTAGGCCACAGATAGCACAGTCACAATCAGTGGAGGCATCTGCAGCCTGTAAATGGGGAACTGGTACCCATGCAGGGGCACTCGATGGTCTCATGGGGGAAGTTTCAGTAGGCCACTGTGTATAGGGCCTCAAGATGGGGAGGGGTCAGGTCGAAATGTAGCTTTGGGACATCAACAGAAAACAGTTTGGGAAGGACAGGGATAGCCACAAGAATTACAATGGGCTCCAGGATTCGAGGGGGAGGCAGGAGAGTGATCAGAGAGAGGGAAGCTTGCACTTCATGATGCTCTTCCAGGACAGTAGAAGGGTCTTGGATGGTCATGGAGTGGGGTGGGGGCATGGCAAGCTGGTGTCTTAGTAGAAGCGTAGCAGCACCATTTCACCAGCCAATAGAATGAGCAGTTGAAAAATAAAATAGGAAAAAATCTCCAGGGGAGGGTTCTGAAGTCTTGTGGGAGGGGTTAATAATATTTGCCCCAGGACATCGAGAGCAAAGATCATCTGAGACATGTCAGGTAGACTCAAATACCAACTGAAGGATTTGGGCACCTTAACTCATGGTGCCCATTCTTGTGAGAATCCATTAGGATTTGGGGCCAAATGCTGATTGGGTCTGAATGACCATTTGTCCCTCTCATAGGAATGTGCAAAGTTCAGAAGGATCCAACTGTAAAGGGGCAATGGCTAAAGTACAAATGCTAAAAACTCCAAAGACCTCTAGTCATCGTAGCTGAGAGGTTCAGCTTTCCACGCCTAAGTGATTATAGTCATTACATTCGTGCAAGTTTGGGCTCTAATCTAATCCAAAGGAGGCAGCTAGACAGTGCCCTAACTGAGGCTCATAGCGCCTGGCTGTACTCATCCAGATCCAAGCACTGTTGTGAAAGCGCAATCATGCCTGGGGCATTTGGGTGCTGCAAGGGAGGGTCTGGGGAGGGGATGCCTGGAGTAAGGAGAGCCCAAGGGCTTCACAATGACTTCCCAGCTTGGCGATGGAAGGTGGTCATTGCAGGGTAAGATTCAATCATGTCTCTGTTCACTTTTCCCACAGGCACGAGGAGGAGTGCACGATAGAGGCAGCAGGCATGCTGCCTTTTTCATGGCTCTCATAGAATTGAGGAGGAGAGGAAGGGACCGTTGGCAACAGGCAGGGCAAAGGAAAGAGCCTCGCCCAGAGGAATATGTGCCAGCAGGCCCCATAAAGACCCAGAAGCTGAGACGGAGAGACCAATTCCACAGAGGTGTTTGGCACAACTGAAGATACCTTTCATATTTACAGATGAGTGAGAGACAGTGCCGTAGACACTTTCACTTGTCAAGGTTGTGGTTTCTCACATCTGCCACATTCTGCATGAGGATCTGATGCCACAGGGACTGGGAGGCCATCCATTGCCAGTGGCTCTAAAGGTGACTGCCGCACTCAACTTTGCTTGTGAATGGCTCATTCCAGGGCTGCACTGGAGACCTCTGAGGAATATCACAATCCTTCGCTCATAAAGGTATCCGAGAGGTTACAAACTCCCTATTCAGTAAGGCACACAATTACATCCAGTTCTCCCTGAATGAAGCCAACCAGGCTGCCAAAGCAATGGGATTTGCAGAGATCTCCGGTTGCCCACGGGTACAGGGTACCATCGACCATACACATGTGGCATTAGGAGCTCACAGGCAGCAGCCACTATGATTCTACAGTAGATAAGGCATCCAATCTGTCAATGTGCAACTGATCTGTGATCGCTAAAAGCAGATTATGCAGGTCTGTGCTAGATACCCTGGGAGCTCGCATGACTCTTAAATCTTGAGTCACAGATCTTGGAGGGCCCTGAGCACATTCAGGGTTGGCTCATCAGCAATAAAGGCTACCCCAAAATGACATGGCTAAAGATGCCCATTCGGTCGCTGCAGAATGCTTCAGAGGAGAGGCACAATGCAGCTCATTCTGGAACAAGTACCTTGATTGAGCAGAACTTTGGCATGCTGAAGGTGCATTTCCAATGTCTGGACCAATCAGGCAGCACTCTCTCCCCAGAGAGTCTCCCACATCATCATGGTTTGCTGCGCTCTACACAACTTGGCGCTCCAAGGGGGGATGAGTTGCCAGATGGTGAGGTGGAGGAGATGCATGTCTCCTCCGATGAGGAAGATGTTGAGAGGGATAAGCTGGATGAGGTCAAGAATGTATAGGCCCCAAAGGAAATGGCCATAGCATGGGCCAGATGTGGCAGATGTGCCAGTGAGACACTTACAGCCATAGGTTCCAGAACAATGACGACGAATAGCTCATATGAGCCTCTTTCACCTGCGCCCCCCAAGCAGGCTTGACATTGAAACCTTGTTTGCTATCTTCAGCATCTCAATGAAAGACTTCAATCTCAGAATGAGCAGTCACAATCTTGTATGACGATGGCCTCATCCTTGGAAGGCTAGGCAGCCTCTGGAGCAGGAGGCTGTTTTGTTATGGGATAAGAACTCCACCAGCTCACACTGTGAAGAAATTTGAAATGGAGCAGCCTTTTGAAGCATCGCGCCAACATTTTACTGCCTATGGCAGCCTTCAGGAGGCAGGAGCAACACTGCAAACCTCAGTGCACTCACGGCTGTAAGCCTGGAGTGTTGCAAGGCACCGCAAGAGGGACAATTATCAATTACTGGTTCTCACATGAACATCTGGGGACTGATCTGAATCTCGACTGCAGCATCTCTCCACAGGCAATCCCTCATGAAAGAGTAATGTTCTGGCCTCATCCTCATACTGAGTCCTTTCGGACGCAGTGATCTGTCAGTCATGGATGTGAGCCTGCGAATTAGGTCACCTTTGTGTGCACAGAGAGAGCTTCAGCAGCACCATTGTCTCTGATCATTGACAAGTACTCATGATCCAGCCTTTGAATGGTGCTTCCCAAGTTCTCATCCAGCATTGCCTTGGATCTATGGCCCAGAAAATCTCGACACTGCATTTAGGCATTACTTCGTAACTCCATTGATAATAAAGATCACCCATCAGATGTAGTTAGATGTAGTGGAGCTTCGCTCTGATCCCATTTGAGGCCTCCGCATTTTCATTCCAGCAGTTTCAGAAAAACACAAGGAAACTTGGGACACTAATGGCATTGTCACAATCAGATAACCATGCCGATTGCCCATCGGAGAGCTGGCTGAGGGATTCTGTCAAGCCTCGCTAGCCAGACCTTCAGGTCCAGAGTGGCATCCTCCCATTTAATAGTCTGGCACCATACACCATAAGCCGAGACACACACCTCTAATCTCACACAGTCGTGGCCATCCAGTGGACATTTCAGGAGTCACCAAGTACTATCTAGGTCCATAGCTCTGTATCATGCAAGTGGAGAGTGGGGTGATGTCTAGCTGCACACGTGGTCATGACATTACACTACAGGCTGCGCTGAGTGCCTAAGATCCCCGACTATTCCTTAAAATGTAGCCCAAACCCAAGCCTGACAGACATTACGTGGAAGCCATTGAAAAATGCACTAAGTTAGAAATACTCCAATGCGGGTTATCATTAAGACCTATAAGGTCCACATAGACCAGCCTTCCATGCAGCAGCATCAGGGGGATAAACAAAACTGCAAAATCTATACTCATGAGGCCGCATGATATAATCCTCTGATACAAGTCTAAGAAATGCATTACCCAACCATCATGTTGATAGAGCGAGAGGTTTTGCTCATGTCGCTGCTGTGGACAGAAGGGTGACTCACTGTACTGAGATTGTATGAGCAACCATAGACCTGAGAGACACGATGGGAGATAAGTGGTGGGGTGGAGGCGGGGAGGGTGGGGGGGCACAACCACTTGTATGACCTTAGAGAATTGCATCAGATAGGACACCCAATCACTAGATGAGAATTTCTGATAAGCAAAATTTACGGAAGTGCAAAGTATATACAATGAGTGAACACCTTTGTTTTTATGCTCTCAATATTTCTTAATTTTCCTAACCCTACCGCTATGTCTAGGTGCATCCCCAACATCCGCAACAGAGGTGGAGGCAGCCTGTTGACTGCAATGCCCTGTTGTCTGAGATGGCCTTGGTGGGTGTCCTCTGGAGGGCAGACACCCGGAGGGCCCCAGCCTGATTTGGGTCTCCTGCTGTGGGGCAGGGGCAACCTGCTCAGCCTGAGCAGCTGGTGTTGTTGTAGTCACAGGCAGAAGGGACTTGGAGCGGCTGGACAGCCCAGGAGAGTCCTGGGTGGACTGGCCTGAGGTTTCTGGCACAAATTCTGGACCAAGGTCTCCATGGCGGTCGCCACCCTTCCAATGGTGACCTCGATGCGCTGGCATGTCGGAGCCATGACATCAAACAAAACGTGGACGGACTCCTCCATTCTTCGTTCTAGTCTGGTTACAGCCTCTGACAACCCTGCCTACCGTACCCCTGCCTGTCTTTGGAGCTCCAATGTGTCTGTGGGCCGATTCCAGAGGCTCGTCCTCGGACTCAGCAGGAGCCTGGCCACCAGCCGTCCTCTGAGTGTCAGTAACCTTGACTGTCATTGCCTCTGCCTGCTGTAGACCTGAATCTGTACTGTGCTCGCCAGATGGTGAGCCCAAATCTGCTCTAAACGTAGGTCCCACCGAGGTGTGTGTCTCTGCACTGGTGGAGAGTGCAGGTGAATGCAGTGACGGTTCTAATATAGTGCGTCCTCAGGATTCTATCCCAAGTGCTCTGGGAGCTAGGGCTGATGGGCTGGTAGGTGGTGCATCTCCTCCTTTTCTTGCTGGTGGCTGTAACAGAGAGAAGAGATAATTAGCGATTGATTGGATAGTCACCTACCTTAAAGAGCACTCACAGTTTTGGCGGGTGGGCGAAGACCAGTGGATGGGCCTCACCAGTTTGTTGGGAGATGCTGAATCTCACCCTTGGCACAGGAACGGTCCCAGTCCTAACTAGCCAGCTCTGCTGCCTGCTCCTCAAAGTAGGTGAGGAGCCTGAGCTCCACCATTCCCCCTCCTGTCTGGAATCTCTTCCTCTTGTTATGGGCGATCTTTCCCTGCATAAGGACCGATAGACAGACTGTGAGCAGGATGGATGCCAAAGCAGATGACAAGTTTGCCTGTCTCCTGTGTGTGCTGAGTGGACCTATATAAGGGCCGAAGATATGACTTGTGAAGGATGTGACAAGAGATGAAGATGTAAAAGTGTGTGTGAGAGAGTCAGTGATGTCCCTTGGGCTGGTAGTGTGTGAAATCCATGTGCACAGCAACCCTGCGAATGCCTGATGGCCGTCTGAGACTGTGAGTTGAGAGTGAGGAGAAGGTTGGCTTACCCTGGTGGAGCAGATGAGATCATTCACCCTCTTCCTGGAGAGCAGTCCTCTTCTGAGGAGCTCTGGCACCGGCCACCCTGGCAGCCCTGGTGACCTGCTCCCAAGCCTTAGTAGTGAGGTTGGTGGATCTCCGGCTTCCATCATGGCAGTAAAGGATCTCCCACTGGCCTTTGCCTGCCTGGTGAAGTGTCGCCAGTGCCTTGTCGCTGAACTTGGGTGCTTGTCTCTTCTCGAGGCCATTCTGGTGCCTGCTATGACAAGTTCAGGGCTGCAGAGAGTGAATGTATGTGCCAGAAATATGAATTGATGAGGTAACGGTAGGGCAGATAAATCCTAGCCCACCCCGCCACAAGATACGGCGTGCTGCTTGTTTATGCATACTTAATGAGGTGAAAAGCAGATGATCTGGTGTGGAAAAGCACCACGCCAACCGGCCTTTGCCCACTGCACCACACTTAGTCTCCAGAGCGGGAAATTCTGCCCAAAGTGTTTTCCCGTGCTGTCAGTTGAAGGTTAAGTAAATGGCCAGAACACCAGGAAGATCTCCCCTGCTCTTTTTCAAAATAGTTCTATGACATTTATAAGAGGGCAGACAGGCCTCAGTTAAGTTCCTTATTCAAAATTCAACACTTCAACGCCTCTGCCGTGCAGCATTCCCTCGGTACTGATTTAGTGGTGGCCTAGATTTTGTGTTCAAGTTTCTGGAGTGGTACTTGAACCTTCTAACTGAGAGTTCTATCACTAAGTCATGGTTAAAAAGAATAAACTTACCAGGCAAGGGAAAATGTGGCTAGTGGGATGAATGGATAGCTCTTTCAAAGAGGTGGTATAGGCAAGATGGACTGAACAGTCCACTTCAACACTGTCATTTTTTTATGATTCTATGGAATGGGACTGGAGGAAAGTTTACATCAAGAATAATGGCCAGGATTTTATGGCCCCTACTGCCCGGCGGGATATTACAGTCCGGCCGAACTGAATAGAGGTTTAAATAGCTCAAATAGAGACGCACCACGTCCGGGCTGTAAAATCTTGGCCAATGAGAATTTGCAGTGGTTGAAGCAGATAGCATTTATAACGTGTAAGGAGAGGCTTGATGGGTACATGGGGGAGAATGAAATACAGTGAAATGGGGGTGGGAGGGCGGGAGCAGGTTCTTGAGAGGGAGAAACATCTTGTGGCGTATAAGCTGGGCTGAATGGCCTGTTTCTGTGCTTTAAATTCAATTTGGTTCCATGGAAGAGCTAACATTGACACGATTAAGAATGTCCTCCTTCTGTGTCCTAAGTTCTATGATTTAATGAATACTGGCAGATCCAGACAAATTGTTCACTTCCCCTGAAAGGTTCAAAGATCCAGAAGATGCAATTGTAGAAAAAGGGATCATCATAGAAACACACCTTTACCAGTGGTTAATTTTCCCTTTCAAGTGTTTATCCACTTCCCTTTTAGAAGTTCAAAACTGCTTCACATCTTTAAGAAAGGGCATTCCAGATCATAACAACTGGCTAAGTCACTAAAACACGAAACATAAAAAACTGGCAGACAGGAAAAGTCCAGTTGGTCCATCAAGCCTGCTCCACACTCACGATGGCTGCAACACCCTGATCAGACACTGGCTGCATTCCACTCCTCTGAACCTTTCCCAAAGTCACTATATCACCCATCCTGTGGAGGGACCAAAACTGGGGGAGGCTACAGATTTGTTCAGATTTATACTGAATGATTCTATTAATACATCCAAATATTCTGTTAGCTTTAGCTATAGCTTCTCTACATTGACTATAAGCTTCAGTAACCTGTGCACCTAGATTGTTTCCTCTCTCAACCTCTTTCAATCTTGTCCTCTGCAAATGACATGTGTCTTCTATGTTAGCCCTACCAACATGCAGCTGCCTATCAAGCTGCAAGTCTACGGAGCAATAGCTGCCCACTCTGTTCTACGCATGCGAGAATTAGACAGTGCACCAGCATCATGCCAAGAAGCTCAATCACTTTCACTTGAGCTGCCTTCGGAAGCTTTTAAAGGTCAGATGGCAGGACAAAATACCAGGCACTGAGGTGCTCACCCGAGCTGGGATGCCCAGCATCTACAGCATATTGCGACAGACATAACTGAGTTGGACTGTTCATGTAGCCAGAACGTTTAACACTCACTTACCAAAGCGAATCTTCTACAGAAAGCTTGAGTCTCAGTTCCGCTCTCTTGGTGGTCAAAGGAAGTGCTACAAGGACATTCTGAAGTCTTTGTTCAGGAGTTTTGATATTGACCTCGAGTCTTGAGAAAAGTTTGCCCAGGATCACTGCACCTGGAGCAACAAAATAAAAGCAGCAGGCACTTAACAAAGACAGACAGAAAATGCAAGGGGAGGAAAGCAACTAGTCCAAATCTCAATTGTCTGCAATACCCTGCCTTACTTGCAGCAGAACCTTCCAGCCGCAAATCGGCCTTAGCAGTCACCTACGTACCCACCAGATTTTGCTGGAACGGGGTATCTCACAGCATACTCTGTTAATTATACTTGTTTGTGCGTGTTTAGGGTTTCAAATTTTTTGCCCACAAAGTTGCCAGAAGCAGCTGAGAACCTTGTCACCTCCACAAGATTTCACCCACTGTCTGGAATCGCCCAAGAATTGCCATTTGGAGAATGGAATGGAATGGCTTCCAGGCATAGACCAATCAATGCACTCCACCCAGAGTTCAATGGTGCTAGGTTAATGAGAGAAAAAAAAATCAACCCAGCTTTTTTTATATTCATCCTCAAAATATTGCCACTGAGAAGGTCAGCATTTATTGCCCATCCCTGCAGAAGGTGGCAGTGAGTTGCCTTCTTGAACTGTTGAAGTCCATTTCATGAAGATATTGTAGGTCAGAGTTCCCAAATTTTGCCTCAACTTCCGGTTGCCAACCTGTGTTCCATATCTGTGGTGGGGATCAGGTGGCGATCCTTGATTTAGAAAATTGGGAATGGGCGGAAATAGCTGTTAATCTGCCATTGATCAATGTGACAAGCCAACAGCAAACTATTACACACATCAAAAAATGACACATCAGACAGAAAACTAGGCCGTAGTCAGCATTGCACATCAAAAAAACAATCTAGAGTTTACCTGTAAGGTAGGTCATAAAGTACCAAACTTTAACAGCTTCTGTTCTCTTCATCTATCAAAGTGATGAGTGAATGTTTGATTCTGAAGTAAATGAAATGCCTTGATGTAGTGCTTTGATTTTTCTTCTAAATGTGAAGCAATAATTTGTCAACTTCACTTCACCAGGAAAAATAATAAAAATAATCATATCGAGAAGCACTGACTTTTTCATCCTGTCAAATGTTTTATGAATGCTTTAAAACTTCATTCTTTCTTCTCACCCTTTTAGGAATGTCCATGCGATTTGCACCATCTTTCCTCAAATTTCATTGCTCCTGTCTTAATGGTGCTAACCTATGTGGCAGCACTACTGCAGGGGGCTCCAGCCACCATCTAGTACCTAAGGCAATTGGTCATTCGATGGCTGTGCCGCTGTGTCCCCAGCCAGAGGAAGCAACCTCTCAATGTCTATCCTGTCAAGTCCCTTCAGAATCTTGTCACTTCCAGGAGATCTACTGATTGAAGAACAATCTGTCACTTGAAGATCTACCCGGTGGAAAAGATGTACCACCTGGAGAAGATTTAGCACCAGGGAAGGTCTAACACCCAAAGGAAATCTACTACACGGAGACAATCTATCCTATCATTCTAAGTTGGGATTTCACGGGAAGGTCACCTTCTTTTATTACAAACGTTTTAAAACTTAGGCTGTTATACTTAAATGTGCTGTGATTCCTAGAACTACTGACCTTTATTAGGCCACAGTTGGAGCATTGTGTCCAGTTTGCACACCTTACTTTAAGAAATATGTCAAAGCCATGGAGAGGGTGAAAGAAGAAATTTACTACAATAGCTTAAAGAGTTTAGTTAAGAGATGAGACTAGGGAATCTGGAACTCTTTTTACTAGTCTAAAGATAATTAAGAGGAGATCTGATAGAATTGTTCTGAATTAAGAAGGGTTTTGATGAGCTAAATCAGAAAAATGATTTCCACTGGTTGGTGAGTCAGTAACTAGGGGATATAACCTGTAGACCATTAACACAAGAATGGAGGGAAGGAATTATATATGAGCATATGAATTAGGAGCAGGAGTAGGCCATCAAACCTGCTCTGCCTATGATAAGATCATAGCTGATCTGATTGTGGCCTCTACTTTTCTATCTATTGTACTCTTTGACTCCCTTGTCAGTCAAGAATCTATCTAACTCAGCCTTAAAAATATTCAGTGACCCTGCCTCCGCTGCTCTCTGGGGAAGAGAATTCCACAAGAGAAGTAGTTTTGCTGTCATGCCGCTGGGACAGATAGAGCTAGTTTTTCATGTTAGAGGGTTAGCGATGAGGCAGGAATTCTAACCTGTCCACATCAATCTGCCAGTGCCCTGCTTGAGTTCCCTGAACTGACCCACCTTATTGATACGCTGGAATAGCAACAGTGAGCAGGATGTGCAGCAAAAGGGGAAGGATATCATTGGGGAAAGGAAAGGTCAGCTTCATGAAATAAAAATGCTTAACGGGCGCATTTTGTTGGTACCTTGTTGGGGGAGGCATGGGGATTGGGTGGGGTGGGGTGTAATTTTAACTCAACCAGAATGCAACTAATAGGATCGGATCAGCCACTCATTTAATACACCAACCAATTTTACAGGTGGGGCTAAAATGGCTCCCATGCCTAATTTTTACTATTGTGATAGGACGACATGACGTTGTAATGAAGCATGATTTATGTCTTCACAAATAATAAGACTTTTAAGATGTTTTATTTATGACAAGGAGATCTTGTCAAAAAATTAAACTATTCTTTTCCTTTCATGTATTCCAAATGCTAAATTCCAATCAATATTGCATGATTTTCTTTGCAAATTTCTCATCCAAGGTGGGTAATGCTAATGATGGGAAATCAGACACATTCGCACTGGAAGAATTCACTGTTAACATAAAGTACATGCAACTCAGATAAGGTGCAGAATGACATTCCCTTACGCAGCTCCAACCTTAGAAGAGTGCCCTATGTCACCATAGTATCATTTTTATCCACTTCCTGTATTGATAAATTTGAATCAGTGTGCTGCTTTGATGCAGAATTTGTTTCCAAAAGTGAATTATGTATGCTTGGAAAGGAAATACTTACCTGACGATCGGGAAAGAGCATGGGGGTGGGGCTATTAGATGGCTCTTTCAAAGAACCAGCAGAGGCACAACGGGCTGAATGGCCTCCTTCCATGTTGTATGATTCTACAATTCTTTGTGCTAAGGATCCTGTCAGTAAATTGAAACTGCCCAAGCTCCTTTCACTTGGGACCCTAACAAGCAGTATATAGAGGGTATTTACAGCTAATCAGTCAGAACTAGATTGAAATCCCAAGGTGAAAGGTCAATACTTAGCCTACTTCACCATTTAGAATCTCTATAGGTTCTTCACAGAATGAGTTATTGCCACCCATGTCATTCTAACCCAATGCAGGCTAATGGGAAAGAGACTATGCCCCAGGGAATATCTGATTATCTCTGTTCTTGATGAACCTATGACCTCTAATCCCTTTCCCAATACTTATCCAATTGTTTTGAAAGCCTGTGATATCCCAGCAGCTGACTCCAAAGGCAATATGGTGAAAGCTCCAGAATATCAATGGGATATTAGCACCTGGAATTTTCTCATAATATCTTCCACTGAGGCGCAATAAATGTGGCAGAAGTTCAGTGAAAGTGAGTTTTTGTGCATTTGTGTGCATTAGAGACAGAGAGAGAGAGTATGGGGGAGAGAGGTGTATATTCAATGAGGGGACAAAGGAGCACACAGAAATGAACAATCTTAAAAGGAGACACATATACAGAGGCTGAGGGGTTGGAGAAAAAGACCAAAAGAGGGAAATACGTAGGAGAGACATACACAGAGATAGCAAGAGGAAGAGAGGCACATACTCACATAGGGGAGAAAGGAATGAACAAAGCAGCAAGGCAGGGAGTGACAGAGAAAAGAAGAGAGGCATATATAGAAAGTGAGAGGTAGAAAGAGACACACACACATAGGCAGACAGACAATGAGGGAGACGGAGACAAAGAAGTAATTAAAGGAGACAGCAAGAGAATGGGTAAGACAAACAGCAACAGGGAGCAGTGTTGAGGTGGAACTTGAGTTGAACACTAATTCCCTGAATGGATTCATTCTAAAATTTTATATATTTTAGGGAAAAGAGCAATTAAGAAATGTGAGAACACCTGAGCGGACATGGGCAAATGACTTGGTGTGTGACTTACATAAAGGCCTATGTGTTCTCTGGGTCACAACAGATTATGTGATAAGAGCTGCTATTTTCACCTTTATGCTCTCCCTTACCTTCTCAACAACCCCTTGCCTCCCGTGGCCTGCTCCCTGTTGGAGGAGCTGCCACCCACCTAAACCGTCCCTGGAATTCTCCCACGATATATTGCTTTGCATTCTTTCGACGTGCCTGTCAGGCAAAAGGCACTAAATTGGTGCATTGCATCCGACATGCTGCATGTAACATTATACCAAGTTTAACTCTGGAAATCAAAGCCTAAAATTAAACCTGACTGATAAACATGAATAGGATGAGCAAAAAAGGCTTTCAAAGGCCCAGGCTGCAGCTGTAGTTCTTCTCTGAGATTAACTGAGAACATTATAAGGTTTATTCCCCCCTCAAGTGTTTAACTGTTTCACTGCCCTAAACATAAAGTTTCTTTTCAGAAACAGTAAAAGCCAATTGGACCAGGACAAGGGCAGCAAGCGTATGGGAACATCATGGCCGGGATTTAATGCACATCTGGATAGCTGGAGGCGAGTCCGCCTCCACCAGCCCAGGAGGCCATGTCCAGATGTTTATGGTTGTCAATCAATTAGTTGCCTGAGGCCATGGCTTCCACTCTGAGCCCAATCAATGGGCCAGCAGCTCTTCAGTCCAGCCACTGCTGGGGCTGCAGCAGGCTCTGGACCAGGTGCAGCTGATAGCCCAGAGTAAAGGTATGGGGCAGGCTCACTGGGACATGTCAGGCAGACCCTGGCAAGGAGGGGCAATTGAGAGGTTTGGGGGTTCTTCAAGCAGGGGTGGCCCTTGCTGCTGGGTGCCGTCCCCGAGTACCTACAGTTAGGCTGCTACCAGTAGTGGTGAGAAAAGGCCCTTATGTGGCCAGCTGGACATTGAAGGGCCTCAACTGGCCCATGAGTAGACAGGCTACCCAGCACGTACGCTGTCGCTGGTTAAAATACCAGTGCTGATAAGAATAAGAACATAAGAAATAGGAGCAGGAGTAGGCCATTCAGCCCTTCGAACCCGCTCCGCCATCCAATGAGAATATAGCTGATCTTCTACTTGAACACCATTTTCCTGCACTATCCCGTATCTCTTGAAGTTTCTAATATGTAGAAACCCATCGATCTCAGTCTTGAACATACTCAATGACTGAGCCTCAACAGCCCTCTGGGGTAGAGAATTCCAAAGATTCAACACCCTTTGTGTGAAGAAATTCCTCCTCATCTCAGTCCTAAATGACCTGTCCTTTATTTTGAGACTGTGTCCCCTCATTCTAGATCCCTCCAGACAGGAGAAACACCCTTCCTGCATCTACCCTGTCGAGCCCTGTAAGAACTTTGTATGATTGAATGAGGTCACCTCTCATTCTTCTAAACTCCGGAGAATAAAGGCCCAGTCTATTTAATCTTACCTCATAGGACAATCATCCCATCCCAGGAATTACTTTAGTGAACCTTCATTGCACTCCCTCTATGGCAAGTATATCTTTCCTCAGGTAAGGAGACAAAAACTGCACACAATACTCCAGGTGTGGTCTCACCAAGGCTCCATATAATTGCAGTAAGGCATTTACTCCTATACTCAAATCCTCTTGCAATAAAGGCCAACATACCATTTGCCTTCTTAATTGCTTGCTGTACCTGCATGTTAGCTTTCAGTAACTCCCAAGTCCCTTTGAAGTTCAACACTTCCCAGCCTCTCACCACTAAAGAAATACTCTGTATTTCAGTTTTTCCTACCAAAGTGGATAGCCTCACATTTCTCCACATTGTATTCCACCTGCCAGATTTTTGCCCAATCACTTAGCAACTCCAAATCCCCTTGAAGTGCCTTTGCATCTTCCTTACAACTCATACTTCCACCTAGTTTTGTGTCATCTGCAAACTTGGAAATACTACCTTTAATCCCCACATCCAAATCATTGATATAGAATGTGAATAGCTGGGGCCCAAGCACTGATCCTTGCGGTAGCCTACTAGTCACAGCCTGCCAACCTGAAAATGACCCATTTATTCCTACTCTCTGTTCTCTATTTGTTAACCAGTTCTCAATCCATGCCAGTCTATGCCCCCCACAATCCCATGTGCTCTAATTTCGTTTAACAACCTCCTGTGTGAACTGTTTCAAAAGCGTTCTCAAAATTTAAAATACAACTGCCTGTTCTCCCTTATCTATTCTGCTAGTTACATCTTAAAAAACCGCAACAGGTTTGTTAAACATGATTTCCCTTTTATAAATCCATGTTGACTCTGCTCAATCCAACATTATTTTTTAAGTCTCCTGTTATCACATCCTTTATTACAGATTCTGGCCTTTTTCCTACTACTGATGTCAGGCTAATAGGTCTGTAGTTCCCCATTTTCTCTCTTGCTCCTTTTTTAAATAGTGGGGTTACATTTGCCACCTTCCAATCTGCAGGAACCATTGCAGAGTCTGTAGAATTTTGAAAGATGGCCACCAATGCATCTATTATCTCGACAGCCACCTCTTTCAACACTTTGGGATGTAGATCATCAGATCCAGCGGATTTATCTACTTTAAATCCCATTAATTTCTCTGGTACTTTTTTTTAACTAATATTAATTATCGCTGAAAGTAGAGATGTTTTGTCAAAGCTTTTCGTCGTGCACTCATTAGGACAATTCGCAAGAAAATACCAATGTCAGGGAAACATCATACTTATATTATATGAGAAGAGAGTGCTGATGGGTTGGCAAGTGGACTCTGATTAGTAGAGGCTTGCCATGGAGAATGCACCAGTGGATGGTGACTGGCAGTTAATTGCCAAGCATTGTTTGAAATTTAAACCAGGCAGCTTGACTCTAATTGATCAAGACATTGGCCTGGGGAATGAACCAGCAGCTGGCTGGTGCTTATTTTGTTTAGCTGAAACAGATGCACCGTGTGTACATGTTCTTTCTGTTTGCAAAGAACAGGGCCCTGTGCATTAATATATGTGGCTTTCAGGACACGCAAATGCACCACATTGCGAACCTGACTGACAATCTTAAATTGGTTGTCAGTGTAATTCTTAGCACACAGGATTATTTAGCAAATGCTGCTCAAGCGCAGAATCACACCTAATATGTTTTGAGTTTTGCAAGCATTGGCTGGTTGGGTATGGTCTGTACTTTGACCGTTGCGAACACTGGAAGGGAATGCTGTTTGATACAATCCAGCTGTGCAAATTTCTTTCATTTTCGATTTGATCAATTTATGCCGCCGCATGGCTTCAGTAGATGATCGCACCATAAACAGTACCCGTTTGAAACACATCCACACCACAAACTCACTTAAGTGGAAGCGGTTTGGCAATGCAGTTAACAACGCCACTAAACACGTAACATATATCTCTGAACACGTACCCTCAGAAAACAAGGAGTTTTTTCTTGCTCATGGTTTCAATTTTTCTGTGCCTTGATCCCAAATCAAACGGGGAGAGGTATTTGCCGAGCTCAAACTCCTCTGCTCCCAACTATCCCGCCACAAACCAGCATTCGCTGAAGATGCTGAATCTCTCTCTCTAAATCTAATTCGCCTTTCCCTCTCTTTATTTCTCTTACTGTAGAATTTGACATTGAATTCACCCATTTCAATCCATCCTCCTTCTCAGTCCTACTTGGCCAATTTGTACCACCCTACCATTTTTCTCCATCTTTTAATGGCATTGATTAAGACAATTGTGTTTTCCCCATTGTTCATTAAGGTCCCAGGTGCTCTTTTCTCCTCACAATTATTAGCTCGCACTTCTGGAAACTATTGAATTGTAGTCCGACCAAGGAACTGGGGATGACTGCCATTGCAACACCCACCCAAGGCCTAAGATTGTCACTGGATCCCAGGCCACAGGTCAGTGATGGTAGGAAGGGCGTCATGGTGTGGGAGTGGTGGGGGATGTTCGGTGAAAGGGAGATGGCAGCAAAGGCGGAGGTGGCTCTCAGTGGGCCTTCCCCCTTCCTAATGCCAGGTCCCTCAATCAGGCACTGAGAAACTTTGAATGAAGGAGGAGGGGGATGCGAGGGGGATTGAATACAAGAGTAGGGAGGTTATGCTTCAGTTATACAGGGCATTAGTGAGACCACATCTGGAGTACTATGTACAGTATTAGTCTCCTTATTCAAGGAAAGATGCAAATGCATTGGAAGCAGTTCAGAGAATGATAACTATATTAATACCTGGAACGGGCAGGTTGTCTTATGAGGAAAGGCTGGACTGGCTAGGCTTGTATCAGCTGGAGTTTAGAAGAGTAAGAAGCGACTTGATTGAAAACTTTAAGATCCTGAGGGGACTTGACAGGGTGGATATGGAGAGGATGATTCCTTTTGTGATAGAATTTAGAACTAGACCATAAGACCATAAGCCATAAGATGTAGGAGCAGAAGTAGTCCATTCGGCCCAACGAGTCTGCTCCGCCATTGAATGAGATCATGGCCAATCTGATAATCCTCAGTTCCACTTTCCTGCCTTTTCTCCATAATCCTTGATTCCCTTACTGATTAAAAATCTGTCTATCTCAGCCTTGAATATACTTAACGATCCAACCTCTACAGCTCTCTGCAGTAAAGCATTCCACAGATTCACTACCCTCTGAGAGAAGAAATTCTTCCTTGCCTCTGTCTTAAATGGGCGACCCCTTACTCTGAGATTATGCCCTCTGGTCCTAGACTCTCCCACAAGGGGAAACAACCTCTCAGCAT
Source organism: Cetorhinus maximus (assembly GCF_964194155.1). Classification (NCBI taxonomy): domain Eukaryota; kingdom Metazoa; phylum Chordata; class Chondrichthyes; order Lamniformes; family Cetorhinidae; genus Cetorhinus; species Cetorhinus maximus. The sequence goes on along the minus strand of NC_135882.1, from coordinate 135,268,383 downwards.
CTACCCTGTCAAGCCCCCTAAGAATCTTATATGTTTCAAAAAGGTCGCCTCTCATTCTTCTAAACCCCAATGAGTACAGGCCCAAACTACTCAACCTCTCCTCATAAGAAAATCCCTCCATACACGGGATCAACCTAGTGAACCTTCTCTGGACTGCCTCCAATTCCAATATATCTTTCCTTAGATAAGGGGACCAAAACTGTTCACAGTGTTCTAGGTGTGGTCTAACTGGTGCCTTGTATAGTTTTAGCAAGACTTCCCTATTTTTATACTCTATTCCCTTTGAAATAAAGGCCAACATTCCATTTACCATCCCTATTACCTGCTGAATTTGTATGCTAGCTTTTTGGGATTCATGCACGAGGGCTCCCAAATCCCTCTGTGCTGTAGCTTTCTGCAGTCTTTCTCCATTTAAATAATATTCAGCTCCTTTATTCTTCCTGCCAAAGTGCATAACCTCACATTTTCCCACATTATATTCCATCTGCCAAGCTTTTACTCACTCGCTTAACCTGCTTATATCCCTCTGTAGACTCTGTCATTCTCACCGCTTGCCTTCCCACCTATTTTTGTGTCATCTGTCAAATTGGCAATAGTACATTCACTTCGCTTATCCAATATATATTGTAAACAATTGAGGCCCCAGCACTGATCCCTGTGGCACTCCACTAGCTATAGGTTGGCATGCTGAAAATGCCCCCCTTATCCCAACTTTCTGTCTTCTGTTAGTTAGCCAATCCTCCATCCATAGGGTCCACTGTTTCAAAATAAGGGGTCGCCCATTTAAGACAGAGATGATGAATCTTTTTTTCTCTCAGAGGGTTGTGAGGCTTTGGAACTCTCTTCCTCAAAAGGTAGTTGAGGCAGAGTATTTGAATATCTTTAAGGCAGAGGTAGATAGATTCTTGATAAGCAAGGGGGTGAAAGGTTATCAGGGATAGGCAGGAATGTGAAGTTGCTGTTAAAATTAGATCAGCCATGATCTTGTTGAATGGCAAAACGGGCTCAAGGGGCCAAGTGTCCTACTCCTGCCCCTAATTTGTATGTTTGTATGTATGTTCAAGATGTGGGTGTTGCTGGCAAGGCCAGTATTTATTCGCCATCTCTAATTGCTCTTGAGAAGATAGTGTTGAGCTACCCCCTTGAACTGGCAGTCCATCTGGTGAAGATACACCCACAGTTTTGACCATTTTGGGTTTCATGGGACTGAACTATATTTGAGGTGATCATCCCACATCCCGGTTGTCTGTATTCATATTTTGAATCCATCTCACATTCTCGATCATCAAATTCTGTCATGCACAATAGGCACTGTGATCTCTTCCTGTCGGCTCGGTCCCATGCTACCACTGCCAGGCCAGCCGTCCCACCCCTATGCTCTCACAAACACAGCAGCACACGTCCCTTATAGATTCTGCAGCTAGTCTCAGTAATAGTGACCATGAAACTATCATCAATTGTTGTGTAAAAACCCATCTAATCCACTAATATCCTTTAGGGAAGAAATCTGCCATGCTTACCTGGTCTGGCCAAACGTGGCTCCAGACCCACAGCAATGTGGCTGACTCTTAACTGCACTCTGCAATGGCCTACCAAGCCACACAGTTCATGGGAAATTAGTGACATGCAACAAATGCTGGTCTTGCCAACGACATCCACATCCTATGAAAGAATTTTTATAATGTTAGTCACACTGGGTACAAGATTGTCATCAGCCTGGGAGATTACCAGTGAAGTCCCACTGGAGTTTGTTTTAGGACCTCTTTTCTTTAAATAGTCTGGACCTAGGTTAAGATTAGTTGAATTTTAACGTGATGTTTTAAATTCCCTCATAGGACGTGGGCATCGCTGACTAAGCCAGCATTTATCACCCATCCCTAATTGCCCTTGAGAATGTGATGGTGAGCTGCCTTTTTGAACTGCTTCAGTCCATGTGGTGTAGTTATGCCCACAGTGCTGTTAGGGAGGGATTTCCAGGATTTTGACCCACCAACAGTAAAGAAATGGCGATATATTTCCAAGTCAGGATGGTGTGTGGCTTGGAGGGGAACTTGCAGGTGGTGGTGTTCCATTTGTCTGTTGCCCTTGTCCTTCTAGATGGTAGCAGTAGTGAGTTTGGCAGGTGCTGTCTTAGGAGCCTTAGTGAATTCCTGCAGTGCATCTTGTAAATGGTACACACTGCTGCCGCTGTGTGGTGGAGGGAGTGAATGTTTGTGGATGGGGTGCCGATCAAGCAGGCTGCTTTGACCTGGATGGTATCAAGCTTCTTGAGTGTTGTTGGAGCTGCACTCACCCAGGCCAGTGGAGGGTATTCCACCACACTCCTGACTTGTGCCTTGTAGACGGTGGACAGGCTTTGGGGAGTCAGGAGGTGAGTTACTTGCTGCAGGATTCCGAGCCCCTGACCTGCTCTTGTAGCCACAGTATTTTCATGGCTAGTCCAGTCCAGTTTCTGGTCAATGGTAACCCCAGGTTGTTGATAGTGGGGGATTCAGTGATGGTAATGACATTGAACATCAAGGGGCGATGGCTAGATTCTCTCTTTGTGATGCAAAGCTAATTAAGGATCAGACTCCAAAGCTGAACAGGATTTGCAACTGGAGATTTTGAACATACTTTGGGAATTTGGAAGACCGGTGACAGATGAAATTCGATGTAAAAAAATATGTAAATAGTTTCATATGAGGACAAAAGGCTGTGACCTGTGTTTACCAGCAGCTCATGAAATGTTAACGAGGCCTGAGCCCCAATTTTGAGTCAGCCTTGGATCTCCCACTAAGGGTCTGCACTGCTTGGGCAGCACCAAGTCTGGGCCCGAAAACATTACTTGGGAGATTTTGCCCCTGCTGTATATGAGCTGATTTCACTGAGGCTGCAGTTGGGGAGCTACGATTGGTATCACCCCTGGATTAGGTTTGTCTCTTCTTGTTTGCTGTTCAATGCTGTTCCCTCCCTCAGGAACAGGAACAGACAAGAACAATGCTCACAGGCATTAAGTAAGGCTAGAGATCAGAAGGAGACATTTTTCCCACAGGTTACTTGGAGGTGTGGTACAGATGCCTAGGGAAGGGAATTGAGGTCAACTGGCATCTTTAACAGGAGCTGCACTGATAATTTTTGCAATATAGAATTGAGGATTAGAGAGATATTAACAACTGCTAGATTTTTTAAGGAGAGGCCAGGGAAAGGAAATCTTCGTTCCCTAACATAGATGAAAATACAGAATTGTTTGGAGGAAATTCAATGAGCGAATAGTACAAGGGTTTTGGACTGAATGGGATTAAGAACAGGATACCCTTTTCTTCCTCAAGCTCCTTTTATGGGAGACATTTCACTAACAAACAACCTGCCATCATCACTACCCAGTCTTATGCCAAAGTAATGGGCACTTTTTCTAGCCCACCAAAGGCTGCGGGTGTCTCTGGCCTCATGCACCAGGACAAATCATGATCTTGAGAGGAGATCGTAGGGGAAAAGCAATTATAAAAAAGGCCTGGGTTTTCAAATCCTACCAAGGCATCTGTCTGGAAATGTGCCAATTATTTCCTGATCGAGCAGCCAACTAATACAGTTTGTGGGTCTTTGAAAGGTGCTGAGGGCCACAGGGGAATCTGTTCAGCATCTGTTTGGCATAGAAAAGGATGTTTACTTTGCCACTCCTGCTGGCAGCTGATCTCTAAAACAAACACAGTTTTACATATTTGGTTTGAGCTGTCATAAGCCATAAATCACCCCAGAGTGCCAATTATGTCAGCTGGATCTATTTTCTTTAGATAGATCCCTGGAAAGGTCTGGAAGTCAGCAGTTGAGAGTTATTGACAAAGCATTACATAAAGCACCGACATTATTGTAGCAGATTCCCCTGAATCCACAAAACCTATTTTCAGCAAATATGTTTGCAATGCACCCACTTGAAAGTTTACAGCGAGGATAAATTTTTCCAAAAAATATACCTTATTCATAAAATTTGTAAAAGTCATTACATAATAGTTCAAAGTTGACATTATAAAAAATGCAGAACAGATCAATTTCTTTCAGTAAAGTATGAGGCACACTGAGGTGCCTCAAAACACTTACAATTACCGTTTATATGTACAATATCCATTTCATGTCAAAAATACAACCTGAGGGGTTTTACAGAATTTCCAATCCCTCGTACTATCACATGAGGACCTCAAACAGTGTCCTTTCCCTGTTGGGCCTTTGCAGTGGCTACCCCAAGCTTTAGTGTATTCTTCAGCACATAGTCCAGCACCTTGGAATATGCCAGTCTGTAACACTCAGTCGTTGACAGCCCTTTGCACTGGAAGATCAGCAAGTTTCAGGCAGACCAAAGAGCATATTTCACTGAGCTGATGGTATTCAAGCAGCCGTTGATGTTTATCTCATGCACGTCCCTGGGAACAGCCCATAGAACACGGAGTGCTACATTACGGAACTGATCAAGGTGAACCTCAACATAAATCACTGCATCTCCCTTGTCTCAGTGCTCTCTTGCTGCTCATAAATCAGTATGTGTTGTATGAAAATAGGTATGTCATTTCTTACTCTTGGAGTATGTATTCCAATTAAATAATTCAGCAGAAAACTTTCATGAGTTTAAAATAAAGGTTATTTATTCTCACACTCACCACAAATTAACACAATATCATACACTCAGTCTTATGCACGCGCGCGCGCGCGCGTACACACACACACACACACACACAAACAAACCCAAAGATTGAATACAGATAAAGATAGTGCACTTTTATAGGTTACAATTAATTCAGTCTCTGATTTATGATTTATGATTTCCCATGTGGCAGACCTGTGGCTTCTTGAATAGATTTGATGATTTAAAGCTGATGTGAGGGTCTTGTAAAGTGAAGGGTTCAGTGAGGTTTCTTGTCGTTGAATGCTAGGAGGTTTCTCCTCAGGTGAACTTTGAAACTTGAGCAAGTTAAGTTCTTTGGCTGTTTGATGACTTGCTGCTAGTTTCAGAGTCTGGTTCTCAGATGATTGATGGTTCTGATGGACCTGCTGGGTCATGTAGTAATAAAGGTGCAATCCCTGAAAACAGTTTTGATCACATGACTTCTGGGTTAACACCACTGAGGCCTTTTCAGTCTGGTTTTAATGGGGAAGGTCATTGTGATACAATGGGAAGTTAATAGAGGCCATTGAATGTTGGTTTTCCCTTTTGTCCAAGATGAAACATGGAGACAGGCAGTTTGGAAACTCCATAGTCTTTAGGTATTGCCCCATCCTTCACTTATGCCCCTATTTAATTAGGTATTTGGTGGAAAATTGATACTGTCCAAATGCTAAAAGTCACATGATTTGTGGCAACCATTTTAATAGTTTGTTTGTGCCCAATTTTTACAAGTATTGACTGAAAGTTCATAATATGACATGCCTGTATGATACTCTCCAGACCTGCACGCAAAGGCAAATCCCAGAGGGAGGTGTGGCAATGGTCTCATCCCCAACGCAGCTGCCTGGAGGGCAACATGCAGAGGGGGTGAGATTCCAGGCATGTAGGAAGGAGCTGACGAGGTGGCTCTTCTCACCACTAGCCAAGTTACATCTTGGTCTTGTTTGAAAGTTCTGGCGATGAGGCATTCTGCCAAATGACTTTGACAGTCTTAGTGAACCATCAGACAGGAATTACCGTCCCCTTTTACCGCAGGGTCTTAGGAACGTTATATTTGGACCAATGCCTGATGGACTTGTGGTCAAAGGTGTTTTTCTGCACAAACTTTTCCACAAGGGATAATTGGGTGGCACAGTCCAACTGATTGAAGTATTCTGTGACAACATGGCCAGGCCCATCCTTCACAACACCAGGGCCAGATAGAACCTCAGTACATAGTGACATTTGGTGCTTGCTTACTTAGTGTCTATGCACAGCTTGATGCTGCCCCATACAAATGTGGGCATCAAGATGAGGGCAATGTTTGGTGGTTTTTTTTCCCATCTTTGTCTAGAGATTTAAGTATCATGCCCCTGTGAGCACAGTCCATTTTTGATCTCTAGTGGAAGATGGCTCGGATGACTGCCACTGGAGCAGACGTAGGGTATGGGCTAGAACTGCGCTACATACAGCAACAAAAGTTTCTCACTCCTGATGACCAGGCCTTATCTGTTAAGGGGAAGGAGCGTCGCCCAATTTTTGCCCAGTTTGCTGTCAGCTCTGTCAGGTTGTCCAACAATGTCAATGATGCAGCTGAAGACCTGTCTAGGATAACCAGCCTGGACATCACTAGCAAAAGTGAGAGCTGCTGGAGGATGGTCAGCTGCTTGCTGTTTTGAGCCAGAGCAGACTGTTTTAGTAGATAAGTTAGCTTGTTGCAAAGATGCTGGACGGAATCTTCCGGTCCCACCAGTAATGGGAAGCATGATGCATGGGGCAACTTAATCTGGCCTGAGGCCAAACATTCAGAGCAACAACATTGTGTAGCAGAGACAACAACAATGGTGCGTGTCTATCTCCAGACTTTCTCCACCACCTTCAACATTTCCCCTGTCTGCCATCAACTTCCCCCCATCACCCTTAACCCACCCAATATAACCATTCCCCTCTCCTCCGTCACCCTTGAAACTCACCCCATTAGCCTTGCATGAACTTTTGAAATTATGCTCTCAGGATTTTAAAGGCGGGTCAAGTTTCCCAATGAACAATTTTAGGAAGTCCTTTTGCATTAGCAAGTCATGCAGGCTCATTAAAAGGCCAGCTCAGCAGAATTAAGTTCCTCCTCCAAAATAAGTTTCCTGCCAGTCAGAAATTAGAACGTTCATATTTACGACTGCATATAAGTGGCGTGCATCTGGTGAGGTAGACTGTTTCCACGGCTTGGAAGTGAGTAGCCACTGCATTGGTCTTCTTGAGGTCCACTCAGAAATATCATCTCTTGATTGAGATCAGGTACCAGTAGTTCAAGCTGCGTGAAAACTTGGGAGGCAAGACCAGTGGGGAAGGGTGGAGTGGAGACTAGACACAGGAGGCAGGCTAAGGGTGGAAGGTTTTCTGGGGAGGGACACAGACTGAATGGGCAGGGAGGGAGGTAGCAAGGGAATATGAGGCTGCAGGGATGTGGGATGTAGGAAAGGGCCTTGCTTGTTGGGTCTGGGGCTTCTGTGGTTGGGTGGAGGAGGGGGTTTCTGGGCTGGGATGATGGTAGAAGGATGGTCCTAGAAGGCAGAGTCAGTGCTATATTTGGTGGGGTCCTGGGGGTTGAACTGAGGGTACTGGGCAGTGGAAGAAATTGAAAAGGGGGGAATGGGATGCAGTAGGTTACAGGTCCATGGTAATAGTCATGTAGGTTAAGGTTTTATGGGAGCGGTCATGGAAACAGATGAAACAGGGGATCAGATAGCAGGCAGGGGCAGGGTCAGCATGGGCATGGGCATAAGCTCAGAGGGGAAGAGAAGGTATGTGGAGGGTGAAGGTTATATGTGCAAGGCTAATGGGGTGAGTTTCAAGGGTTACAGAGGAGAGGGGAATGGTTATATTGGGTGGGTTAAGGGTGATGGGGGGGGAATTTGATGGGAGACAGGGGAAAGGTTGAAGGTGGTGGAGAAAGTCTGGAATGTGACATGCACCATTGTTGTCGTCTCTGCTACACAACGTTGTTGCTCTGAAATTGCGATCCCTCAAAGTGGAAAGAGGGTCTTTTCGGGTGGGTGGAGTTCAAGAGGAGCAGAACTGGCTGACTAAAGGGACACCTTAATGATCATGAGGCAACTGGATGAGAACCATGCTCAGTTGTGTTCTCTTCTCCATACGGCAGCAGGTTTGTCCCCCAACTCATGGGTCACATAACTTCAAGATCCCAGCAAGGTCTGGAGTTACCATTCAATCTGTGCCATTTGCTATCTGCTGCTGTCAGAGGCAGGGATGAAGGGAGGGATGGAGGTAGATGCTTCTAAGGGGCATGGCTGGTGGACAGCAACCAACTCCCAACTCCAAAGCTTCATCCTCCCGGGTGAACGGTCATGGCTGACAATGGCTCATGTGGTAAGTCTTTCTAGGCTCCCAAGTCAATGGTCTCTCCATAGAGTCATGAGGGTGATGGAGGCAAGCTGAATAGTGTCTGAGGGTGGGTTCTCGCACATGGCGGTCATCACCTTGGTTGAAGAGCAATGTCTCCATGCACAGTCATGTATGAATGGGAGGAACAATCATCTTTGTGTCTCCAAGATGTCCTTCACCTGAAATGGGTGGGGTGGGGATGCCATATCTGGACAGGAGCTAGGCACAGTGCTTAGCACTGGCTTGGTGGCTCAGAGATGAAGGCAAACCTGAAAAAGATATGCTCACTGGATTGATTACTGCAATTCTTTAATAGATCCACTAAGTCCTAGATGATGCAGGCTCCAGGCAACCTTGCCTTGCTATTGGCTCTCATATGCATGAGGGGAAAGAGACACTGGGGCAGGTTGCCACACTGCAAGGAGGACCAATGGCCTGAGCAGCAAGAGGCAGCAGGGCATCAAGGTCAGGATGATGGACACCAGGGGCCAGTGTGAGTGAAAGGCAGTGCCAGAAGAACATTTGGATGTCCCAGAATGTGGCTGCTTATATTTGCCAGCTTCTCCATGAAGACCTGCGGCCACAAGGACTTGGACACAATCCAATACTGGTGACATTAAAGGTTACCACTGCCTTGAACTTCTTTGCCAGTGGCTCCTTCCAGGGCTCCATTGGGAATCTGTGCGGCAGCTTCCAAGCAGCAGCACACAGTTCATCCAATAGGTGACAGATGCCTTGAACAAGGGGCTATTGGCTGCACACATTTGGCCTTGAGAGCTCCCTGGCAACAGCCAGTCACATTCCGCAATAGGAAAGGTTTCCAATTTTTACAACATACAGCCGCAATGTGATTACAGAAGACAAATCCTGCATGTTTGTGTTCAGTTCCCAGGGAGATCTCACAATGCCTACATTCTGTCCCACTCCCAGGTGCCACAAGATTTTGAAAGGCCTCGGCAATTGCAGGGTTGGCTCCTTGGGGTCAAGGGATACCCTCAGAAGACCTGGCTGATGACACCAGTTCACTGCCCCCAGGGTGCTGCTGAGGGAGGTGCAATGCCACACATGCTTCTACAAGGTCCAAGGTCCATGATTGAGCAGAGTAAAGATAAGGTTCGGATGTTTGGACTGCTCAGGAGGGGCTCTCCCATACTCACCACAGAGAGTGTTCCGGATCATCGATATCTGCTGCGCCCTGCACAACCTTGCATTACAAAGGGGGATGTCATAGCTGAGGGAGACATGGAGATGTCTCATTTGATGATGACGACGGTGAAGACGATGGTGATAACGAGGGCCAGGATGTTGCAGAGGCCATTGCAAAGGTACAATGCAGCGGATAGGCCCATGACAATCTGATAGTAACAGATTCCAGGCAGAGTAAGCTGCCGAGACATTTCCTTTGGTTGAGTCAATAAGACATGAAACAAAATCAAAAACCATATACACCAAACCTTTGTTTTTTTTTGCTGTTTTGAAATGGACTTCTGTTGAACCACAAAATGGCTGCTACAGATCACATGACTTACAAAATTGACCATCTGGTCCAACCTGGAAAGTTCCAACAGAGAGTGCAAGAAAAAGAGTTCCACTATCCTCCTTGTGGAATCTCACACCCCATTGCAAGGCCATATTTGATCTGACTCCCCCTAGCTGCTGGGATGATAACAAGGAAAGAGACACTGAAACTCATTATACCTGAAAAAGTGTTAACAGCCACCATTTTGCTCCTAAGGGAAACAATGGATTTTAGCGAGGAGGACAGAAACTGCTTGCGAGGTTGCAATTAACTCATCAATTGGCCATGTTACATGACCCCATGCTTCTAGACTTTCGGACTGTTTTAATATTGCATTCCTAGCCTCACAGCTCAGTCTGCTGATTTAACACCAGCAGGAAAGAACTCCAGCAGCTCCCGGCTGACCAAGCAGCTGGCCACCATCTCCCAACTCCTCGAAGCCTGTTTGATTTAAAAAGTCTCTGATCATCACCCGCCAAGCGGTCTAAGCACAGAAAGCCCATAGTGCTGCAGAATCACTCGTTTCAAGGATTTTCATGTGATTCCAGCTAGAAACTCATTGGGACTGAACTCTGCCGTGGAAGAAAGACCTTCTGGACGTTGACTTCTCAGACTCTGGAAATCACATGAACTGATATTCATTTCTGTGGTTCTTTTACTGTTGTTGCCTATAGTTATAAATCTTCCTCTTTTCTATCCCCGCTTACTGTATATGTGCGTGTGTGTATATATGTGTGAGATTGCAAACACTCACTGCACCCACTCCCCAGTTTTGAACGTGAATAAACTAACCTTCTGAGTTAATTATCATGCGAGTTCGCTACAAGTGATTATTAAATTGGATCACACAAACTGAGGATTTGGGAAAACATACCTCAACCCATTCTAAAAATAATTCAGAAACACCTCTGCTTAAGGACAGATGGGGAGAGAATAAAGAAGTTCAGTTTATCTCTCTCCTGTCCGTAACCATTTGGTTTTCTATCCTCTGCTGGCTGGCAGGCCCCAGCTCCTTTTTGGTAACAGACATTACACTTTGCTCCAGTCTTTCCTAACTCCTTGTAACTATATACAGTAAAGGGTACAGGCAAGGAGCTAGCTCCATGTCTAAGTCCTAACATGTCTCTGGCCAACATCACACTGACCCTCAGCCTGGATCATGTGCCTTCTTACATCACTGCATGGGTGGTACTGTACTCAGTACATGTATATACCAGAACCTATACTACACCTCCCCCCACCCAAGTCTTTATCCCATGGATATAGAGTTGCATTAGTTTACTTCAAGTCTTACATTGTTATAAGTCTTATTCTTACAACCTTAATGCTATTCCAACATTATTGCTATTACAGTATTAACATTAACAACATTCTCACTACCCTACACCCCTCTTCAAGTCCTTGAAGTTAGAGGTTCAGGTGGTCTTATGAGGACTTATAACCCTTTCATATCTCGTTTGCCATCCTGTCGGAAGAGTGGCAGGCTCTGTTGGTCCTGGTTCTTATTGTTAGCTTGGAGGTTGGACTAGTATTTGGGTATGCTTTCATTCTTTTCTTCCATTGCTTAATGTTGACTCACGTCTGGTCAGTTTGGCTGTTGTGTTGATCCATGGTTGCTGTTACTCTTGATCATTTCTTACGGGATGGACGAACATAGTATTCGTCTTCTTTGGGCTGATTTTTTTTCCTCTTTCTCCATGTGGACTGTCTCGAAGCTCCCTGAGGCTGAGGAAGAGCTTTCCTGTGGTGAGACGAAGATTTAGTGGTACGCTCAGCTCTGCATTTTGTTGCTAATGGTGAGAGGCTGGTACCAGGTTTCAGCATCCCTTGTGGTTGTGGCTTGCTAGCTGGAAGTTGCAGTGTATGAACAGTGGTTGCTGTGTCAACCAACTGTACCATCGCGTAGTTGGAGGTAGAGGCTTCTCAGGCTGCTGAACATTTTCTGGTGTCACTTCCACTAGAGGTACAATGGTAATTCCATGGGTGGTAGGTTGGCCTAACCACTGGGGACTTTCCAGAACCTGGCAAAATAATGGAGAAACCTGACCCGCAAACAGAGAAGTGAGATTGAAGGTGAAATCCGAGCCTGAATACTCTTTAATATGAAAGCAAAATGCTGAGGATCCTGGAAATCTGAAATAAAAACAAAAAACGCTGGAAAAACTCAGCAGGTCTGGCAGCATCTGTGGAGAGAGAAACAGAGTTAACGTTTCGAGTCCATGTGGAGCTCCTTCAGAGTTACAGAGAAGTAGAAATGTGATGGATTTTATACTGTTTAAGAGGGGGTGGAACTGTGGAATGAGATAGAAGGTTATGGATAGGTGACAGCTAAGGAGAGATTGACAAAGATGGCATGGACACAAGACAAAGGGAGTGTTAATGGTAGTGATAAAAAGTAAAGAAGGTGCTGATAGGGGCATTAAGGTAAGATAGCAGAAGGTGTTAATAGCAGGATTCTGTGAAAGCAAAACAAGTGACAGATAGCCCTATGGGGGAGGGGGTATTTGGGGAAAAAGGATTTAAAAAATGAACAAATAAATAAATAAAAGAATAAGATAATTTAAAAAAATAAACAAAATGAATGAATAAATAAATAAATAAATAAGAATTGGATAAAAAAGGGGTCAAGATGGGGGAGAGGGTTCATGGTCTGAAGTTGTTGCGCTCAATGTTAAGTTCGGAAGGCTGTAAGGTGCCAAATCGGAAGATGAGGTGCTGTTCCTCCAGTTTGTATTGGGCTTTACTGGAACATTGCAGCAAGCCAAGGACAGACATGTGGACATGTGAGCAGGGTGGTGTGTTGAAATGGCAAGCGACAGGAAGATCTGGGTCATGCTTGCAGACTGAGCGAAGGTGTTCCACAAAGTGGCCACCCAGTCTGCGTTTAACCTCCCCAGTGTAGAGGTGCAAGTGGAGCGCTGCTTCACCTGAAATGAGTGTTTGGGGTCTTGAATGGTGAGGAGGGAGGAGGTAAAGGGGCAGGTGTTGAACCTCCTGTGATTGCATGGGAAGGTGCCGTGGGAAGGGGATGAGGAGTTGGGGGTGATGGAGGAATGGGCCAGGGTGTCATGGAGTGAATGGTCCCTGCGGAATGCTGACAGAGGGAGTGTGAGGGGAAGAAGTGTTTGGTGGTGGCACCTTGCTGGAGATGGCAGAAATGGCGGAGGGCGATCCTTTGAATGCGGAGGTTGGTGGGGTGAAAAGTGATGACAAAGGGGGCCCTATCATGGTTTTGAGGGGGAGAGGAAGGGGTGAGGGCAGAGGCTCAGGAGATGGGCCGGACACAGTTGAGGGCCCTGTCAACCACCGTGGGTGGGAAGCCTCGGTTAAGGAAAAAGGAAGACATGTCAGAAGCGCTGTTTTGGAAGGTGGCATCATCGGAACAGATGCAATGGGGGTGGAGGAACTGAGAGAAGGGGATGGAGTCCTTACAGGAAGCAGGATGTGAGGAGCTGTAGACGAGGTAGCTATGGGAGTCGGTTGGGTTGTAGTGACTATTGGTAGACAGTCTATCACCAGAAACGGAGACAGAGAGATCAAGGAAGGGGAGGGAAGCATTGTTGATGGTCCATGTGAAGGTGAGAGAGGAGTGGAAATTGGAAGCAAAATGAATAAATTTTTCCAGGTCCAGAGGAGAGCATAAACCGGCGCCAATACAGTCACCGATATACCAACAGAAGAGTTGTGGGAGGGGGCCTGAGTAGGACTGGAACAAGGAATGTTCCACAACCCCCACAAAAAGACAGGCATAACTGGGGCCCATGTGGGTACCCATAGCCACATCTTTTATTTTGAGGAAGTGAGACAAGTTAAAGGAGAAATTGTCAGTAAGAGAACAAGTTCAGCCAGGCTGAGGAGAGTGGTGGTAGATGGGGATTGCTCAGGCCTCTGTTCAAGGAAGAAGCGGAGAGCCCTCAGATCATCTTGGTGGGGGATGGATGTGTAGAGGGATTGGACATCCCTGGTGACTGGTCTGGGCCTTGGATGAGTCCCAGTGGAGTAAGAAATGTGGAATTGTGATTCTTGTGGAAGTTTTTAAAGTCTGGGTACAGCTTTAAGAGTTTACAGGTTTCCAAGATGGCGTCATTGTTCACTGCAGAACAATGGATTTCCCACGCTTGCTGGTTTTGGCAGGCTTCGCAAAATGGCGGCAGCACGCTTCTGGAGGAAGAATGTTTAAGAATGTCTGTCTGCCAACTTGATTTATTCAGCGATGCAGTGTTGCAAGTAGCAAGGCATTTAAATTAACCGCAGGCTTGCTGTACAAAAATTCGGATGGTTATGAGGTTCCCAAGACTTGAGTGAGTTAATTATTAACTTTCTTCCCTGTTCAACTCAAAGGCCATGAGTTGAGGGTGAGTCTGGGCTGGGATTAGCGACAGGTTTCGTTCAACCATCTGACTGAATTTTTAAAAGGGTCTTCTGAGGACTGGCTGCAGCCTGGAAGTTAAAAAGACTTAGCTCACACTTGCAGGCTATGAACTGTATGTGCTGAAGCAGGACTTCCAAGGGAGATTCTATGGAGTCTTCTGCTCCTCTTAAAATTCTGCCATTAGCTTTCAGGTTCTTCTGCCTGGAGCTCTTTCAGGTGAACTTTCTCAGCACCTGTAGCTTTATTTGGGAGCTTCTTTCAGTTCAGAATCTGTTGAAGATTTTCTTTTTCTTAGGCCGGGATTTTCCATGCCCGCTGATGTTTCCTCTTGTGGGCAAGTCCAGAACTAGGTGGGGGGCACTGTTTTAAAATTAGGGGTCACCCTTTTAGGGCAGAGATGAGGAGAATTTCTTTCTCTCAGAGGGTTGTGCGACCTCTCCCTGTTGTTGTGTGCCAACTTGTCCTGCATGAATACAGATGGAGAGAGTGTAAGCAGGATGCCTGCCAAGTCAGATGATAAGTATGCCGGACATGTGTGGGTGGTGAGTGGTGCTATGGATGGGATGAGGATAATGAAGGTGTGCGTGAGAGAGTGAATGAATGTCGCTTGAACTGGCTGTGAGTGAGATCCCTGTGGATGTGTGATAGGTTTGTGAGTGTGCGAGTTGAGAGTGATGAGAAAAGTGACTTACCCTGATGGAACAGAGGACATTATTCATTCTTTTTTGGCACTGGGTGGCTGTCCTCTTTTGCAGGGTATTGGCGCTGCCCACCGCCTCCCATGCTAGATTGGTGATGTTGCTGCCCATCCTGCAGCCAGAACAGGGGTAGAGGACATCACAGTGGGCCTCCACTGTGTCCAAAAGGCACTCAAGAGACATGTCATTAAACCAGTGGGGGCGGGGGAGTGGGGGGCTGCAGTCTTGGCTTTCGGGGCCATGTCTTCCTTGCAGTTGTCCTTGTCTGGAAACACTGAGATGTGTCCGCACAGCTGCACTTTAAATATGGCGTCCGGCGTGGTGAAGTTGTGAGGTGATGGCGTGGTGGGTGAATGAGAGCCTGCCCACCATCGAAATGGCGTGCTTCCCGGGAATACATTATTAATCGGGCGGGATTGGGACGAAATGGCACAAAAAGGCACCATTGTGGCTAATGGGTAAAACATCCTCCCCCCACCCCCCTCCCCTGCTAATGCACTTATTGCAAATCTGGGACGATTCCGCCCACAGAATCCAAACATCAGCAAGAATCATCATCTTCAGCAGAGGAAGATTCAAAGGGCTCTGCTCCATTTGCTGGAAGCAAAATCACCATGGCTTAACAGGACAGGATCACTGAAACAAGCTATTTAAATAATTGAATGATTGTTGGTTTTAATGTGGCTGAGTGATAGGGCTTTTACCTTTAGCTCAGGACAGGTTCAAGTCCCACTCCAGATACTTGAGTTCATAATTTAGGCTCAATACAGTACTGATGGAGTGCTATATTGTTGGAGGTGCTATCTTTCAGATGAGTCATTAAACTGAGGCCCTGTCTGCCCTTTCAGGAGCATCTCAAAGATTTCAATTCAGCTGTGCTCCCCCTGGTGTCCTGACTGACCAATATTTATCCCTCAAATAACATTGTTAAAAAACAAATTATCCATCTTATTTCATTGCTATTTCTAAGAGCTTATTGTGGTAGCCTTCACTCTTGTAACTCAATGGTTTTGGTGAACTGTGCGCTAAGCACTGCCAGGCGTGGCTAAGGATCCCCAGTCTGGCATGGCATTCTCTGCCATATTTGCTGCAGAGCAAGACAGCGGGCTGAGAAGGTGCCCAATTTGATGGCCTCTGTTTTCTCTGGGTCCTCTTCAAGGCCAGGTTAGCTTTTTATTTCTGCTCACCTCTTCCAATGCCCTTCCAAACAGTCATTCACCAGAGGGCAGGGTCATCAGCGACTGTCTCCCAGTTGTCAGTGTCAATATCTGCAGTCTTCACATATCGCCTTCATGTATCTTTGTAGCAGAGGTATGGGTGCCCAAGAGGTCATGACCCAGTGGTCAATTGGTCTTTGGGTAAATGGCCATCATGCATCCGATGAATGCGGCTGAGCCAGCGCAGATGGCGTTGTCTTAGCAATGAGATTATGTTGATGGAATTAACACCCTCCAGGATCTCTGAGTCAGTGACCTTGTCCTGCCAAGAGATGTCGAGGACACATCTGAGACAGTTAAGGCGGGAACTGTTCAGCTTGTCCCCTGTCTGGCATATGTTGTCCAGGTCTTTGAGAGATTGCTGTTTGTGGTGTTTCCTACATTGTAATGGTGACTTCATGACATTGGCTATGAAACGCTTTGGGCTGTCCTAAGGTCATAAAAATTGATTCCATAAACACAAGATATTTCTTCCTTTTTCTATTAAAGTAACAGTTAGTCTTGCTTTTCTCATTGAGATCCAAGGCCATCAGTGGTTGAAAGCTTCATCAAACTCATCGCGGTTCTGTTTGCACTGTTACACTCATCTGCGCTTTTCACGCTGCCATTTCACTTTGTAAAGCAGACTCATGAACTGGTCAATTAAAAGACAAAAAAGAGTTGACTTGTCATTTTTTTCAGAGACACTTCAAAGTGCCCAATTTACTTTATATTACAGTTACTGTTGTAGGAAAATGTGGAAGCCATTTTCTAAACAGCTAGATCCCATAAACAGTGATAAGATGAACGATCTGTTAATCTGTGTTTGAGGGGAGCCTATTGGTTGAGAACATATGAATATAAGGAGCAGGAGCAGAACTGAGCCGCATGGCCCCTTGAATCTGGTCTGCCGTTTAATAGGATCACCCTGATCTTCAACCTCAGCTCCACATTCCTACCAATTACTCAGAGTCCAAATCTTCCTATCTCAACCTTGAATATACTCAACAACTAAGCACTCTGGCATAGAGAATTCCAAAGATATCAACCCCCTGAGTGAAGAAATGGTTTCTCATTCTCAGTCCTAAAGGACTGACCCTTTATCCTGAGACTATGCCCGAATCAGTCTGAACTTTCATTGTGCCTCCTCTAAGACTTCCTAAGGTACAGAAGTCTAAAAGTCTAATGATGACCATGAAACCTTTGTCGATTGTTGCAAAAAACCCGCCTGGTTCACTGATGTCTTTTAGGGAAGGAAATCTGCTGTCCTTGCCCAGCCTAGCCTACATGTGACCCCAGACCCACAGCAATGCGGTTGACTCTCAAATGCCCTCTGAACAAGGGCAATTAGGGATGGGCAATAAATTCCAGCCTAGCCAGCAATGCCCACATCCCATAAATGAATGAAAAAAGGATCAAAACTGCACATTGTGGCATGAATCCACAACCCTCTGACTCAGAAGCAAGAGAATGCTACTAACCTACTACCTTTTGGGTATTCTGGGTGACCCCATAGAATTATATTTCTAAGACCCTTGGCACCCCAAGTTGGTTTCATGTTTCCATCCATCTCGTTGGAACTTTGTCCCTTCCCTCCCCTCCTTACACCCTTCCCACCTTATCTCCCTCACTCTCTCACTTAATCGTTCTTGCCATCCTTTTTTCTATTTCCTGTTCTTCCATGCTGCTCACTAACTTTCTCCCTTTTTCTTCTTCACCCTCAAATTCAGTACCCCAGGTGCAGTTTCTCCAACTCTGCGCCCCAAGGCAGCGTCCGCAAAAGTGCAGCAGGAATGATGGTGAAACTGTCAACATTTGCCATAATTACTCCTCTGAAACTGACAGCAACTCCTGAAGTTCGTACATGGAAATCTAGAAGTTGTTGTCATTGATTTTAAACTTCCCACAGGGTGCTCTGTTGAACTCCTGCCATTTCAAGTAGAAGTCACTGATCAAAAGAAAACTTGCCCTTTGCCCTATCAGTCTCACAGTAAAAACCCTTGGAAAAAGTTACAACATATTGAATGAGGTGTAACTGGGTTTTTAATGACATACTAAGCTCCAAATTATTGCTGATTAGCCTCTTTGGTCCTGAAAAGCTAAATTTATGTGTGGAAAGACAAATTTCTGCATTATCATAGAATTCACTTTTTTTTTAAACAATTTACAAGTTTGCTTATGGTAATTTGGTTCTTATCTGAATCCCATGTGAATGCCCCATCAATCATTTATTTCATTCTCAGTAAAATGTTAATTCAAAGTGAAAACCTAAGTGAATTTTACTTCCTGGTTTGCTGTCTGTGAGCATACTTCAGTGTGATAGGCCTCTTATGCTGCTTGATGACATTACTGTTGCTAGAAATCTGGAGATCCCCATGACTTTGCATCAACTTCAAAACTGAGGTCAGGGAAGGGGAAATCCACAGCACAGAGGTCAGTAGGTCTTTGAAGTCAGCAGCAGGCACCATTATGGCTGATCGAGAAAACCTATCCAGTGTCTCCTAGCTCAGTGAGGTAATGCATTTGGAGGGGCCTAGCGAGGCAAGGGAATATCCAATAAATTGTAGGATATTCAGAAATGCAGAGAAATAGAGGGATCTTGAAATATATGTCCACAGATCCCCAAGCTAGAAGGGCAGGTATGTAAGGCAGTTTGCATACAGGATAGGCATACAGAATACTTTCCTAGCTAAGCCAAAGAAGGAATTGTTAGGCGGGATAGACAAAAGTCCGGTGAAAAAAAACATGTTTTAAGAAGCATCTAAAAGGAACACTTGGGCTCCGACACGAAGAGTGGCCCTGTAGTCATGGTGCGAAAGGGCCTGTTAATATATTGGGGATAGTATCACAACATGAGTCAGTGCCTCCAGGAGTCAAGCGGACAAAGGAAATTACTCACAATTAAAGCTTTCATCAGACAGACAGGTTATATTGTCACGACTGAAATCATTCCAACTGACTTTCAGTCAGTACCTAAGGTATTAAACAATTTACACCCACCCCTTGGCTTAAATAAGTTTGTACAGTGCAGCCAAGTCACTCTAATATAGCAATAAATGTACACACGCATATGTGGCTGGCCTTAAAGGAACTCTACCCTACAATTTTTTTGAAAGAAATGCCATTCATTTGGATTAATTTGATCAATTATTTGTCACGAAACAGAACATTCTTTGAAGATGTACTTGAAGGCCCCCAAGAAACGAGCTGTGCATTAGATAGACCTCATTAGAAATTAGAGCAGAATTGGCAATAAACTGGGGTCATGGACTGCACCATCTCACACAGAACGTTGCTTAGTATGGCGATAGCTAAAGAAGGGGAGAAAATAACAACAAAAAGGTAATTTGCTTTCACAACCGTTTGCATTTGTACCTTACTCAACGTGGAAAAATATCTGAATGCTTTATGATGGAGATGTGAAGAAGAACAATGAAGAATATGGAGAAGAGCAAGAGATAGATTCTCAAGAGGAAAAGAGAGTGAGGACAAACAGTTTTGGAAGGCAGCTTAGAAAAACAAGGTAGCAACCAAGAATAATTTGCATTTATATTGCACTTATCATATCCTTGGCGTAATGTAAACAGCTTCACATCTGATAAATCTTTCTAAATGTATTCACTGTTGTAATATAGGGAAACATGGTAGCAAGGTCCCACAATGAGATAATAACCAGATAATCTGTTTTATTAATTTTTGTTGAGGGAGAAATATTAGCCAGGACATTAGGGAGAACTCCTCTACTCTTCTTCGAATCGTGCTTTGGGATGTTTTATGCACATCTGAATGGGCAGATGGAGACTTCTGTTTAAAATCTCTTTTGCCGCTGTTGCACTGCCTCAGTATGATAATGATTGTCAAGTGACAGGGCAAAATTTACTTAACAGTTAATCCATACCTCATCTGACCTAGGAGCATTTGATACAGTGGTATAGAGGGAGCTTTACTCTGTATCAAACTCATGTTGTGCCTGCTCTAGCAGTGTTTGATGGGATAGTATGAAGGGAGCTTTACTCTATATCAGTGTTTCTCAAGTGGTCCATGCGGGTCCTCCAGGCGCTCCACTGGCTGGCCCAAAATGCAAGTCACTGATGAGCAATGCCACAGCCGAGGCCATAAGTGAGAACAGGCCAGAGCCCTCACCCCCACCACTCACGTGACATCACACAACCAGACCGGCTCCAGCTTGTGCAGCACGAGTCACCATAAGTGTGAGCAACAATGGTGTAACTTTATAAGCAAGATTTATGTAACTGTTATGACGTTCAACTGTGTAATTGGAGTTTCAACACTTGTGGGGATGAAAACAAAGTAGAGAAACCGGCTGAATATGGAGCCCGAAATGTGACTGTAACTTTCCAGCTTGGAAAAAGACATCACCTCATTGGTGTCTCATCAAAAGCAAAGCCATTCTTCCCATTAATTGTGATGAGTTTTTGTGCAGTGGCAAGTGAAAGCTAGTGGGTCATCCATGGAGTATTTTACTCTGCTTATGCGGTTCATGAGTGAAAAGGTTTGAGAACTGTTGTTATGCCTGACCTGGTAGTATTTGATGGGATAGTGCAATAGAAGTTTTACTCTATGGGCTGAATCATCCATTCCCGCTGGCGGTGGGCGTTATGGCGGTGTGAGCGGACAATATGGCGGGAAGGCCAAAAATTGGTTTTACACCATCGTGAAACCAGCCTGTGATCGTCTGCTCCACCCATTGCCACACATCAGGAACCTAATTTCAATACTTTAGCAGCTGTGCTGTACTTGATAAGCCCTGCTCGCTGGAATCAATCCCGTCACGCTGGATCATCCGGGCATCACGGTGACCTGTTTCACAACTATACTCACAATCATCAGCGCCAGGCTTCGCAGGCAGCACTATATCACTTTTATGGGGATTCACGGGCAGGTCTTTACCTACCAGACCAGCCAAGGTGGGAGAGGCTTTTCAATGGCTGCAGGGCTAGGCCTTGCTTGGGGAAGGGGGAAAAGTGGCCTCAGGCAAGAAAAGAGGCTGCAGGGCGAGGGCTGTACTGGGGAAGGGGGCTATCCCAGGGTGTGTGTGGGGACACATGTTGGTCTGTGCAAGTGGACTCAAGATGGTGAGGGCTGAGGAGGCCGTCTCCAGAGGAGATGAGGCCAGATGGAGATGTGAGGGTATGTGTGAATGAGTGGTGATGTCCCTTGAGCTGGCAGTGAGTGAGATGCCAGTGAATATGTGATGGGCTTGTGAATGTGTGAGTTTAAAGTTCTAAGATGGTTGACTTACCTTGGCGGCACAGATGAAATCATTCATTCATTTTCTGCACTGGATGACCAACCTCTTGTGTGCAGCATTGGCACTGACCACCTCTGCCATGCCTCACAAGCCAGAGTGGTGAGACTGATGGGCCTCCTGCGGCCAGATCAGGGGTAGAAGCCATTGCGGCAGCCTCCATGGTGTCCAGAAGGTGTCCCAGAGATGGGTCACTGAATCAGGGGGCTGAACTCTTCTTGGCTTTTGGGTCCATGTCTTCACCAGAGCAGTCCTGGGCTGCAAGCATTGAGAAGTTTGCGCATGGCTGCTGTGTAAATATGGTGCCCTGCGAGAGGAAGCGGTGAGGTAACAGCGTGGTGAGCAAATTGCAGGCTGCCCATCAGTGAGACGGCGTGTTTCCTGTGGCTGCATAATTAATGTGGCGGGAAGGGGACGATACAGCACAAAAACCTGCCATTGCGTCCGGTGGGTAAAACATCTTATTTCATGCCTGCAGGCACACTTAGTAAAAATCTGGGACGATTCCATCCTTTATCTAACCTGTACTGTACCTGATCTGGGAGTGTTTGATGGGACAGTGTAGAGACACCTCCACTGTGCCTTCCCTTGGAGTGTTTGATGTGGCAATGTAGAGGGAGATCTATTAAGCATTTCATCAGTTTTTGGCACTGATGCCAAAATTGGAAGCATGTTCCATAACCCAGGACCATTTAATTTGGCAAGCAAAAAGTAAAGATTTCCAGAATAAGTTATTAAATAAATAGATAAAGCATTTGGCATTCCAGGCTTTATAAATAAAGGCATAGAGTACAAAAGCCAGGAAGTTATGTGAACCTATATAAAACACCCGTTCAACCCCACCTAGAAAATTGTTTCAAATTCTGGGCATCTCACTTTAAAAGGCGTAATGGTTTTGGAGAGGGGTGCACAAGAGATTTACTAGAATGGTTCCAGGGACAAAATTACATGGTTACACTGGAAAAGCTGGGACTGTTCGCCTTAGAATGGAGAGGGCTAAGAGGAGATTCAGAGGTGTTTAAAGTCAAGAAGGACTGCAGCAGTTCAAGAAGGCAGCTCACCACCACCTTCTCAAGGGCAACTGGGGATGGGCAATAAATGCTGGCCTAGCCAGCAAAGCCCACATCCCATGAATGAATAAGAAAAAAGATAGATTAAATTAAGAGAAACAATTTCCAATGGCTGAAGGTTCAATAAACAGATGGCACAGATTTAAAATGATTAGCAAAAGGACCAGAGATGACATGACGAAAATCCTTTTTTATCCATTGAGTGGTTAGAATTTGCAATGCACTGCCTGATAGGGTGGTGGAAAATGTTCTATAGCAGCTTTAAAAAGCGAATTGAATAAATACTCAATGGAGAAAATAAAAATTGCAGGGATGGGAAAAAGCCAGGGAGTAGGACTAACTGAATTTCTCTTCAAAACAGTTGGCACAGGCTCAATGGGCTGAATGGCTTCTTTCTGTGCTGTACTATTCGATGATTATGGAAAGGTAGCAAAATACTGCAGTCCTAAAAAGCAAGAGTTATATCTTAGCATAACTACCAAGGTGCACCCACCTTAGACTGCGGCTGCTGACCCTGCCAAAGGCCCAGTGGGTCAGGTTAACAGTACTCCATACACCCCGCTTTTCAAAGTAGATCCTTCTGCCATTTCAGTTGCTTTGATAAGTGGGGCTACAAGAAAAATATTTTACCAAAAAAAGTTTGATTTTTCTTCAGGGGTCCACGTTCACTCTGAATCGGCTGCTATCACCAACCATAGCCTATATCCCAAGACCCAAGGCATGGGAGCTCTCAATGTATGGAGTCTGCATATCCTTTACAACTGAGGTATTTTAATGGGTAGTTGGAGATTCCACCCCACAAGCCATTCCAGATTCCTTGGTGCTAGGCTAGATTTAATATGGCCTTGTTTCCAACCATTGTAGCTGAAGTTAAGGCAGGGAACATCTCAGAACAGCCACAGGGCTTTCAACCCTGCAATTTTAAGTCTGAGATTCCATTCTGTCTCAACATCATTTGTCTAAACCCCCCTCACCCTCCCACTTGCACTTTAGGACCGGTCAGCAAAATATTTAATTAATTGAAAAGTATTTTTTAAAAGGAAAGTCACAGAGACAGTGCGGGCATTGTGTGTAGGCAGTGACTGACTTTGTGCTGTAATCCCAGGGAATGGCATTTTCATATTAGTGTGCTCTAAATGAATGTAGACCTCAGTCCTCCGCCCACAAGCTAACAACCCCTCTCTTCAAACTAAATTGGATTAATTAAACAAAACTGTCTGGGAGAGTAACTCAACTGCCTTCAATTAACTAACATGTCAACCAAGTTTCTCTGTATCGGAGCTCTGAATTGGTAAGTCATGCTGTGGGCTGAGTATATTTATTTAATCGTTTGTCGGTATTTTCCCCCATGTTTTTTTCCTGTCTGAAAAAAATAACAAAGGAGAATGTAGAGATAGTGAAATCTTTCCAACATTTTATGAATTGACCATATTTACCATTGTCTTTCTACCTGTTTGCAACCTGCACTGCGCATATTTTGTTTTTATTTGTTTTGCAGTATTTGGGTGACACTGACAAGATCCAGATTTATCGTCCATCCCTAGTTTGGCAGTACTTAGGGTTGCCAACTGTGATTAAATGTATTCCTGGAGGTTTCATTACATGACTTGCCCCCACGCTCCAGCTATTAGTCGACCAACACATCCATTCTTGTGTTGCACTGCCTTCCTATGCAATTGGAAAGCTAAAAGACTCATTATCCAACTGGATGATGCTTGACTGTCAGCCAAACAGCATTTTTTTCTCATTTTCTATATTTTTATATCTGGTAAAGAGAAAATGAAAACAAAAAACAATCCTTTTTAATGTCCCTATTATTTTTCTCCAGGGTTGCATATAGCAGTGTCCTGGATATTGACCTTCAATTCTTGGAGACTCCAGACCAATCCTGGAGGGTTGGCAAACCTAATGGTACTGGGCCTCTTTTCAAGCAATTACTACACAACTGAGTGGCTTTCCATGGCACTTCAGAGGGCATTAAGAGGATATGATGACCTAATGGCTATTCCAGATTAATATCCCAGATTTCAAATCCTATCAAGGCAAGTTGTGCAATTAAATTCAAAAAACCAGGTAATTTGTGGTCATGTTGTACAGGGCCTTGATCAGGCCTGAGCTGGAGTATTGTGTTCAGTTTTTCACACTACGGGTACAGTTCAGGTTCACCAGAGTTGGACTGAGATTAAAGGGTTAAAATAAGAGGATAGATTATGTAAACTTAATTTGTATTTTCTTGAATTTAGAATAGCAAAAGGATTAGATAGGGGAGACAACAAAGAATCAAAGAAACTGTATCCTCTGGTAGGTGCAAACTAGAACAAGAGGGCACAATCTTAAAATCAGTGCCGGGCTATTTAGGAGTGAAAGCAGGGATAGTTTTTCAGTTTTATAAAGCTAGAATTCCAACTACCCCCACCACTCCTCCAGCCTTGCCCCCCTCCACTCCCAACCCCTCTACCTTTCTGCAAAAGGCTGTGGATGCTGGATCAATTGGGGCTTTTAAAAATGCGATTGGTTTTTGTTAGGTATTAAGGGAAATAGAACAAAAGCAAGTAAATTGGATACATATCAGCCACAATCTGATTAAATGGCATGCAGGCTCACAGGGTTGAATGGCCTACTCCATCCTGTGTCATAGGGTACACAGTTCATTCAGATTGAGAAGTAGGTCCTATTCATTATGACCTAGTTAATTTCATTCTTGTAACTTTCCACCTCACCTCAGCTCTTATCAGTATGCAGGTATTGCACACCTTGCTAGGAGAATGATCTCCTTCTCCTATACCCTGTCTTTTGGGTTTTCTCCTTTGCCTTCTCCACCTTTCCACCTTCTTAAGACCCATTTTTCTAACTAAGGTTTTGGTCACCCTTTCTAATGGCCTGAATTTTACCCTTGGCAGGCGGGTGCGATTGGCAGGCCCGTGACCAGTCGGGAAACAGGTCGCTGCCCACAATCGGCCCCCAACCACGAATTCATGCCGGCTGGCCAATTAAGGTCCATCCGGCTTGAAACGCGTCTTCCCAATGGTCGGGAAGGGCCAGGTGGAGGCGGGAGCAGGGGCCTATCAGCCACCGGGTCCAATGGCGACCCGGCGGCCAGTTTAAAACGGCACAAGCAGCCCCTTGAAAGCTGCCAGGGAAGAACATATTTGCAGCGTTGTGAACCCCAAAGTTATGGCCTCAAGTGCGGCTGGAGGTGCCAGACAGGAGGGCAGGTCAGTTGGGCACTCGGCTCCCTGATTTTTGAATGCTCCTCCTGGAAGAAGTGGCTGTCAGGAGAGACACCCTTGTTCCCAGCGATGGAAGGAGGAGGTCACCGCACCTTACAAAAAGAGCTTGGGAGTAGGTGGCAGCACAGGTTAGCAGCCACGGCATTGTGCAACGCGCAATGCCACAAAAGATTCAATGACCTGCTGTGCTCAGGAAGGGTGAGTACCGTGTTGGCATGGATCAGTATGTTGAAGTGTTAAGGTCTGGCTGTCCCCCCCCCACCCCGTGGATCTCAGAGTGTGAGTGTGTGGTAAAGTGAGGTACCCTGTCACTTTAAGAGAATGTAATTTAAGAGAATACTGATCATGTGACAGCACTGATAAATCACTGTACAGCGCAGGCAGTTGGGAATTGTAAGCCTAGTTCTGGAGGTTTCTGAGTGAGCACGTATGATCTGATGCTCTGCCCTATGTCTCAATAAACCATCACTGTTTATTCCTATATCCATCTCTCCCCATTATTGATTGCAAACAGCGACTGAGGAGCACCTAGGAAGGCATGCAGTTAGAGTTCAGTTGACCAACGAACTCATTTACCCAAGGTATAAAAGTGGTGATGAGGATAAAGAACAAAAGAAAATAAATTTCAAGACAGGTGAGCAAAGCATTGGAAAGAGCATCTGTACTTAATTGCAAAATAGGTGACTGCTGGCAATCGGAGCAGAAAGCAGTGCTGCAGTTTAAATTTTTTTTTTAAAACCCTGCAGAATCATGACTGTAGGGGAAATACCAAAACTCAAAAAGAGTGCGAAACCCAGCAAAGAAAAGCCAACAGCTGCAGAGCCAGTTAAAAAAAAACTGTGACTGTTTTGAAAGCGGCAATATATTTAAAAGGGTAAATACATAAAAAATGGCTATGGCCAGAAAATTATAAGAGACCCCAGAGAGAGGGCAACTCCGCGGTAAGCCAAACACCTAAATTCGTCATTACCTGGAAAGCCTATCGGAAGTGCAGTCGTTCACGATGCTGCAGTTTGGGCGTGTCGATCCATTAGACCCCATTTCAGATGACTGGTCTCAGTATGTCGAATGCCGAGCGTTCTTTTTTGCTGCTAAAGACATCGCCGGGGAGGAAAAGATGAGGACGATTCTTTTGTCCTCATGTGGGAGCAAAACATATGGGCTGATCTGCACCCAGCCTTAAGTCCCCTAGCGCCCCAGACTCGAAGACTTTCAACGAGTTAATAAAAAATTGTACAGAGCTACCTGAGACCAAAGCCCTCAGTTACTGTGCAGCGCTTCAAGTTCAATTCAAGGAACAGGCTTCCAGGGGAGACAACAGCTGACTATGTGGCCATTTGAAAGGCATTAACTGAGCATTGCAAATTCAACATGTCCATTAGTGATATGTTGAGAGACTGGCTGATATGTGGAGTTGGTCGAATGGGACAATCCGGCAGCAAAAGGCATGAAAACCTCGGACTCCACGGAAAGGCAGGAAACACTCTCTGGCTCCAGGTCATTGATAAACAACAGTACTGCAGTGAAAACCCACAAAGTGAATGAGAGGAATACATCCAGGTCTCCAGTGAACGAATGATGAACTCAGACAAATCAAGTGCTTTTTCTGCCACCGCTATGGCCACATAAGGCAGCGCTGCAGAGAAAGGCTAAAACAACATTACAAAGACAGAAAGAAAAATCGTGAAATATGCCTTATGGAAGAGCTGGAAGAAATAGAATCAGACATCCATTTGTTATATAACCTCAAAGTGGGTAGAACCGAGCCAAGCCAAGTAGCCATAATGATCAAAGGTCAACCTATTAAGATGGAAGTTGATACAGGAAGGTCGATGTCTGTCATTGGAGAGCATACATTTAGACATCTGAGTAAAGGAACCCATAATTTGAGTTAGAAGTTTTGAACACAAAGCTGAGGACATATACGGGCCAAGAAATAAACGTGAAAAGGATATGTCAAATCAAGGTGCAGTATGAGGAACAGTCTGCACTATTACCCCTATTTGTAATGTCAGGCAGGGGACTGAGTCTCCTCGGAAGGAATTGGCTGGGAGAGATAAATCTTGAGGGCCCGCTAAGTTCCCAATTCAAAACCAGAAGTGTTGTTGCAAGAGAAAACGAGTACGCAAAGACCAAATGGGAGAAGCCCATAGAAGTGTTACCGTGTGCAGAGTTCAAGCTGAAGTCAGCATCCTTCGAAAGGAAGTGGAAAATCTATTTAAGGACTTCTGTGTGCTACAAAATTAAATCAGCTCCCAATTTGCGCCACGAAAAAGATATGAAGAAAAGAAAAAGTGTTAAGCCTATCTCTGGCTGAGTTAAGGAACAAATTAGCTGAGAAGGGGCAATGATATGCGATTCTCCAGGAAAATATTAATGAGAATAGGAAAGAATTGGAAGAGCTGAAGCAGCAGATGTGTAAAAGCCCTGAAGTTTTAAAACTAGAAGGCCCTGAATTCTCAGAAGAGCTGTCGGAAAACCCAACTACTGAGCTTATTCACGTTCAGCTCATGCCTGAGTCTAGTCCAGCCAACAGTGAAATTAAAGAGAAGACAGAGATATGGGTTAGTGTTACCAAGAAAACGACACGCAGGAAGGAAAAGAGAAATTGACAGTCCTCAGAAAGAAAAACAAAAATTTATTTTTTTCCTTTTCCTCTTTCTCCTCACACATCATGTAGCTCATCGCTGTATAGCTTTGTGCTTGTTGCCCTTTATCTGTTTCAGCTTGGAGGAGAGGGCCAACAGGAGTGAACATGTCTGCACCCGGAAGATGGTGAAATCATCCGCTGAGGGACATAGTAGGCAACTGTCCCTGAGAAGAAGGAGTTGGAAACACTACAACGCTCAACCTGCCAAAAAAGGCCTCCTGAGAGACTTGACCTGTAAATAGCTATTGCGTAAATAGTTAATGAGTTTTAAGCTTGTTAGCTGTACTTTTAAGTAAAGGCGGTGGGAGGTGGTAAAGTGAGGTAGCCTGTCCCTCTAAGAGAATGCAAGTATACTGATCATGTGACAGCACTGACAAATCACTGTGCAGCATGGACAACTGGGAACTGTAAGTCTAGTTCTGGAGGTTTCTGAGTGGCCTGGTGCTCTGCCCTATGTCTCAATAAACCATCACTGTTTATCCTTACATCAGTCTCTCCCCGTTATGGATTGCGAGCAGCAATTGAGGAGCACATAGGAAGGCGTGCAGTTAGATTTCAGCTGATCAACGAACTCATTTACCCAAGACATAAAAGAGTGCCAACTGTCAATGACGCCAAGTGGGTGAGCCCTGGCTGCTTGAACTGAGTGCCTTGCAACTCGAGGGCTATGACTCAGATGTGCCCTGCAAGGTGTTCCTCAGGTGGGGTTGGCCAGACTGCAATGGCACTGCAGGTAGAGAATGGATTAATCCATGCTCCTCTGTTTCTTTCAGGCGAAGAAGACCCATAATAACATTGAGAGGTTGTGGACAGGTGGAGGCCCCCCAAACCTCCTAATCCTCATGGGGCACGAGAAGGATGCCTTGGAGCTGGAGAGGCACCGCGCACTTTGGTCAACTAGCCGCAGAGCGGCTGGGGTGACAAACGAAGGTAAGAGTGCAGTGCACAGAAGTGAGTGTTTTAGATGCTGCAAACATTTTTGTGTAGTCTCATCACTGATGGAAGCTTCAAAACTGAGTCCCCATTGATCATTGAAAGATGATGGCACCATGATGCAGGTCTCCATTGTCTCACCAGGGTGCCTGGCATGCAGTGACAGTGTGATGACTTAAACTAATGATATGTTGTTGTTCTCCCTTAGGTCCACCAGCACACACTCAGTTGTAGGACCCTGAAGAGCCACCCCTGATACTAGAGGACTGCCAGTCTTCAGATGCACCTGCGTCACATGCGCTCTCTGAATCAGGCACCAGCGCAGATACCAACACCTCAGTGGACATTAGACCCTCAGCTAGAATGTCGGAGCAGTCGGAGGCAGACAGTGCCCAGGACGCTGACAGTCAGAGGACTGCTGGAGACCAGGACGATTCTGAGTCGAAGGTAGATGATGAGCCTCCATTAGGTGGCAAATGCTGGATGTCCAGCGAGATGTCTGGATGGATCTGGCAGAAATCCATGAGGGTATGTGTGTAATGGTCTCTGTTCTGCAGAAGTCCATGCGGAGCATGAGCATTGCGTTGACCCTCATCACCATGCATGCTGCCTCTTCCATTGAGAGAGTGGCGACTCTAATGGAGAGGCAGCTCCAGGAACAGAATCAGGGGTTCCTGGGGTTGCGCTTGAACCTCCAAGCCCTCACACAGGCACTGACTTCAGGTGGTCAGTGCTAGTGTGGGAGATGGATGAGGCACCCAGTATCCCAGCTAGGTGCCCGTCCGTCAATGGCAAGCAGGGAGGTCCAAAGCGACCTCACGTTTTCACACGAGCTGCTTGTCATCTCTGTGGGCTCCTCTCAGGGTGCTCTGGATGACAGCAGCAGCTCCTCTGCCCCTCTGCCAGTTACCTGATGAGGCTGCAATGACTGGGAAGATGCCAGCCATGGTACTGGCCGCTCCCTCCCAGGCGGGGCCAGCATAGGCTTCACTGGCCAGAGGATGATCACCTATGTCATCAAGGCCAACAAGACAGCAGAGTCAGCAGGCTGTCTCCAATGCCACTGCCAGCGAGGGGAGAGCACCAAGATGTAGTACTTGCAAACATCAGTTTAAGGTACCATGAGCACAAGAGGGACTGGTCATGCGTGATCTTCAGTTGTGTATTACTTTGTTTATGTTTACTGACCTGGGAATGAAGACCTGAGAAGGTGATGTTAATTTGTTTGCATTGTAAAAATGAGATAAATTTTGCTTTTGTCCTAATGGCCTGTGTATGCTTCACCTTTTTGTTGCAGGGTACGCCAGTATGTAATGCTGGATGTGAGTGGTGCTACACTTTATTGCATAGGCACTGAGTGGACTTTGGGTTCAAATGAAGGGGTCATTTCAAACCTCCAGGATGGAGGTGGCAGCCCTGGCATGGGATAGAAGCAGATCTTTGGCAGCCTAGCTGAAGGTACGTTGGATTAAGGTGTCTCTGGTGTTCCTGCCTTCCTGAAGGTTACAGAGGTCTGCCTCCATGTCCTCAGCATTCTCCTCACCATGGTACTCTTCTGACTCACTACTGGATTCACCTTCTGTGGCCTGTGGAGCTACATCAAGATCATCTTCCTCCAGTGGGTCCCCCCTTGCCAGTGCCATTGTGAAGAGCACAGCATGCAACCACTGTCAGTGACACCTGCTCTGTAGGGGGTATTGTAGTGCTCCCCCAAAAGGTCCAGGCATCGGAACAGCATCTTCAGAAGACCTATGGTCCTCTCTGTCACCACCCTTGTGGAGGCATGATCCATATTATAACACTGCTCGGCCTCTGTTCTTGGGTGGTGGAGAGGCGTCAGGAGCCACCTTTTAAACAGATAGCCCTTGTCATCCAGCAGCCATCCATCCAGCTGGGTTGGAGCACTGAACAGAGTGTCTCAGGATGTAGGCTTCATGGGGACTGCCTGGGTACCTTGCACACACTTGCAGAATCTGCATCCTGTGGTCACACACTATTTCATGTTCATGGAGTGGAATCCCTTCCTGTTGACGAAGGCTCCCGGCTCATCCACTGATGCCTTGATGGCCACATGTGCAGTCGATTGCACCCTGGATGCGGGGGAACCCAGCAATCGCTGCGAAGCCTCTGGCTCGCTCTGCCTGGCTGGCCTCGTCCATACGGTAATGAATGAAAGTCAATACACGCCTGAACAGAGCATCTGTCACCAGCTTGACACAACTGTGGACAGCTGATTGGGAGACTCCACATAGATCCCCCCACTGACCCCTGGAAAGAGCTGGATGCATAGAAGTTGAGGGCCACTGTGACCTTCAGCACCATTGGTATGGGGTGTCCACCCATACAGTCAGAGCTGATCTGAGGGCCAATCATCTGACAAATGGATGTCATTGTCTCTCTTAAGAGACGGACCCTCCTTCAGCATTGTACCTCAGACATATTGAGGTAGCTGCATCGCTGTCTGTAAACCCTGGCAGCAGGATATTGGTGTCTTCTGCGGCCCCTTCTGCCTTGGACTTCCTGTTGGCCTTGTGCCCCTTGTGCCTGCGCCTCTCATCCCACAGGTCACTCCCCTGTGAGCTGAATAGGGACAACTGGCCTCCTCCCCCTTCTGGCCCTCTCTTCCGCCTCAGGAGGTTCCTCCAGCGGAGACCACAAACCCCTTTACCAGGGTAAGGGAAGGCTGTCTGATACCCCACACGCTGTGAATCCTCCAGGGGCCTGGAAAACAGCACTGAGTCCTGAACTGAAGCCTCTAAATGCAGCTCTGAAGCAAAATGAAACTGTCCTGTTCACAGCAGCAAGTGATATCCAAAACTCCTCACTAATCACTTTGACAAGGCCACTGACCGTGGATGAGGTTTTGCAAATTGTGGCCTGCCCGCCTGCCCATTTTGCCTGTGCGACGGCCTGAAAATCGC
The DNA here is from genome assembly GCF_964194155.1 of Cetorhinus maximus. Lineage (NCBI taxonomy): Eukaryota > Metazoa > Chordata > Chondrichthyes > Lamniformes > Cetorhinidae > Cetorhinus > Cetorhinus maximus. The sequence continues at coordinate 135,236,511 of NC_135882.1, read as the reverse complement.
ACGGGCCACGTAAACTCAAACAATTCATCTCAAGGGCCTTAACTGGCCACTTAATTAATGGTGGGCACGCCTCAGTCTTCATTGCGCGCCCGCCTAGTGAAATGTTGCAAAAATGTGCGTTGACACCAGCCCACTCGGCCAATGTCAACGCGCTTTATTTCACCCTTGGGCATGTCGGGTGCGCGCCCGCACGCCAAGGGTAAAATTCTGCCCTTGGCTTTATGTCTCATCTGAAGAGTGACTCCTCTGATGGGCAGCATTTCCTCTGTGTTACATAAGATTAACAGATGAGGAGTTCTACTTCAAACCTGATCGGATGTAAAATAGCGTGAGAAGACGTCGGGTGAGCGTCCCGTGCAGTCTTCAGGTTGGCGGGCGCGCATGGGTGTCAAAGCCACACCCGCCATCAATTAAGAGGCCATTTCAAGCCATTAAAAATCTAATTGAACCCGATTTTATGTTGCCTGTGCAATTTTGCGCTTGTTGCAAGGGCAGGCGGGCAGCCCATATTTTGCAAAACCTCATCTAAGGACAGGATAAAAAGAGTCAGCAGCATTGCCAGTGTGAGTAGTGAAGAGTTTAGGAGATAGTTTGCTGCTGGTAGCTTATTTGAACTTGACAGCTTCATCTCAGTTGAGACACTCCGACCAGGTGAAGCCTGAGGCACTCCCAGGTCCCGGGGCTCTTCCGAGCTCCAGCTCGGCTGGATGGATGGCTGCTGGGTGACAAGGGCTATCCCCTCAGAAGGTGGCTCATGACGCCTCTCCGCCATCCAAGAACAGAGGCCGAGCAGCGGTACAATAGGAGCCACGCCTCCACAAGGGCTGTGGTAGAGAGAACCATCAGGCTACTCAAGATGCACTTCCAATGCCTGGACCATTCAGGGGACGTGCTGCAATACCCCCCATATCGTGTGTCACTTGATGTGTCACATCCATCATAACATCATGGTCTACCCTGCACCTACAGAACAAATGAAGCATCCAAAGGCCAGTTGCAAAAAAATACATCTTATTTACTGCTGACTGACAAACATTGCAGAAATTAACACTGACCAGTATTTTCCATCACACCATTAAAAAAAGAACAGAAAAATGGGGGAAAACCAATATCACCCCTGATAAGGCCATGTTGTGCTTAAGATGCTTTAGGTTACTGCTTGCTGTGCTAGGAATAGGTGCTCCCCCATCACTGGCACCAGCATTGGAGACAGCCTGCTCACTCTGCTGTCCTATTGGCCTTGAGGACCTTGGCGGGCATCCTCTGGCCCGTGGAGCCTGTGCTGGTCCCGCCTGGGAGGGAGTGACCAGTGTCATGGCTGGCATCTCCCCAGTCGCCGCAGCCTCATCAGATGCCATGGTCACTGGCAGAGGGGCGGAGGAGCTGCTGCCATCATCCGGAGCGCCCTGAGAGGAGCCCACAGGGACGACAGGCAGCTTGTGCGCTAACGTGAGGTCACTTTGGACCTCCCTGCTCACCACTGATGGACGGGCACCTAGCTGGGATACTGGGTGCCCAATCCATCTCCCACACCGACACTGACCAGCTGAGGTCATTGCCAATGTGAGGGCTTGCAGGTCCGAGCGCATCCCCAGGAAGTCCTGATTCAGCTCCTGGATGAGCCTCACCATGAGACACGCCGCTCTCTCCATGGAGCAGGCATTGTGCTTGGTCATGAGGGTCAATGCAGTGCTTATGCAAGGCATTCAGTCTAAGCAGCCAGGGCTCACCCCCTTGACCAGATGCTGCCTCATTGACATTTGCCACTTAGACTGTAACACCTCTGAGGCCCACAGGGGGATGGGCATCTCTTAACTGTTCTGCAAAGTGACCCATGCCAACACGGTACTCACCCTTCCCGATCGCAGGAGATTGTTGAAGCACTTCCGGCACTGCACCCATGTGCACCTCTCCATGACATGGCTGCTGACCCTGGATGCCACCTCCTCCCAAGGCCTTTTTGGTGAGGTGGTGGGGGGACTCCTCCTCCCTGGGGTCAAGTGTTTCTCTTCTGGCTGCCACCTCCTCCAGGAAGGCAGCGTCGCACTCATCTGAGAAGTGAGGGGCTTACTGCCCACTGACCTGCCGCGTCCAACCCGCTACAGTCTCCATTCACAGGACTTCCCCGTCATTTGGTGGCAGCTTTCCGGGGACTGTCGAGGCCGCATTTGAATTGGCTGTCGGGTCGCCACTGGACCTGGCGGACATTAAGCCCCTGTCCCGCCCGCTCCTTCGCGCTCATTCACAGGCCGCGTCTTATGCCCACCTGCATAAAATCGCAGTGCGCTGCCAATCACAGGCGGTGGTCGGATTCCCGACCGCCCCTGCCGAATATTCCCGCCAAGGGCAAAATCCTGCCCCAAGATTTCATCGGCCTTTCAGATGGACATTAATTATTCTTTAACAGAATTCAAGGAAGGACAGGTGAAATCCCCTCCTCAACCAACATGACTAAATGCAGGTTAATTAAAGAGTCTTGCATTTATATAGCATTTTTCATAACTACTGGACATGTCAAAGCACTTTACAGCCAATGAAGTATGTTTGAAGTGTAGCCACTGCTGTAATGTAGGAAACGTGGCAGCCGATCAGGCAATCAACTGGGCAGCAGTGAGCCTTTCCCAGAATCAAGGAACCTGGGCGGACGGAAGTCCTGCCCCCAAGAGCTGCCGGTCAGTCGGAGGCTGACAGCTGTGCATTGCCCAGCAGTGCCACTGGGGAGGTGAAGGCTGCTGCCGTTACTACAACTATCCAAGGCCGAGGATTGCCATGTACCCAGGCACAGGTGAGTAATGGCATGAGGGCGTCATGGGGAGGGGGACGCAGGAGTTGGAGTTTAGGAACGTCAACAACAAGGGCAGGAGTGTGGTTCTCAGCGAGGTCCCCACCCCCACCCTTTCCCAATGTGGAATCCCTTTATCAGGCACTGAGTGCCTAACAGCAAGGTACCCTCCCACCACCCCGCCCCCACTGCCTCCCCCTCCTCAAAGTCCACCCCCCTAACCACCGAGCCTGCAAGCAAAGATGCCAGGGGTTGTGTGGTAAAGTGAAGTATCATGTACCTTTAAGAGAATGCAAATGGACTAACCATGTGACAGTACTGACCACTCAATGTACAGTGCAGGCTACTGGTTAACTGTAAGTCTAGAGCTGGAGGTGGTTGTGGGAGCATGCAAGGATTTAGAGCTCTGCCTCCTGTTGCAATAAACTATCACAGTTTGTTCACATGTCAGTCTCTCTCCATTATTGCTAGCGAGCATCGACTAACAAGTGTACATGAAGGCGTGCAATTCGAGTATACTCGACTAGTGAACTCAGACTCAAGACATAAAAGTTTGCTTTTTGTGTCCCCTGCATGGTGAGTCCCTTGTCTGCTATTGGCTTAATACCAGTGGCAACGGGATGAGGTCCTTAAGTGGGCATTAACAGCCCACATAAGGATCTCAATTCCCAGGGTGGGAAAGCCGTCCACTGGCCTTCCCGCCATGGACTTAATCAGGGCAGTGGCAGGAATGCATCGGACCCCCCACCTCCCCCCACCACCCCCCCACCCCACCCCACCCCCCTCCCCACCGCCTGATTAAATGACCCCCACAGACAACCAAATCTGCCACAGGGGAGGGCATTAAATTCCGCCCTTTGTGTCTGAATATTCCTTTTAGTTCAGACATAATAAACAAGAGGAGTTAAAGAGAACTAGTGTTGCCCACTAGAATCAAACTCGATACAAATGAATTCTGGGCAATGGCAATGGAAACAGGAGAACAAAGTGGAGAGGACAAACCCCGTCACCCAGCAGTTACTGTTTTTTGTGGATCTTTCTTGGTCCTCCTGAATCCACAGAAACAAATCTCAGAAAAGTTTTGTTCCCACCTCTTGTTCCTTGAAAGACTAGTTTGGCACCTAGATGCAAATTTCAATCAGGATCTAGCAACCCCTGTGTTAGGACCGCAATTTGCATATATAAGGCACCCTGGGATTTAAAAAGGTCTGACTTTTGTTTTGGAGACTGGCACATTTCTGGAAGAGATTGAGCAAAGGATATCAAGACTCAAAATTCATCACCTTACACTCATTGTGGTGAAGCACAGATGAAGCAAAGTTAAAATTCTCCCTCTTTGCATCCCATAAACATGTCAGTTTCTTGTCAGATGTCATGTGACCTGAGGTCTGAAGGTGTGCTCGGGTAGGTGCTGTGCAACTGTGCATGTGGCAGCTTGCCTTATATACAAAACTTCAAGCTGCCAGCACTGAACAACAAAATAGAAACTCTGAGTTCTGACTTGGCAGTACAGCTGGTCCTTTGACAGAAAGATGGAATGCCAAAATGCTAAACTCATTTAAAAGGGAGCCGCCTTGCTTTGTCTTCTTATCACTGACTCAATCCAGTTTTTCAACTGTTTCTAGAGCTGTTGACATCCCTTCATCCTTTCAGATGAGCTGTGGCGGTTTGCAGTAAATGAGCACTAAATTCCTCAACATGCTCGGACTTATATCATGCTACAAATGAAAAATTCACCTGAGAATTGCCAAGCATAGGTGTCAGCTTGGCTCATTTAGTAGCACTTTCAAACCTGTATGATTTGAGCACCTAATCTAGGCTGACAGATCATTGTCAGAGGCAGAAAGATTGGGAATGAAAGATCTAGAACCCTCTTTCCAAGTCTCTCCAAGGTTTAGATCATAACCTGATTCCTCTTTCTTGATCCGCCAGCTCCACCATCAGTCACCATGTAACCACTTCCTGAAGCCATATCACCGACTACACTCAGATGAATATAGGAAGTGCTAGACGACGCAAGACCAAGTTCCAATCTAGTTTGCTTTCTCCCCTCCTGGTAAAAGCATGATAGAACGATAATGGAGTTGTTAACTGATCATTGAAAATAATCTCGATCAATTAATCTGCACCTGATCCAGAAATGGCAAGAGCACATTTGATGGCCTCTTAAAGCAACATTGAAAATTTTTGGTGAGCTTTCTTGGTGGCCTGCATTCTTAGTTTTGATACTAATTTGTTGCTACTATAAGTTTGTGTACATAGCATGGAGAAAGTCCTTTTTTCATTAAATTCAAGTTTCCTGTTTGTGTGGGATCAGTGGTTAGAATAAGAAAATGCTATTTAGTACCTATTTTTTATTTTATTATTTAGACTCATCCTGAGAAGCAATTCTGGAAATGTCCCTTTAGTCTATCATCCTCATTCATTGTACCAGGTGAGTCTCACTTAACTTGGACTCATCAAAATCTCTGTTGTCCATGTCCTAACTCACACCAAGTCCTGTTCACCCATCACCCTTGTGCTCGGTGACCTGCATTGGCAATACCTTGATTTTAAAATTCTCTCCTTCTTTCCAAATCTCCCCATGGCTTTGCCCACTGTTTGTGTAATCTCCTCCAACCCTGAAGCTCTTTAAGGTCTCTGCACTCCACCAATTTTGATCTCTTGAGCATCCCAGTTTTATTCTCTCCATCATTTTCTCCACCATTATAGGCCAGTGAGTCTCATGCCAGTGGTAGGAAAACTTACGCACTGTGGGTTAAGGTGCTTTCAATGCCAACCTATGCCCCTCCACCCACCCTGCATGGACTTTCATAGCCCCATGCCAATTTAGTGCCAACTTATGCTGACCCATGCCCCCAGCTACAACCCTTTGCCCTTACTGCCTCACCCAATATCCACCATGGGCAGACCTCAGGCCCCTTGATGAGATTAAAATAAAGTTCTTAAGTGTCTTTTGATGAATTCACAATTAAAGTAACAATCTCATTTATAAAAATACATTCACCACTTTAACTTCCTTCAAATACTTAATCCCTTATAACAACAAGCATTTGTATTCACAGTTTCACTTCAAAGACTTTATAAACACTTGGAGCTGTCAAGCTGTGAACAGTCAAGCACTTACGGTGATAATGATGGGATGTGAAATCAGTCATGCAGCACAATCCTACAATGCTTCAGGCTTATGTCAACAGACAGAGTGAAATAACAAGCACTGATTTCTTTATTTGAAATTGCAGGCATTTTTTTGAATATTTAAAGGGCAGGAGGTTTAAATATCTTTAAAGCTTGACAGTTCCATCTGACAGTTCAGTTTGCTAGTTCTATTTGACAGTTCCCTTTGACAGTTTCAATGAGTTTCACTACTTTTTATATTCATGTCCACTTTTAACAATCCCCAAGGGAAACTTACCTCTCCCAAAAGTGACCTGGGATCATATCCAAAAGGGTACCTTACTTCTCCAACTAACTCTGATAACTTTAAACTTTCCCCTACCAGGTCTAGAGTGCGCAAGTTTTGGGACATCCCGTCAGTCAAAAAGAACAATGGATGTGCTATTTAGACCCAGGCCCCATTCCCGCACTGCGAAATGTTGGGGACCGGGTTCAGGGGTAGGACTTCCAGATCTGGGCTTCCACAGTCATTTTCACAAAGATAGAGAGCCTCTCCATCTGCATGAAAATTCAAGCCTTTGTCTCAAGGTTTGCAATTCAACAGTGGAAAGCTAATGAGACCACTTATCCACAAGCTAAGTGTGAAAGACCACCATCTATTTCCTATTATGTAGTGATGGCTTTGGACTTCCAAACCATTCTGGTTGGATGACACCAATATTGGTCATGTGATTTAAACTGGCTTGAGTTAACAAGCTTATCTAAAGACCCAGAGAGAAGCTGCGCAGTCTGCAGAAAAACACCAAGGAAGACAGTAGCTGCAGAAAAGGCCGTGTCAGCTCTGCCTTTTTAAGAACCTGGAGCCTGTAAAATATTTTTAAAAGCCTCTCAGCCTGATTCCAAAATTCCAAGTCCATTTGTAAATAAAATGAACTTCCTGATAAGGAAGTTACAAGGAACCAACTTCATGATCTGCTGAGAAGCCCTCTCTTTCAGAAAATACAGCAAAAATCCTGATAGTCGACTCCAACTATTTGAACTCATCTAAACTACTTTTCAAGAGTGGAAAAGGATTCCTCTTTATCATGTCCGCACCAATTGATCCCCTATGACAAGCTCAACATGCGAACTGCTAACTATTCTTTTGGTTTAACACTTGTAGAAGTGCAGTATCTTCTTTAACTGTATCTTTCTTGAGTGTGTGATGTGTGAATAACATAGCATTTAAACCTTTTTGGGGTGAGTGTGTGAATAAATAATATTCTTTATTAAACCCATGAAAGTCTGCTACTATCGCTTTAAATTGACTACACATTAAAGAGAGCTTAGAAATTTACATCTCCAAATTTCCAGAACAGTCACACCTATTGCGGACAGTAAGGGAAGGGAATTTGGGATTTCAGTTTATCTCTCCTCCCCACTCCATAACATTTGTTTGTTCAGTCTGATGCAGCACCAGGGAGGAGACTCTTGTCCCACTTTGCCAACTAGTCAAACACTCCCAACTGAGGTTTACACTGAGTCCCATTTTTAACAAAAAACCTTCATTAACGGGGATACAGATTAGAAAATGTAGCACAGAGATCAGCGCCCTCAAAACTGAGGTCTTTCTGGCTTTTCAGATAAAAATGCCTCCATCTCCACCCCAAGGAAATGGCACCTGTTTCCCTCAGTGGGTTTTCTCTGCCTTGCAAACCTCAGGTGAATCTTAATGGCTTTGAAAATAATCTCCCATCAGTGGTTCATGAGAAGTGCAAGATCTAGCTCCAACTTTAATCTAATTATACCCCTCACCAGAGCAGGTTGTTTCACTGTAAATACTCTATTGAATCCTTGAATAGAACAACTGTCAATCTACTAAACTCAAGAGAAGTCAAGCCATGTTTATGCAATTTGACTTTACAAATTTAACCCTTTAAGCCATGGTATCATTCTGATGATCTGCAATGCAACCCGTCCAAGGCCTGTATATGCTTCCCAAGGTGTGTTGGCCAAAACACGGATTTCCACATGGGGTCTGTCAAATGCTCTATACAACTGAGGTGTAACTTCCTTCCCTTTGTATTCCAGTCTCGTTGAGATAAAGGTCAATATTCCATTAGTATTTTTGATTCAATTTTTGCACCTCTGTACCAGCTTTCAGCGATTTGTGCACATGAATATCTAAACCCCTTTGCTCCTCCACTCGACACTTAGGGTGTGAGATTGGGTTCAGTAGCTCCACTGGAGCTGGCAATATGGGAGCTGGAGGCTCTCCAAGTGGAGCACTCAGCACCTCCAGCATGGTCTGCATGGTGCCCCATGATGGATGTGCTCTACATGTCTTGGAAGAATCCTAACTGGTCAGATCATGATGTCAAACAGCCATATTAGCTGATTTGAAGCATGATTTACAAACTACCTTGCAAGTCTGCTTAATGTATCCACTTATCACTCACCGGAGAACATTGGTACAGCTGTATGAGGGAATGAGGTATAAAGTGTCAGAGAGAGTACAGCTGCATTAAGCTTCAAGGGAGTAAGGCGAGGCTGGATGGCCTCTATGTTAATGCCAGGATTATTACAGGTAAAACGGATGAGTTAAGGGTGAGGATTGACACATGGAATTGTGATATAGTAGCCATCACTGAGACGTGGTTGAGGGAGGGGCAGGATTGGCATCTCAACATTCCGGGATATAGAATCTTCAGACGAGACAGGGGAGAGGGTGAAAGAGGAGGGGGCATTGCATTATTAGTTAAGGAGTCAGTTACTGCAGTAAGGAGAGATGATATCTTGGAGGGGACATCGAATTAAGCTTTGTAGGTAGAGTTTAGGAATAAAAAAGGGGCAGCCACATTGTTAGGTGTTTATTATAGACCCCCAGATAGTCAGCGGGAAATTGAGGAGCAAATATGTGCACAATTTGTGGAGATGTGTAAAAGCAATAACAATGGGGTAATTATATGAGGTGATTTCAACTTTCCCAACATTAATTGGGATAGACATAGTGTTAAGGGCTTGGATGGAGTGGATTTCTTGAAATGTGTACAGGAGAACTTTTTAGGTCAATACCTAGAGGGTCCAACAAGGGACGGCGCAGTGCTGGACCTAATTCTGGGGAATGAAACCGAACAGGTGGCTGAGGTGGTGGTGGGCGAGCATTTTCGCGATAGCGACCACAACATGGTACAGTTTAAGTTTGACCAGAGGTATTCAGGTTACGATGAGAAGGAAAAGAGAGGCTTTTAACAGGTACAAGGGAAGCAAATCAGCAGAGGCATTAGTGGAGTACAGAAAGTGCAGGGTGGAGCTTAAGAAAGGAATTAGGAGAGCAAAGAGTGAAAGCCCATGGGGTTCAGGGTAATGTGGCAAACTGGATAAAAGGTTGGCTTTGTAACAGGAAACAAAGGGTAATGGTCGATGGATGCCCTTGCGAATGGAAAGTTGTCTCAAGTGGTGTTCCACATGGCTCGGTGTTGGGACCATTGCTGTGTGTGTTAAAAATTAACAATTTGGATGTGAACGTGGGGGGTACAATTGTGAAATTTGCAGATCACACAAAGATTGGCTGAGTAGTGGAGAGTGTAGAGGATAGCCATAATCTCCAAAACAATATAGATGGGTTGGTGGAGTGGGCGGTAAAGAGGCAGATGGATTTTAACATAGAGAAGTGTGAGGTCATACATTTAGGGAGGTCAAACAGTTACAGGGATTACAAAATAAATGGGAATATACTAAGAGGGGTAGATGAAGTGAGAGATCTTGGCGTACAAGTACACAGGTCCCTGAAGGCAGCAGTTCAAGTAGACAGGTTGTAAAGAAGGCATATGGAATGCTCTCCTTCATTGGCAGAGGTATAGAATATAAAAGTAAGGATATAATGTTGGAATTGTATAAAACACTGGTGAGGCCACAACTGGAGTATTGTGTGCAGTTCTGGTCACCACATTACAGGAAGGATATAATAGCTCTGGAGAGAGCGCAGAGGAATTTTACAAGAATGTTGCCAGGGTTAGAAAAATGTAGCTACAAGGAGAGATTGGATAGGTTGGGGTTATTTTCCTTAGAACAAAGAAGGCTGAGAGGTGACTTGATTGAGGTGTGCAAAATTATGAGGGGAATAGATAGAGAGGACAGGATAAAATTGTTTCCCTTAGGGGAGAATTCTAGAACCAGGGGACATAGATTCAAGATAAGTGGCAGAAGGTGTAGGGGGGACATGAGGAATAACTTTTTTACACAGAGGGTAGTGGATGTCTGGAATTCGCTGCCCAAGTTGGTGGTAGAGGCAGAAATTCTAAACTCTTTTAAAAAGTACCTGGATCTGCACCTAAAGTGCTGTAAGCTGCAGGGCTATGGGCTGGGTGCAGGGAGGTGGGGTTAGAAAGGGCACCTGGGTGTCCTCAGACTGGCATGGACAAGATGGGCTGAATGGCTTCCTTCTGTGCTGTAACTTTTCTATGGTTCTATGGTACTATATGAGAAAGCTCTGGCTGGTAAAAGTAGGGAAAATCCCAAGATATTCTATAAGTATATCAATGGGAAGAGGATAACCAGGGAAAGAGTAGGGCCCATAAGGGACCAAGGGGGCAATCTATGGGTGGAGCCAGAGGACATCGCTAGAGTGTTGAATGAATACTTCACATCCGTCTTCACCCAAGTGAATGAGGATGAAGGTATTGACCTCGGGGAGAGAGACTGCGAGGTTCTTAAGCAAATTGATATAGGGAGTGACAACGTATTGGAGGTGTGGGAAGGCTTAAAAGTGGACAAATCTCTAGGTCCAGATGATTTGTGTCCCAGACTGCTGATGGAGGTAAAGGAGGAGATCGCAGGGGCTCTGACACAAATTTTTAATTCCTCTCTTGCCACAGAGGAGGTGCCAGAGGACTGGAGAACAGCTAATGTGGTTCTGCTATTTAAGAAGGGTTGTAGAGATAAGCCAGGGAACTACAGGCCAGTGAGTCTCACGTCAGTGGTAGGGAAACTATTGGAGAAAGTTCTGAAAGAGAGAATCTATCTCCACTTGGAGAGGCAATGTTTGATCAGGGATAGTCAGCATGGCTTTCTCAGAGGGAGGTCATGCCTAACAAATTTGATTGAATTTTTTGAGGTGGTGACCAGGTGTGTAGATGAGGGTAGTGCGGTTGATGTAGTTTATATGGATTTCAGCAAAGCCTTTGAGAAGGTCCCACATGGGAGACCTATATAGAAGGCAAATTCACATGGGATACAGGGTAATTTGATAAGGCGGATTCAAAATTGGCTTAGTTGTAGGAGACAGAGGGTGATGACAGAAGGATGCTTTAGTGACTGGAAGCCAGTGTCCAGTGGCATACCACAGGGATCTGTGCTCAGTCCCCTATTATTTGTCATTTATATAAACGACATAGATGACTATGTGGGGGGTAGGATTAGTAAGTTTGTGGATGACACAAAGATTGGCCGGGTGGTTAACAGTGAGGCTGAGTGTCTTGGGCTACAGAAAGATATAGACGGGATGGTCAAATGGGCAGATAATTGGAAGTTTCTAGAAGCTCGATAGTCTGAGTCGAATGAACAAAGGTCACCTGATCCCTTTGCAGGTTTCTTAACAGTTCATCAGTATCCATTTTAAACAGAAAAAAGATAGTTCCAGAAGGAGCACAGTCCACATTTATTGTTATGAATATGGTATGCCTGCACTGGTCATGACACAAAGAAAATCTTACGCACACCAATACAGCTAATATTTAATGTTAATGAGCTGTCATACATTGTCATCTTGTTTCAAGTAATCCATTGTTTATTTTTAGTCCACTTCTAATCCTGATCTGGTGTCAGACAAGAAACTTGATGAAGGATGAGTATAAACAGAAGCCTTTCCAGTGTCAGAAAAAACTGAGTCAATCCAACTACATCCGAACCGCTTTTAGTCGAGCAACTGACAGGTTGAGGGGAATTTTAAACCCCCCAGAATGGGTGGGTTTGGGTCAGATACAATGTTAAGATGTTAAAAATCTTAAACCCAACCCAACATGCCTCGTGTGGTTTTAACAGAATTGGGAGGTGGGACAGGAAATCACCCACTCCTGGGAGATAGGCTTGTCATTTAAATATGATAATGAAGCTGCACACCTCTGAGTTAATCTCCATTTTAAATGTAATCCTAGCCAATTGGGTTTCCCAGGCCTCAGACAAGTCAGCAGCTGAAGGGGAGTGAAGACTGCTGGACACAATAGATGTCTTTCCACTCACCTACAAGATCTCTATGTGATCATACAACACGTGATTCACAATATCCCTCTGAAACATGATCTCCCACCTAACCCTTAGAATTCCCAATCTCTCCCTCATTTCTCTGTGCTCCATGGTTGACCATTCACATTTACCCTCCACAACCCTTCTGATCTCTTCCTGAGCCCTATGACCTCTCTTCCAGCCTTTGATCTTCCCCCAACACTGGCTTCCGATCTCCCTGATCCCCACCATCACACTCAATGCCTCCAATCTCCCTCTGACATCGAGCAGAAATCTTCCAGACCCCTGATCTACTTCTCCATTTCCCCAAACTGCCTTTCCGATCCCTCTCTCCTCTCTGCTCCCTGGCTGCAGCCCTGTGCTGAAGGCCTACCCACAACTGGATGCAGGGATGATATTTCATCTGGCTGAGGGGTCTAGAAAAATGAGTCACAGTCTCAGGATACGGGGCAAGCCATTTAGGACTGAGATGAGGAGAAACTTCTTCACTCCAAGGTTGGTGAACCTGTGGAATTCTCTACGACAGAAGGCTGTGGAGGCCAAATCACTGAATATATTTAAGAAGGATTAGATAGATTTCTAGACTTTAAATGCATCAAGGGGAATGGGGAGAGAGTGGGAGTATGATATTGAGATAGGGGATCAGCCATGTTTTAAAGGACCAAATGACCTACTCCTGCTCCTATTTTCTATGGGCAGAATTTTGCCCTTGGTGGGCGTGCAGGCCCCACCGGCTTGGCGGCGGGCAGACAGCCGACCCCCACCACCGAAATGGGGGCCGCCACCATCTTGAGTGGGCGGGCCAATTCAGGCCCGCCTAGCAGCCTGCCCGACAGGAAGCGCTGTGTGCTTCCCGTGCGGTGGGGGAGGGATTCCCCATCTGTCAAAGTGCACTGAGCCCATTGCTCCCTGAGACCAAGTGCTGTCTCAGGGAGATTATTGACAGGTAAAAAACAACAAAAATAGTAAAATATTAAAATTATTAACCTGTCCCCCTCATGTGACAATGTCACACGAGATGGGATATGTTAATAAGAAACACATTAACTTTATGAAACTTTTTAAAAACGAACATGAAACTTCATCCCGCCAGTGGATGAGGTTTCATGTATTATCAGAAGCCCGCTGGGGCTCCTGGCCTGCCCGCCAGACTTAAGGTTGGACGGGCAGGTCTTTAACAATCTTAATTAGTCTGTCAATGGCCAATTAAGGCCATTGATAGATTGGCGGGCGGACAGCTGATTTCGCTGTCCGCCCGCCTTCCTGAAAATTTAAAGGGACCGGGATGATGTCAGGGGTTCCTCCCAACATCGTCCCGTGTTATTTTCCCGTCGGCGAGCGGGGCCCACCCCCAAATTGCCAACAGGAAAATCCTGGCCTATGTTTCTATGACAGCCTAGCTAGCGGGAAATTGAGAGAAAAAATGTTAATCGGATCCGGCAATTAAATGTTGTAATACCTGAGGGAAATCCATTCTTCTGAATGTTAAACTGCATCCCTGCTCCCTAACCTCCTCTGAACTAGAATTGGACTTTTGTGCAAGAGATTACATTGTGTGCAATAACAGTGTATGAGTGTTTAATGCTTTCATATGACATTACTATTAGCAATGCTGAGGAAGAAATTTGTTTGTACAGCTAATCCAAAGTGCAAAAGGATGTAGCGATAGATCCTGGCACCTATAAAGGTAAGTCTGAGACCTAATCAAACTTAGGCCCCAGGCTTCAACTGAATAATTGGAGTGAGATGCTAGCTGTTTTACTCCAGAAAGTCAATTGGTGAAGGATAGAATGGAGCCAATGTTTACACACTTTATTTACAGATTACATATTACAAGCATACTTCTCTTAACCTAACCATTGCAGATTTACTGTTTATATAATGAGTTCAAATGAATGCCCATTTAATGCCCACCAGTTGTATACAATTAAATATAACTTATAAAAATTAACACCATAAGAACAAAAGAAATAGGAACAGGGGTAGACCATTTGGCCCCTTGAACCTGCTCCACCATTCAATAAGATCATGGCTGATCTTCTTGTCTTTCAATTTCCACATTGCCATCTAACCCTGCTAACCTATGGTTCCCTTGCCGAACAAGAATCTATCCACCTCTGCCTTAAAAATATTCAATGACCCCACCTCCGCCACCTTCTGAGGCAGAGAGTTCCAAAGTCACACAACCCTCTGAGAGAAAAAATTTCTCCTCATCTCTGTCCTAAAAGGGCGACCCCTAGTTTTAAAACAGTGCCCCCTAGTTCAGGACTCACCCAAAAGAGGAAACATCCTTGCGACATCCATCTTGTCCAGAACATTCAGGATCTTGTATACTTCAGTCAAATCACCCCTCACTCTTCTAAACTTCAGTGGAAACAAGCCCAGTCTGTCCAACCTTTTCTCATAAGTCAACCTATTCATTCCAGGTATCAATCTAGTAAACCTCCTCTGAACTGCCTCCAATGCATTTACATCCTTCCTTAAATAAGGAGACCAAAACTGCACACAGTATTCGAGGTGCGGTCTCACCAATGCCCTGTATAACTGAAGCATAACATGCACCAGTATCTATCGCATCCCTAGATGCAGTTTGTCCATGTTGAGGAATACAATCTGTTGAGGCAGTGGGAAGGAGAACAGGGGAGGAGCATTCATGCTGCCGTGGTCTCCTCTGCACTTGCTCCAAAAGTCTTGACATTGTTCCTAAATTGTGGTGTCCAGAATTGGAGACTCCAATTTTCCCAAATTTCTTTCCAATTCCTCTCTTAACTAGCACCTCCACAAATTAAGAAGATCAATTTGAACTCACGGCACGAATGCTAAATCTACCTTGTTGACTTTGTCAGACACCCGGCAAATGTAACTGTCTGGTATTATTTGAATGCTGACAGTCAGCTGCTAAGTTCTTTTGGATAGAAAATGGCAGCTAGCCATCCAGGGAAAGGGGGAAGGTCAGGAAATGAAGAACGCATGTAAGAAAATATAACTGGAACTACCTATCAGACCCATTGGACATGTCTATTGTCAGAGATAAACCCCAACTATCCTTTCTGTTACCTCACCACTCTGTTACCACCAATAATCAGCCCACTGTAACCCTCACAAGGGGGTACTGTTGAGTGAGCAAAGCATTTTCCTGAAACAAGGGCAGAAGTGGACCGGCCCTCTGGAAGTGGGAATGGAGGTCAGGGGGCCAGTAATAATGGTGAGAGCCTGCATTGGGCCAGCTTCCCTACATATTCCCACCGCCAACCAATTTTATGGGGCACGGGTGGCAGGATGGATCAGTGGTTGATAGGTTGGCGGCAGGCAGGGAATTGAAGTTATTAAACAGCCAATTGTCAGGTATTTTCCTTCCTTTTTCCAATTTAGCTGGTGGCGCAGGGGATGCACAGAGGCTCAGAGTCTCACCTACTTAAACGAGGCAAGGACTCAGTGGCTGTTAAGTTGTGGAGGGAACCGGCAGCCATATTTGGGAATCCGTCTTCAGGCTCTGTCTTCAAGAAGAAACACTATCAAGTTTGGAGGCATTGGAGGCATTGGGGCCAAAGTGAAGTGTCGTTAATAAGAGAGTGTCTCATAGAAACTAAGAGTAGGAGTAGGCCATTCGGCCCTTCAAGCCTGCTCCGCCATTCATTATGATCATGGCTGATCATCCAACTCAATAGCCTGCTCCCACTTTCTCCCCATACCCTTTGATCCCTTTCACCCCAAGAGCTATATCAAACTCCCCCTTGAAAACATACAATGTTTTGGCCTCAACTACTTTCTGTGGTAACGAATTCCACAGGTTCACCACTCTCTGGGTGAAGAAATTTCTCCTCATCTCAGTCCTAAACGGTCTACCCCGTATCCTGCTCACCCCTGATTGTGACCCCTGGTTCTGGACTCCCCCACCATCAGGAACATCCTTCCTGCATCTACCCTGTCTAGTCCTGTTAGAATTTTGTAGGTTTCTATGAGATCCCCCCTTATTCTTCTGAACTCCAGCGAATATAATCCTAACCGACTCAATCTCTCCTCATATGTCAGTCCCGCCATCCCAGGAATCAGTCTGGTAAACCTTTGCTGCACTATCTCTATAGCAAGAACATCCTTCCTCAGATAAGGAGACCAAAACTGCACACAATATTCCAGGTGTGGTCTCACCAAGGCCCTGTACAATTGCAGCAAGACATCCCTGTTCCTGTACTGAAATCCTCTGGCTATGAAGGCCAACATACCATTTGCCTTCTTTACCGCCTGCTGCACCTGCATGCTTACCTTCAGCGACTGGTGTACGAGGACATCCAGGTCTCGTTGCACATTCCCCCCTCTCAATTTATAGCCATTCAGATAATAATCTACCTTCCTGTTTTTGCTACCAAAGTGGATAACCTCACATTTATCCACATTATACTGCATCTGCCATGCATTTGCCCACTCACTCAGTTTGTCCAAATCACTCTGAAGCATGTCTGCATCCTCCTCACAGCTCACCCTCCCACCCAGCTTTGTGTCATCTGCAAATTTGGAGACATTACATTTAGTTCCCTCATCTAAATCATTAATATGTATTGTGAATAACTGGGGTCCCGGCACAATCCCTGCAGTACCCCATTAGTCACTGCCCCCCATTTGGAAAAAGACCTGTTTATTCCTACTCTTTGTTTCCTGTCTGCCAACCAGTTTTATATCCATCTCAATACACTATCCCCAATCCCAGGCGCTTTAATTTTACACGCCAATCTCTTATGTTGGTCTTTGTCGAAAGCCTTCTGAAAGACCAAATAAATCACATCCACTGGCTTCCCCTCATCAACTCTACTAGTTACATCCTCAAAAAATCCCAGTAGATTTGTCAAGCATGATTTCCCTTTCATAAATCCATGCTGACTCTGTCTGATTCTGCCACTGTTTTCCACGTGCTCAGCTATTAAATCTTTTAAAATGGACTCTAGAATTTTCCCCACTACTGACGTCAGGCTGACTGGTCTATAATTCCCTGTTTTCTCTCTATCTCCCTTTTTAAATAGTGGGGTTACATTAGCTACCCTCCAATCTGTAGGAACTGTTCCAGAGTCTATAGAATCTCAGAAGATGACCACCAATGCGTCCACTATTTCTAGGGCCACTTCCTTAAGTACTCTGGGATGTAGATTATCAGGCCCTGGGGATTTATCAGCCTTCAATCCCATCAATTTCCCCAACACCATTTCCCTGCTAATACTGATTTCTTTCAGTTCCTCCCTCTCAATAAACCCTGTGTTCCCCAACATTTCTGGTATGTTATTTGTGTCCTCCTTAGTGAAGACAGGACCAAAGTATGTATTTAGTTGGTCAGCCATTTCTTTGTTCCCCATTATATTGTTCCCAGGTCCCTAGCAGCCAATGGAGACAGGACAAGGTTCTACAAAGACTCACCACAGTGGAAACTTCAACTGGTTATGGGGTCATTGCTTTCAGAGTTTGATTTCTCCAATGGGGAATAGACTGGCACATAGATGGAGGTGCAGTGGCCAGAGGATTAGCTCCAGTGGTTTGAGGAAGCCATTGTATATAGACGAGGCAGGCACATGGAGGCAAGAGGGCAGCCTCATGGTCACAGAAGGCACTACCCAGTGCAAAGGTAGCATCATCAGGGACTCAGCTTCATCAAGAACAAAGAACAAAGAAAAGTACAGCACAGGAACAGACCCTTCGGCCCTCCAAGCCTGCGCCGATCATAATGCCCGTCAACTAAAACATTTTGCACTTCCGGGGTCCGTATCCCTCTATTCCCATCTTATTCATGTATTTGTCAAGCTGCCTCTTAAACACCACTATCGTACCTGCTTCCACAACCTCCTCTAGCAGCGAATTCCAGACACTCACTACCCTCTGCGTAAAAAACTTGCCTCGCACATCTCCTCTATAATTTTCTCCTTTCACCTTAAATCTATCTCCCCTAGTAATTGACTCTTCCACCCTGGGAAAAAGCTTCTGACTATCTACTCTGTCCATGCCACTCATAATTTTGTAAACTTCTATCAAGTCGCCCCTCAATCTCCGTCGCTCTAGTGAGAACAATCCGAGTTTCTCCAACCTCTCCTCATAGCTAATAACCTCCAGACCAGGAAGCATCCTGGTAAACCTCCTCTGCACCCTCTCCAATGCCTCCATATCCTTCTGGTAATGTGGCGACCAGAATTGCACGCAATATTCCAAGTGTGGCCTAACCAAGGTTCTATACAGCTGCAGCATGACTTCCCAGCTTTTATACTCAAAGATGTCTAATATTTCTCTAGGGAGGTGATGGTGGAGCTGTGTGGTATGGCGGAGCAGGACTTGTTGCCAAGAGAAAGTGGTGAACACCTGAAGCCTTAAAGGTGACTTTGGAACTCAACTTTCTCCCCTGTAGTTTGTGCCGGAGATCATCGAGAGAACTATGTGGCATCTCTCAGTCAGCTGCCCATCGCCGCATAAAGGATGTACCATCCAGCTGGACAATATATCAAATTCACAATTCAGGGCTGTGGTTGGATTTCCCCAGGTGCGGTGGGGGGGAGGGGTGGGGGGCATTGACTGTACTCAAGGTCCTTAGCCTACACCCGGAGTTGACGTGGAGACTGGCTGCTGTCTTTCTTGCACTGGTGTAGGAGATGGCTGTGGCCTGTGGCCTCAGGGTTCCTGAGCCTAAGGGAGCCCAGCACATTTGGGGCCACCTGTATATGAACAGGGATGCCTCATACCAGACCAACATGCAGCACTCGTGCCACCATCAAAGAGGCCAAGAATCTGCCTTCAGCTATCATAGCGCCTTGACAGGAGCCTCTATTGCCTTCAGTGCGCACCTCCTCTGTCCTTTCAGACCCTACATGCAGTCTTGAGATTGCCTGGAGTGGTTCAGCTCCTGGTAGTGGGGAGATACATGGCTGGCCCATCTTGCCCACTGATTGCTCCACAGGCCTGATAGATAAGGCCATGTTATGGAGTTCTGTGTGCACCCCAGTCATGAAGCTATTAATGTATATAATATTATTGGAAAATATTTTTCTTTTAAAATAGAGGTTTTGTCTGCGGATGTGTCCTAATTGGATTAAAGCTAGCTAGTCTGGATGCTTTGATAGGTACTAGTTTTGATATGTAAGAGAGATAACGTGCATTTGCATTTTTTGAATAGAGCATTCAAGAAGTAGGGTGAAAACTGACGCCTATCTAGCAGCTACCAAGCAACATGTTTTTATTACTAATAAAATTGGTACTATGAAAGGGGTTTCATTGTTAAAAGGTGAAGTTCAAAGAGACTGGTGAAACAACGAGAATCTGAATTTAATCAGTGGTGGTAGGTATAACTTCAGCAGTTTTCGAGTGTGAGGAGCAGAGGCAATAGGAGATCAAAAGGCAGCTGGAAGCCTGAAACTGGCTCCACAAGAACCAAGTGAAAAGAGCCTCATTTTGAATACATAAGGTGAAAATGCTTTGCCTGGTGTCTGGTTAAGTCTATGGGTTGCTGTTGCCTTAATGGAGATTAGTTTGGGAATTTGTTAAAAGTTATGTTAGCAGTAATTTGTAGCCATGGATATATATATTTTTAACCTATGTAAATTAATAAAATGTTTTATTTTATTATTTATTTAGTTTAATGTAAAAGGTTGAGAACTGATGATCTGATTCCTGAATTTAGAGTTGCACATCAAAAATAACACTTAAAATTGTAGATTATGACAGTTGTTTAAAGTTTCCCTCTGGGGTTTTGAAATAACTCCGCTTTAGCAACTGCATCGATCAGAACAATTGGGAGCTCATCCGGGATAAATTGTATTTCAAGTTCCTTGATTGGTTAGGAATTGGTGAATCTTATGCTTACGAGTACGAGAGGCACTTTGAATTCAGGCGTTGGTGAGGTATTTTAGAATTAGTGAGACTGCAAGATGGCTTTGGCGATTGCCTGGACTTGTCTGGGAGTAGAAGAGATAACTCTGATTGGGTTGCAGAGAATAACTAAAAGTTAAAATTGGGGTTACCTGCTAGGAAATCAGATTAAGTTAAAAGTATAGCACGGCATCTACAGTTGGAAATGAAACCTGACGCTACTGAGTCACAGCTGGAGGTAGTGAGACTTCAGTTGCAAATGAAGAAGCTTGAATTTGAAAAAGCAAAGGAATTAGAAATTGTGAAGAGGGAGAAGAGAGAAAGAGAAAGAGAGAGAGAGAGAGAGAAAGAGAAAGAGAATTCCAACTGAAAATGTTGGCAGTTAGAAAAGAGATGTCAGTAGGTGAGGAAGGATTTATCTCTAGAGTAGAAACCATGTTTAAATTTGTACAAGCTCTTCCAAAGTTTGAGGAAAAATATATTGAAGCATTCTTTATTTCATCTGAGAGGCTAGCTAAAAAGATGAAATTGCCACAGGAAAACTGGGCATTATTATTACAGTCTAAGTTGTTAGGTGGGGCATGTGAGGTATATGCTTCACTTTCAGAAAAATTGTTGTTGAATTATGATGTGGTGAAGAAAGCTATTTTGAGTGCATATGAGTTGGGTCCTGACGCCTACAGGTAGAAATTTAGGAATATGAGAAAACAGCCTGAGCAAACTTACATTGAGTTTGAAAAAGAGTAAAACAAAGCAATTTTTCCCAGTGGATATGGGCAATAAAATGGGGACAACCTACGCAGCTTTTAGGGAAGTAATTATTTTGGAAGAATTTAAAGATTCAATCCCTTCGGTAGTGAGAACTCATGTGGAGAAACAGAGGGTTGATTCTGTAATACGAGCAGCAGAGATAGCTGATGATTATGAGTTAGTTCATAGAGCTAAATCTTTTTTTGTCACCCTTTCAAATTGGAAAAGGATAAAAAGTGGGAAGGTAAAAGGAAGGTAGGTAGTCAGGGAAGAGAGGGAGTAGCTGGAAGTTCCCAGGAAGTTTTTTCTCAGAATAAAAAGGAAGGTGCTGAAGGTAGAATTGACATTCAAAAATTGAGGTGTTTTCATTGTAATAAGGTGGGGCACATGAAGTCAGTGTGTTGGAAGTTGCAGGAAAAATCTGTAGGAATTATTGGGGTACAGAAAAGCTCTGGAAGTAAAAGTACTGTGGGTTTTGAGGTTCAGACACAGGAGAAACCAGTGGTTTGTGTACAGATGAAACAGGGAGAATCAGTGAGATCTAAGGCAGTGGGATTGTGTTCACAGTTTACTCAAGATATTCTGAGGAGCAGGTTGCAGAAATGTTTAAAGACTTTGTATGTATATCGGGTGGAGTAGGTAAAGATGTTAAAATTTTAAGAGACACAGAGGCTAGTCAACCCTTAATGTTGTGGGATAGTGATACTTGTTGTTCAGAGGGAGTGGTACAGGAGAAGGTAATAACAAGTGGGGTTCATGGAGATGCTAAATCTATTCCATTGTGGAAGGTAAATTTAAAGAACAGATGGAAAACTGGTGAAGTTATAGTTGGAGTGGTGGAAAAATTGCTCATTGCAGGGGTTCAATTTATTCTGGGTAATGATATAGCTAGATTGCAAATGTGGGTGATGCCTGTGGTAGTTGAGAAGCCTGTAGATGTGTTTTCAACAGAAGTGCTACAGAAGGAACATCCTGGATTGTTTCCTGATTGTATTATAATGAGATCAAAGGCCCATAGGGAAGAAGAAAATAAACAAGATAAGCAGGCAGTTCAAAGGCAAGAAGAAGGTGTCGAAATCCAATTAACTGCCACTGTATTTGATAACATTGTTCAGGAGGAAGGAATACAGTACAGTTCAGTTGAAGTGTTTAACTCAAAGAGGTTAGTGGAGTTACAGAAAAATGATTTGCAATTAAAACAGTTATATTAGAAAGCTTATTCAGCAACAGAAGCAAAATGTATTCCAGCATGTTATTATCTTTGAGGGAATATATTAATGAGAAAGTGGTGGTCGGATCACATCTCAGCAAATGAAAGCTGGAGGGAGGTGCATCAGATTGTTATCCCATTAGGATATAGAAATTAGATTCTGAGGATTGCTCATGAAATTCCAATGGGGGGACATTTAGGAATTAGGAAAATACAGGAAAAGATAGAGCTGTTCTTTTGGCCAGGATTGCATAGGGATGTAGTCAAATTCTGTAGAACCTGTCATATATGCCAAGTAACAGGAAAACCACAAGCAGTGATTAAGCTGGCGCCTTAAATCCCAATACCAGCATTTGAAGAATTTTTTCCAGCGTCATGGTTGATTGTGTAGGACCCCTCCCTTAGATTAAAAGCAGAAATCAGTATTTATTGACAATAATGGATGTGTCTACCAGGTTTCCTGAAGTGATACCTTTAAGAAATATTGCAACTAAGAAGATTGTGGAGGAGTTAATTCAATTTTTTACAAGATATGGTTTACATGAGGAAATACAATCAGATCAAGGGTCAAATTTCATGTCACAGCTGTTTAAGGACGTAATGAACAGTTTGGGGATAAAACAGTTTAAGTCAACAGGTTATCATCCAGAGTCACAAGGAAACTTGGAAAGATGGTGTCAAACTTTAAAAAACTACGATAAGAACATACTGTCTTGATTATGCACAGGATTGGGATACAAGAATTCCATTTTTGTTATTTGCTGTTAGAGACTCTCCTAATGCATTGACTGGATTTAGCCCTTTTGAACTAGTTTATAGTCATGAGGTAAGGGGATCACTGAAATCGATTCATGAGAAATTGATGGGTCAAAATTCAGAAACTACTCTCCTGGATTACGTATCAAATTTCAGGAAAAGATTGAACAGAACATGTGAGTTAGCTAGGGAACATTTAAAGATATCACAGCAAGTGATGAAAGTGAAAGCAGATAAGAAGGCTAAAATTCTCATTTTTGTTTCT
The DNA here is from genome assembly GCF_964194155.1 of Cetorhinus maximus. NCBI lineage: Eukaryota > Metazoa > Chordata > Chondrichthyes > Lamniformes > Cetorhinidae > Cetorhinus > Cetorhinus maximus. The sequence goes on along the minus strand of NC_135882.1, from coordinate 135,213,576 downwards.
GGAGAGAAAGTACTAGTTTTGTTACCAATACTAAGTGATTCATTAAATGCAAGATTTAGTGGGCCTTACAGGATTGAAAAGAAATTGAGTGAAGTAAATTATTTAATAAATACTCCAAATAGAAGAGGGTGTGTCATGTAAATATGCTTAAAAAGTACCTTGACAGGGAAAAGTAACAAAAAGAGGTATTAGTGATGGCAGATGATGAGAAAGAGGTAGGAATGATGGATTCTGAAACTGATTTTCTTCTAATCAAATTGGATAATGAGGGATACTTGAAAATTTAAATGAAATATTGAGCTACCTTCCAAGCAAATGTCAAAGTGATTTGGAAAAGCTCTTGCAGTCACACAAACCTATTTGTGGAAATAAGTTGGGAAAGACACATTTAGCTTTATATGATGTATGTATAGAAATATCATCTTCAACAAGGCAACGCTTTATATATTAAATCCAGCAAAGTTATCACAACTACAAAAAGAAATTGATTTCATGCTTCAAAATGATACCATTGAGTCTAGTTGCAGTAACTGGAGTTCACCTGTTGTCCTGGTACTGAAACCAGATGGAACACAAAGACTGTGTGTGGACTATCGAAAGGTGAATGCAGAGACAAAAGCGGATTCATATCCCATACCACGGTTGGAGGATTGCATTGAGAAAGTGGGACAATCGAAATTTATCACAAAGGTTGACTTACTAACTAAAAGGACATTGGCAGGTACCATTGTCGGAGAGGGAAAAGGAGATATCAGCTTTTGTAACGCCTAGTAGACTATATCAGTTTAAAGTCATGCCATTTGGTATGAAGAATCACCTGCGACATTTCCAAGACTGACAAACAAAGTAATTGCAGGTCTAAGCAATTGTGTTGTTTATATTGCTGATCTAATTATTTTCAGTCAGACGTGGGAGGAGCATTTACAGCATCTGGAAGAATTATTTACTCGACTACAAGAAGTTAATTTGGTGATGAACTTGGCTAAAAGTAACTTTGCAAAAGCGTAAGTTATGTACCTAGGCCATACCATTGGACATGGTAAGGTGGCTCCGAGAAATGCAAAAGTCAAGGCTATCATGGATTTCCCAGTACCTACAACAAAATGAGAAGTTTTGAGATTTCTGGGCATGAGTGGGTTTTACTGGAAATTTATGCCAAATTTTAGCCAAGTGTTTGCTCCACTGACTGAACTATTAAAAAAGAACAAGAAGTTTCAATGGACACTGGAGTGTCAGAAGTCATTCAACAGTTTGGAAACTGTATTAACAACGACACCAGTTTTGGAAGCACCCATTATGCCAAGCAATTCAAGTTGGCCATTGACACAAGCGATATAAGCATTGGGGCTTTACTGTTACACAAAGATGACACTGGAATTGAAAAACTGATAGGGTATTTTTCACGGAAGCTGAATGTACAACAGAGAAGATATTCAACGATCAAAAAAGAGACATTGAGTTTGGTGTTAGGATTGCAGCATTTTGAAATTTATGTTACAAACAATTCATCAGAAACAATTGTTTATACAGACCATAATCTTTGAAGTTTTTGGACAAATTTTGAGACAGAAGTGCAAGGCTTTTCAGATGGAGTCTGTCATTACAGCCATTTAATCTGCGTATTATACATGTTCAGTATTATACATATAAGTATTATACATATCAGTAAAGTAATGGAGGGGGTCAGGGGGTCATCAACAATGCTATCATGCGGCACTTGCTTAGTAATAACCTGCTTACCGACGCCCAGTTTGGGTTCCGCCAGGGCCACTCAGCTCCTGACCTCATTATAGTCTTGGTTCAAATATGAACTCCTGAGGTGAGGTGAGAGTGACTACCCTTGACATCAAGGCAGCATTTGACCGAGTGTGGCATCAAGGAGCCCTAGCAAAACTGGAGTCAATGGGAATCAGGGGGAAAACTCTCCGCTGGTTAAAGTCATACCTAGCACAAAGGAAGGTGGTTGTTGTTGATGGAGGTCAGTCATCTCAACTCCAGAACATCACTCCAGGAGTTCCTCAGGGTAGTGTCTTAGGCCCAACCATCCTCAGCTGCTTCATCAATGACCTTCCTTCCATCATAAGTTCAGAAGTGAGGATATTTGCTGATGATTGCACAATATTCAACACCATTCACGACTCCTCAGATACTGAAGCAGTCCATGTCCATTTGCAGCAAGACCTGGACAATATGCAGGCTTGGGCTGACAAGTGGCAAGTAACATTCGTGCCTCATGATTGTCAGGCAATGACCATCTCCAACAAGATAGAATCCAACCATTGCCCCTTGATGTTCAATGGCATAACCATCACTGAATCCCCCATTATCAACATCCTGGGGGTTACCACTGACCAGAAACTGAACCGGACTAGCCATATAAATACCATGACTACAAGAGCAGGTCAAAAGCTAGGAATCATGTGACGAGTGACTCACCTCTCGACACCCCAAAGGCTGTTCACCACCTACAAGGCACAAGTCAGGAATGTGATGGGATATTCCCCACTTGCCTGGATGAGTGCAGCTCCCACAACACTGAAGAAGCCGGACCCCATCCAGGACAAAGCAGCCCGCTTGACTGGCGCCACATCCACAAACATTCACTCTCTCCACCACCGCTGCACAGTATCAGCAGTGTGCACCATCTACAAGATGCACTGCAGGAATTCACCAAGGCTCCTTAGACAGCACCTTCGAAACCCACTACCACCACCATCTAGAAGAACATGGGCAGTGGATAAATGGGAACACCACCACCTGGAAGTATTCCCCCAAATCACTCACCATCCTGACTTGGAAATACATCGCTGTTCCTTCGCTGTCACTGCATCAAAATCCTGGAACTCCCTCCCTTACAGCACCGTGGGTGTACCTACACCACATGGACTGCAGGCTTACCATCACCTTCTCAAGGGAAACTAGGGATGGGCAATGAATGTTGGCCCAGCCAGTGAAGCCCACATCCCATGAATGATTATATTAAAAAATTGTGCCACCCATTCTACACATGCCACAATGAGTGTATCTGTGCTGTTGGAAGATGTGCTGGAATAAAATGATGCAGTGTCTTGAAATGCTGCTGCATTCTCTGAGCCTTCCAGTGTGGCAGAAGCCCTGGTTTATTCCTCATCTGCTGCTTTACCTGCTGGAGAGTAATGATTTAAGTGAAAAAGCTTCTACCAAGCCTTGGTGCTGCCAAGGAGCTCCCAGTGGTGTTAAAGTCCCACACAGGCCACACATGGTCTGGGGACTGATGGATGCAACCATCACTTCACTCACTCTCCATTGCTTCCACACCTGCCTCGCCCTCAACGACAGGCTGCCCTGCCATGACCCATCCAATCTTCATGGCCTCTTCCTCCATCAATGTCACCATGGCAATGAAAGGCACTCCATCTCTGGTTCGTTGATGCACCCCGGCATTCTGAGCACACTTTTCCCGCAAGCACAGACATACGCAGTGTCACTCATGTCTCATGGCCCATTTGTGCTGGTCATTCTGAGGTGCTGGAAATGTGCTGCACCATGCCGCTGGGATAGCATGGTGAGGTGGCCATTCAGCCATCTCAGTACAGCATTCACCAATCACTGACCATAGGATTTGGGTGCATGTGAACTGGGCACCTCAATATGGATACTGGTGCCTGGTATTGCCCCATACATTTCATGGGCGCCTGTTACTTTATTCTGGGCTTCCAGTTAGAGTTTTCACTCCAAACGCCACTCACTTTTCCAGACCATGTTAAATCTCTTCTGACACTGGATCCAGGTTCTTGCAATGACCCCTTGGCTGATTATGATGTCTGCCACCTCCAGTCATATCTTCTTGGTGAGGCTTGCTGACCTCTGTCTGTGGAAACAGGCTATCTATCCTTTCTCTGACTGCCTGCGGGAGTGCCTCCAGGGAGGTATCGCTGAATCATGGAGGGCCCCTTCCCCATTCTGCCACCATTCCTCCACTGCCTCTGTTGTTGTAGACCCCTCCTTTTTGCCTGTGTTTTCAATCTTCCTGAATGCTGCACATGTACCTTTAAAAATGGCACCTAGATGCGAGCTGTCGGCACTTTGACCCACCTGCCGCCATTAATTTACCAACTCCCCCACCTGCCAACTCTTAATTAACTCCTCCTGGCAAAATTGCTGAGGAAGTGCTACTGCCCATGTGTGTAGCATCAACCCATATTTCCCTCCCCCTGATGTCAGGGCATCCATCCATCCATCCATCGATGAAGTTTGTGATTGCCATCTCACTGGTGTAGCAAATGTCACCACTGGTGACCTGCATGGATTTAGTGGCTTAGGAGTTCAATGCTGCACTTACTTTCACTTAAAATAGGCAGGGCCATTACTGTTACAGGACAGTCTGCAGTAGCTGACATGGCCTGCAGGCTGCTTTCCTGGTGAAGCAGAGATGGCAAAGGTAGGTATTTTCAGATATGGAAAGCAGGCAATCTCTTTATAGCAATTGGAGCAAACTTTATTTTTATCACAAAGCCTCAGTAAAGAAACCAAGATCCCCCAAACCCCAACCCTGATATAGAGCAAGGCAGCAATAAGGTCAAATTGATTAGGAGAGAAGGCGATGCAAGGGTTGTGTTTTGAATAGTTGTACACTGTTGGAGGAAGAGAAAATTAATGGAGGTAAGAAGTTCCATTGTATTGAAAAATTGAGCAAAATCTTGCAATCTTTCCTAACACAAGTATTTGAAAGGTCATGTCTTTAATTTGGCCAACATGAAGCATTATTGATATAATAACAGGGTTCCCATTGGTATAAATAACCTGGACCACACCTAGATGGCTTTTGGCCAATAAAAACAAAGGAAGCATCTCCAATAAAGCACAACAATTTATTGCCAAGGGAATGAAGTTGTGGAAAAGCTGGAAAGGTGACTGTTGCATGCATGACTTCAGCTGTAGCATTGGAAATGCACACTATTCATGCGGAGAGAAGTCTACGTTGTTTATGCAGCTGCTTGTGAGGTAAACACTTCCTCCTGTTCCATCAACATAGCTTTGTCCATGCTGATTATTCTATCACAGTGATTCTTTTATTACAGCTCCAGGCCCATTTGTGTACCACCTCAATTGTCTTTTGTGCCCCTTAGAACACTTGCTACTTCATGTATGTTCGGTCTTGCACTCATTATTGGTCCAGCTTTAAAAATGCTTAATGACCTGGGATCAGTATTGTTCGTTTTCTTGTTCGTGCTGCCTAAAAATGAGGACGAGGAAACGCTATAAGAATGTAAGGTTATCCCAGAAACCGTTTGGTCTCCAATTGATTAGGTATCATGCCCACACAGTTATACACATCGGTTTATAGAAAATGGACACTTTACTTTTAAAAGCAAAATGGAGAATGGACACTCTGCTTTGAAAAACATGGAGTTGAGAGGTGAGGTGACCTCTTTTCTTTCCTGCCAATATACATGGAACTTCACAAGGCTGGAAGCTAGCCCACTTTTCTGGACAGGACATTAAAATGCAAATAGCCTTGCAAGATATTTCATTGAGAAGACTTTAAAATGCAACAAACCTTTCCTGTGAATTAATGGCTGCCATTGTCCAAATAACTCCAGGATATAGTTCACAATGAACTTGCAGGCTTCCTAGTATTGAAATGGAATTCCACAGAATGGATGTGAGAAGAAACCTATTCTACAAGTAGATGCAAATGGGTGAAACACAAACACATTATGTGTCAATGCCTAAGTCATCAGAGAACCTTAGTGTGGACAATGGAATACAGATATTATGGTCACTTGACAAAAAACAGGTTTTCAGAAGGAACATTTATTAAGACACATTATTGGGAGCAGCCTCTGACAGAGAGGGGGAGGGAACAGATCCAGACCAACAAAGAAAGGTCCTTGCCTGAGATCCACCGGCAGGCAGAGAATTGGGGCTAGCCTTTACCTCCTATTTTGAAACAAAACCAATTTTATGCTACAGGGATTTGACGGCACATTGACTGGAATTAAGCAAGAAACCTGCCACTGCAAAGAGTAAGCCACTATGAATCCGTCGTGAGAAACTTCCAACCTTCATTTATTCAGTGAACCAAAAGGAAATCAAGTTGCAACATTTCAAGACTGTATCTCAAGAGAATCCAGGCAAAGAATTTTCCCCCCGTCGGAGGGCAAGTTCAGGAGCGGGCGCTCCTCCAATCGGCGCTCTTGATCGGGGGTGCATCACCATTTTACGTGGGCGGGCCAATTAAGGCTCACCAACGTGACGTCCACCAGGAAGCGCTATGCGCTCCCTGTGCAGAGGCGGGGGGGATTCCCTAAGCCGGGAGTGCACGAAAGAGCGCAATCATCTCCCTGAGGCTAAGTGCTGCCTCAGAGAGATCGGCGCCAAATTCAAAAATAGTCAATGCACAAAAATAAAATTTCCCTGACATGTCCCCTCATGTGGCACTGTGACATGAGTTGAGACATGTCCATCACTTTTATTCAAACTTTTATTAAATTTTTAAAAACCTACATGACACCTCAACCCGCCCGTGGATGGGGTTTCAGGCTTTTTCTGAAGCCCGCCAGGGTTCCTGGCCTGCCTGCCAACCTTAAGGTTGGACTGGCAGGTCCATTAACTAGTTGAATTAGTTTTTAAATGGCCTCAATTGGCCATTGACAGGTCGGCAGGTGCACAGCTGATTCGACTGTGCCCCCGCCGATCTGAAAACTGAAATGACGCGGAGTGGCGTCGGGAGTTCTGCCTGATGTTGTCCTGCATCATTTTATGTGTCGGTGAGCAGGCCCCTCCACCCCTGCTCGCCAACCTCAATATCCTGCCCCAGGTAACGTGAAATTTGGACCCTTAAGACCTAAGTGCATGCTACCTATTTTGTAATCACATTTTTGTGTGTGTGTGTGTGTGAGTGAGTGAGTGCACTTGCAAATACATTCAGGTGTTGAGAAATAAAAATTTATCCTTTTTTTAAACTTATGAGAAAACATGTCTTTTGCCTGTTATTGAGAGTTACAACACTGAGGTGGTTAAAACACATTTTTCTCTTTTAAAACACATCTATATCCAGTCATTAATAGCACAGGAGACCATTCAACTCATAGGGCTGAATTCTCCGGTCGGCGAGTGGAGGCAGGGCCTGCTCGCCGACGTGTAAAATGACGCGCGGTGATGTCGGGCAGGCATCCCGATGTCACTGCACGTCATTTAGATTTCCAGTTCGGCGGGTGCGCAGCCCGCCAAACTGTCAAAGGCCTATTAAGGCCTGTTAAAAACTAATTTAAGCAATTATATGAGCTGCCCGTCCAACCTTAAGATTGGCGGGCAGGTGAAGAGCCCAGGCGGCCTTCGCATTTTTCATGAAACCTCATCCACGGGCAGGATGAGGTTTCATGAAGTGTTTTAAAATTCAAAAAAATTTTTTTAATTATTTCTTTGACACATCCCAGCTCACGTGGCAGTGTCACATGAGGGGACATGTTTTAAAAGTTTTTAATTACTTTATTTCAGTTTTTAAATATCAAACTGATCTCCCTGAGACACCTATGTGCCTCGGAGATTTCTGCGCTCTTTTGCATCCCCCCTGTATCACTTGCCCAAAAGGCTGATTACATCTGTTCCCTTAGACATTTTACCATAAACTAATGGGAATAGTTTTTCCTTGTCTACCTTATCCAAACTTGTCATAATCTTGTATACCTCTATCAAACATCATGTTAATCTTTGCTCCAAGGAGAACAACCCCAGCTTTTCTAACCTAAATTTGTAGTTAAAATCCCCTATCCCTGAAGCCATTCTGGTAAATCTCCTCTGCACCCTCTCAAGGCCCCTCATATCCTTCCTAAAGTGTGGTGACCAGAACTGGATGCAATACTCTAGTTTACAATATTAACACCCTATAGTTTTTCCCACAGCTCTGTGATTTCCCTGCAGGCTTGTTCCTCTACCTCTCTCTCACTATTTTGAGGCCTATAAAATACCCCCAGTAGTACAACCATACTCTTTTTACTTCACAACCCTAACCAAATGAATTCTGCCCTTGCCACCTCTAAGACATCTCTCTTTGCAACACTACAATTGTTTTCCCTAATCAGTACCTTTGTAATTTGCCTTTAGCTCTTCTGCTATTAATTCTGATATGTTCAGCCTGTGTAGACCTTCTTTCCCAATTGCTTGATGAATTTTTATGGCTTGCTTGTCTAGTTCATCCACACCTGAATCAAGAAACAATAGCTCTGTACGCTGTTTAAACACTTTGAATATGGATAGTATGTCAGTTGCATCCCAATTCAAACTGGGGAATTTTGTGGACATTCTGACAATATACCTTTGACATGCCTCCTTGTTTTATTCAATTTATTGTTCAGCAATTCCTGAAGCCACCAGTTATAATTGCAACCTACCCTGGCCCGATTTTTATGATGGCTTTGTTTATTCATTTTTTTGACTCTCTCTTGCTGTCTATTAATCCAGCCCACACCCTGGTCACTCACCTTTACTGACTGAGCTAACCTGGTGCTGGTCCTCTCAACGTACTGTCCCACTAAGGGAGCTGACACGCTATGCACTGCAATCTCACCACAAGGGATCCGTCTACTTAGCAGCTCTTTATTTGAACACTATTCTGGCACTGTGTCTTCAAAGTTTTTCTGTGCTGTCACCATACTGTGATTTCAACATTCTCTGATACTGCAAACTCTTGTAGTCTGACCAAAATGTCAAGGGGTGTCTCATGCCAGGTAGCACGATCTAAAGCTGTTCACCATGTCAGATCTGTACTTAATCTTGCTGCCATGCTGTTTGATCTCCGCTGAACGCTATGTTGTGTTGTTATGAGGATATAAAGGCACCAATCACTCATAAGGGATTGGTTAAACATGTTGCAGATTCATTTATTTAGGCTGGGCACATGAGAACAGATATACATAGATAGAAAGCTTGAAGACATCAGCAGTAGAGCTGCGTGTGTTGTGTTCTGCTCACAAGCCAAAATGAAACTGAGACTGGATCACATGATACACCCCCTCTGGTGATGTCATGACACTATCCCTTAAAGGCATATTACAAGTATTGCCATCCCACTTCCTTTTTTTCTCTGTATCTTTTCTGAACATATTATATCCTTGTATATTAAACGCTCAGTCCTCATTATTTTTAAGCCATCTTTTTTGTTATTGCCACTACATCATATTCACACACAGCTATTTGTGCTTGTAACTCACCAACCTTATTCACCACACTATGTGCATTTACATACATGCATTGTAAATCTGTCTTTGCATTCCTTATAGCTGCCCTTATCTAATATGGAACTATTCTCTTCTCTAGTACTGTCTGACACTCTCACTTCATGCACATTCTTCTTTTCTGCTTCTATTTGCTGGTGCCCACCCCTCTGCCAATTTAGTTTAAACCCTTCCCAACTACACCAATGAACTGCCCTGCCAGCACACTGGTCCCAATCCTGCTGACGTGTAACTGGTCCCTTTTGAATAGGTTCCTCCTGACACAGAACTGGTCCCAATGTCTCAAGAACCTGAAGCCCTCTCTCCTGCACCATGCCTCTAGCCATTCCTTAGTCCTCGCTATCTTCCTATTTCTACTTTCACTAGTGTGCAGCACTGGGAATAATCCTGAGATTACCATCTTTGAGGTCCTACTTTTAACTTCCTCCTTACCTCTTGAAAATCTGACTGTAGGACCTCAGTAATTGCTCTCTCTGTGCCATTGGTGCTGATCTGTACCACAACTTCTGGCTCACTCTCTTCCTTCTGCAGAATATTCTGCACCCTCCCCAAGATATCCTTCACCCTGACACAAGGGAGGCAACATACCATATGGGACTCACAATGATGGTTGCAGATAAGTCTGTCTGCCCCCCTGTCTATGGAATTTGCTCTGATGACTGCATTTCTTTTTGCTGCTCCCCCTGTTCAGTACCTTGCCCATTAGTTCCATGGTATGAACTGCAATCCTCCAAGGTGCCATTACTCTCAGTGGCCTCCAAAGCCGAGTACCTGTTTGAGAGAGGCACACACCCTGAAGAGTTTTGTACTTTCTGCTTCTTCCTACTCTTATAGATGGCCACCTATCAACTATCCTGAACTTTAGTGTCTGTGGGGTGACCACGTCCTGGAATGATCGATCCAGGAAACACTCACCCTCCTGATGCTCTGCAGTAACTCCAGCTGCCTCTCAAGCTCGGAAATCCTGAGCTCGAGTCAAAGCAGCTGGAGACACTTCCTACACATGTGATTTGTCCAAGATACATGAAGTGTCCTGAAGTTCCCACATGGCACAGGAATTGCAAGGAACAGGTCTCAGCTGCCCCTCCATAATCTTAAAAAATACTCGATTCCTCTTTTACAATCTAGTTAGCACATTTAACTAATGCCTCTAGACCTGCTATGTGCTAATACTCTTAATGAATTCATTTATTTTTATACTTACCCTGATTGAAATTTTTATTTTCCCAAATCCTATTTAAATGAATGCCCTAGTTTAGGGACAGAAAAAGAAAAATTGTCTCCAACCAATCACTTACTGCTTTCCTTTGATGTCACACTTTGATTATTTTTCAAACACAGTAGGTTGGCTCTGAACCCACTCAATACCAACTCCCGAGTTTGTCCCCGCCATCCCCCTCCCCCACCACTTGTCACATCCCCTCGAGCTCCTTTGTCCTCCCCCTCCCCCCAACCCCCGGACTCACTGTTATCTCTCGCCTAGTGCTGCTCTACCACTGCTCTTGTATCCTCCCCATCGCTCTCACTGTGCTCTCACTCAACGTGCTGCTCAGCCACCCTGTGTTATCCTCCCCATCGCTCTCACTGTGCTCTCACTCAACGTGCTGCTCAGCCACCATGCGTTATCCTCCCCATCAGCCTCACTATGCTCTCACTCTTGGTGCTGCTCTGCCGCTGCTCATTCATCGCAACATTGCCCACACACACACCCTCCAGCAAGATATTGGCTGGTGACATTGGCATTCAACAAAAAAGTCAGTGAATGACATTGTTCTCTGCCAAGTACACAGCCTGGCATTGCCTCAAATATCAGCCAGAAGGGTTGAAATTGATCCTGCCTGTTAGCACGAAATGGATGATAGTGAATCAGTAGTCTGTATTACTACCTGGCCAGTTTTTCTTTTCCACAGTGAGTTGGTCTAAAAAGGGCTGCCAATTTACTATAAATGATGTCGCCCTGATTCTTCCAAGTATCCTGGACTCCATTCGAGACACAGCCTGTCCAACTCTGAAATGTGACCAGCTCCATTAACAATGTGTCTTTCATTTCAAATCCTGTCTAGCTTTCCTCAACTCTAATATCCCACTCGTCAACATTTTGGTGAGTGGGTCCCATGGTGGATATTGCAGGTGTGTTAAGATATTGTCCTTACACCTTCTGGCATCCAACCCTTGGTGTTAGAATGAAAGGCTTCTCTCTTGGCTGGTTGTAACATCACTGCATGAAGTAATTTTAAGACAATCGCAACTAGTTAGCAGAGATCCACTGTGTAAGCCTGCACATACTCAACACACTAAGTTGGCAAATTTCTTTGGAGAAGTGATCTTAGCGAAACATATAAGATTCTGGGGGGGCTTGACAGGGTAGATGCTGAAAGAATGTTCCCCTTCGTGGGGGATTCTAGAACCAGGGGGCACAGTTACAAAATCAGTAGTCTCCCATTTAAAACGGAGATGAGGAGGAATTTTTTTCTCTGAGGGTCATTAATCTTTGGAGTTCTACTATCCCAGAGGGAAGTGGAGGCTGGGTCATTGAATACATTCAAGGTTGAGTTGGACAGATTTTTGATCCACAAGAGGGTTGAAGGTTATGCTGAGCAGGCAGGAAAGTGGAATTAAAACCACAATCAGATCAGCCATGATCTTATTGAATGGCAGAGCAGGCTCGAGGGACCAAATAGTCTACCCCTGCTCCTATTTCTTACGTTCTTATCCTCCTATGATGAAAATGAATCAGCTGCCGTTAAGGTGTTTTATGAGTTTGGGGTTAAAGCATATTGTTGCAGTAAAGCAGACAGAATTTTACACTGTACACTGTGTGAACTAAAGAAAGAATTTGCATCGATATGGTTCTACTGTTTCTTTTGGATATTCTAACACATTTAAAAGCCAATGAATGAATTTTGACATATGGTCTATTGTTATATAGGCAACAATTTGAGACATAAGCCCACAGACAGCAAACAAGTAAGGTTTGGTTGATCTGTTTTTGCCACTATTGCCGAAGAAAGCTGGCTCAGACGGTGCCAACTGAAACAATTTGCTTTTCTATAACACCTCTAATGCAGCAAACTTCCTGAGGTGGCAGTGGTGGTGGCACCATTAATGTCCACCAGAAGCACTGGAAAAGGCAGATGGACCTTTGGTTTAACAACTGAGCCAAAGGACAAGGATGATAGTGTTCCTGGGGTGGACAGTTCGATCTGGTATTCTCTTCATCCTGTCCCTGGGTTTGGCACTGCAAGAGTTACAGAAACAGTGTCGCTTCATTCCACACCTGATGATTCCTTGTGGCTGGTGACTTTGAACGGGAGCCAGGGATTTCATCCAGACCCAACCTATCTACTGAAATTTCAATTCAAACCATATAGGAAGAGGATTGAGTTACTATTAAATTGTATTAATTGCCTCCTGTACTAAACAGTTTTGACAGGAATCTATTTTAATTCTTTCTTGTGTATAACTTATTACAGTGACAGTAGATGGTACTTTGGTTAAGTGAATGATTGACCAGAATTCAGATTTTACTGTTTTCTGACATATTTTCATTTATTACTTCCCTTGCACAAATCCCTGCTAACATCGACAGGTTACAAATGCATCACACATGCTATCTGTGTACCTAAAGGTCTTGTGTTTAGAAAAGACACAGTCCAGGAGTCACATTCCAGGTGCCAGATTTTCTCCTGAGAGGCAAGAATCAGGAGGCGGCTTCAGATCCAGATTCCAAACCTGCCTCTGTCACCAGCTTGCCGGAAAACAGGATTTTCTGGGTTTTGGGGCCTTAACTGGCCTGGATACAGGTCTTCCATCCAATTAGGCAGACCCAAAGTGGGAATGGAGGTGGGCTGTCTATGGAAGGGGCAGGTTAAAAGGTCCATTTCCGTTCCACAGAAAAATCCAGCTCTGCTGTTTTCTAATGAACATTCCATCCAATCTAATGACAGGTTAGGCAAATTTACAGAATCTCAGAATTGTTACAGTGCAGAAGGAGGCCATTTGGCCCATTGTGTCTGCACCGACTCTCTGAAAGAGCAATTCACTTAGTGCCATTCCCCTGCCTTCTCCCGGTAACCCTGCACATCCTTCCTTTTCAGGTAACAGTCTAATTCCCTTTTGAATGCTTCCATTGAACCTGCTTCCACGGTAAACTCAGACAGTGCATTCCAAACCCTAACCATTTGCTGTGTGAAAAAGTTTTTTTCTCATATTGCTTTTGCTTCATTTACCACTTACTTTAAATCTGTGATCCAAGTCATGAGGTTACAGATTGTGGTTGTATGCAATTCTGCTGCTGCTGATGGCCCACAGTGCCTCATGAATGCCCTGTCTTGAGTTGTTAGATCTGTTCAAAATCTATCCCATTTAGCACAGTGGCAGTGCCACACAACACAATGAAGGGTATCCTCAATGTGAAAGCGGAACTTTGTCTCCACAATGACTGTGCAGTGGTCACTCCTACCGATACTGTCGTGGGCAGATGCATCTGCAGCAGGGAGGTTGGTGAGGATAGTGTCAAGTATGTATTTCCCTCACTTCCTGCTGCAGACCCAGCCTAGCAACTACGTCCTTTAGGACTCAGTCAGCTCGGTCAGTAGTGGTGCTACCGAGCCACTCTTGGTGATGGACATTGAAGTCCCCCACCCAGAGTACATTCTGTGCCCTTGCCACCCTCAGTGCTTCCTCCCAGTGGTGTTCAACATGGAGGAGCACTGATTCATCAGCTGAGGGAGGGCAGTATGTGGTAATCAGCAGGAGTATTTCCTTGGCCATGTCTGACCTGATGCCATGAGACTTCATGGGGGCCAGAGTCGACGCTGAGGACTGTATACCACCGTGTTGCCACCTCTGCTGGGCCTGTCCTGCCGGTGGGACAGGACATACCCCGGGATAGTGATGGTGGTGTCTGGGACATTATTTTTAAGGTGCCTAGGTTGATGCCAGGTGGTCATTACTTATTTGTGACTTTGTAGCAGTTTGATACAACTGAGTGGCTTGCTAGGCCATTTCAGAGGGCATTTTAAGAGTCAACCACATTGCTGTGGGTCTGGATTCACATGTAGGCTAAACCAGGTAAGGAGAACAGATTTCCTTCCCTGAAGGGATTAGTGAACCAGATGGCTTTTTTATCTGACTTTTAATTCCAGATTTTTATTGAATTCAAATTCCACCATTTGCTGTGGCAGGATTCGAACCCGGGTTCCCGGAGCACTAGTCCACAGACAATACCACTACACCATCGCCTCCCCTATTTTAAGTACAGGCAGCCTCCTCCTTTTCAATTTTAAATCCTTCTAGTGTCTGAGTTACCTCCTCTTTCACCACCACCTGAGTAGCATCTTCTTCCTTACTATAGACAGTTACAAAGTATTCATTTAATACATTAGCTATGCCCTCTGCCTCCATGAGTTAATCCCCTTTTTGGTCCCTAGTTGGCCCTGCTCCTCCCTTTGCCATCCTTTTACTATTTATATGCCTATAGAAAGAGTTTGAGATTCCCTTTTATGTTGGCTGCCAGTCTTTTTTCATACTCCCTCTTTGCTTCTCTTATTTGCTTTTGGACCTCCCCACTGAACCTTTTTTTATTCAGTCTCCTTCTCAATTGTATTTTCTTCCTGACATCAGTCATAAGCACACTTTTTCTTCGTTATCTTAATTTCTATCTCTTTTGTCATCCAGGATGCTCTGGATTTGTTTGTCCTACCTTTCCCTTTTTAGGGAATATACCTTGACTGTGCCCAAACAATCTCTTCTTTGAAGATAGCCCATTGTTCAGCTACTGTTTTTCCTGCCAACCTTGACTCCAATTTATTTAGCCCAGATCCATTCTTACCCCTTTGAAGTTGGCTTTCCCCCAGTTAATTATTCTTACTCTGGATTAGTCTTTGTCCTTTTCCATAGCCAACCTAAACTTTATGATACAATGATCATTGTCCCCTAGGTGTTCTCCTACTGACCCTTGATCCACTTGGCCCACCTCATTCCCAAGAACCAGGTCTAGCTTCCTTTCTCGTTGGACTGGAAGCACGCTTCTGTAGAAGAAGAATACAAACTTTATTCATACCATCCTCAAACGTACTGCATTCCAGATAATCAATGGTTGTACTCAGCAAATATTTTGCAGGAAATAGGCACACATAAACTATTTAAATATCTTTAAATGTGTACCATTTTATCAGAGCTAGTACACAGAAGAGGGAACAATTACATCAAATTTTGTCACTTTAAACATTCCAGTAGGTTATTACTAGAAGATATGTTTGAAACATAAGTTTAAAGCTTCACTTATCAAATGCTAAGTGCAATACAAGGAGAATTTGAATTTATACCTGTTAATTCTGAGAGGCAAAACCATTTTGCTTACCTTTTAAAACTCTTCCTGCCTCCATTTCATGGTTGTAACCTCCATGCAGCTGGTCTGATGCCAGACAGCTGCTGAGCTCCAGCTGCCTCACTGGGAATTAAAAAAAACTACCAGAGGCAGGCTCTTAAAGCCCACAACCATGTAAATTAGCTCCTTAATAGGAGCAGGCCTGTTCAGGGCCTGTTCAGGGCCTGTTCAGGGCCTGTTCAGGGCCCGCTCTCTCCCTGGCTCTTTGGAAAATGGGAGAGGGCAGAAATGAAGCCGGGCCTCCCAGCCACACAGCTCAGAGGCCATTTTTTTCTAGGGCCCACCTCTACTTCTGTCCAACTGGGGCTGGGAAAATCCAGCCCCAGGTGTCAAACAACGGACATCATATTCTAGATGTCGCACTTACCAGGGTGTCATACATCAGACATCATTCCAAACGTCACACACCTGACAGCATGCTCCAAACATCAGACTACAGACGTCACACACTCGACAAATATCCTAGACGTCACTTGCACCAGAAAGTAAGATCTCAAGCAGTGCACACAAGATGGCACATGACACACCAGGTATCACATACCAGAAGTCACACACCACAGTCACATACCAGGTGTCAGACATCACAAACATCACATACCAGATATCACATTTCATTACAAATGTAAAACAATCTTAATGAAAATAAGAGAGAAAAACTATTGTTGACCAAGAATATTCCAATTTGCAATTAAACTCTGGTTGACGTCACCACATTAACTTAACAGGACCGACACATCGGTAGAATCATCGATGTATTATTCATGCATCCCAGGGAAATACACTGTTTCAATGGTGGGCGGGCTCTCATTCGCCCGCCATGCCATCATTTTGCCGCTTCATCACCCTGGGCACCATATTTAAAGTGCAGCTGCGCACACAGCTTTCAGTGCGTCCAGCCCGAGAGGCAAAACGACTGCAGCCCCCAGATTCAATGATGCATCCCTTGAGTACTTTTTGGATGTCATGGAGGCCCACAGTGATGTCCTCTACCCCATCTATGGCCACAGGATGGGCAGCAACATCATCAATCTGGCTTGGGAGGTGGTGGCAGTGGTGCAAAAGAGGACAGCCAGCCTGTGTCGTAAGAAGATAAATGATCTCTTCCGTTCCACCAGGGTAAGTCACTTTTCCCATCACTTTCAACTCACACACTCACAAACCCATCACACATCCACAGGGATCTCACTCACTGCCGGTTCAAGGGACATCACCATTCATTGTCTCACACTCACTGTCATTGTCCTCATCCCGTCCATGGGACCACTCACCACACACACATGCCAAGCATACTTATTGATCTGGCCTGGCCGGCGTCCTGCTTACACTCTCTCCATCTGTATTCATGCAGGACAAGCTGGCACACAACCAAAAGGAGAGAGTTGAGGATTGTCAGATCAGCCATGATCTCATTAAATGGCCTATTTCTGCTCCTACGTCTTACGGTCCTATGGTCTTAGGTCACAGACTGGTGGAGGAATGCCTGAACTCAGTGTCCTCATGGACTTTGAAAATAGAGCCATCCAGCTGGCCGGCGAGGATCTTCCTGTGCTGATAGTGAGGTCGGTGGTGATCTACCAAGTGAGGATCCAGCAGTGCAACATCCATCAGACAACCATGCTGTGACTGATGTGTCCTGTTACACAGGCCACTGTCATGCACTAATTATCTCTCCTTGCTTTTGAAGGCACATCTGCCAAACAGCCAACGGAGGCCATGACCCAGGGCCTCCAATCAAGCCCCAAAGAAACCTCTAAAGAGGAATCCGGAGGCACACTCCTTGAAGTCCCATCACAGCACTCACCCACACCGTCCTCCAGCACAGAGACACACACCTCAGTGGGACCTAGCTTTCGAGATCACAATCTGGTGAGCACATTGCACTGTCTGATCCACAGCCGGCGGCAGCAGGGACTTCCCAGGTGTCCGGCACTCAGAGGACTGCTGAAGGCCAGAAACCTGCTGAGTCCTGATCAGATCACAAGCCTCTGGATTCGGTCATGTCTCAGTTGCTGGAGCTGCAAAGGCAAACTTGGTAAAATCAGAAAGGGATGTCCGCTGCACTCCTCTGATTGCAAGGCATGATGGAGGAGTCTCTCAGCCTTCAGTCTGAGGTGATAGCGCCAGCATGCCAACACACTGAGGTCAACACTGGTAGGAAGGTGGCTGCCATGGAGGCCTTGGTCCAGGATGTCGCTCCTGCACTGCTGCGCGGGTTCAACTCCATCACTGATGCCATAGTTGGCCTCTACATTGTGTACGCGAGAGGGGGGTGGGGCAGCTCGATCTCACTCCAGCTTTTCCTTCTCCTCAAGGAGTTAGCCAGGAGCCCTTGGCCACCCATAGGGAGGAGGATCAGCAGGTGTACAACCCGGACCCACCCACCCAGGGACTCTGGGAGTGTCAGGCCCATCCGAATGCCCTCTTCCTGTGACCCCAGCAGCTCCAGCTCCACATGTCGAGGAGGGTGCCACTGCCACACAGCAGAGCCCCAAAAGCAGGCCAGGGCCCTCCAGGTCTTGGCCCACCAGAGGACACCCACCATGGTCATCACAGACAGGGCGTAGCAGTCAGCAGTCTACCTCCACCTCCACTGTGGAATTTCCGAGGAGCACTGAGTGCCTGTAGCAGAAGGGCTAGGAAGATGCTGGGGTCTGGTGTCAATCACTTGTACTTAATGTTCACTCTTGTAAGTAAACTCCCAAGAACGTCTCCTTGCCTGTGGATCCTTGTTCTGATGAGCATTGTTCATGGCACTCAGATGTGAAACCTTCCAGCACAAGAAAAAGGCAGGTGTTTCAGTCCAGGGCCTCTTCCCTGTGCTCTGTGCAGCCTTCAGACCAAAGTGATGGTCCGGCTCCACATTCATTGGACACATTAGTGATGCCTGAACCTCGACAGTGCTTATCGTTGCTGCCAGAATGTTGTGGCCAGATGCCACTGAGTTCTGTCATTCTCTCTGTGCTCTCAGCACCTTTTAGATGGGGCTGGCCCCCAACTCTTCAGCATCTGTAACCAGTGATGCTGTGCTCCTGAAAGGGTCAGGTGCTGAAGGCTGACAAAGGATCAGATGCTTTTAAAGTTTCATGACTGCGTCGCCATGATATGACCCTGATCACAGAATGTAAGCGAGCTGCCCTCGGCCAGACAGGAGTTGGACATTCACAGAGGCTATGTGACGATCTATGGAGTTTCCTCACTGCATGTTGTCATCATCCTCCTGCAATTGAGCAACTATTTGGGCCTCCACTGCATCTCCATGACAGGAGCATTATCACAGAGGGTATGTACGCTGCCAAAGCATGTCGTCATCATCCTTCACAAATCTAGCAGCTATGAGGGCCCCCCGAGTGCACGTGCCTTGTCTGGCCAGTGTGAGGGCCTCATCCCATCATCGTCACCTTTGAGGGCCTCCTCACCCTCATACCATTGATGTCCTCCACATCAGAGGAGATGTGCAGCTCCTCCATCTCCTCCTCAGCCAGCTCCTCTCCCCGTTGCAGCGCCAGGTTGTAAAGGGCACAGCAGGCGACGATGATGAGTGACACCCTCTGTGGATTGTATTGCAGGGCTCCACTAGACCGGTCCAGGCATCGGAACCTCATTTTCAGCATCCCGATGATTTGCTCCATCAAGTTGCGAGTTGCAGCATGAGCCTTGTTATATCTTCGCTTTGCTGCAGTCTGAGGCTGCCACATGGGTGTCATCAGCTACGTTCTCTGTGGGTAGCCCTTGTCCCTGAGGAGTCATCCCTTCCATCTGTGGACCCTGGAAGACTTCAGGGATCTGTGAGTGACTGAGAATGGAGGAGTCATGGACACTCCCTGGAAACCGTGTGCACACCTGAAGGATGTGTTTGTGGTAGTCACACACCAGCTGCAAATTCAGCAAATGGAAGTCCTTGCAATTGGCATTGTTGGCTGCTTGTTGTGAAGGAGATCTGAGCGCCATGTGAGTGAAGTCGATTGCACCCTGCACCTATGGGAAACCCAGGATCTGGACAAATCCAATTGCTCTTGCACTCTGGCTGTCCTGGTCCTGGGCGAAATGCACAAAGTTGCTTGCCCTCATGAAGATGGTATCCGTGATATCCCACAGAGTTCACCTGTGGAGCCCTGAAAGGAGCCACTGACATCAAAGTTGAGGGCCGTGGTCACTTTCACGGCCACTGTCAGTGGGCACCCTCCATGTCCCCGTGGTACCAAATCCTGCAGAAGGTGGCAGATGTGACTGACCAGTTCCCTAGACATGTGCAGTCTTCAGTGACACTGGTTCTCGGTCATCTGTAGGAATGAAAGGCGGCGTCTGTAGACCCTGAGTTTAGCTGTTTAGCTCGCTGTGGCTCTTTGGCGGTGTGTGTAGGAGCCCCATCCATCCCTTTTTCCTCCCTCTGCACAGGCAGGCACCTCAGCCGCTCGCTACTCTGTCATCTTTGCTCTCTGTTTGCCACGAGGCATACAGCTAGTTCACCAGGCTCCATGCTCCTGATCTACTCCTCCTGCAGGATGAAAGAGAGAGATGTGTGGGTTAGCTTGGGTGTTCTATGAACCTCTCTTGGTTAACTCTGAAGGCCCCTTAACGCATCCCAGAGATGCTGGCCACCACTTGGATGGCCAGGGTTTAGTGCATTGCATGGCTGCCCCCATCCACCTCCACCCCACTCCACCTGACCAATTGGCGGCAGCCGTGCCCATTGGACTGCATGCTGTGCTCTCAGCTCAGGCTCAGGGATTCTCCTAACCCACAATGCAAGGCTGCACTGTTGGCTTGAACCATGGGGGAGACTGGTCCAAACCAGAATGATGGCATTGCAAGGGGCTGTGAGCACCTCCACCAGTGACTGCTCTATGGCCAGCTTTAGCAAGGAGATTGTACAATGTGCCCAGTCATCCAAGTGTTCTGCAATCCACTAAAATGCTCATTAGTTTGCAGTCTGTGCCCGAAGGGTGAAATGTTCTGGATCACTTGGTGGCACTTTCATGCCTCTGCATTGCTTGAGTGGGCAGGTAAGCTAGAGCCCTTACCCCACACCTCCCCCAAGTCATCTCAACCACTGGGCATCCCTTGCCCCCTCCAATGCGTCAACCCTTGCAAGTGCTGCGCAACGTTACTGTGCACTCACACCCCAAGTTCCTCTCAAAATGCAGCCCACCAAGTGCACGCCCTATATATGCTGTTGTGACGTCAACATGGGCGGACGATCCAGCGGGGGGGATGATTTTGACGGGCTCACCTTATAATGATATGCAGAAGTATTACAGTGTGTTCTCGATGTCCAATGGTAGGAAATGCGGCCCAACATCAACAGGCTGAGCGGACAATCACAAACTGGTTTCATGACATCGTGAAATCAGTTTTTGGCCTTCTGGCCATATTGTCTGCTCACGCTGCCAAACATGCCCGACTCCAGCGGGCACAGAAAATTCTGCTCATCGTGGTCCTAAAGCTGGATAGCACCTTTTAGCAACAAGAAAGACTTACATTTATATAGCGTCTTTCACAACCTCAGGCCAGCTGAAAGAGCTTTGCAGTGAATGAAGTACGTTTGATTCAAAAGCAAAATACAAAATCTGAATTAAATACAGAAAATGCTGGAAATACTTAGCAGGTTGGTAGCATCTGTGGAGAGAGAAACAGAGTTAACATTTCAGGTTGATGACCTGTCATCAGAACTTTTACTGTTGTAATGTAGGAAACACAGAAACCAATTTGTGTACAGGCACAAACAGCAATGGGATTATCAACAAATAATCTGCTTTATTGATGCAGCCAGATCATACATTGCATATTACACATCTCCAATTTACTGAGCAATGCCACATACACCAGATCTACTAATAGATTTTCCAAGTGATGCAATGTAAAAAAGGCAGTTTAAAGAAAGTATTTTTAACTGAAGGAATCTTTCAAATGACTTCCATTTTCCAGGATTGGAATCCATCCATCAATTTTAGAAATCATAATTTATTCAAAAGATCAAGAGGAATTTATGGTGCTACATCAAGTACTGGCTGTTTGCAGTTTCAGATCCAAAATGGCCACACTTGCAATGCTACAGGGAGGAACATCATAATAGAAGAAAACTTTTTGACCCCTCAAGCCAATTCAATTTTTTATATTCATTCATGGGATGTGGGCTTCACTGACTTTATTACCCATCCCTACTTGCCCTTGAGAAGGTGGTGGTGAGCTGCCTTCTTGAACCGCTGCAGGTCTTGTGGTGTATGTACACCCACAATGCTGTTTGGGTAGGAGTTCCAGGATTCTGACCCAGTGACAGAGAAGGAATCTCGATATAGTACCAAGTCAGGATGTGATTTGGAGGGAAACTTCCAGGTGGTGGTGTTCCCATGCATCTGCTGCTCTTGTCCTTCTAGCTGGTAGAGGTTGTGGGTTTGGAAGGTGCTGTTCAAGGAGCCTTCGTGAGCTACTGAGTTGAATTTAATTAGATCTTGCTGATTTGAACACAACTCCATTTACCTCTTCCGCTCTATATTCTTTGATATATTTATCTAACAAAAATCTAACAATCTCAATCTTGAAAATTCCAATTATCCACAGCCTTTTGGGGATGAGAATTCCAGATTTCTGCTATTTATTTGCTAGAAAATGCTTCCCAATTTCCTTCCTTAATGGCCTAGTTGTAATTTTAAGGTTATTCCTCCTTTTTTTCCTGGGGAGTCTCCTGCTGTAGCTGAATTCTGATACAGTAGTTGCTTTAGGAGTCTGGTGTCAGGCGTATGAATGCCATGTCCCACTCACCACAGCTGGTTTTCAGTGATTAGCACCTCGATGGCTTGTGAGAGGGAGCTCCTGTTGGACTGCCTTTCTTGCCACCTGATTTGGAGGATCTTGTGAAGGCACCGCTGGTGGCACTTGTCTAGGTGCCTGCTATAGGTCGCCCAAGTCACTGAAGTATATAGCAGTGCAGGGATCACTGCTGCCTGGTAAACCAGGACCTTAGTCTCAGCTTTGAGATCCTGCTGCTCAAATCCTCTTTTCCTGAGTCAGCCGAAGGCTAAGCTGGCACACTGGAAGCAATGATCACCACAATTGCCTCAAAAAAATACAAGCCTAGTGAATGCCACCTGCCCTCATCATTTAAGCCTCTAATCGTTCTGATGAATCTGCGCTGCACCACTTCTAAGCTCAATATGCCATCCCTGAGGTGCCATATGCAAATACTCTAGATAGGATCTAACTAAGCTTTATGTTTTGGTTATCAGGTTTGATTTGTCCAGCAAATGCTAGCTGCGGCCTTGATATTAGCACATTAGTTGGTACTTGAAACAATACAGACAGAAAGAGACCAGTTTACTGAACAAACACTGGTGCTTTATTGCAACTAAGAACAGAGCACTAACACCATGTGTGCTTCTTCAATCACCTCCAGCTCTAGACTTCCTGTTACCCAAGAAGCCTGTACTGTGTAGCGATTGGTCAATACAGTCACATGGTCAACTAACTACATTCTCTTAAAGTAACATAGCCCCCCACTTTACCACATCCCTCCCCCTTTACTTGAAAGTACAATTGACAAGCATTACAACATCCCAATTATTTACATGAATAACTATTTACAAGTCAAGTCTCTCAGGAGGCTTCCTCTGACGTGTCGAGCGTTGTAGCTCAACGGCCTTGGCTGATTTTTCCGAGACCCCTTCTCAGGGGTCAACTGCCCACCAAGCTCTTTGGTGGAAGCAGGCAAGTTTGTGTCTTCGGCCGTCTCGGGTCCAATAGGCCCTATCGGTACTTCCAAGTCATGTGACATTTCCTCCACGTGCGGCGCCGACTCCAAGGCAAATGATGAGGCATTCCTTCTTGTGGGACTGCCTCTCTTTTCTGGAGATGATCTACGTGCTGTCCAATTATTTGGCTGTTTGCCAATACATTACAGTAGAGAGGTCCAGTCACGGCATTCACTTTGCCTAATAGCCAATTTGGCCCATCTCCAAAGTTCTTCGCGAGAACTGTACTTCCCACTGTGAAACTTCTTTTAGGGTTCTGGACATCATGTCTAGCCTTCTGGGCCTCTTGGCTTCTCTCCACCCTCCCCCCCAAAATTCGGCCTGATAAGAGTTAGACTGGTGCAGAGATCTCCCTTTATTAGTAATTCATGGGGGCAATACCGGTGGTCATGTGTGGCATTGTCCAGTATGTGAACAGGAACTGTGACGATCTGGTGCTTTTGGAATCCCCGTCATCCCAGACTTAGTAGTTTAGACTGCCCACTCAGCCAAACCATTAGAGGTGGAGTGGTAAGGCGAGGTTTTGATATGAGTTAATCCGTTGAGGGTTGTAAACCTGTGGAACTCCTCGCTAGTAAATGCAGTCCCGTTGTCTGACATGAGTACCTCTGGTAACTCATGCACCACAAAACTCTGTCGCAAATGGTCTATGGTGGCAGCAGACATGGGTGACCAGACATCCATCTACTTGGAGTGGGCTTCTATTAGTAAAAGGAACATTGTGCCCAAGAAGGGCCCCATGTAGTTGACATGGAGGTGGGCCCATGGCCATCCTGGCCATTCCCAGGGGTGCAATGGAGCTAAGGGGGGTAGCTTTTGTACCTGTTGGCATTGAAGACAACTTTTGATTAGGGTTTCAATGTCTGCATCCATCCCTGGCCACCACAAGTAGCTGCACGTGAGCATCTTCATCCTACTAATGCCAGGATGAGCACTATATAATTCAGCCAGTAATGGCCTTCGCCCTCTCAGGGGCACGATAACCCTTGCTCCCCAGGCCAATATGCCGTCCTGGCAGGGGAGCTCGTATCTGCAATTGAAATAGGGCTTCATGCCATCAGACTTTGGCCTGCCTGAACATCCATTCAGGACCTGCTCCCGGACATGTGATAAAAGTCAATCTTGGCTTGTCCACTCACGGATTTGTCTGGCCTGGAAAGGGGAGGAATCCAAAAAATTTAGCACTAAGGCAAGTTCCTGGGGAATTTGAGCCTTCATGTTGTTATTTGGCAGAGGGAGGCGGCTCAGCGCATCAGCATGTGCGATTTGGCTTCCCAATCGGTGAATATAAGTGTATTCATAAGCAGCCAATATCAGTGCCCACCTCTGGATGCGAGCAGATGCAATGGGGGGTATCAACTTATCCTCTCCAAATAATCCCAGCAGATGCTTGTGGTTGGACATAATGTGAAAATGGTGACCATGGAGGTATTGATGGAATTTCGAACAACAAACACAACAGACAAGCCCTCCTTCTATATTTGAGAATATCATTGCTCTGCAGCACTTGGCATGCGAGATGTATAACCAATGGGTTGTTCAGAGCCATCCGCCATCCGATGTGAAAGTACAGCCCTTACTCCATAAGGGGACGCATTGCAAGTTAAAATGAATTCTTTCTTTGGGTCAAAGTGGACCAGTAGGGCCAATGATCTTAACAATTGCCTTACCTTCAGAAACGCATCCTGGTGCAGAACTTGCCAAATTTATTTATGGTTTTTCTTAAGCAATGCGTATAATGGAGCCAGTACGGTTGATAGATTTGGGAGAAATGGCCCATAATAGTTTATTATGCCTAAGAAGGCCTTAAGTTCTGTAGTGTTTCTCGGTGCAGGTGCCTCGCAAGTAGCTTTGACCTTTTCTTCTGCAGGACGCAGGCCCTGCTTGTCGATCTTATGGCCCAAGTAAACTACCTCTTTGGCTTTGAAAATACATTTTTCTCGTTTCAAGCTCACCCAACTTGTGAGAAGCGTTTCAGCACCTCCTCCAAATTAGCTAAGTGTTCTTTGTCAGTTCGTCAAGTGACAAAGACATCATCCAGATAAATAATGACATGGGGCAGTCCCTGAAGCAGATTTTCCATGGTACGCTGGAAAATAGCACATGCCACTGAGACCCCAAAGGGTAGTTGAGTATATCGATACAATCTTCGATGTGTATTAATAGTTACGAATTCCCCAGAGCCTTCATCCAACTCTACCTGCTGGTAGGCATGGCTCATGTCGAGTTTTGAATATGTGATGCACCCCACCAATTTTGAATATACTTCAATCTTCGCTATCGGGTGTCTATCAAGTTTGGCCACTCTGTTCACAGTTAACTTATAGTCACCGCATAAGCGAACATTTTTGTCTGGCTTCAGTAAAGGAACTATGGGTGCCGCCACTCAGAAAATGGCACCGGTTGTAAGATACCCAACTTTTCCAGCCTGTTTATCTCAGTCTCAACCTTGTCCCATAGAGCTTAAGGATCTGGTCTGGCTCTGATAAATCTGGGGGTTGAGTTAGTGTCTACGCGGATTTTGGCTTGTAGCCCATGAATCCTTCCTAGCTCATCACTGAAAATGGAAGCGTACTTTTGTAACAATTCCTGTAAGTTGCTTGTTCTGATTTGAAAAATCTTGGCCCATTGCTATTTAATCCTTTTGAGCCAGTTGCGACAAGTTAAATTAGGGCCTGCCCCAGCTACTACTATAAGGGGTAAATTTGCAGACTGATCCCCATACTGCACCAGAACTTGACGTATCCCTTTCACTCTTATTTCTTCGCCCATATATGTTTTTAATTTAATGTCTGATTCTTGCAAACTTAAAGGATGGACTCCTTTATTCAAGTGTCTGAACGTACGTTCTCCTATGATAGACATTGATGCCTCAGGACCGGCCTCCATCTTGATGGGTTGTTCATTGGCTTTAATAACTACCTGGATTGGCCCAGTTCTACCCACTTTCAGGTTGTATAATGAATAGATGTCAGATTCTTCTTCCTCTGGTTCTTCAACGAGACAGATTTCGCGATTTCTACCTTTGTTTTTAAAATGCTGTCTCAGCCTATCTTGACAGTGCCACATTATGGAAAAACTCAGCAGGTCTGGCAGCATCGGCAGAGGAGAGCACAGTTGACGTTTCGAGTCCTCATGACCCTTCAACAGAACTAAGTAAAAATAGGAAAGGGGTGAAATATAAGCTGGTTTAAGGGGGTGGGGGGGGGGGTTGTTGGGACAAGCAGCCAGTAATAGGTGGAGATAACCAAAAATGTCACAGACAAAAGCGCAAAGAGGTGTTGAAGGTGGTGATATTATCGAAAGGAATGTGCTAATTAAGAGTAGAAGGCAGGACAGACGAGGTACAGATAGCTCTAGTGGGGGTGGGGGAATACTAAAAGGTAGAGATAAACAATGGGTGGAAATACATTTAAAAATAGATGGGAAAAGAAAAATCTATATAAATTATTGGAAAAAACAAAAAGGAGGGGGAAGAAACGGAAAGGGGGTGGGGATGGAAGAGAGATTTCAAGACCTAAAATTGTTGAACTCAATATTCAGTCCGGAAGGCTGTAAAGTGCCTAGTTGGAAGATGAGGTGCTGTCCCTCCAGTTTGCGTTAAGCTTCACTGGAACAATGCAGCAAGCCAAGGACAGACATGTGGGCAAGAGAGCAAGGTGGAGTGTTGAAATGGCAAACGACAGGGAGGTCTGGGTAATGCTTGGGGACAGACCGAAGGTGTTCTGCAAAGCGATCACCCACTCTGCATTTGGTCTCTCCAGTGTAGAGGAAACCGCATTGGGAGCAACGAATGCAGTAGACTAAGTTGAGGGAAGTGCAAGTGAAAAGCTGCTTCACTTGAAAGGAGTGTTTGGGCCTTTGGACGGTGAGGAGAGAGGAAGTGAAGGGGCAGGTGTTGCATCTTCTGCGGTCGCATGGGAAGGTGCCGTGGGAGGGAGTTGAGGAGTAGGGGGTGATGGAGGAGTGGACCAGGGTGTCACGGAGGGAACGATTCCTACGGAATGCCGCCGGGGGGGTGAAGGTAAGATGTGTTTGGTGGTGGCATCATGCTGGAGTTGGCGGAAATGGCGGAGGATGATCCTTTGAATGCGGAGGCTGGTGGGATGATAAGTGAGGACAAGTGAGGACTATCATGTTTCTGGGAGGGAGGAGAAGGCGTGAGGGCGGATGCGCGGGAGATGGGCCGGACACAGTTGAGGGCCCTGTCAACCACCGTCAGTGGAAAACCTCGGTTAAGGAAGAAGGAGGACATGTCAGAGGAACTGTTTTTGAAAGTGGCATCATCAGAACAGATGCAACAGAGGCGAAGGAACTGAGAGAATGGGATGGAGTCCTTACAGGAAGTGGGTTGTGAGGAGCTGTAGTCGAGGTAGCTGTGGGAGTTGGTAGGCTTGTAATGGATATTGGTGGACAGTCTATCACCAGAAATTGAGACAGAGAGGTCAAGGAAGGGAAGGGAAGTGTCAGAGATGGACCATGTGAAAATGATGGAGGGGTGGAGATTGGAAGCAAAATTAATAAATTTTTCCAGGTCCCGACAAGAGCATGAAGCAGCACCGAAGTAATCATCGATGTACCGGAGAAAGAGTTGTGGGAGGGGGCCGGAGTAGCACTGGAACAAGGAATGTTCCACATACCCCATAAAGAGACAGGCATAGCTGGGGCCCATGTGGGTACCCATAGCCATACCTTTTATTTGGAGGAAGTGAGAGGAGTTAAAGGAGAAATTGTTCAGTGTGAGAACAAGTTCAGCCAGACGGAGGAGAGTAGTGGTGGATGAGGATTATTCGGGCCTCTGTTCGAGGAAGAAGCAGAGAGCCGCCAGACCATCCCAGTGGGGGATGGAGGTGTAGAGGGATTGGACGTCCATGGTGAAGAGGAGGCGGTTGGGGCCAGGGAACTGGAAATTGTTGATGTGACGGAAGCTGTCAGAAGAATTACGGATGTAGGTGGGAAGGGACTGGACAAGGGGAGAGAGAAGTGAGTCAAGATAATGAGAAATGAGTTCTGTGGGGCAGGAACAGGCTGACACGATCGGTCTGCTGCGGGACAGTCCTGTTTGTGGATTTTGGGTAGGAGGTAGAAGTGGGCCGTCCAAGGTTGGGCGACTATCAGGTTGGTAGCTGTGGAAGGAAGATCTCCAGAGGAGATGAGGTCAGTGAAAGTCCTGGAAACAATGTCTTGATGTTCAGTGGTGGGGTCATGGTCCAGGGAGAGGTAGGAGGAAGTGTCTGCGAGTTGACGCTCAGCCTCCGCGAGGTAGAGGTCAGTGCGCCAGACAACAACAGCACCACCCTTGTCAGCAGGTTTGATGACAATGTTGGGGTTGGACCTGAGAGAATGGAGTGCAGTAAGTTCAGAGAGAGACAGGTTAGAATGGGTGAGAGGAGCAGAGAAATTGAGACGACTAATGTCACGCCGACAGTTCTCAATGAAAAGATCAAGAGAAGTTAAGAATCCAGAGGGAGGGGTCCAGGTGGAGGGAGAATATTGGAGGTGGGTAAAAGAATCTGTTGAACGGGGAGAGGACTCCTGCCCAAAGAAGTGAGCACGGAGACGAAGGCGGCAGAAAAAGAGTTCAGCATCGTGCCGAGCCCGAAATTCATTGAGATGAGGGCGTAAGGGTATGAAACTAAGTCATTTGCTGAGCACTGAACGTTCAGCGTCGGAGAGGGGAAGGTCAGGGGGTATGGTGAATACACGGCCGGGGCTGGGATTGGAAGACGGGATGGGGACAGAGGGACAGGCAGGGGTGGAGGGTCCTGGATGGGTGTTGGTGTCGATGAGTTGTTGGAGCTTGCGTTCCTTAGCACTTGAGAGAAAGAGAACACTGCTTGCTTGTCCCTACAACCTCCCCCATCCCCCCCACCTTAAACCAGCTTATATTTCACCCCTCTCCTATTTTTACTTAGTTCTGTTGAAGGGTCATGAGGACTTGAAACGTCAACTTTGTTCTTCTCCGCCGATGCTGCCAGACCTGCTGAGTTTTTCCAGGTATTTCTGTTTTTGTTTTGGATTTCCAGCATCCGCAGTTTTTTGTTTTTATGAAAAAGTTTCTTGTTGAGGCGTCGGATGAGACGAAAAATAAAATGAAACTGGGGGCATGCGCAGCTTTGAAAAAGGGTGCAGTGGTGCTGCTGGAGGGAGAGGTCAAGTGTGTTCATATGACGGCGCATGGCACTGAGTGTGGATCTCAGAATGCGACGGGAACAGCAGTCCGAGGAACGTTGTATGTCCCGGAGATACCTGTAATCCTGGGTGGGTTCGAAACATGAGGGATGGAATTTCAGTTGAAATCCACGTGGGGTAAGTCGGAGACGGAGACGGTCACTGAGAAAGGAAATATGGCTGTGAAAGCGGGTTTTAGTAAACACCTTGTCAAACACCAGGAGAGAAATGGAAAGCAATGAAGGTGAACAAGGCAAAAGAGAGAAAAGAAAATCCTGACGGAGAGAAGAGCAATACTTCTTCAAGGTAGGCATTGCTTGAAGAGAAGTGGCAGTCAATTAAATACAGAGATAAAAGCAAAAAACTGCGGATGCTGGAAATCCAGAACAAAAACAGAAACAGAAATACCTGGAAAAACTCAGCAGGTCTGGCAGCATCGGCAGAGGAGAGCACAGTTGACGTTTCGAGTCCTCATGACCCTTCAACAGAACTAAGTAAAAATAGGAAAGAGGTGAAATATAAGCTGGTTTAAGGGGTGGGGGGGGTTGTTGGGACAAGCAGCCAGTAATAGGTGGAGATAACCAAAAATGTCACAGACAAAAGCGCAAAGAGGTGTTGAAGGTGGTGACATTATCTAAAGTAATGTGCTAATTAAGAGTAGAAGGCAGGACAGACGAGGTACAGATAACTCTAGTGGGAGTGGGGGAATACTAAAAGGTAGAGATAAACATGGGTGGAAATACATTTAAAAATAATGGAAATAGGTGGGAAAAGAAAAATCTATATAAATTATTGGAAAAAACAAAAAGGAGGGGGAAGAAATGGAAAGGGGGGTGGGGATGGAGGAGAGAGTTCAAGATCTAAAATTGTTTAACTCAATATTCAGTCTGGAAGGCTGTAAAGTGCCTAGTCGGAAGATGAGGGTGCTGTTCCTCCAGTTTGCGTTGAGCTTCACTGGTTGTCTGATGGATGTTACACTGCTGGACCCTCGCTTGGTAGAGCACCGCTGACCTCACTGTCAGTACAGGACTGGTCCAGATCGTGGTTGGCCAGCTGGGTGGCTCTGTTTTCGACGCCTGTGAGAAGCTTGATGTCAGGCATTCCTCTACCAGTCTGTGACCTCTCCCTCTTGTTGTGTGCCAGCTTGTCCTGCATGGATAGAGATGGAGCGAGTGTAAGCAAGATGCCTGCCAGGTCAGATGATAAGTATGCCTGGCATGTGTGGGTGCTGTGGTCCCATGGACAGGATGAGGACAATGAAGGTGTGTGTAAGAGAGTGAATGGTGCTGTCCCTTGAACTGGCAGTGAGTGAGGTTCTGGTGGATGTGTGATGGGTTTGTGAGTGTTGAGTTGAAAGTGTGAGAAGAGTGATTTACCCTGGCGGAACGGAGGAGGTTATTCATCCTCTTGTGGCACTGGGTGGCTGTCCTCCTTTGAAGGACATTGGAGCTGACCACAGTTGCCACCGTCTCCCAAACCTGGTTAGTCACACCGCTGCCCATCCTGCAGCCAGAGCAGGGGTAGAGGACATCACAGCGGGCCTTCACGGCATCCAAAAAGCATTCCAGTTAAACCTGGGGGCTGCAGTCTTTTGGCCTTTCGTGGACATTTTTCCAGCAGCAGTCGTGGACTGGAAGCACTGAGAGGTGTGCACGCAGCTTGACTTGAGCCCAGTGTGCTGAAGCGGTGAGGTGATGGTGGCGTGGCGGGCGAATGAGAGCTCATCTGCTATGGAAACGGCGTGTTTCCTGGGAATGCATAAATAATGCGGCGGGTTTGGGACGATACGGCGCGTAAACCCGCCATCGTGGCCAGCGGGTAAAACATCGTTTTACCTGCCCACTAACTCACTTAGTGCAAATCTGAGACGATTCGGCCCAGAGTTGGCTAAAGTGGACTGGGAAACTAGGTTAAAAAGTAAAACAACAGAGAAGCAGTGGCGGACATTCAAGAAGTTTTTTCATAACTCTCAACATAGATGTATTCCATTGAGAAAGAAAGAATCTACAAGAAGGTTGCACCATCTGTGGCTAACTAAGGAAATTAAGGAAAGACATATAATGCTGCAAACATTAATGTAAATCCAGAAGATTGGGAAAATTTTAGAAACCAGCAAAGGATGACTAATGGAAAATAAAGAGGGAGAAATTGGATGATGAAAGGAAACTAACAAGTAATATAGAAGCAGACAGTGAAAGCTTCTTCACGTATATAAAAGGGATAAGAGTAGCCAAAGTGAGCATTGGTCCCTTCGAGGGTGAGACTGGAAAATTAATGATGGAAACAAAGTAATGGCAGAGATTTTGAACAAGTATTTTGTATCTGTCTTTACAGTAGAGGACACAAAAAATCCCAAGAATAACAGAAAATCAAAAGGCAAGAGGGAAGGAGGAACTTAAAATAATCATGAGGCAAAAAAGTACTATGAAAACTAATAAGGCTAACAGCTGACAAGTTCGCTGGACCTGATGGCCTGCATCCAAAGGTATTAAAGGAGTTGCTGCAAGGATAGTGGATGCATTGGTTGTGACCTTCCAAAATTCCCTAGATTCTGGAAAAGTCCCAGTGCATTGGAAAACCACATATGTGACACTTGTATTTAAGAAAGGGAGGATACAGAAAGCAGGAAACTATAGGCCAATTAGTCTAACGTCTGTCATTGGGAAAATGTTGGAATTCATCATTAAGTAGGTAGTAGCAGGACATTTATAAAATCATAATATAAACAGGCAGGGTCCACATGGTTTTGTGAAAGGGGAATTATGATCGACACATTTATTAGAGTTCTTTGAGGAAATAACAAGCAGGGTGAATAAAGGGGTACCATTACATGTAGTGAATTTGAATTTCCAAAAGGCATTTTATAAGGTGCCATATAAATGGTTGCTCCACACAATAAGAGCTCATGGTGTTGGGGGTGATAAATTAGCACTGATAGAGGATTGGCTGCTACTATGCAGTAACAACACAAGTGGTATTTGCTGCTAACAGGATGCTGCTGTCAAGCCAAAAAGACATTCTGCCTATCACACAAATGAGTAATGTGTATATGAATTTCAGTGCCAGTGTAATGCTAGGTATGTAGGCCATACGTCCCAAAGACAGGTGGATCGTATCAAGCAGCATGCCCCAGCCACTGTTTGCAATGGGCAAGGTATAGACTGTACCCAGCCAGCCCATGCTTGCAAAACTGAAAACACAGTGTCCAATATTAAATGTGATTCTACGATTGGAAAACATTTGCTAAATAATCCTCAGTGTGCTAAGGATTACGCCGATGACCAATTTAAGATTGACAGTCAGGCTCGCAGTGTGGTGCCTTTGCATGTACTGGAAGGTACAAATATTAATACACAGGGCCCTGTTCTTTGCAGCCAGAAAGAACATTTACACACATTGGCCGGGATTTTCCGTGCGAGCTGGTGTTGGGCATGTTCGGTGGCATGAGCAGACATTATGGTGCGATTGGTGCTCCGCTCCGCTCACCAATGGCGGGCTGCATTTCCCGCCAAAGGACGTCGGGAACCTCATTGTAATTCTTCAGCAAATCATTATAAGGTCAGCCCGCTGGACACATTCCCCCCCCGCTGGATCATCCACCCACATCAGCAGAAAAACATGCTGACACGTTTCACAACAGCACATAAGCAATGTGCACCTGGGGGGCTGCACTTCACTCGGGGCTTCAAGGTTTGTTTGCCTACCTTGCTTCGACCAGCACTCGTAGTCATCAGCACCAGGCTTCACAGACAGCACCGCATTACTTCTAAGGGGGCTCACAGGTAGGTCTCTACCTACCAGATCAGCCATATGTGGGTGGCTTTTCAATGGCTGCAAGGCAAGGTTTTGCTTGGGGAGGGAGAAGTGGCTTCAGGCAAGGGGAGAGGCTGCAGGATGAGAGCTGTACTAGGGAAGGAGGGTATCCCAGGGTGTGTGGAGACACATGTTGATCTGTGCAAGTGGCCTCAAGATGGTGAAGGCTGAGGAGGCAGTGCCCAGAGGAGATAAGGCCAGATGGACATGTGAGGGTCTGTGTCTGACAATGGATGGTGATGTCCCTTGAGCTGGCAGTGAGTGAGATGCCAGTAAATGTGTGATGGACTTGAGTGTGTGAGTTTAGAGTGATGAGATGGTTGTCTTACCCTGGCTGCATGGATGAGATCATTCATCCTCTATCTGCATTGGATGACCAACCTCTTCTGTGCAACCTTGGCATTGATCACCACCATCATTGCCTACTAAGCCACGGCGGTAATGTAGCTGCTCCTCCTGCGGCCAGAGCGGTTGTACAGGACACCATAGTGGGCTCCATGGCGTCCAAAAGGTGCTTGAGGGCTGCAATATTCTTAACTTTTGGGGCCATATCTTCTTTGCTGCAGTCCTGGGCTAGAAGCACTGAGCGTGACTGTACTTTACATGTGGTGCCTGGCATGATGAAGAGGTGAGATGATGGTGTGGTGGGCGAATGAGAGCCCATCTGCCATGGAAACAGCATGTTTCCTGGAATGCATAAGTAATGCGGCAGGTTTGGGATGATACGGCCTGAAAACCCGCCATCGCGGCCAGTGGGTAAAATGTCATTCTACCCCCCCGCTACCGCACTAAGTGCAAATCTGGGATGATTTCACCCATTGCACCTGTTTCAGCAAGAAACAAAATAAGTGACAGCCATTCGCTGACTCATTCCTCAGAGCAATGCCTTGACCAATCAGGATCAGGTTGCCTGCTTTAGATTCATTTGTACTTCTGTCAATTTAGTGTACTGTATAGGCAGCTCATAATGTGGTCTCTTTAGGTTGGGAGACTAAATGCAGGCTGGTTCACAGATTTGTGGAAGACCTTCATTCAGTCCGTAAGCATGATCCCCAGTTTCCAGTCGCCTATCATTTTAATTCTCTACCTTGCTCCCACTCTTACCTTTCTGATCTTGGCTTGCTGTAGTGTTCCAATGAAGCTCAACACAATCTTGAGGAACAGCACCTAATTTTTTGACTGGGCACTTTACAGTTTTCTGGAGTCAACATTGAATTCACCAATTATAGATCGTAACCTTAGCCCTCGATTTGTTTCCTTTTTCTTTGCTGGCTTTGGTTTTCTCTCCTCTTTGTCTCTTTTTGTTGTTTCTGGAAGGCAGCTGTTCATCATTCTGCCAGTTGCACTTACACCAGACACATTCTTTGTTTCTTTATTTGTCCATTACACTTCCTTTGGCCTTGGACCATTTTGTCATTTAATCTCTCCTGCTTTCTACCCCATCTCGGCCTCCACCTGAGGGTCCCATCATCACAGATGCCAGTCTTCAGCCAATTCAATTCACTGTATGGTATGAAGAAATGGTTCTAGGCATTGGATACTGAAAAGGCTAAGGGCCATGACAACATCCTGGCAGTAGTACTGAAAACTTGTGCTCCAAAAACTAGCAGCACCCCTGCCAAGCTGTTCCAGTACAGATACAACATGGTACCTGCCCGGCAATGTGGAAAGTTGCCCAGGTATGTCCTGTCCACAAGATGCAGGATAAATCCAATCCAGTCAATTATCACCTCATCAATCTACTCTTGATCATCAGCAAAATGATGGAAGGTGTCGACAACAGTGCTATCAAGCGGCACTTACATAGCAATAACCTGCTCACTGATGCTCAGGCTGCATTCCAGCAGGACCGCTCAGCTCCTAATCTCATTACAATCTTGGTCCAAACATGGACAGGACTGAACTCGGTGAAGCAAGAGTGACTGCCCACCACGGCAGCATTTGACCGAGTGTCGCATCAAGAATTCCGAACAAAATTCAAGTCAATGGGAATCAGGAGGAAAACTCTCCATTGGTTAGAATGATACCTAGCACAAAGGAAGCCCAATCATCTCAGTCTCAGGTCATCGCTGCAAGAGTTCCTTGGGGTACTGTCCAAGGCCCAGCCATCTTCAGCTGCTTCATCAATGATCTTCCCTCCATCAAGGTCAAAAGTGGGGGTGTTCAGTGACGATTGCACAATGTTCAGTACCATTCTTGACTCCTCAGATACTGAAGCATTCCGTGTCCATATGCAGCAAGACCTGGACAATATTTAGGCTTGGGCTGACAAGTGGCAAGTAACTGTCACGCCACACAAGTGTCAGATAATGATCATCCCTGACAAGAGAGAATGTAACCATTTCTCCATGACATTCTATGGCATTATCATCACTAAATGCCCCACCATCAGCATCCTAAGGGGTTACCATTGACCAAAAACTGAACTGGGCTAGCCATATAAATACTGTGGCTATAAGAGCAGGTCAGAGGCTAGGAATTTTGCAGTGAGTAACTCACCTCCCGTGTCGTCAAAATCTGTCAACTTGTACAAGGCACAAGTCAGGAGTGTGGAATATTCTCCACTTGCCTGGATGTGTGCGACTTCAACAATATTCAAGAAGCTTAAGGCCATGCAGTACAAAGCAGCCAGCTTGATTGGCACCCCATCCACCACCTTCAGCATTCATTCTCTCCACCATCCATGCACAGTGGCAGCAGTGTGTACCATATACAAGATGCACTGCAACAACTTGCCAAGCCTCACTCAACAGTACCTTCTAAGCCCACAAACTCTACCACCTAGAAGGACAAGGGCAGCAGACACATGGGAACACCACCAACTGCAAGTTCCCCTCCAAGCCACACACCATCCTGACTTGGAGCTACATCACTATTTCTTCAGTCACTGGGTCAAAACCCTGGAACCCCCTTCCTAACAGCTGTGTGGATGTACCTATAACAAATGGGCTGGGATTTTCCGTGCCTATTGTGGCGGGACCCGCTATGGGAGATTCGGCGGCCCGGCCAAAAGTCCATTGACTTTCGGGGGGACCAGACAATCCTAGCGATGGGCAGGGCTGGAAAATCCCGCCCATTGTCAGGAGCGGTTCAAGAAGGTGGCTCACCACCACTTTCTCAAGGGCAATTAGGGATGAGCAACAACTAAATGCTGGCCTAGCCAGTGATACCCACATCGCATGAGAGAATTAAAAAAAAACTCACAGATCTTCCCTTGATCTTTATCCCGCCCTCTCCCCTTTCATTTGCTTAAATGCTATTACATCTCTATCTTTTTCCAGTTCTGATGATTGCTCACACACTGGCAATGTTAACTTTGTTTCTCTCTCCACAGATGTCGCCAGAGGTGCTGAGTATTTCAAGCATTTCTGCTTTTATTTCAGAGCCATTAACACGTATGTAGGATAGTGAATGAAATCAGCTTGATGCAATGATTGGGGAAAGGGGAAGGGGGCTACATGTTTTCTCTGGATGGCTGAACCCGAATGTCAAACCCCCTCCCCACCCTTCCTCTGTATCTTGTACAGAGAACTGAAAAATATATTGTT
The DNA here is from genome assembly GCF_964194155.1 of Cetorhinus maximus. Classification (NCBI taxonomy): domain Eukaryota; kingdom Metazoa; phylum Chordata; class Chondrichthyes; order Lamniformes; family Cetorhinidae; genus Cetorhinus; species Cetorhinus maximus. The sequence continues at coordinate 135,176,690 of NC_135882.1, read as the reverse complement.
GGCGAGACTGTGTGTGATCTAATCCTGATACATATTCATTTTCAGTCAGTGAGCCTGTAATTGCCAGCCTGCTAATTAAAGGCTCCTACCAAACAGTTGCTGCTGATCTCACTGAGCGAGACCAGGGACAATTTCAAACTGATCACGTCTCAACCTGTTGAAGTGGGTGATATGTTGCTGCTTATCGTAATGAATGAGTCACTGTTGGAGGAAGGAAACTATGATGTCGGGATTGATAACCAGTCCCATTTCAGTTTAGAAGGGGAAGATGGAGTGAGGGCAGAGATGCTGAATACATTTTTGCCAAATTCCATGGTTGCTGTTGATGATTAACCAGCCACCTATCCCATTCTCCAGCCACCACAAATAAGTGCTGGTGGAATCAAGGAGGTTAGGGTCCAAGTTCCAAGCCCAGTTCCTTCTTTAATGGCACTATCTCTGCCATCCACATGAGAGACAGTCAGTATATCAGGAAAAAACAAAGCATTCTCTCCAGTTAATGGACCCTGGAAGATATTGTGCCATGATTATGGGCAAATCAGCTCTGTTTACAAAGGATCGATTGCCCCGTCAATTCCTGCCACTGTGGGTGGAATTTATGGAAACAAATGACAACCCATCATCTCAATATCCACCCACCCCCGACTTTATCAGATGCACCAACAATGGCACAGGAACCTGCTGCTTTCATTTAACTCAGGGTCCTGGCGGTCCTTCTCTTGTAACTTTGGACCTTCCGTGTTCTCTGTTTGCTGCTCTACACTGCCTTTATTTGCATATTTAATGAAAAGGAAGACTTGTATTTATATAGCACCTTTCATGTCCTCAATATGTTCCAAAGTGCTTCACAGCCAATGAAATATTTTTGGAATGTAGTCTCTGTTGCAATGTAGAAAACATGTCAGCCAATTTGGGCAAAGCAAAGGTCCCAAAAAGGCAATGAGATGAGAACATGCAGGATAAATTTGATGGGCTGAATGGCCTTTCTACTGTAAATGAATCTAAATGACTATAAGAACAGGGCATGGGGGCATTCAGCCCCTTGAGCCTGTTCCATCATTCAATTAGATCAAAGCTGTTCTATATCTCAACTCAATTTACCCATCTTTGCTCCATATACTTTTACCCAACAAAATGTATCAACAGTATCTCAGTTTTGAAATTTGGAATTGGCTTTTTGAGGCTATGAGTTTCAGATTTCCACTACCTTTAGCGTGAAGAAATGCTTTGTGACATCACCCTTGAAAGACCTAGCTCTAATTTAGAGGTTATAGAGGTTATGCTCCTTGTCTGAATTCCTCCATCCATCCTTATCCACCTGTTCCAAATTTTTAATCACCTTAAACACTTTGATTAGATCACCCCATAATCTTCTAAACTCTATACATCATGATGCAGGCCAAATGGCCTATTCCCTTTGCTCCTAAGCCCTTTGTCTTATGTAAAGAGTTAAAGCAAATGGGTCTTCTGTAGATTGGAGAAGGTTTGGAAATGGGAGGCCCCAAAAGTCAGTGCTGGGCCCATTTTAGTTGTTGATATCAACAGATAATTTGTACTGGTACTTTGAACTCTGCCGACAACAGAAAAGTAAAAGGTTTAGCTACCAGTAAGGAGGACTGTAAAAGAATCTCAGGAAAACAGGCAGTTTTGTGGAACCTAGAGGAAGACGCATAGAAGATGCAATTTAATGTGGACAATTATGGGTAATGCATTTTGGTAGAAGAAGCCAGGAATGAGAATATTTGCTCCGTTGAAAGATGCTGAAGGGTGCAGATGAACAAAGACAGGATTAAAATACACAGTTCCCTGAAAGTGTGAATGCAGGTAGATAAGAGTCAGTAAAAAAATCAACAGCGCTTAAGGTTTTATAATTAGAGGCATAGAATACCAAGAGTAAAGAAGTAATAATAAATGTAGTTATTCCAATATTTGAAGTAAAGGAAGTTGCATGGTTATGAGAATAGTTGGGACAGAGGTATTAGTTTTGGATCGCTCTAATAAAGATCTCAGATGCAATGGGTTAAATGGCCTCCTTTGTGTTGTAAACTTCTAAATTCCATATTCAGTATGGTATTAATACTTGTTCAATACATATTAAGTCTTAGGGCGTTGAGGTGATTTACCAGAATAAAAGCATTTATGGGGACTTCAGTTACTGGAGAGACAAGAGAAGCTGGTAATCACATGATATAATGATAATTAAGCTGTTGATTAATCATAGCAATGAACCTTTATTAATAAGTCTGCAATAGGCCCAGACATGGCATGAGGAAAACCCCAGTGGTCAAGAGCTTTAGGACCAGAAGTCACAAGTTCAACATTCCAGCCAAGCAAATTGCACTTACCACGTTATGTCTGAAATAACTCACAGGCCACAAACTTTGGCTCCGTAGTGCCCGTTTTTCGGTGTACAGCTTCCATTTTGGCCACAATGCTAAAATAAATGCCACCAGAAAACAAACATTTCAAATCAACTTCATCAAACAAACCATCCAATATTCCATCCAAATGTCAACTAATCACCCTTGTGTAATATAGTGCTACCCCACTGGTTGCAGCATGGCTAGTGGAAGGCTGCTGACTTTGAATGGAGGGAACTGCAGGATGTCCTCAAACGGTTCTAGCCCTAGAAAGCGCAGCTTTGGATTGTTGCACCTCAGCAGGGGCATCAGCAGTCTGGGCTGGCTGGCTGACAGGCAACAGCAGGACACTGACAGTGAGTGACAGTGGTGGAGAATGAATACTGTCATTCTAAGAGTGGACAACGCTGACTCTGCCACTTCCCCAGGGCAGCACCGCAGCAAACCTAGTGATTTGCTGGGGGTCAGATTGCTCAATTGCTGTGAAACCCTGTAAGCCCCTTTGAGCACTGGTATCCACAGCCATGCTGGCAGTAGTCTGAACTTAGATGGCATCAAGCTGAGCTTGCATGGTTTCAATCTGTGTTCCACTGCAGCACTCAGATGGTGGAGGGCTTCTGCTTGTGCTGCAGTTGGTAGCTGAAACATCACCTATCAGATACTGCATCATACAGGAGTCAGCAATTATTCTCATGATTGACCACTGTTCCCATGCTTGAAAGGATAGACTCCAAGCTCTGCACAAATATCTATGCCAAGTTGGTGGCCGTCACCTCTATGCTCTTTGGCACAAGTTTTCTGGTTGCATCAAGCATTTCTGTGTGCATGCCTTTTCCTGTGCACCACTACATCAAAGTCCACATCTAAGTCCCCTGTAGTAGAACTAGTGTGCGACCTCATTCTCCGGTGGGCAGACATCTGCTCTACCCTAGCTGCTTTGGCTGTAGGCCACTTGTGCCCGGTGACTCATCGAGCATTGTTGATGGCTTCACCTTATTATCATTAAGATTCACCATACCGCTTTCATTTTCCAAGCACCTTATTTTCTTTCAGATAAGCAATAGCCCCTTCCTGGAGTATTTTTTACCCGCCCCCCCCCCCCCCCACCCCGTGAAGCACTTTGCATTTCTCTACATTGATTTGTGTTTCATTTGACATGCGTTCCATTGGACTTGTGTTCCACTTGATGAGTCCTTTGTTTGACATGCATTCTACTGGACATGAACTCCATCTGACATGCGCTCCACTTAATTATATATTCTGTTTGATATGTTTTCAACTTGACGTGCACTTCATTTAGCTCATATTCCATTTCTAAGGGCAATTTTTGGAAAATTGAATATCTACAAAAAGATCACGCAGCAGTTGTATTTGAGCTGCTGAAACCATAATAACAGTGTTCATCAAAACATATTGCAACTTGGGATAATCACACCTGTCTTTATGAAGAAGTTTATCAAGTACAAAATACTCACTGGAATTCTAAGTCATTCACATCATGAAACAAGCAGACAAAACAAGACACAGGAATCAGCTGTTCAGCGATTACAATATGTTTTTATACAACTGACAGAGATTCTTTTTGGGCTTTACAAATGAGGGTATTGAAAATGGAAATGAGGATGTGACATTAAGTTTGTAACACCTGGAGTATTATGTGCTGTTCCAATCATTCCATTACAGGAACCATATAGAGTCCAGAAAAATGACATAAGAGATTCAGTAGTATGATACTAGGAATGAAATGTTAGAGTTAAAAGCTTAAAGAGGTGTAGCTGTCTTCACAGGAATAGAGAGTGTTAAGGGGATGGGTGAAATCTAATTGATTTCTTAAAAATTATAAACTGTTTTGAAGGGGTAAATAATGGAAGTTTTTTTCCACTGGTTGGCTAATTGTTAATAAAGGGACATGAACACACAAGAATATGTGTTCATACAATCTTGAAATCTTACAAGCATTCATTCCATCCTCGCTCATTGAAAGTGCTGTCCAATTTATGTCTCAGCCTTTTTTCCCCATAACCCTGTAAGTCCTTTTGAAAATTTCTATAGAATCTGATTCCATCACTCTTTCAGATAGTACATTCCAGGCCTTAACAACTCCCAGAGCGCAATTTTCAGTTCCCGCCAGCTGCAGGAATCGTTGCGGGCGTGAACGCAAAATTGGGCGTGAAACCAAAAGTTGGATGTCCACCGAAAATAAGTTGGAATTTTCCCCTCAGGACTTTCATGACAGTCTAATAATGTGTCGACTTTCCCATTGATTCATGTCGGAAACTCCATTTGCATGCATTAGCATGTCACGAATACTCATTAAAAACGCAACTCACCAGAAACATGTTCTCCCTCCTAATTTAATCACATGTCAGCGAGTAATTAGACCGGTCTGATTTACAACCGGATAAAAGTGGCGTGCACCTTTCCACCTTCACTTCACTCACAACTTCAAGGTGCATGTAAGCGGCGTTCGCCTACCTTTCACAGCCATCCATTGCCGCTGCTCCAACTCCTGACTGCTAGCAAAGCTGCCCTCTCAGGCAAGAGAAGGGCAGGGTAGGCTGTCAATAACCTCATTTGTAAAGCCCAAAAAGAATGTATAAAAACATATTGTAATCGCTGAACAGCTGATTCCTGTGTCTTGTTTTGTCTCCTTGTTTCATGGTGTAAATGATTTAGAATTCCAATGAGCATTTTGTACCTGACAAACTTCTTCATAAAGACAGGTATGATTATCCCAAGTTGCAATATGTTTTGACAAAAACTGTTATTATAGTTTCAGCAGCTCAAATACAACTGCTGCGTGATCTTTTTTGCAGACTGCTATGGGGCACAAGGAGGGCTGCACTCTACCAGGAGAGACTGTTGTGTGGCACAGGCAGGGTTGCACCCAGAGAGGGGAAGGCAAGGGAATAGGCAGAGTCATGCCAGGATGGGAGCAGGATATGAGCTTCAGATGACCAAGGGAAGGAATGAGGGGATGGCAGGCAGAGGGATGACTGGGGGTGGGTGGGGTTATGCGGAACAAGGGAGGGGAGGGCTGGCATACAGAAGAATGACTGGGACTGAGGGAACTGGAGCCCAAATGGGAGGGGCGGATGCAAACTCGTGAGTGGGGAGTGGGGCGGTTATGAGAGCATGAGAGAGAGGGAGCACAAAGACTCATGACTGGGGGTGGGGTGATTATTAGAGCATGAGAGGGAGGGGGTGCACACACACTCATAACTTGGGGAGGGGGTGTTATGAGAACATGAGAGAGAGGGGGTGCATACACACTCATGACTTGGGGAGGGGGGTGATTAGAGCACAAGAGGGAGGGGGTGCACACCGACTCATGACTGGGGAGTGGTGGTTTCAAAGAACAGGAGCGTAAATGGCAGTCGGTCATGTAGTCTTGGCTCTGTGGACCACATTGTCGGGGTGAAAACATAAAGCCAGTCCTGGGGCTCTGAGGGCCATGCTGCAGGACTATGCATGGCACGGGCATCGTGGTCCCGGTCCAGGGAGGAGGAAGGCCTGTCTGCGCAAAACGGGTGGTGCACAAAATGGTGTGCAGGGCATAGTCGGTGCCTCACACCCGGGCGTCCTGAGGCTGCATGGCTCGGTACTGGGCTTCAAGGTCAGGAGAGGAATCTGCAACCTGTAGATGGGGAACATGTAATACAGGGGATGAGGGAGGTACTCGAAGATCTGGTGGGGGTGGTCTCAGTATGAGACAGTACACACGGCCTCAAGATGGGGAGGGGTGAGCCACATGGAGCATAGGGGCATGTACAGTGATGGGTTTGGGGCGGAGGGGTCAGTAATGTCCGCAACAATTACAATGCGTTCCAGGGTTACTGGGGGAGGGCGTATGCCATATGCAAGATGGTTCATGAGAGCCTGTACATTGCATTGTGGATAGACATGGCTTACAGGGCACAAGGCTTCCAAACATTCAAAATGTGCAAGGCAGTTGTGCATTCAAATCCAAATGAGGCAGCCTGACAGTGCCTTGGATGAGTCTGAAATCACATAGCTATGCTCAACCCTCTCCAATCCTGTTTGTGATTGTGCTGTCTAGTTGCTGGGGGATTATCAGGCACATATGAGTTAGCGCCTCAACTGTGAGGTGGAAATGGGAATGGCACATATCCAATGAGCACAGCCTAAGGGCTTCACACTGATTTTCTGCCTTGGAGTGGGAGGTTGATCATTGCAGGGTAAGCTGCATTTAAGTGTTTGATCTATCAGGAAGAAGGAGCAGTGTAGAATGGAGGCTGTGGACAATGCTGCCTTGTTGATAGCTGTGTTGAGAATAAGAAGGAGAAGGGCCTATCGCCATCTGGCAGGGCTTAGAAAAGAGCCTTGGCCTGAGGTGCACGGTCCAGGGGGGCCCCCAAGAAGATCCAGTGGCTGAGGAGGTGAGACCCATCCCACGGAGGCAACTGGTGTGACCCAGGGTGTACCTAAGAATATTTGGATATGAGCAAGAGACAGTGCCGCAGATGCCTTTGTTTGTCAAGGGGTGTGGTGGCTCACATCTGGCGCATTCTTAGGGATGATCTGATGCTGCATGGGCTGGGAGACCATCTCTTGCCAGTGGCTACAAAGGTGACCACCGCACTCAATTCTTTTGCAAGTGGCTCGTTCCAGGGATCCACTGGGGACCTATGCGGTGCAGCTCAGTCCTCCATGTACAAATATATATGGGAAGTTATAGATGCCCTTTACAGTAAGGCACATCATTATATCAAGTTCAGGGTGGATGAAGCCAGCCAAGCTGCCAGATTTCTGGGATTTGCGACGATCTCTAGTTTCCCCGTGAGTGCAGACTGCCATAGATTGCACACATGTCACTTTGAGAGCTCCATGGCAGCGGCCACTGACCTTCATAAACAGGAAAGGGTTCAACTCCCTCAACACACAGCTGGTCAGTGATCATCAGAATATCATGATTGCTTGTACCAGGTTCCCTGGGAGTTCTCATGACTCCTACATCCTGAGTCACTCCCAGGTGCCACAGGGTGTACCAAAGAATATTTGGATATGAACCTGCGGCACTTACAGCTTTGGCTGCTAGGTGTTAAGGGGCACCCGCAGAAGACTTGGCTTATGACACCCATGTGTCATCCTCAAAGTACCTCAGAGGAGAGATACAATGCAGCGCATTCTGTGACAAGGTCTGTCATTGTGCAAACCATTGACATCCTGAAAATGCGTTTCTGATGTTTGGACCATTCAGGTGGGGCTCTGCAGTACTCTCCACCGAGGGTGTCCCGCATCATCTTGGTCTGCTGTGCACTGCATAAGCTGGTGCTTCAAAGGGGAGATCTCTTGCCAGAGGGAGACATGGAGGATGCAGAGAGTTCCTTGGATGAGGATGACTTAGAAGGGCCGAAACTGATGAGGGCCAGGATGGGGATGTTCCATGTGAGGATGCCATTGCAGTGGCACGACATGGAAGATGTGCCCATGGAACGCTGATTGCCACTAGGTTCCAGCAGGAGTGAGGTCCACACAAGGTGACAAGTGTGCATTTCTCCTGTCCCTTTGAGGCATGGAAGTGACCAGGAAGTTCTTTCCAATCGTTGACATCTCAGGCAAGCTCATCATTCAGCCTGGGACCAGTAACCCTCACGGATAACATAGAGATCAGATTTGGAAAGGTCTGCACCCAATACAGCATGTGGTACCTGCGCGATGTGAAAGGCAGCACAGCAGTGCGCAACCTGAGTCAACTGCACATGTGCAGTCTTTGCCACCAGCACCCAACACTTTCAGCAATCATTGAGAATTGGACTCGGTTGCACTGAACATAATGCATCCAGGAAGTATTCTTTCACACTCACAAGGAACACAGCTCAGTGCTGATGCCACAACATTAGACGTTACCCTCTAAGATACAGGAGCACACATAATTCAATTGTGTGTTGCAAGACTTAAAAGAGCATTTTTCTATCTATATGCACTTTCAGGCTCTGGTTTGACACATCTCCACTAGATGACACAAGGGAGGAGTGACTAACATGACTTTGCTAAACATAACATGAATCTAAGAGACACAAAGGCAGACCATTGAAGAGTGGGAGCTTAGGTCATAAGACCTTGGAATAAGACAGCAAATAGAATCAGATGCAAAAGGCATTCACATCCTGAGATGTTGGGTCATAAAATCAAATTATACTTACAAAGGTGCATTATATATAGTGAATAAGCACTCATGCCACCAATGTCTGATCATAATTTCTTAACTTTACGCACTCTACCATTCTGCCTGTGCAGCCCTAACATCCGCAGCAGAGGTGGAGGCAGCCTGCTGACTGCTATGCCTGTTGTCTATGACTTTGGCAGGCAACCTCTGGAAGCCTGAGGCCTAGAGGGCCCAGGGCTGCTTTGAATCTCCCACATGCTGTGGGGCATGTGCACCCTCCTCAGCCTGAGAAGCTGGAGAAGACGGGATCACAGGATTGGGAACGGCTGGACACCATTGGAGTTACCTGTGTGGATGGACCCGTGGTGTCTGGCAGGCTCTCCTCCACCTTTGGGTACCTAAGGGCCCCTGCCTGACTCCCTGAAGAGAGGGGGGCACCTTGAGGGAGGTTGAGGTGCCCCTCTTGCCTAGCCACTGATGGATCCCACCTATGCTTAGAGTAATGGAGTACAGGTCCATGTGCAAATCTGGTAAAAACTGCTGGACGGTGGGCTCCAAGGTGGCCGCTATCCTTCCCATTGAGACCTTCATGCACTCGCATGCTGGAGCCATGGCATAAGAGAGAACACAGATGGACTTCTCCATCCTTCGTTTGAGTCTGGGAACGACCTCCGACAACTCTGTCTGATGTTCCCCTGCCTTTCTTTGCATTTCCAGCATGTGCAATGGCCGGCTGCAGAGTCATCATCTGACTCGGACTCAGCAGGGGCCTGATCTCAAGTCGTCCTCTGAGTGCCAGAGACCTGGGCTGTCACTGCTTTCAACTGCTGGGGAGACATGTGCCCTGAGTTGTGTGGCTCTGTGCTAGTGGACAGTGCAGCTGAATGCAGTGATGGCTCAACATCTAATGGGTCCTCAGCATCATCATCCAAGGTGAACTGTGGGCTGGGGCTGAGGGGCTGGGGCTGGGGCTGGGGCTGAGGGGCTGGAGCTAGGGCTGAGGGGCTGGCTGGAGGTTTCTCCTGGCTGGCTCCTGCTGGTGCCTGGAAGAGAAAGTAGAATTAGTTCCAGAGTAGGCAGAATCCAACATTATGTTTAATTCACTGTGAAGTTCATGATGTGTTCAACTAATGGAGGGTTCATCTACTTTGCTGGGGGAGGCCAATCTCGCCTTCTTCACAGGAGCGATCCGTGTCCTCCCCTACCAACCTGGCTGCCTCCCCCTTAAAGGGAGTCAGCTCCTGTTTCTCAGGGGTTCCCCAGTCTGGGGTCTCTCCGTCTTATTATGGACTATCTTTGCCTGCCTTTGTCGCCCTCCTGCTGCCATCCCTTGGGAAGAGGACATGTTGCCATTGTCAGATGGAATGAAATGTGATGAGAACGGATGGAAGAGAAGTTGGGAAGCACGCATGGCTGTTGTGTGTGCTGTGCCCTCCCCAGATGTTGATTGTGCAGGATGATACATGAGGTGGTGGTGATGTTAAAGTGTGTGTGAGACATTCAGTGCAGATGTCCCTTCTGCTAATGGTGCGTGAGATCTCTGTGGACTGTAACCTTTAGAGGGCCTGATGCACTTATAAGAGTATGAGCCTACAATGAGTAGGAGATAGACTTACCCTGGGGAAATGGATGAGATCATTCATCCTCTTTCTACACTGCAACACATTTCTTTTCTGTGTGCCATTGGCACAGACCTCCCTGGCGACCTCCTCCTTGGCTAGCGAGGTCAGGTTGGTCGCCCTCCTGCTGCCATTCCTTGGGAAGAGAACATGTACCATTGTCCCTGGTGACATTAGGGAGTCATGGTTGAATCATGGCACACAGGGCCTGCTTCCCCAGGTGGACATTTTGTTTGGCCACACCACACAGCTGGCCTGCAGACAGCGAATGTATGTTTGACGCTGCTTAAATATGATGTCAGTAACTTCGACCCCAAGAGGTGACGGCGCACAAACGAATCAGTGCCTGCCCTACCACGTGATTCGGCAAGCAGCTCGCTGATGCATAATTAATCAGCTTTCAAGCGGAAGGTGGGGTGTGAGAACCCATCTGCCAATAAGCAGAAAACATGCTGACTATCCTGCCTGCCACCACACTTAATGTGAAAAATGGAAAATTCCACACTCAGTGTGAAAAAGCATCACCTTTCCTTTTAGTTTTTTTTTGCAATTTATTTTAAATCGATGACCTCTGGTTACTGACCCACTTGTCAGAGAAAACTATTTCTACCTGCTCACTCTATCAACAAACACCCCTCACAATTCTGAATATCTCTCTTAGGACTCCACTTCATCTCCTCTGCTCAATGGAGAACAGCCCAGATTTTTCAGTTTCTCCACATAACTTTCATCCCTGGTAACTCTCATCCTGGTAAACCTTCGTGCCCACTCCAAGACCTTGCTACTCTTCCTAAAGTGTGGTGCCAGAATTTTTTTATTCTTTCATGGGATGTGGGCACTGCTGACATGTGAACATTTATTGCCCATCCTTGTTTGCCCTTGAGAAGGTGATGGTGAGCCACCTTCTTGAATGCTGCAGTCCATGTGGTGTAGGTATACCCATAGTGCTGTTAGGAAGGGAGTTCCAGGATTCTGACCTAGCGACAGTGAAGGAACAGTGATATAGTTCCAAGTCAGGATGTGGCTTGGAGGGGAACCTGTAGGTGTTCTCATGCATCTGTTGCCCTTTTCCTTCTGAATGGCAGGGTTTGTGGGTTTGGAAGGTGCTGTCAAAGGAACTTTGGTGAGTTGCTGCAGTGCATCTTGTAGATGGTAAACACTGCTGCTACTGTGCGTCGGCGGTGGAGGGAATGAATGTTGAAGGTGGTGGAACGGGTGCCAATCAAGCAGGCTGCTTTGTCCTGGATGGTGGCGAGCTTCTTCAATGTTTCTGGAGCTGCACTCATACAGGCAAGTGGGGAGTATTCCATCACACTCCTACTTGTGCCTTGTAGATGGTGGACAGGCTCTGGGGAGTCAGGAGGTGAGTTACTCATTGCAGAATTCCCAGCCTCGGACATGCGTTTGTAGCCATAGTATTTATATGACTGGTCCAGTTTGGTTTCTGGTCAATGTTAACCCCCAGGATGTTGATAGAATTGAGCGCAATACTCCAGCTGAGGCTTTACCAGTGATTTGTAAAGGTTTTGCCTGAAAGATCTCTCTGCCAGGTTGCCCCACTTTGGGAACAGGTGTCAGGACAACATGAGTGCAATCCTGGTGATGTTAGCTTTGATATTGCTTCCAAGTTGCCATGCACATGGGCTTTGTGAGTGCATGTGTTAAATCACTGTTCTACTTACAGGTGCCTGAAGTCACGGGTCGTTCCTGCCTCCAACTTAATAGGGGACAGTTTTCCTGATGCTAGGCATCCCATGAATTCTCTCAGGCCTTCACAATCATGCTGGCTCTGGCAGGCTCCATTAAATTCAGCCCATTTGTGTCAATTCTGGGCACTGCTCTTTAGGAAGGATGTGAAAACTTTGGAGAGGGTATAGAAAAGATTTATAAGAATGGTTCCAGGGATCAGGAACTTCAGCAATGAGGATATATTAGAGGAACTGGGGTTGTTCTCCTTAGAGAAGAGAAGGTTGAGAAGAGATTTGATAGAGGTGTTTAAAATTATGAGGGCTTCAGATAGAGTAGATAAAGAGAAACTGTTCCTATTGATGGAAGGAATGAGAATCAGAGGACACCAATTTAAGGTAATAGGCAAAAAATACAATGGAAACATGGGAACAAACTTTTTTATGCCACAAGTGATCAGGATCTGGAATGCACTACCTGAGAATGTGGTAGAAGCAGATTCCACTGTAGCTTTCAAAAGGAAATTGGATAAGCACCTGAAAAGAAAAAAAAAACATGTGCAGGGCTACAGGGGAAGGGCAAGGGAATGGGACAAACTGAATTGCTCTTGCACAGAGCTGGCACGGACATGACGGGCCAGAAGGCCTCCTTCTGCGCTGTAACTATGCTATGACTCTATGTAAGAAAACATAGCAACCAGTTTGTGCACAACAAGATCCCACCAACAGCAGTGAGATAACTGAACAAATACCAATTTTTGGTGGTTTTGCTTGAGGAAAAAATAATGTCCAGGACACATGGAGAGCTCATCGCTCTTCTTCAAAAAATACCAAGGAATTTTTCAAGTCCAACAGAACAGACAGAATAGTCGCTTGGTAGCACAGAACTTGAGTATTGCTGAATAAAGAGACATGTGTCGAATTTTCATTTTGCACTCATCATGAGAAGAGGATGCTGATTGTGAGTGACTGGGAACTCACCTCAGATTACTCTGGTAGTGTAAGGTGTCTCAAATATTTAAGCAACAGGTGAAGATAGCCATTTCACACTGCTAGTATGCAGTAGCAACACAAGTGATATTATCCACTAAAAGGATGCTGCTGTCAAGTCAAAAAGTCATTCTGCCTATCACAAAATGGGTAATGTAGCATATGAATTTCAGTGCTGGTGTGATATCAGGTATGCAGGCTGTACATTCCAACGATGGGTGGATCGTATCAAACAGCACATCCCTTTGAGTGTTCACAACAGGCAAAATACTGATCATACTCAACCAGCCCGTGTTTGCTTGAAAAACTATGAACATAGTGTCCAACATTAGATGTGATTCCACGATTGGGCAATACTTACTAAACAATCCTGATTGTGCTAAGAATTACACTGACAACCAGTTTAAGATTATCAGTCAGGCTCACTGTGTGGCTTACTTACACGTGCTAGAAGCTAAACAAAAGCTTGGGGGAATCCATTCCCCATGGCAGTGTCTTTACCAATCAGAGTCTACCTGCCTGGTTTGAATTTAAACAAAAGCTTGGCAGCTAACTGTTCCCTGGTACATTCTCCATGGCAACGCCTCAACCAGTCAGAGTCAACTCGGCAACCAATCAGCACCCTCTTCTCATGCAATATAAATTTTTGTTCCCTTTGAAATTTGGTATTCTTGCGAATCTGTCCTGATGAGTGCAAAATGAAAAGCTTCTAAATCTTTTTCTCTTTTTCAGCAAGACAGAATCATCCTCAGTTTAAAATCTCATCCAAAATATAATAGTGCAACACTGCCTCAGTACTTCACTGAAAATGCCAGCAGACCTCAAATGCTCAAATTTGAAAGGGGGCTCACGCCCATGATCGTTTGACTGAGTGATGAACGTGACAACTGAGATTGGCCAGGTAATTCTTAATTTTTTCCTTTCAGTGCATATTCACACTATGCTAACACTGGCAGAAGCATGAAATTAATCACACAGGAAGTCTGTTTTGTGTAGTTTGAGTCATCAACAACGGTCAGGTCACCAACAGTTCAAAGTGGGAGTTAGTGAGCAGAATCGAAAACAAATTTGCATTTAAATAGCATCTTATCACATTTTTCCCACATGAAAGAATATCTCAAAGTGTTTTACAAAAGTTGCAGGTGGATGCTAAGCAAGGAGTTAAGAAATTCAGGAACTTCAAGGAGAACCAAAAGCAGAGTCCAAGATTTGGATTTGAAGAAGACTTTTGAAAGGTAAGAGTTTGTTTGTTTTCACCACAGCCTGATTGAGTCCATTGGCATTGTCTTCCTTCTTCTTTGGTTTTCTTCAAGCCTTCCTTGGTCCATGTCTTGATGTATCCAACATTTTTCTTCTTCCTCTTCTGCTTTTTACGCTCAATTTCTCCTTCAGTTGTTGCCAGAATAAGGTATTGTTTCCCATGCAACCGCAGAAGGTGCAACACCTGCCCCTTTATTTCCCCTCTCCTCACCGTCCAAGGGCCCAAACACTCCTTTCAAGTGAAGCAGCATTTCACTTGCGCTTCCCTCAATTTAGTCTACTGCATTCATTGCTCCCAATGCGGTTTCCTCTACATTGTAGAGACCAAACGCAGACTGGATGACCGCTTTGCAGAACACCTTCGGTCTGTCCGCAAGCATTACCCAGACCTCCCTGTTGCTTGCCATTTCAACACTCCACCCTGCTCTCTTGCCCACATATCCGTCCTTGGCCTGCTGCATTGTTCCAGTGAAGCTCAACGCAAACTGGAGGAACTGCACCTCATCTTCCAACCAGGCACTCTACAGCCTTCCGGACTGAATATTGAGTTCAACAATTTTAGATCATGAACTCTCTCCTCCATCCCCACCCCCTTTCCGATCCCCCTTTATTTTCCCAATAATTTATATAGATTTTTCTTTTCCCACCTATTTCCATTATTTTTAAATGTATTTCCATTCATTTTGGATTTCCAGCATCCGCAGTTATTGGCTTTTATCGTATTGTTTCCAATAAGGTCATCATTTCCAATGCCCATACTTGGCTATCTTTCTTTCTCTAACTTGGTAATCCTTTTGATTCCTGAATTTCTACTCTTGATCTAACCCACTCATTTGTCTTTCTGTCCATCCAGCTGATTCTGAACATCCTTCGCCATACCCAAATTTCAAAAGCTGTTCTCCGCCTCTGATCCTTTTTCTTCAGAGTCCAACTCTCAGATCCACAGAGTGCAACACTCCAAACTAGTGACAGTACTACGTGTTTTTTCAACTTCACGTTGCCACTTTTGTACTTCCAGACACTATTTAAGTCACTGGTCATGCCTCCTGCCGTAGCAAATCTGACCTCGATTTCAGTAACTTTAATGTTTATCGTTGAGCCAAGGTACCTGAAATTGTCCACTGCCTCTATCTCAGTGCTTGACTTTTCCATTGCCATTTAGAGCCTTAATACTCAAAATAAATAGTATTCAAAATAAAAGTGGAAACTTTAATCACATGTGGCTTCCTTCAGTCTCAGGTGACGCCAGGAATTTGTGTCCATTGTGGAGGCTGGGATGCTTTGAGCTGTAACTGGCTCCAAACTCAGATAAGAGAGTGAGGTGGAAAAAATATATAGACATACATAGCTTTTGAAAAGAATTCCAGAGAACAGGGACATGACGTCAATGTCTTATTAATACATTGTTTTTTTTTTCAAACTCACAACATCTCATTTATTGGGCAATGTATCTCAAAGTACAGGTACTCTTTAATACCACAGTCTGCAAGGTCTCTTAACACTACCATGGCTCAACTGAATGCAATAAATAAACTACTTCAAGGTAACAAGCTAGTCTCATCCAGTAACACTGAAATAACTTCAACAAAAGAAAGTGAAAACAGTTTTACAACGATTTTGTTGATAGACAGGAATCCAGTGACTCGTTTTCACTTGGTGTCATCCGACCAGGTAATTTAAGGTGCAATGGCAATCACTTTGTTAAATGGCAATTACACTGGAAAGGTTTAATGGCAATTACATTATTAAGGCAGTTGCATTGTAAAACAGATGATGGGTACTGGTCCACCTATGGGAACAGCTGGAATGTTGAGGGGAGGAGGAACTGGGAGAATCTGTTACTTTGCTTGGGTGTCTTAAGGTACAGGCTAGCTTCAGATTCATTCTTCCTCAACATACAATTAGTGGAACTAACATGGTAGCAGGGGATGAGCATTAAGTTTTGGTGCTTGGTTGCTGAGTGAGAAGTTATTTTTGTTTGTATCCTCTGAGAGAAAAAGAAGCATTCTATTACTATAGAATGGTAGAAGAAAGTTGCAAAATCTCAGGCTTTGACTAACCACCACTTTTTTTCGGAGGTGGAACTATATTAGCAATGGAAAAATGAAGTTGAGATGTTACTTTGTTGCCCTGGAAGAAGGTATAGCTTTAGCTTTGTCATTACCAGCAAAAAGTAAGATTTAGAGCAAAGTATTTTCAGAATTGAATATGGGTGCCCTGGAAACTGAAGAGAAATTGATCCTTCTATGACAGTTTTTGGATAAGTTTTATAAAAGGGTGATTTCTTGGAAGCATATGAAGCTTGATTAACCTTTGATAGATTTAAGAAAACAGATGATCAGTCCGTGGAGGAATATATTATGGACTTTGATAAGTGGTATACGAGACTGAAAAAGTTTGCCCCTTGAAATCCTGCAGTCTGTATTGGCAGTTAAGTTACTCGACTGTGCACGCATTTCTCATACCAATAGACTTTTGGTATTGACGGTGGTTCAATTCCATGGTAAAGACTCGCTGTTAGGTCAAATGGCTGCTGCCTTGAAAAATTTTTTAGCAACAGTCATTTCCAGCTACTTTCCTATCGCATACAGATAAAGCAAAGGATGGAGGATTCCATGGTGGCAGAATTCTGAGGTCGACAAAATAGCAAACACGAATTCCAGTACAAAGACAGGGTTGTTGATAGGCGGTCTGATGAGGGTCATACTTTTAGCCAATTTGAAAGTCGAGACAAAAAGCAGGTCTGGGACAGTGACCATAATCAGTGTTATCGGTGTGATTCTAAGTATCATTACGCAATGAGTTGCTCGCAGCAAACTAATCAATTTTTTGCAGTAACAAATGAAGCAGATAATTCCAAGGCTGAAAATTATGATGGTGTATGTCATGAAGGAATTGTGTTGGTCACTGATGGCTGATTCATTCAACTGCATAGTTTTGGATAATGGTCGTACTTCCACAGTGTGTGGGCTGTGGGGGGTGGATTGGCTTAACTGCTGCCTGGAGTCTCTCGATGACACAGATCTTTCTTTTTATTCATTCATGGGATGTGGGGTGTCGCTGGCCAGGCCAGCATTTATTATCCATCCCTAATTGCCCTAGTTCAGAGGACATTTAACAGTCAACCACATTGCTGTGGGTCTTGTGTCACATGTAGGCCAGACCAGGTAAGGATGAAAGATTTCCTTCCCTAAAGGACATTAGTGAACCAGGTGGGTTTTTACAACAATTGACAATGGTTTCATGGTCATTATTAGACTTTTAATTCCAGATTTTTTATTGAATTAAAATTCCACCATCTGCTGTGGCAGGATTCAAACCCAGGTCCCCAGAGTATTACCCTGGGTCTCTGGATTACTAGTCCAGTGACAATACCACTATGCCATTGCCTCCCCCTAAACCACTACACCATTGCCTCCCATAAGGAGTATGGAAGCTCTACCTGCTTCAGATTTGGGGCTGATAACACGCTAATGTCTTCAAAAAGAGTAGTTTTCCCTTGCAACATAGCTGGCATCAGTCTCTGCATTAGTACTTATGTGTTCTCTTGAGAGATACCCCCATTGTTCAGCAGATCTTTGATGAAAAAAGCACAGATGAAGCTATACATGGAGAATGACAGAGCGATTATGTTTGGGGAAAACTGTGGATCTACATTTTACTCGGTCAGGCCATTATTCCCTGCCATTAAGGAAGCCAGGTACTTCTCATCAAAGAGTTCAAGCAGTCTTGAAAACTTCTGGGGATAAAAGTTTGGTGGACAAGAAGAAGATTATTTGGAAGTTGCAGAGACAATTTGCCAATTCAGGTCACAAAAACTGAAAACTCTACTGCGAGATGCAGGAGTGGTTGATGAAGAATACACTGACCTTATTGAGCAATTCACAGCTCAATGTGACATTTGTGCTAAATATCAAAGGACACAGCCATGTCCTGTTGTGAGTCTGCCACTGGTCAGGAAACTTAATGATGCAGTGGCAACGGTATGGGTCAAGGATCGGGTTTTTTTTTGCTACACTTTGTAGACATGGTGACCAGATCTATCTACAGTAATAGGTGGTAAGGACAGATGGATCATTGTCAATAAGGTCATGGAGAAATGGGTGTGTACCGATTAGGAACCCCAGCAAAATTCCTGACAGATAATGGTGGGGAATTTGCAAATGACAAATTCTGGAACATGTGTGAAAATTTGAATACCATAGTTATGCATACAGCAGTTGTGAGCCTGTTCAGTAATGGTCTGTGCAAGAGGAATCGCGCTGTGATGAACAACATGTTACATAAAATACTGGCTGATCAACTGGATTGCAAATTGCAAATGGCGCTGGCATGGGCAGTACATGCAAAGAACTCTTTGCAAATGGTTGAGAAGTACAGTCCATACAAGTTGGAGTACAGAAGGAATCTGAAGTTGCCTTCAGTACTATTGGATGCTCCCCCTACTCTTGAAGGGACTAACATTAGTTCTACTTTTTCTGCTCACTTGAACACCTTGAATGCAGGCAGGAAAGCTTTCATTAAAGCTGAGGTTTCAGAAGATTCTGCAAGCCTTACGGCACTGCATAAGGCCATTGAGAATACAGTTTAATCACGAAGACATGGTATATTACAAAAGGGAAGGGCTGAAAGAATGGAAAGGGCCTGGTATGATTATAGGTAGCAATGGAAAGACCGTGATTGTGCAACATCAGAATCAAACTGTTAGGGTACATTCTTCGAGGCTAATTGGCACAGATTATACCTTTACAGATTCTGAACAGGGCATTGAAAATGAAGAGGCATCATGCACTTCATATATGTGTATATTGAACAGTTATGAGGAACAGACTACGACACATAGAGGGATGACTGACTATGAACAAAGTAACATTGAAACACAGGATAAGGCAATTCAACCAGAAGGGCAGCTACCATCCAAAGTAGGAATGAGAATAACATATATGCCAGTAGGGGCCAGTGTGTGGAGTGAAGCCATTATTATAGGTATAGCAGGAAAAGCCATTGCCGAATACCAACATTGGCTGAATGTGCAGGATGAAGGACAGGAGGTAAGATCCATGGGTTGGCAAAACGAAGTAAAAATGTGGAAGGCCAGAAAATGCAGTGAGTGTTCTGGAAGTGGACCAGAAAGTAGTCGTCATCCTAGGAAAAGATCACAGACTTGAGAAAGGGACTCTGATCGCATGCGTGAGAGATCGTGTGGCAGTTGCCCAGAAAGAGAGAGGTGGGCGATTAGAGTAGAAGCCCCTATGATCAAGAAGTTTTAGTAGCTGCTAATAAATTGGAAGACAAGTTAATAAAGGAGGCTAAACAAAAAGAGTTGGAAAGTTGAAAGAATTTGGTGTATCCACTGAAATACCAGAAAGGGAACAGCCAGCCTTGTCACATTGGTGAATACGCACAGAAAAGGTACTTCTGATGGCAAGTATAAAGCTTAAGCTAGACTAGTAGCTCGGGGTGTTGAAGAAAGACTTGGTGATCAAGCTGTCAGGGTGGAATCCCCCACTGCAGGAAAAGTGAACTCTTTAGCAACATATTCCCGAGAGTGCAAATCAATTGATATGAAAGCTGTGTTTTTACAGGGTGAGAAATTTCAAAGGGAAGTGTTTTTGAAACCACCTAAAGAAGCTAGCGATTTAGAAGGGAAGCTATGGAAATTGAGCAAGTGAGTTGAACGATGTGTCAAGATTATGGTATTTCTCAGTGAAGTCGATCCTGTTGAAAACAGGTTGCAGTCAGCAGAAGGCAGACTCAGCAATGTTCTATTGGTATCGCAAGGAGAAACTATCAGGCATCTTCATTATGCAAGCTCATGATTTTCTGTAGGGAGGTTATGTAGAATTTGAGCAATGGGTGATCGAAAAAATAAAGAAGGGATTCGGGGTTAGAAGTCAGGCTTCGGGGGCATTTAAATACATAGGGTTAGATATTAAGCAGTATGAGTCAAGGGTGACTTTGAATCAACAATTCTATTTAGAAAATGTCAATCACATCCCTATAAATCAGGCCAGATCCTCACAAAAAGAGGATTCTGCTTCCAAAGAAGAAATAGACCAATTAAGAAGTTTGATTGAACAGTTGAACTGGTAGTGCACTCAGACTAGACCTGATGCTAGTTATGATATATCGAAACTGAGTACTATGATGAAACAAGCTACAGTTGAAGAAATTCTGAGAACAAATAAAACATTAAAGAACTGAATTCAAAGAAATGCATACTCAAGTTTCTAGCCTTGGATGATCCAGGAGATATGAGGTTAGTCATTTTAGCGATGCTTCACATGCCAATCTTCCAGATGGATATTCTAGCACAGCAGCGTTTATCATATTCTTGGTTGGAAAGAATAATAAAAATTACCCATTAGTTTGGGAAGTGAAGAAAATAAAAAGTGTAGTAAAAAGCACCTAAGCTGCTGAAACACTGGCATTAGTAGAAGCAATAGATATGGGGGTTTACTTATCTCATATATTGACAGAAATACTATAGAAGGGGCAACCTGAGGAAAGTTAGCTCATAGAATGCTATGTTGATAACCAGTCTCTTTCGGAAAATGTTCATTCAATGAAAAGTGTCATTGAGAAAAGGCTAATAATAGACCTAGCTATCATAAAAAAATGTTAGAGTGAGAGATCTCTAAGATACGATGGGTTAACGCAAATCACCAATTATCGGACTATTTTACAAAAAGGAATGCCCGCTCCAAGAAATTACTCTGTGAACTGGAAGAGAGGTATCTTCTGCTATAATGACGAAATGGAAGATCAATATTTTCTTTTGCTTTGTAATTATTCATATATATGTGGAAAAGAAAAAAATTTTCTGTTGTTTAAAGAAGGGGGGAATGTGGGATCTATTAATGGTTGATTATAGTATCATATGAAACATACAAGATGGAAAATACTTGATTTTGTTTTCTTTTGTTTAATTTGAAATACTGATCTTGAATTTTCAAAAGTTATAATTTAAAATAAAAGAGGAGAATCGGTCAATGTCTTATAATCACATCGTTAAAGTCCAATGGCAATCACTTTGTTAAATGGCAATTACATTGGGTACAATTGTCCCAGATTTGTACTACGCGGTAGCGTGTGGGTTCATGCCATATCATTCCAAACCCACTGCATTACTTATGCATTCCCAGGAAACATGGCAGACGGGCACTAATTCACCCACCATGCCATCGCCTCACTGCGTCAACACGCCAGGCACCACATTTAAAGTATAGCTGTGCTGAGGAAGGAAGGGAATGGGTGACCACCGGGCAGTCCAAGAGAAACAGGTAGATAGTTCAGGAGTCCCCTGGGGTCCGCTCGCAAATCGGTATTCCATTTTGGAGGCTGATGAGGGCGCTGGTTCCTCCAGGGAGTGTGGACAGAGCCAAGCTTCTGGCACCACAAGCAGCCTGTCTGTACAGGAGGGGAAGAAGGGAGGAAGAGCAATAGTAATAGGGGATTCTATAGTCAGGGGAACAGATAGGTGCTACTGTGGCCGTCAACGTGACTCCAGGATGGTATGTTGCCTCCCTGGTGCCAGGATCTGGGATGACACTGAACGGCTGCAGGATATCCTGAAGGGGGAGGGTGAAAAGGCAGAGGTCATGGTAGATGTTGGTACCAATGACATAGGTAGAAAGAGGGATGAGGTCTTGCATCAAGAATTCAGGGAGTTAGGAAGAAGACTAAAAAGCAAGACCTCTCAGGTTGTAATCTCTGGATTACTCCCAGTGCCACGTGCTAGCGAGCACTGTAATAGGAGAATAGCGCAGATGAATACATGGCTTAAGAGTTGGTGCAGGAGGGAGGGTTTTAGATTCCTGGATCACTGGGACCGTTTCTGGGGAAGGTGGGGCCTGTACAAGCGGGACGGTCTACATCTGAACCAGAGCAGGACTAACATCCTTGTGGGTGGGTTTGCTAGTGCTGTTAGGAGGAGTTTAAACTAATTCGGCAGGGAGAGGGGACACAGAATGTTAGAAGAATAGAGACACATCATAATACAGTAAAACAATCAAGTCAGAGGGAGTACAGCTGCATTAAGCTTCAAGGGAGTAAGGCAAGGCTGGATGGCGTCTACTTTAATGCCAGGAGTATTACAGTTAAAATGGATGAGTTAAGGGTGAGGATTGACATGTGGAATTGTGATATAGTAGCCATCACTGAGACGTGGTTGAGGGAAGGGCAGGATTGGCAGCTCAACATTCTGGGATATAGAATCTTCAGGCGAGACAGGGGAGGGGGTAAAAGAGGAGGAGGCATTGCATTATTAGTTAAGGAGTCATTTACTGCAGTAAGGAGAGATGATATCTTGGAGGGGGCATCGAATAAAAAAGGGGCAGCCACATTGTTAGGTGTTTATTATAGACCCCCAGATAGTCAGCGGGAAATTGAGGAGCAAAAATGTGCAAAATTTGTGGAGGTGTGTAAAAACAATAACAATGGGGTAATTATATTAGGTGATTTCAACTTTCCCAACATTAATTGGGATAGACATAGTGTTAAGGGCTTGGAGGGAGTGGATTTCTTGAAATGTGTACAGGAGAACTTTTTAGATCAACATTTAGAGGGCCCAACAAGGGACGGCGCAGTGCTGGACCTAATTCTGGGGAATGAAGCCGGACAGGTGGCTGAGGTGGTGGTAGGCGAGCATTTTAGCGATAGCGACCACAACATGGTACAGTTTAAGTTTGTTATGGACAAAGAAATCAACAAGTTGCAAAAAAATGGTTTTGGATTGGGGGAGAGTGGATTTTAGTAAAATAAGGCAGGATCTGGCCAAAGTAGACTGGGAACAGTTACTTGTGGGGAAATCTACAGAGGAACAGTGGGGGTGGTCAAAAAGGAAATGGGGAGGGTATAGGCTCAACATGTTCCCTCTCGGGTGATAGGAAGGAGTAACAAGCCTGGAGAACCATGGATGACCAGAGATATTCAGGTTACGATGAGAAGGAAAAGAGAGGCTTTTAGCAGGTACAAGGGGAACAAATCAGCAGCGGCATTAGTGGAGCACAGAAAGTGCAGGGTGGAGCTTACGAAAGCAATTAGGAGAGCAAAGAGGGGATATGAGAAAGCTCTAGCTGGTAAAAGTGGGGAAAATCCCAAGATATTCTATAAGTATATCAATGGGAAGAGAATAGCCAGGGAAAGAGTAAGGGACCAAGGAGACAATCTATGGGTGGAGCCAGAGGACATCGCTAGAGTGTTGAATGAATACTTCACATCTGTCTCCACTAAGAGACTCAGGAGAATAGGTATCGAACTTGGGGAGAGAGACTGCGAGGTTCTTAAGCAAATTGATATAGGGAGTGACAACATATTGGAGGTATTGGCAGGCTTAAAAGTGGACAAATCTCCAGGTCCAGATGATTTGTGTCTCAGACTGCTGAGGGAGGTAAGGGAGGAGATCGCAGGGGCTCTGACCCAAATTTTTAATTCCTCTCTTGCCACGGGGGAGGTGCCAGAGGACTGGAGAACAGCTAATGTGGTTCCGCTATTTAAGAAGGGTTGTAGAGATAAGCCAG
The DNA here is from genome assembly GCF_964194155.1 of Cetorhinus maximus. Taxonomy (NCBI): domain Eukaryota; kingdom Metazoa; phylum Chordata; class Chondrichthyes; order Lamniformes; family Cetorhinidae; genus Cetorhinus; species Cetorhinus maximus. The sequence continues at coordinate 135,153,125 of NC_135882.1, read as the reverse complement.
AGAACTACAGGCCAGTGAGTCTCACGTCAGTGGTAGGGAAACTATTGGAGAAAGTTCTGAAGGAGAGTATCTATCTCCACTTGAAGAGGCAAGGTTTGATCAGGGATAGTCAGCATGGCTTTGTCAGAGGGAGGTCATGCCTAACAAATTTGACTGAATTTTTTGAGGAGGTGACCAGGTGTGTAGATGAGGGTAGTGCAGTTGATGTAGTTTATATGGATTTCAGCAAAGCCTTTGACAAGGTCCCACATGGGAGACTTATAAAGAAGGCAAATGCACATGGGATGCAGGGTAATTTGATAAGGTGGATTCAAAATTGGCTTAGTTGTAGGAGACAGAGGGTGGTGACAGAAGGATGCTTTAGTGACTGGAAGCCAGTGTCCAGTGGCGTACTACAGGGATCTGTGCTCGGTCCCCTATTATTTGTCATTTATATAAACGACATAGATGACTATGTGGGGGGTAGGATTAGTAAGTTTGCGGATGACACAAAGATTGGCCGAGTGGTTAACAGTGAGGCTGAGTGTCTTGGGCTACAGAAAGATATAGATGGGATGGTCAAATGGGCAGATAAGTGACAGATGGATTTTAACCCAGAAAAGTGTGAGGCGATACACTTTGGAAGGAGTAATTTGACAAGGAAGTATTCAATGAACGGCATGACACTAGGAAGTTCTGAGGAACAAAGGGACCTTCGCGTGTGTGTCCATAGATCTCTGAAGGCGGAGGGGCATGTTAGTGGGGTGGTGAAAAAGGCATATGGGACACTTGTCTTTATCAATCGAGGCATAGAATACAAAAGTAGGGAGGTCATGTTGGAGTTGTATAGAACCTTAGTGAGGCCACAGCTGGAGTAATGTGTGCAGTTCTGGTAGCCACATTATAGGAAGGATGTGATTGCACGGGAGGGGGTGCAGAGGAGATTCACCAGGATGTTGCCTGGGATGAAGTGTTTAAGTTATGAAGAGATGTTGGATAGACTTGGGTTGGTTTCGTTGGAGCAGAGAAAACTGAGGGGCGACCTGATCGAGGTGTACAAGATTATGAGGGGCATGAACGGGGTGGATAGAGAGCAGCTGTTCCCCTTAGCTGAAGGGTCAGTCAAAAGGGGGCATAAGTTCAAAGTGAGGGGCAAGAGGTTTAGGGGGGATGTGAGGAAAAACTTTTTTACCCAGAGGGTGGTGACAGTCTGGAATGCATTGCCTGGGAGGGTGGTTGAGGCAGGTTGCCTACATCGTTTAAAAAGTATCTGGATGAGCACTTGGCACATCATAACATTCAAGGATATGGGCCAAGTGCTGGTAAATGGGATTAGGTAGGTAGGTCAGGTGTTTCTCACGTGTCGGTGCAGACTTGATGGGCCGAAGGTCCTCTTCTGCACTGTGATTCTGTGATTCTGATTCTAATTCTGTGATTCAATACTTCCAGCCCAGCACTGCAGCAATGAAGACATGGCCCGAAAGGCAAGAAGACTGTAGCCCTCAAGCGCATCTTGGATGCCTACTGTGGTGTCCTCTACCCCACTCCGTCTGCAGGAGGGGCGGATACATTACCACTCCGGCTTGGTAGTGGTGATCAGTGCCAGTGTTGCACACAAGAGGTTTTTTTTTATTCATTTCTTGGGATGTGGGCTTCATTGGCTGGGCCAGCATTTATTACCCATCTCTAGTGGCCCTTCAGAAGGTGGTGGTGGTGAGCAGCCTTCTTGAACCGCTGCAGTCCATGTGATGTAGGTACACGCACAGTGCTGCTGATAAGGGAGTTCCAGGATTTTGACCCACCGACAGTGAAGGAATGGCCCTTGTCCTTCTAGGTGGTAGTGGTGGTGGTCGTGGGTTTGGAAGGTGCTGTCTCAGGTGAATTCCTGCAGTGCATCTTGTAGATGGTAAACACTGCTGCTACTGTGCGTCGGTGGTGGAGGGAGTGAATGTTTGTGGATGTGGTGCCAATCAAGTGGACTGTTTTGTCCTGGATGGTGTCCAGCTTCTTCAGTATTGGAGGAGCTGCACTCATCCAGGCAAGTGGGGAGTATTCCATCACATTCCTGACTTGTGCCTTGTAGATGGCAGACAGGCTTTGGGGAGTCAGGAGGTGAGTAACGATTCCTAGCCTCTTGTAGCCACAGTACCTATATGGCTAGTTCCATTTCTGGTCAATGGTAACCCCCAGGATGTTGATAGTGGGGGATTCAGTGATGGTAATGCCACTGAACATCAAGGGGCGATGGCTGGAATCTCTCTTGCTGGAGATGGTCATTGCCTGACACTTTGTGTGGCACGAATGTTACTTGCCACTTGTCAGCCCAAGCCTGGATATTGTCCAGGTCTTGCTGCATTTGGACATGGTCTGCTTCAGTATCTGAGGAGTCGTGAATGGTGCTGAACATTGTGTAATCATCAGCGAACATTCCCACTTCTGACCTTATGATGCAAGGAAGGTCATTGATGAAGCAGCTGAAGATGGTTGGGCCCAGGACACTACCCTGAGGAACTCCTGCAGTGATGTCCTGGAGCTGAGATGACTGACCTCCAACAACCACAACCATCTTCCTTTGTGCTAGGTATGACTCCAACCAATGGAAAGTTTTCCCCCTGATTCCCATTGACTCCAGTTTTGCTAGGGCTCCTTGGTGCCACGCTCGGTCAAATACTGCCTTGATGTCAAGGGCAGTAACTCTCACCTCACCTCAGAAGTTCAGCTCTTTTGTCCATGTTTGGACCAAGGTTGTAATGAGGTCAGGAGTTGAGTGGCCCTGGCGGAACCCAAACGGGGCATCAGTGAGCAGGTTATTGCTAAGCAAGTGCTGCTTGATAGCACTGTTGATGACCCCTTCCATTACTTTACTGGTAATCGAGAGTAGACTGATGGGATGGTAATTGGCCGGGTTGGATTTGTCCTGCTTTTTGTGCACAGGATATACCTGGGCAATTTTCTACATAGCTGGGTAGATGCCAATGTTGGAGTTGTTCTGGAACAGCTTGGCTTGGGGCGCGGCAAGTTCTGGAGCACAAGTCTCAAGTCTTCAATATTGCCAGAATATTGTCAGGGCCCATAACTTTGCATTATCCAGTGCCTTCGGCCGTTTCTTGATATCATGTTGAGTGAATCGAATTGGCTGAAGACTGGCATCTGAGATGCTGAGGACCTCCAGAGAAGGCTGAGATGGATCATCCACTCGGCACGTCTGGCTGAAGCTTGTTGTGAATGCTTCAGCCTTATCTTTTGCACTGATGTGCTAGGTTCCTCATCATTGAGGATGGCGATATTTGTGGAGCCATCTCCTCCAGTGAGTTGTTTGATTGTCCACCACCATTCACGACTAGGTGTGGCAGGACTGCGGAGCTTAGATCTGATCCATTGGTTGTGGGATCACTTAGCTCTGTCTATCACTTGCTGCTTATGCTGTTTGGCACACAAGTAGTCCTATTTTATCACTTCATCAGGTTGACACCTCATTTTCAGGTATGCCCTCCTGCACTCTTCACTGAACCAGGGTTGATCCCCTGGCTTGATGGTAATGGTAGAGTGGGGGATATGCCGGGCTAGGAGGTTACAGATTGAGTTGGAGTACAATTATGCTGTTTTTGATGGCCCACAGCGCCTTATGGATGCCCAGTCATGAGTTGCTAGATCTGTTCGAAATCTATCCCATTTAGCACCATGGTAGTGCCACACAACATGGTGGAGGGTGTCCTCAATGTGAAGGCGGGACTTCGTCTCCACAACAACTGTGCAGTGATCACTCCTACAGATACTGTCATGGACAGATGCATCTGCGGCAGGCAGGTTGGTGAGGATGAGGTCAAGTATGTTTTTCCCTCTTGTTGGTTTCCTCACCACCTGCCACAGACCCAGTCTCGTAGCTATGTCATTTAAGACTCAGCCAGTTCAGTCAGTAGTGGTGCTACCGAGCCACTCTTGGCGATGGACATTGAAGTCCCTCACCCAGTGTACATTCTGCGCCCTTGCCACCCTCAGTGCTTCCTCCAAGTGATGTTCAACATGGAGGAGCACTGATTCCTCAGCTGAGGGAGGACGGTACATGGTGATCAGCGAGGTTTCCTTGCCCCTGTTTGTCCTGATGCCATAAGATTTCATGGGGTCTGGAGTCGATGTTGAGGACTCCCAGGGCAACTCTCTTCTGACTGTATATCACTGTGCCACCACCCCTGCTGGGTCTGTCCTTCCGGTGGGACGGGACATACCCAGGGATGGTAATGCTGGAGTCTGGGACATTATCCATGAGGATGACTATGTCAGGCTGTTGCTTGACTAGTCTGTGAGACAGCTCTCCTAATTTTGGCACTAGCCCCCCACATGTTAGTAAGGAGGACTTTGCAGGGTCAACAGAGCTGCGATTGCCATTGGCATTGTTGTTTCTGGTGCTGAGGTCGATGCCGGGTGGCCGTCGAGTTTCGTTCCTTTTTTGTGTCTGTAGCAGTTTGTTACAACTGAGTGGCTTGCTAGGCCATTTCTGGGGGAATTTAAGAGTCAACCACATTGCTGTAGGTCTGGAGTCACATATAGGCCAGACCAGGTGAGGATGACAGATTTCCTTCCCCTGAAGGACATTAGCGATGGGTTTTTACAATAATCAACCATGGGGTTTTTACAACAATTGACAATGGTTCCATGGTCATCATTGGACTTTTGTTTCCAGATGTTTATTGAATTCAAATTCCACCGTCTGCCGTGGCAGGATTTGAACCTGGGTCCCCAGAGCTTTACCCTGGGTCTCTGGATTACTAGTCCAGCGACAATACCACTATGCCATTGCCTCCATCCAATGCAGATAGAGGATGAATGATCTCATCCATGCAGCCAGGGAATAACAATTATCTCATCACTCTAAACTCTCACACTCAAGCCCATCACATATTCACTGGCATCTCACTCACTGGGACATCAGCACCCATTCTCACACACATACACTCAAGTCATCTCCTCTGGAGGCTGCCTCCTTAGCCTCACCATCTTGAGGCCATTTACACAGGTCAATATGAGCACCCAAAAACATCCTGTGATACCCTCCTTCCCCAGTACAGCTCTCATCCTGCAGCATCTTCCCTTGCCTGAGGCCACTTCTCTCCATTCCCCCAAGCAAGGCCTTGCCCTGCAGCCATTGAAAAGCCACCCACACATGGCTGATCTGGTAGGTAGAGACCTACCCGTGAGCTCCTCTAAAAGTGATGTGGTGCTGTCTGTGAAGCCTGGCACTGATAACTGCAAGTGCTGCCTGAAGCAAGGTAGGCAAACAAACCTTGAAGTCCCAAGTGAAGTGCAGCCTGCCAAGTGCACGCCTTATAAATGCTGTTGCGAAACATATCAGCGTGTTTTCCCACTGATGTGGGTGAACGAACCAGTGGTCAGGGGGCGGGAATGAGTCCGGCGGCCTGGCCTTATAATGATATACTGATGTATTACAATGAGGTTCCCGACATCCGATGGCGGGGAACATGGCCCGTCATTGGTAAGCGGAGCACATGATCGCAAATTGGTTCAATGACATTGTGGAACCGAATTTTTTGTTTTGGCCTTCGCACCATATTGTCTGCTCACGCCACCGAACACATCTGAAGCCTGTGGGCACAGAAAATCCTGGCTATTAAGGATATTGCATTGTTAAATAGGTGATGGGCCTTGGTCCACCAATGGGGACAGCTTTGGTTGATTAGTTATGCTCAAAAGAGTATTGGGACAGCTGGAATACTGATGGGAGGAGGAATTGGGGGACTCTGTTATTTTGCTTTGTTGTCTTGGAAATAAACCTGTTTTAAGGAATAGGCTAGCTTCAGATTCATTCTTCCTCAACATACAATTCGTGGAACTAACACATGGTGATTGAAAGATTTATCTTCAGTGGTCAAGAGGAGATGCAGACAGTAATTCAAAGAACCATAAAATCACCAATCCAAACTACAGCATAGTGCTTGAGAAGGTTTCCAGGATGGATCTAAGTAATGGAGTAATTTGACAATGAGGCCGAAGCCAACAGCTCAAAGAGCGTTTTTCTCATTACATTTTCATGTTCGTTGACACTACAAAGTCCAAACCCATTTAAGGTATGAATCATGCTCCCATGTCCAGGGAAGATCTTCTCACACTTCACATGATCTTTAAGATACATAGAGTGTTGCAATGGTCATGGTACTAGAATGGACAAGCAACTCAGAGATAGTGAGCTCAAATCCCATCACAGCAAAGTATGAAACTGAATAAAATAAATTTAGGTGTTGCCTGAAAAAAATGATGAAAACCAGTGGTTCATCATTCACAATTCCAGGCGAAGACCCATCACCACCTTCTCAGGGTAACTAGGTGCAATAAATGACTGTTTTGTCAGTATCACCCAAATCCTGAAAAGAAATTATATTACATCCCCCAACGTGATTGTCTCACTTCTCGACTCCAATCTTACCCTCTACATAACCTTTCCTGTTTCTATTTTATCAATGTTATTTTGGAATTGCTTCACTGAGCTTTCTTTCCTTGATATCTGCTAAGCAGCTCTTCATCTCACCATATTTGCTGTGTTGAAATAATATCATTATTGCATTGGCTTCACTTCAGAATGCCCTTGCCAGTTCCAATGAAGGGCCACAACCTAAAACATTGGTTGGAATTTAATGCTCTGCTCTGTGGTGAGTTTGGAGGCTCATGGACAGCCTTCTCGCCAAGATGCCAATTGAGGCCCTTAAATGGGCAATTAATGCCTGCGTAAGGGCCTCATCCTGCTGCCATTGGTATTAAACCAGCAGTAGGCAAGGCAACAGGGAATCCGAAAAACAAACCCTGTCAGGTTTACTTGCGGGGTCCCAGGGCTGTCAATTCATTTTGGTATGCCCAGTATGGTCTTGTGACCACAGGCATGTCCTTGATGCTCTCAGGCCATCCTTTCATCACTACTTCTTGTAGCATTTGGAGAGTTGCATCTTGTTCGGTAGTTCACTTGATTTGAGCAAGGTGCTTGTCTGTCAGGTTAATGTCTCTGCTGGGTTGATGACTTCCAGATCATGTCTTGCAGCTGCTTCACATTGAATCTGCAAGATTTCACACTCTGTTGTAACATCCTCAACTTTCTTCATTGGAAATGCTGCTCTCAGCAGCATGTCAGTGATATAAATCTGTTGTTCTTGCTTGTACATCATGTCCAGGTGATATCTCTGTAAAAGAAGTAACACTCTTTGCAGTCGCTTTGGAGTAGATAGTAGCGGTTTGAGAAAAATGCTTTGAAGTAGCGAGTGATCAGACTCCACTGTTACTTTGTCACTCCCATACAGGTATTGATGAAAATGCTCACAAGCAAAATCAATAGCCAGGCACGTTTTCTTGATCTGAGTGTAGCATCGTTCAGTTTTTGTTAAGGCCCTGGATGAAAATGTGACTGGTTGTCTTTGCTGCACTAGGGTTGCTCTGAGACCTGTCTCGCTGGCGTCACACTGCAAGGTGACTTCATCATTGCCGTCATAGTACTTCAGCACTGGCATTGTTATCACCAGTTGTTTGATTTTAGTGAATGCTGCTTCTTGTTCTGTTCCCCAGTACCACTGCATATCCTTGGCAGTGAGCTCGTGTAATGGTTCACACTCCAACGACAAATTTAGCAAAAGTTTTGCTAGGTATTCGCGAATCCAACAAATTGTTGCACTGCTTTCACATCTGTTGGGTGCTGCATCGCTGCTACAGCTCTCACCTTGTCAAGATCTGGGCAAAGACCCTTTGGTTGTAAGTATATGACCTATGTACTTGACTTCAGGCATCTTCAATTGCAAATTTTTTTTTTGTTTAGCTTCAGGTTCATCTGGCAAGCTTTCTCCAGCAGTCAGACTAGATTCTGATCATGGTCAGCTATGGCTTCTTCCATTGTGTTTGCGCATCCACAGACTAGTAGATCATCCACTATGGCTTCCAATCTGGGAAGATCACTATCTTGTGTTGTCTGTGTTGATACTCTTCTGGAGCCGTGGAAATGCCAAACGGCATGCGCAACCATCTGTATCTCCCAAATGACGTCCAGAATATAGTTAGAAAGCCAGCTTCACTTGCTGGTAACCATCCTTCGCTGTAGGAGTCTGTAGGAGTTGTCACTTTCTAGATTACTCCCTCGCTTCCAGACTTCTATCTTGTTGAGACCCACCCCACCCATGCCCTTTCTTCTGAACCCCTTCCCCTCCCCCCCCTGACCTAGTGACCCCTGCCCATGACCCCCAACCTGCCCTTGCTCACCTATGGCTTAGGTTCCTCACTAATCTCTGGTGGGTGCATTTCTGGCAGCTGCCATTACATCCTGCTGGCGCTGCCTGCAATGGAGAGCTGCAGACCTCTGGCTGGTATATCTCAGGCAGCAGGATTTCCAACCCGGGGTCCTTGATCCTGGGGCAGACCCGCCATGGGATATTTAAGTGCCTGACTGTTAGGTAGTTCGGTGGGACTTCCCCAAAGGAGGAAGCGCAGGGCTCTCACTGACTCTCCGGTCAGTGGGTGAGACCCTGTTGCTTGGATTAAGTTTTGCCCATTAACTATGTTCCTCTCCCCAGATGCTGCCTGATCTGCTTCCAACATTTTCAGTTTTTATTTCAGATTTCCAGCATCTGTAGTATTTTGCTTTTGCCAGAGGGCACCAGGTTGGCAGGCAGTTAGAACCAGCTGGAAGCATACCTACTGTGTCTCTCTCCATTCCTGGTCATTTCTACTTTAACCTGCTCTTCTCAGCAAGTGGCAAGGATGCCCAACTGAAGCTGGAAGGATCCTTTTTTTAAATATACAGATACTATGATATCATTGGGTGCAGGTGGCAATTTTAACTGGGGGCTTGAGGGGAATTCACTATGGCTTTCCCACTGGGTGAAGAAAGTTGGAAGAGGATTCAGAGGTAGAAGAAATCCAAATAGGTAAATGTTTTAAAGCTTAAAAAAATTTCCTTGAGGCCAGTGTTTCGAGTGGGTAACCGACTGAGGGTGCAAAGATGAAATTCTTTCACTGCCGAGATCAGTGGAGTGAGGCAGGGGATCTTGGTGCTCACCTTATCTCCAACTCTGCCCATTCAATTCCCTCTCTGCTAATACTGGACTCCTCCTTCTTCAGGTACCATTCTCTAATGGTCGCAGTGGCAACCATGGAATTCCATTGGATTGATCCACAACTATGCTTGGCAAAGTACTTTTTTAAAAAATTCATTCATGGGATGTGGGCTTCGCTAGCTGAGCCAGCATTTATTGCCCAAACCTAGCTGCCCTTGAGAAGGTGTGGTGAGCTGCCTTCTTGAACTGCTGCAGCCCATGTGGTGTGCAGAGGCTTGCTGTTGCTTTCTGCAGTATAACTGACCAGTAAACTCTCCTGCTCTCACTGCCTGCCATCAGGCATATTGGAAGGATTTACAGGCTGGTAATCTACCTGTCTGACTACATTATGAATGTGCCTCCCATGGCCATCAAGTCCTGAAGTGGGACTTGAAACCAGAGCTTCTATCTCAGAGGTAGGGACACTATCACTGCACCACAAGATATCCCAATATTGGACTACCATAACATTTTCAGACAGGAAACCTTTAATCTATCTAGCCCACCTATTCTTGTGGATTGATGTGTTAGACAGATTCTGGATAGCAACCTCATTCATGATGTCATTGGTGATTTCACACAAGGAGACAATCAGCAAAAACCATGAGGTCACAAGATCACAAAATAAGATCAGATGATGAAGACCCTTTAGTCAATTTGATCTCCTTCTACAAGAAATACAAAATCTACTGTCTTCTCATTGCAGCATCAAGTTGCTTTGTAAATTAAGTTGACGTCTAGGCCTAAATCTCTATTCTAGCTGGGGAAGACATTTTATGTGAAGAAGAGACGGTATTGTTCACTGTTTACTTTTCTATATTGTAATGTGCTAATGTGTATCTGTTGGGTAACGAGGAATGACTGGGAGACATCAGTGAATGGGGGTGAGATGCTGGTGTAGTGGTGACATTGCTGGACTAATAATCCAGAAGCCCAGGCTAATGATCTGGGGATGTGAGTTCAAATCCCACCAAGGCAGCTGGTGGAATTTAAATTCAGTTACTAAATCTGGAATTAAAATTAGTCTCATTAATGGTGACCATAAAACACTGGTTCACTAATGTCCTTTAGGGAAGGAAGTCTGCCTACATATGGCTCCTCCAGACCCACAGCACTTTTAGTGTGCCTTTGAAATGGCCTCACAAGCCACTCAGTTCATGGGCAATTAGGGATGGGCAGTGATGTCCACATCCCATGAAAGATTAAATTTTTAAAAAAACATACAGATATCTAATGTTATACTCTTTAAGATTGGGGAAAATTCAATAAGCAACACTTGCCATCTTAAGGGAAGATCACAGGGATCTGCAGTTTCCCCTTAAATGTTTGACATTTTATTTGCTTCTTTAAGATCATGTATTTAAATAGCATCTTTCATCTCGTTCCTAACCAACAATTATCATTTAATCAAAATTATTAAAACAGACTATCTGGTCATTATCACATTGCTGTGTGCAAATTGGCTGCTATTGCAACAGTGATTCAAAACTATTTCATTGCCTGTAAACTGGTTTGGGATAACTTGAGGAAGTGAAAGGCAAAATATAAATACATTTCTGTCTTTCTCTTTACATCCTAAAGCGCTTTACAGCTAGTAAATTATTTTTGAACTATAGTTACTGTTATGTAAGCAGTTAGCAAGCTCGCACAAACAGCAAATGAACGAATGATCCATTAACCTAATTTTTAGCAGTGCTGATGAAGGGATGAATGTTGGCCAGGAAACTGGGAGAGCTCCCTTACTTTTCTGATAAAATCGGACTTTGATAGGACTTTTACATTCACCTGGAAAGGTATACAGGATCTCAGTTTAGCATGTTATCTAAAAGATAGCACCTCCAACAGTGCAGAATTCATTGAAATATCAGGTTAGATTATATGCTCAAATCCTGAAATGGAGTTTGAACCACAACCTTCAGAAACAAGCTGACAATGAATCATAAATATTATGGAATAAACAAGTGCTGTAAGGCCCATAGTACAGCCATGCTAACTATGGGGAGGTCAAGCAAAATAAGAACATCATAATGGTGTCAATGACCCAGTTCGTAAATGCACTCCCATTGTGAAACTGAGCCACACAGACCAGAGGTCCTAAGTTTGATCCCAGGTTAGTTGGTCTCTGTCAAGATGGCATTCAAGCATTAGTGTCGCTCCAAATAACTACCAGGAAATGCATGTGCATGGTGACAGGATCAGAGTTGGCTCATAGTTGAACAGTTTACCAACTGTCATGGCTCAGGCTCACAGGCAAAGAATGACCAGTTGAGTGAGGTACTGGCTCAGTAGATTCCAGAATACAGGCTTGAGTATTATATATGTGGAGCTGGGTCTCCGTTTCAACCAGTTACTCGCTCAAACAGTAGCGCTGTCATCATGTCACAAGACTTGTAATCCAGAGACCAAATTCAAATCTCAGCATGGAAGTTTCAGAATTCAGTTTTTTAAAAAATCTAGCCCGTAACTTCTGAGCTCCCCAGCGTCAGATTTGGTGGGGTACCCCAAAGACTACCCCCTTGGACCTCCAACAAGCCCCCCCTCTCTGCACCTCCCCCAGACCTTTGAACCCCACCCCCCCGGATGTCAGACTCCCTCTCACCTCAGACTCCCCGCACCCACCCCGGACCTCGGACTCACCCCTACCTCCCTGCTAGACCAGCTCCCCCACAGATTTCTGACCCCACCCTCCAACACACATCGGACCTCTGACTGACAAACCCACCCCACAGCCCCCCCACCCCCCGCCACCCAGAACCCCCAAATTATTTACCTTAGACACTTACCTTCCCCCGGCCTGTCAATTTCCAGATATATGGGCATCATGCAATGCCAGTAGGTTATTCATCTGTGTAGGGCATCGTTGAAGAGTTTAATACTTTCCTGTCATACACCTTTGATAGGAAGTCCTACTCGATAGCTAGCAGTGAGAAACTGAGGGGAATCAAAGTTAACACCAGGCCCAATATCAAAGCAAGGTTCCAAGGGAGGTGACGGATAATTGGATCAGACATTTGGGTCACAGCTACAGACTGGAGAGTGAAGCAAAAAACAGTGCAATTACATTCATTTAAAACTTTCATGTGCTTAGCATGGTATTATTCTAGCTTGGCAATAGGGGATGGCAAGGCCTTACAGCCCCATCTGGTGGTTCAACTCAACTGTGTTGGCGTGCTGACAGTTGAGGAGGCACTCACAACCCCATCTGGTGGTGTATCTCTGCCTTTTAGCTGCAACATTTCTGAATTTAATCATATTTCTCCAAATGTAGCCTAAAACTAAAAAGTAAGGTTTACAATTTCACACTCCTGGTGAGGAGCTTTATTTCTGATACATGTTCCCTCCCAGTGTGTAGAGTCCACACCCCCAATTAGAAAGTCTGAAACTGTGGCTCAGTGGGTAAGCACTCTGCCTCTTAGCTGAAGGTTGTTGGTTTAAGTCCTGCCCCAGAGATTTGAGCACACAAAATTCAGGCTCACACTCTAATGCAATACTGGGGGAGTGCTGCACTGTAGGAGGTGCTGTCTTTAGGGTGAGACATTGAACTGAAGCCCCATCTACTCTCTCAGCCCCTCGATCCCGTTCTGCCATTCAATGAGATCATTGCTGCTCTGCAGTTTAACTTCTTTGCCCATATCCCTTAATATCTTTGAATAACAAAAATCCATTAACCTCAGTTTTAGATTTTCAACTGATCTAACATCAATTGCTGTTTTGGGGAAGAAAATTCCAAACTGCTGCCACCCTTTGTGCGCAGAATTGTTTCCTAACTTCACTCCTGAAGACCTGGCTCTAATTTTTTATGCCGCCTGGAGCCCATTATTGCTGCAGGGCGGCCTTTTCAAAGTTGGTCAGTGCAGAAGTGACTCTCCTTCCCCTCCCTGAAGTATGCTACCCCTCCCTGCCAACCACCTTGAACCGCTGTAGTCCATGTGGTTTAGGCTTGCCCACAGTGCTGTTTGGGAGGAAGTTCCAGGATTTTGGCCCAGTGACAGTGAAGGAACGGCAATATACTTCCAAGTCAGGGTGGTGTGTGGCTTGGAGGGGAACTTGCACGTGGTGGTGTTCCCAAGCACCTGCTGCCCTTGTCGTTTGAGGTGGTAGAGGTCATGGGTTTGGAAGTTGCGGTCAAAGGAGCCTTGGTGAGTTCCTGCATTGCATGGTACACGCTGCTACAACTATGCATCAGTGGTGGAGAGAGTGGATGCCCTAAAATCCAACTCTATAACCCCTAGTCCTCAACTCCCCAAACAGAAGTAACAGTTACTCTATCTAACCTAACTGTTTTCCTTAATATATTGAAAACGTTGATCAAATAATCCCTTAACTTTCTAAATTCTAGGAATACAACGCTAGTTTGTCCTCGTTATTTAATCCTTGCAGTCTAGCTATCATTCTAGTAAATTCATACTGTATTCCTCCAAGGTCGGTATATTCTTCCTAAGGTGTGGTACCCAGAACTGCTCACAATACTCCAGCTGTGGTCTAAACAGGATGTGTATAGCTGAAGTATGATTTCTACCTCGTGTATTCTGGTCCTAGCATTCCATTTGCCTTTTTGATTAATTTTATACCTCTTTATGCCATTTTAATGTTTCATATACCAGGACCTCCAAGTCACTTTGGACCTCCACTTCTAATGCCCTTTTTTTTTAACCATTTATAAAGTATCCTGTTCTATCCTTCTTAGGTCCAAAGTGGATGACCTCATATTTGAGTACATTGAAATCCATTTGCCACAGCTTTCCTTCTTCACTTGATCTATCAGTATCTCTTTGTAATTTTACACTTCCAACTACACTGCTTACAATGCCACCTTTCTTTATAGCATCAGTAAATTTGAAAATATAGCTTTCTACCCAATTATCTAAGTCATTAATAAATGACCAGGTCAATAGCCGGAATTGTCCCAGATTGGCACTAAGCGCGGTACCAGGCAGGAGAAAATATGTTTTACCCACCGGCTGCAATGGTGGCTTTTCACGTTTTATCGTCCCAATCCCGCCTCGTTAATCATGCATTCCCAGGAAATATGCTGTTTCGCTGGCGGGCGGCCTCCGATTCACCCACCATGCCATCATCTCACCACTTCCTCACACCGGGCACCATATTTAAAGTGCAGCCGCACATACACCTCGCAGTACTTCCAACCCAGGACTGCTGCACAGAAGACATGGCCCCAAAAGGCAAGAAGACTGCAGTCCCCTGATTCATGATGGAGCCCTGGGACGCATTCTGGACCTCATTGCAATCACGCTGATGTTCTCAGATGATCCAACATGTGGGGATGATTCCGGCAGCTGGACTTATAATGATATGCAGATGTATTACAATGAAGTTCCCAATGTGCGGCGGTGGGAAACACAGTCCACCATTGACGGGGGCAGAGCAGGCGATTGAAAACTGTTTCACGATGTCATGAAACCGATTTTTGGCCTTCCCGCCATATTGTCCACTCACGCCCGCCATGACGCCCAAAGCCAGTGGGCACGGAAAATTCCGCCCAATAATTTTTCTTCAATTCCATGGGATTCAACTTTAGCTAACAGTCTCTTATGAGGAACTTTAGCAAATGCCTTCAGGAAGGAGTGAAGGGGACAGTACCCGACACATCTGAAAATGAGGTGAATGAACACGTGCATGCTAAATAGCAGAAGCAGGATCCTATATGGAAAACTAAGGGATCCTAAAATCAACGGAGCAGATCAAAGTTCTGTTCTCCCAGATCCAGTCGTGAATGGTGCTGGAAAATGTAATAGGAGGTGGAGGCTCCACAAACATCTCCATTCTCAATCACGGCAGATCCCAGTATGTGAATGCAAAAGACAAGGCTGATATTTTTTTTTTTTGCAGCCATCTTCAGCAGAAGTGTTGAATGGATGATCCATCCTGGCCTTCTCCTGAGGTCCTCAGCATCACAAATGCCAGTCTACAGTAAATTCCATTCACTCTGCGTGATGTCAAGAATGCTCAGTGCAGAGGATACAGCAAAGGCTATGGATCCTGACAACAAGCCCATTGTAGTGTTGAAGAACTCACCACAAACATAGCTGAGCTGTCCCAGTACAGCGAAAATGCTGGCAACTACCGAAAAGAGTGGAAAATTGTCCTATGTCCTGTCCACAGAAAGCAGGGCAAATTCATTCTGTATTATCAGGCTACTCTGAATCTTCAGTGAAGTGATAAAAGGTGTCATTGGCAGCACTATCACATGGCACTTACTCATTAATAACTAGCTCTCTGATGCCCTGGTTCCAGACCTCATGACAGATTTGGCCCAACTATTGTCAAAAGGGCTGAATTCCAGAGGTGAGAAGTGATTGACCTTGACAGCAAGGCAGAATTTGACAGAGTGTGGCATCAAGGAGCCCTAGCAAAATTGATGTAAATAAGAGTCGGTGGGGAAAACTCCTGACTGGCTGGAACCATACATAGTACAAAGGGAAAACAGAATTACTATTCTTCGCCTCATAGTACAAAGGGAGATGGCTTTGGAAGTCAATTACCTCAGCCCCAACACATTGCTGCAGAGGTTCCTCAGGGCAATGTCCTAGACCCAACCATCTTTAGCTGCTTCATCAATGACCATCTATCATAAGTTCAGAAGGGGGATATTTGCTGATAATTTCACAGATGCAGCTCTATTTGCAACTCTTCAGATGGTGAAGCAATTTGTGCCATCATGCAACAAGACCTGGATAACATTCGTGTCTGAGCTGATAAATGGCAAGTAACATTTACAGCACACAAGTGTCAGGCAATGACCATCTTGAACATGAGAGAATCAAACAGTCTCCCCTTAAGATTCAATGACATTCCCATTGCTGAATCTCCCACTAGCAACATCCTGGGGGTTACCATTGACCACAAATGCAACTGGTTCAGCTATAAATACAGTGGCTACAAGAGCAGGTTAGAGAATTCTGCGATAAGTAACTCACCTCCTAACTCCCCAAAGCCTGTCCACTAACTAGAAGGCATAAGTCAGAAGTGTGATAGAATACTCTCCAGTTATCTGAATGAGTGAGGCTCCAACTACACTCATGAATCGACACCATCCAGGACAAAGCATCTCATCGACCAGTTTAAACATTCAGTTCACCAATAATGCACAGTGACAGCAGCATGATCCACAAGGTGCACTGCCGCAACTTTCCATGGCTCCTTTGACAACACCATAAATCCACAACTTCTGCCAAATTCAAGAACAAGGGCACCAAGTGGATGGGAACATCACCAATGTTCCCTCAAATTTCCCTTCACTGTTGCGGTCCAACTGTTGCAGTCCTTATGTTGCACTTTGCAGTCCCTTTAAGATTGCCACATAGCCATACATGTGCACATCTTAAGACCATAAGACATAGGAGCAGAAATTAGGCCACTCGGCCGATCGAGTCTGCTCCGTCATTCAATCATGGCTGATAGGTTTCTCAATCCCATTCTCCCGCCTTCTCCCCGTAACCTTTGATCCCCTCACCAATCAAGAACCTATCTATCTCAGTCTTAAATACACTCAATGACCTGGCCTCCACAGCCTTCTGTGGCAATGAATTCCATAGATTCACCACTCTCTGGCTAAAGAAGTTTCTCCTCATCTCTGTTCTAAAAGGTCTTCCCTTTATTCTGAGGCTGTGCCCTCGGGTCCCAGTCTCTCCTACTAATGGAAACATCTTCCCCACATCCATTCTATCCAGGCCTTTCAGTATTCTGTAAGTTTCAATCAGATCCCCCCTCATCCTTCTAAACTCCGTCGAGTATAGACCCAGAGTCCTCAAATGTTCCTCATATGTTAAGCCTTTCATTCCTGGGACCATTCTCATGAACCTCCTCTGGACCCTCTCCAGGGCCAGCACATCCTTCCTGAGATACGGGGCCCAAAATTGCTCACAATATTCTAAATGTGGCCTTATAAAGCCTCAGCAGCACATTCCTGCTTTTATATTCTAGTCCTCTCGAAATAAATGCCAACATTGCATTTGCCTTCCTAACTACCGACTCAACCTGCAAGTTAACCTTAAGAGAATCCTGGACTAGGACTCCCAAGTCCCTTTGCACTCCAGATTTCTGAATTCTCTCCCCATTTAGAAAATAGTCTATGCCTCTATTCTTCCTACCAAAGTGCATGACCTCACACTTCCCTACGTTGTATTCCATCTGCCACTTCTTTTCCCATTCTCCTAACCTGTCCAAATCCTTCTGCAGCCTACTCGCCTCCTCAATACTACCTGTCCCTCCACCTATTTTTGTATCATCTGCAAACTTAGCCAGGATGCCCTCAGTTCCTTCATCTAGATCATTAATGTAGAAAGTGAGAAGTTGTGGTCCCAACACTGACCACTGCGGAACTCCACTAGTCACCGGCCGCCATCCTGAGAAGGACCCCCTCTCTGCCTCCTGCCAGACAGCCAATCTGCTAGTACCTTGCCTCTAACACCATGGGCTCTTATCTTACTGAGCAACTTCCTGTGCGGCACCTTGTCAAAGGCCTTCTGGAAGTCCAAGTAACTAACATCCATTGGCTCTCCTTTGTCTAACCTACTCGTTACCTCCTCAAAGAATTCTAACAGATTTGTCAGGCATGACCTCCCTTTGATGAAACCATGCTGACTTTGCCCGATTTTACCATGCACTTCCAAGTATTCTGAAATCTCATCCTTAATAATAGACTCTAACTTAAAGGGACTGCTTCTTGTGCACAGCCAATCTGAGCAATACATTCTGAGCAATACATTATGGACTTCCATGCAGCATCACAGCTTAAAGGGAACAAGTTCCCCTCCAAGTCGCACACCTTCCTGACCTGGAACTATGTCACTGTTCCTTCACTGTCTCTATGTCAAAATGCTGGAAAACCCTTCCTAACAGCACTGTGGGTGTACTTGCACCAGATGGACTGCTGCAGTTCAGGAAGCCAGCTCACCACCATCTTCTCAAGGGCAACTAGGGGTGGGCAACAAATGCTGGCCTTGCCAGTGGCACCCGCCTCCCATGAAAGATTAATTAAAAAATCGACAAATAACATCACTAGATATTTCCCTGTCCATTGCTTTTGTCACCTCTTCAATAAATTCAGATGATACATCCATTTGTAATGTCTGATGAAAAGGGATCTAATGGCACTATGTCAAAGGGCAAGGCAGTTATCTCTGGTACCATGGACAATATTTATCCCTCAATATCATACTGTTGTTTGCCAAGGCTTGCTGTGCACAATTTGGCTGCCATGTTTTCTACCTTACATTACTTCATTGATTGTAAGGTACTTAATGACAACCTGAGGTTGTGTGAGGTGCTACATATAAATGCAGGCCTTTTCTTCTTTATTGCATGCTGAACTCTAGGCAGAATTTTCAATATGCACACATGATGGAGAAACCATCAGTATTGTGAATTTGCACAAGTTACTCTCTGAAAAAGCTTGGTAATATCTCAATCCAAAGATTCTGGGCTCAAAATGAAATCTGGGGGAAGAAAAGCTGATATCAGTAAAAGTGACCATGAAGTCGTTAGATTGTTACAAAAACACAACTGGTTCAGAAATATTCCCTTGGGAAGGAAACATAACGTCCTTACACATCTTCCGATTAGTCACTTTACAGCCTTCCGGACTTAACTTCAGATCATGAACTCTCTCCTCCATCCTCATCCCTTTTTGATCCCCTTTTTTCAAATATTTATTTCTTAATTTTTATATATATATTTTTCCCACCTATTTTTATTATTATATTTTTAAAATGTATTTCCATTTTTATTCATTGCTTTATCCCCACCTTTTAGCCTATTTTAATCTTTTTTCAGCACACCGTCCCCTCCCCCCACCCCACCATCAACACCCCTTCAACCTTTTGTTTATGACATATTTTACAATCTGTCCTTTGCCTCCACCTATCACTGGCCTTCTATCCAACTTCACCTGTCCCACCCCCCTTAAACAGTATATATTTCACTATATTTTTACTTCTCTTTAGTTCTGAAGAAAAGTCATACGGACTCGAAACGTTAACTCTGTCTTTCTCTTCACAGATGCTGTCAGACCTGCTGAGTTTTTCCAGCATTTTTTGTTTTTGTTTCAGATTTCCAGCATCCGCAGTATTTTGCCTTTGTCCTTACACAATCTGGTCTATACATGCCAGACACTTGTGGTTGACTCAAAACAACCCTACAAAGAGCTCTAGCCAGCTAATCAGCAGCAATAGGCAATGAACTCCAATCTTTCCAGCATAACCATGTCCTTAGAATTGATTTTTAGAAAGTCTCACACCAGTTGTAATGCACATAGTCTGGACTGACATTACATACCGTCCTGAAGGAATGCTGTAATTGTCAGAGGTGCCATCTTACAACAGAGACATTAAACTGACACTCCATCTGCCTGTTCAGGAGGACATGAAAGATCTGATGAAACTATGATCATTGGATATTTAGATAAAAGCAAAATACTGCGGATGCTGGAAATCTGAAACAAAAACAAAAATTGCTGGAAAAACTCAGCAGGTCTGACAGCATCTGTGGAGAGGAAGGCAGAGTTAACGTTTCGAGTCCGTATGACTCTTCATCAGAACTAAAGAGGAATAGAAATGTGGTGAAATAAAAGCTGTTTAAGGGGGGTGGGACAGGTGGAGCTGGATAGAGGGCCAGTGATAGGTGGAGGCAAAGGAGAGATTGCCAAATATGTCATAAATAAAAGGACAAAGGGGTGTTGACGGTAGTGATATTAGCTAAGGGATGCGCTAATGATGCAATTAAGGGTAGAAAGCAGGATGAGCAAGTGACAGATGGCCCTAGTGGAGGTGGGGTGGGGGGAAGGGATCGAAATAGGCTAAAAGGCAGAGATAAAACAATGGATGGAAATAAATTTTAAAAATAGTAATAGAAATAGGTGGGGAAAGAAATATATATATATATATATATATAATAATTATTAGAAAAAAGGGGATCAAAAAGGTCGTGAAGATGGAGGAGAGTTTTGATGATCTGAAGTTGTTGAACTCAATGTTAAGTCCGGAAGGCTATAAAGTGCCTAGTTGGAAGATGAGGTGCTGTTCCTCAAGTTTGCGTTGGGCTTCACTGGAACATTGCAGCAGGCCAAAGGCGGACATGTGGGCATGAGAGCAGGGTGGTGTGTTGAAATGGGAAGCGACAGGGAGGTCTGGGTCATGCTTGCGGACAGACCGAAGGTGTTCCACAAAGCAGTCACCCAGTCTGTGTTTGGTCTCTCCAATGTAGAGGAGACCGCATTGGGAGCAGTGTATGCCGTAGACTAAATTGAGGGAAGTGCAAGTGAATTGCTGCTTCACTTGAATGGAGTGTTTGGGCCTGATACCCAACATGATTAGATATTTGTTTGGTAAGGGTATCTAGGGACATGAAGCAAAGGTGAAATGGAATTGAGGTTCAGATAAGCCATGATGTAACAGAATGATGGAACAGGTACGAGGGGCTGAAATGCACAAGATTCCCACCACCCGGAAGTTCCCCTCCAAGCCACTCACCATCCTGACTTGGAAATATATCGCCGTTCCTTTACAGTCACTAGGTCAATATCCTGAAACTCCCTCCCTAATAGCACTGTGGGTGTACCTACACCACATGGACTGCAGTAGTTCAAGAAGGCAGCTCACCACCAGTTATCTCAAGGACAATTAGGGATTGGCAATAAATGCTGGCCTAGCTAGCGATGCCCACATCCCATGAATGAATTAAAAAAATAGAAAAAACCTTTGATACCAGGGCGGGTTCAAAACTGAATTTGGATACTTCAGTACTGACTCAAAATTTGATTGCGTTTTATAAACCATGGAATAGAAGAGTCAGTAGAAAGATCATGGAATAGAAGGGACAGTAGCAACGTGGATACAAAATTGGCTGAGGGATAGGAAACAGAGAGTAATGATTAATGGGTATTTTTCTGGCTGGACAAAGGTTTGTAGTGGAGCTCCCCAGGGGTCAGTATTGGGACCCTTGATTTTCCTGATATATATATAGATCTGGGTGTGCAGGGAACAATTTCAACGTTTGCAGCCGACACAAAACTTGAGAGAATTGTAAACTGTGAGGACAGTGTAGAACTTCAAAACGGCATTGACACATTGGTAGAGTGGGCAGACAGGTGGCAGATGAGTTCAATGCAGAGAAGTGTGAGGTGATACACTTTGATACAAAGAACATGGAGAGACAGTATAAAATAAAGGATACTATTCTAAAGAGTGTGCAGGAGCAGACAGTCCTGGGTGTATAAGTCATTAAAGGCAGCAGGACAGGTAGAGAGAGCTGTTTCTAAAGCATACAGTATTCTAGACTTCATTAATAGGAGCATAGAGGTTATGAGTTTCTGGGAGTAATTTGGGAGACACAGCAAAAATTCATCCCTAGGAAGAAGAAGCATACTAAAGGGAGGACGAGGCAACCATGGCTGACAAGGGAAGTCAGGGACAGCATAAAAGCTAAAGAGAAAGCATACAATGCGGTGAAGAGCAGTGGGAAACCAGGGGATTGGGAAGCCCACAAAGACCAACAGAGGACAACTAAAAAAGAAATAAGGAAGAAGATTAAAATGAGGGTAAACTAGCCAGTAATATAAAAGAAGATTGCAAGAGTTTTTTTTAGATATATAAAGGGTAAGAGAGAGGCAAAAGTGGACATTGGGCTGCTGGAAAATGACACTGGAGAAGTAGTAGTGAGGAACAAAGAAATGGCAGAGGAACTGAATAGGTACTTTGCGTCAGTCTTCACGGTGGAAGATACGAGTAACATCCCCAAAGTTCAAGAGTCGGGGGGCAGAGGTGAGTATGGTGGCCATTACCAAGGAGAAGGTGCTAGGAAAACTGAAAGGTCTGAAGGTGGATAAATCACCTGGACCAGATGGATTACACCCCAGAGTTCTGAAGGAGATAGCTGAAGAGATAGTGGAGGCGTTGGTGGTGATCTTTCAGGAATCACTGGAGTCAGGGAGGGTCCCAGAGGACTGGAAAATTGCTAATGTAACCCCCCTATTTAAGAAGGGAGTGAGGCAAAAGACGGGCAATTACAGGCCGATTAGCCTGACCTCGGTCGTTGGTAAGATTTTACAGTCCATTATTAAGGATGAGATTTCAGAATACTTGGAAGCGCATGGTAAAATAGGGCAAAGTCAGCATGGTTTCATCAAGGGGAGGTCATGCCTGACAAATCTGTTAGAATTCTTTGAGAAGGTAATGACTAGGTTAGACAAAGGAGAGCCAATGGATGTTAGCTACTTGGACTTCCAGAAGGCCTTTGACAAGGTGCCGCATAGGAGGCTGCTCAGTAAGAAAAGAGCCCATGGTGTTAGAGGCAAGGTACTAGCAAGGATAGAAGATTGGCTGTCTGGCAGGAGGCAGAGTGTGGGGATAAGGGGGTCCTTCTTAGGATGGCGGCCGGTGACTAGTGGAGTTCCGCAGGGGTCAGCGTTGGGACCACAACTTTTCACTTTATACATTAATGATCTAGATGAAGGAACTGAGGGCATCCTGGCTAAGTTTGCAGATGTTACAAAAATAGGTGGAGGGACAGGTAGTATTGAGGAGGCGAGGAGGCTGCAGGAGGATTTGGACAGGTTAGGAGAATGGGCAAAGAAGTGGCAGATGGAATACAACGTAGGGAAGTGTGAGGTCATGCACTTTGGTAGGAAGAATAGAGGCATAGACTATTTTCTAAATGGGGAGAGAATTCAGAAATCTGGAGTGCAAAGGGACTTGGGAGTCCTAGTCCAGGATTCTCTTAAGGTTAACTTGCAGGTTGAGTCGGTAGTTAGGAAGGCAAATGCAACGTTGGCATTTATTTCGAGAGGACTAGAATATAAAAGCAGGGAAGTGCTGCTGAGGCTTTATAACGCTCTGGTCAGACCACATTTAGAATATTGTGAGCAATTTTGGGCCCTATATCTCAGGAAGGATGTGCTGGCCCTGGAGAGGGTCCAGAGGAGGTTCATGAGAATGGTCCCAGGAATGAATGGCTTAACATATGAGGAACGTTTGAGGATTCTGGGTCTATACTCGATGGAGTTTAGAAGGATGAGAGGGGATCTGATTGAAGCTTACAGAATGCTGAAAGGCCTGGATAGAGTGGATGTGGGGAAGATGTTTCCATTAGTAGGGGAGACTAAGACCCGAGGGCACAGCCTCAGAGTAAAGGGAAGACCTTTCAGAACAGAGATGAGGAGAAACTTCTTTAGCCAGAGAGTGGTGAATCTATGGAATTCATTGCCACAGAAGGCTGTGGAGGCCAGGTCATTGAGTGTATTTAAGACCGAGATAGATAAGTTCTTGATTGGTAAGGGGATCAAAGGTTACGGGGAGAAGGTGGGAGAATGGGGTTGAGAAACTTTTCAGCCATGATTGAATGGCGGAGCAGACTTGATGGGCCGAATAGCCTAATTTCTGCTCCTCGGTCTTATGGTCAACTTATATAAGACACTGGTTAGACCTCAGCTGGAGTTTTGTGTACAGTTCTGGGTGCCATACTATAGGAAGGATGTGAACACATTGGATAGAGTGTGGAAGAAGTTTACGCGAATGGTTCCAGGGATAAGACACTTAAGTTATGAGGAATATTGAAGAAGTTGGGACTTTTTTCTTGGAAAGGAGAAGGTTAAGAGGAGACTTGATAGAAGTTTTCAAAATCATGAGGGGTCTGGACAGAGTAGATAGGGAGAAACTGTTCCCGCTCATGAAGGGATCGAGAACCAGAGGGCACAGTTTTAAAGTCTTTTGCAAAAGAAGCAACGCAAGGCGAGAAAAACTTTTTCACAAAGTGAGCAGAAAGGGTTTGGAATGCACTGCCTGGAAGTGTGGTGGAGGCAGGTTCAATTGAGGCATTCAAGAGGGCATTAGGTGATTATTTAAATAGAAACAACGTGCAGGGCTGGGGGGGGGGGGGGGGAGGCAGGACACCAGCACCAAGTTAAAATGTAGACACGATGGGCCGAATGGCCTCCTTCTACACCGTAACAGCTCTTGTGATAAAGTATTAGATTGGTTCGGAAGGTACCAGGGTTCGGATGAAAGGTCACAGGCCTGAAACATTGAGGGAGGCTGGATTTTCCAGGGGCTTCGGGACTGTGATACTGGCACCAGGGCAGGGCAGAGCGGGGCGGGGCGCGGTGGAGGTTCCACGCCCGTAGTTCCTGGCTGCGCACCGGACGGTGCAATCTTTCCCCGGGGCGCAGCTTCCTGCATTGGCTGCC